>NC_045961.1:65428554-66028554 GCF_010909765.2 Amblyraja radiata
CTTACCCACCAGAACCACAGTTATGTGCCATGACCCACCTACTATCCTACATAGACACAACCAGAATATTCGAGGGAGATGAAAAGCCTTGTGGGTCAGTCACAAAAACCTTATGGTGGGGTACGAGCCAAGTGGGGTACGAGCCAAACCATTGCGAGATGCCTCAAGCAGGTGCTAGAAACTGCTGGGATAAACACTAACATGTACAAATTTTATTCCACCAGGGCAGCATCCATGTCGACGGCTAAAGAATGGACATGCCTATAGACCACATCCTGGCTACAGCAGGATGGTGGGAAGGGAAAAGACCGTTCAGAAATTTTATAATAAGCCGTTTGCAAAACCTGGTTTATTTGCAGTAAAGATTTACGAACTGCAAATATTTAATTTAAGCCCAGGGGAGCAACTTAATTCTTTGTTGTTATTGTTTAAAAAATACCATTGTGTTTTTCTACAAATAGACTCATTGGTTCATTACGATAACACTTCCTCCCTCAAGAACTTCGGCAGTGAGTGAAATGAAACTGTTACACGGTTTGAAATCACAGAGCTTTGAAATCTTCACGTAGTCACTCACGTGATTCCGAAGTAAAATAGTAAGATTAAACGAGAATTTACCAGTTTGAAGTTTGATCTGTATTTTATGAGGAGTTACGATGAGGGATTACGTGCCCTCCGCTCCCACCCTCATTATATGGATCAAACTAATAAATTGATGTCTCCTTATCTTTACTATGTTTACTTCAAAATAACTGTGTCTATCTGTGATTCCACACCGCTGCTTGGAAGTATGCCGCGCCTGCGCACTGAGCGGGTTCTTCACGTAATCCCTCATCGTAACACCTCATAAAATACAGATCAAACTTCAAACTGGTAAGTTCTCGTTTAATCTTACTATTTTACTTCGGAGTCACGTGAGTGATTCCGTGAAGAGCCCGCTCAGCACGCATGCACGGCATTACGTTCAGCAGAGCAACAGCGGCGCAGCGGGAGTCAGGCGCTCCCGCTACGGAGGTGAAAGAACGGACCGTCAGGTAAGCTCTGAGGTCGGGGTTTTCTTTCACAGGGAGCCTTCTGCTTTCAGGCAGCTAAGAAAGGCTCTTAGACAAACCTGTCCCCCGCTCGACTCCACGGAGGAGCGTTCCATCAGGGGGGGGGGCAGCAACAAGGCGGTAGGACCATTTACCCGGCGCTCCGCTATTCCCTGACATCGCGCTGGAAGTAAAAAGCCACGGAAGAGGCGTCCGGCTTCCGACTTGTCGGACGGGGTCGTCTCTCCACCCACACGGGGGGAAAGACAGCCGCCTGAACAGACCTGTCCCCCGCTCAACTCCACAGAGGAGCGTTCCATCTGGGGGGGGCAGCAACAAGGCGGTAGGACCGCTTACCGGGCGGTCCACTATTCCCCCGACACCGCGCCGAGCCCAGCCCGCTAGCGCCTGAGTAGCGGGCTGGAAGTAAAGCCATGGAAGAGGCGTCCGGCCGGTGGCTTCCGACTTGTTGGACGGGGACGTCTCTCCACCCGCCCGGGGGAGAGACAGCCGCCTGAGCCACTGGAGTGGCTCCTGGAGCAGGAGCTCCAGCAAGACATGCTTGTGAGGGGCACTCTCACAGGGGGGAGTTCAGGCACTCCCTCCACAGTGCCTTCTGCACTGTCCATTGCTTCCTCCTTATCCGAGGGTAGCTTTGGTGACCAGGACTGGGCTGGTCAAGAAGAGGGGACGATGGCTGAAGATCTCGGGAGTATGCAAGGGGTGCAGGAACAGGAAGAGCTGCTAGGTGTGGTGGACCGCTACGTGGCAACCCCACGTGTAGGAGGCCGTTCAAGGCCCTACAGGAGAGGTGGCAGCTCCAGAGAACTGTGAGTCCCTTAAAGTGCTGGCTGTAAACAGCCAAAAGTGGGGGCACCTTGGGGCAAACATTCGGAACCAGGAGTTAAAACTGCAGCGGATCCTCAGGCTCCTGACATCAGCCATCACATCGTCTGCTCGTTCCGTGGACCAATATGGAGATGACCACAACCTTCGTAAACAAATCATAAGACCTGCCATAAAATCCTAAATTTGCGGGGTTGTGCAAAACCCCAGCCACTGAGTCAGACCCACTGCTCTTTGGCAAAAACCTCACAAAGCATATGAAGGATATGGAGAGGCCTTAACAAGCTTTCGGTCTCATGAGGGCAGGCCCTGGGACGAGCAAAACCAAAAACAATAAGCAGCAGCACCCCATCGCGCCCATCAGTCGACGTCTACCATATAGGACTGATGAAAGCTCGGGGTCCGCATTCTATCACCAAAAGTCTTCTTTAGACCAGGGCCCAGAGCTGACCCCATGGAAAATGTGCCATCCCCCAACGTCACCGCCACGTCAGACGACGTGCAACACTCGTTGGACCGGCAGGAAACAGAAGAATACCCAGAACCATGAAGGTAGGTGGGTCTGGTTCCTACCAGCATATCGAGTAATACTAACACACGGGAGTCTATCACGAGTGATCAGTATATACTCAATGGCATTAGTGGATACAAATACAATTCATACTAGAAAAATTGCCACCAGGTATTTTTCTCCTCTCCATTAAAAAAAACAAAAAAAAACGAGAGGGACAAGCTGAACTGGTGAGACTAATTACAAAGGGTATCATGGGAAAACCTGAACCCTTGCTATTCGTATCAAATATATTCACTAAACCCAAAAAAGATGGTGGATGTCGCATCATCATTGACTTAACTTCACTAAATATGTTTGTTAAGTATATACATTTCAAAATGGAAACAATTGTTACTGCCAAACAACTAAATTCCAAAGGATACTTCATGGCAAGCATTGATCTTAAAGATGTTTACTATTTAGTACCATTCACAAGGATCATCGCAGATACCTGAAATTTACCTGGATGGGGCAGCTATAGCAGTTTAAAGCGTTACCCAATGGGTTCACATCAGCCCAAGATTGTTCACCAAGACACTAAAACCAGCTCTGGCAATATTCAGAAGACAAAAACATATTGTCATGGCATATCTTGATGATATCTTAAATGGTAGGCAAAACCATGGAATTGACTATGTTAGCTGTATCAGCTACAAAACAGTTATCCGAAACCCTGGGATTGTCTTACATCCAGATAAATCTAAGTTGAAGCCATCCACAATCGTGGACTACTTGGGCTTCACAATTAATTCAGTCTACGTGACTGTAACATTGTCAAGAGACAAAATAGTTGAATTGGCACAATCATGCAACAAACTACCAACTACTCGACAAGTAACAGAGTAATTGGGAAAATGGTAGCAGCATTTTCCGGCTACATAATTCGGACCTTTGCACCAAAAACGACATACAGGTCATTATGATCGTGTCATGAAGTTACCCACTGAAGCAATATCAGAACTACAGTGGTGGGCAAAAAACGTCTAGCATAGTTTACAGCCCTATTATCATCACTAACCCTATGTTAGTTATCCAAACAGATGCCAGTGCTCAAGACTGGGGAGCAACTAACTCTATATCTAGCACAGGTAATAGATGGACTAACCCGGAGTCATCATTACCACTTACACTGGGCTTTAATTATCTAGAGATGGGTGACTTTTATGGTTTAAAAGCATATGCACAAATATGCATCACTTGCATGTACGGTTACAAATAGATAAATACTACGGTGGTGGCCTACATTAACCATATGGACGGCATAAAATCGGCATCATGCGACAAGTTGGTCAACACAATTTGGCAATGGTGTGTCGAAAGACATATTTGGCTATCAGCAACTTACCTGCCAGGTAAGCTAAATACAGTGGCAGACTCCAGGCCACGTAAATTTAATGACAACATCGAATGGATGTGAAAACCCCAAACATTTTTCCCGCAAAAGTCATCAAGCAATATGGCACGCCAGATATCGATTTATTTGCATCAAGGCTAAATCACCAGGTACCTATGTATGTCGCTTGGGAACCAGATCTGAGGCAGCAGCGGTAGATGCGTTCGCGCTGGATTGGGGAAATTCTTCTTCTATGCATTTCCTCCCTTCTGCCTCATCAGTCGGGGTCTACGCACAATACAAATGGACTCTGCTTCAGGTATTTTGATAGTACCCGACTGGCCTACGCAGCCATGGTTCCCAATAATCCATGACATGGTTGTTGAAACTCCGATGGTATTCCCCAGTGACCCAGAGTTATTAACACCCAGTGTCGGGCACAAGCCACCCGTGCCATGAAAAAAATCAAACTCCTGGGTTGCAGATTCTGCACAAACCACTTCTGGGACTGGGATTATCAGAACAAACCGTCGACACCATATCAGCATCCCTCCGAACAGCCACTAAAAAACAGCACTTGTCCACCATCAAAAAATGGGAGAAGTACTGCTTGGATACAGGGACCACCTACTCAACCGCTACAGTTACCAACGTACTGGAATTCCTGTCGAACCTTCACCACGATGAAGGACTCAGCTACAGAGCCATCAACACAGCTAGAAGTGCCCTGCCTGTCTATTTAAAACCAGCTCCAGGACAACAGGCCATGGGATCCCACTCACTCGTGGTCAAACTAATCAAGGGTATTTACAACTCTAACCCCCTAGACCAAGGTACACCCATATATGGGATGTCAGTATGGTCCTGACATACCTCAGGGGTTAGCCACCAGCCAGATCCCTCAACCTGGAACAATCTATGCTCAAAACACTCATGTTGATGGCACTTGTATCTGCACAGAGGGTCCAGTCACTACACCTATTGCGACTGGACAGCATGCTCACAGCTCCAGACCAGATCTCTGTCATTATCCAGGGACTGATCAAACAGAGCAGACCAGGAACACCTAATCCAGTCATGGAATTCTGGGCTTACCTGCCAGAACCACGGTTATGTGCCATGACCCACCTACTATCCTACATAGACACAACCAAAATATTCGAGGGAGATGAAAAAGCCTTGTGGGTCAGTCATAAAAAACCTTATGGTCGGGTGACGAGCCAAACCATTACGAGATGGCTCAAGCAGGTGCTAAAAACTGCTGGGATAAACACTAACATGTACAAATTTTATTCCACCAGGGCAGCATCCACGTCGACGGCTAAAAGAATGGACGTGCCTATAGACCACATCCTTGCTACAGCAGGATGGTCGGGGGAAAGACCGTTCAGAAATTTTATAATAAGCCGTTGGCAAACCTGTTTTTATTTGCAGGAAAGATTTTACAGACTGCAAATATTTAATTTAAGCCCAGGGGAGCAATTTAATTTCTTTGTTGTTATTGTTAAAAAATACCATTGTGTTTTTCTACAAACAGATTCATTGGTTGATTACGATAACACATTTCCTCCCTCAAGGACTTCGGCAGTGCGTGAAATAATAACTGTTACACGGTTTGAAATCACAGAGCTTTGAAGTCTTCACGGAATCACTCACGTGACTCCGAAGTAAAATAGTAAGATTAAACGAGAACTTACCAGTTTGAAGTTTGATCTGTATTTTACGAGGAGTTACGATGAGGGATTACGTGCCCTCCGCTCCCACCCTCAATAATATGGATCAAACTGATAAACTGATGTCTCCTTGTCTTTACTATGTTTACTTCAATAACTGTGTCTATCTGTGATTCCACACCGCTGCTTTGAAGTATGCCGCGCATGCGTGCTGAGTGGGCTCTTCACGTAATCCCTCATCGTAACTCCTCGTAAAATACAGATCAAACTTCAAACTGGTAAGTTTTCGTTTAATCTTACTATTTTGTCCTCTTGACTTGGAATTCCTGTTCATTAAATGTGATCTCTTTTATCTACCGAGGGATTTCATTTCTATCTTCTTGTTAGCAGTGTACATACCACCTAAATCCAATGCCAACATTGCACTAGATGAATTATAATTGGTCATCAACTCTCCTAAGGAAGCAAACTTAGGTGTCCCATTTGTCATTGTTGGTGACTTCAATCAAGCTAATTTTAAGAACATACTCCCAAAATGCTTCCTGCCTCATGTTAGGTGCTAACACTCTTGACCATTGCTACACCACCATCAAATATAATTATTGCTCCATCCCACACCCTCATGTTAGCCAATCTGATCATCATCAGCTTACAGACAGAGATTGAATTAAGAGACACCAATTAAAAGAATAATTCAGCAATGCTCTTAGGAGGCTGAGGATCTACTTCAGGACTGCCTTGTTAATGGATTGGAACATGTTCATGACCACTTCATCTGGCCTGAATGGGTACATCTCATCCGTCATGCAATGTGTTGACGACTGCATTCCGACAAAGCCAATTATTGTCTCTCCTAACCAGATACCTTGGATGAACAAAGAGCTTCACTCTCCGCTAAGGACCAGATCCAAAGTTTTCAACACGGATGATCTTGTTTGTTGTAAGAAGGTCAAGCAGGATTTCTGTAAGGCTATCATGGATGCCAAGAGAGAATTTCAGAATAAGCTGGAGAATCAATTTGATCAAGCAGTTACCAGGTGACCATGGCAGTACATAAATATTATCAGGCCCCACAAGCCAAATTCTGGGGCATTCTCTGGCAATAATGCCTCTGCACTTGATGAGCTCAATTCTTTTAAGCTTGTTCAGAAAAAGCAAAAAAAAAGTTCCACCTAGGTTCACATCCACATCCCCCTTTGGATCTGTTCCAAACAACTTGGTGACAGACATTTGGCAAGTTTTCATGAGGGTAAAATCTCATAAACCAGTTGGCATGGAAAGAGTCCCTGGATGGGTTCTGAAATTATGCATCAATCAACTGGCCACAGCGTTCATTAGCATCTTCAACCTTTCACTTAAACTGTCTACTGTCCCCATCTGCTTCAAGGAAACCTCCATTCATCCAGTCCCTGTTGAAAATATAGTGACCTGTGTCAATGACTTCTGAGAGGTTCCAAACATCAACCATAATGAAGTGCTATGAAATAATGGTAATGGCCTGCATCTGTGCCAGTTGCATCTGCTATTTGCATTCAGAAAAATAAATCTATGGATGATTCCTTCTCTCACACACTATATTTAGCTCTGGATCACCATTACAAAAGGAACACCTATGCCATGATGTTATTTATTTACTACAGCTCAGCCTTCAACACAATAATACGGAATAAGTTCATCCTTAACCTTCTGGACCATGGCCTTGGAGCCTCCATCTGCAATTACCTTCTGGATTTTTTGACCAGCTGACATCAATCAGTTAGAATTGGTCATAGCAATTTCTCCACCGTGACCCTCAAAACTGGTGCCCTTCAAGATTGTGTGCTTGGTCCTTCCTCTACTCCCCATAAACCCATGACTATGTGGCCAAATACAATGGCATCTTGATCTTTCAGTTCAGTTGTTAGCCGGATCAACAATAACACTAAGATAAAGTACAGGAAATATGTTAAGAAACTTGTGTCATGATGTCAGGACAACAAGATGTCAGTGTCAGCAAGAAAAAAGATTGTTGCAGATCAAATTAATCAAGTGGGTGAACACGACCCTATTCCTATCAGTGGAGCTGCTGTGGAGAAGATTAGCAGCTTCCAGTTGCTAACATCGATTTGACAACAAACTAACCACTCCCTTCACACAGATGCGGTAATCAAGAAAACACAGCAGCATACTTACTTTCTTTGGCATCTGAGAAGATTTCTCATGATCATGAAGATTCTCTCGAATTCTACAGATGCACTATATAACATATTCTGACGAGCATTGGTCATTTGAGCCTGCAGAGAGTGATAAACATAGACCAGTCCAGTTCAGTTTAGTTTATTGTTATGTGTACCAAGGTAGAGAGTAAAGCTTCCATTGCATGTTCTTGTGTAAGAGAGGAAATGGGAGTAAAACTTCCAAAATGTTGAATAAATTGCTACACTTTCAGACATTCTCATCCCAGACAGGAGAGGCTGTTGGGTCATTGCTCGCCTCTTTGTGGTCATCTGTGAACAGGTTAGGGATAATTAGGGAGGGGCAGCCATTGCAGCCCGTGTCCACACCCTCTGAGCTGGTCGTGGGTTCATGCAGTGAGATTGATGGGCCGTTAATGCACAAACATGGCCATTTTGTGAAGCTTCAGAGAGGGTTGCCGAGGGCAAGATGATAACAATGAGCCTGCACTAATCACCTAGCAACTGGTGAAATAAATAATTTCCAGGTTGTTTCCTCATCACGAGCTTTCAAAAAGACTCCAGCAAGTCAGTGTGACAGGGTCTCTTGTAATGAGTCTAGGTGTCCTGTCCAATTGCCTTGTCTCCTCCCAAATAATCAAAAGCCGAGAAACGTTTTGTCCAGGGCCTCCTCCACAGTCAGACTAAGGCCACACAGAAATTGGAGGAACAGCACCTCATATTTTGTTTGGGCAGCTTATAACCAGCAGCATGAATATGTCCATCACAGGCTCGTCAATTCCTTCCATTCAGTCCATTTTTATGGTCCGTTGCATCATGAAGATTGGAAGTATAATCAAGGATGCCTACCATCCTGGCCATTCCCATTTCTCTCTTCTGCCTTCTGCAATAAGGAACAGGAGCTTAAAAGGTCAGACATCCAAATTAAAAAACATCTTCTTCCCCACTGCTATCAGAATCCGGAACAAATTATATGTTCCACGTGCCTCCCCAGATTAGTTTTAACTCTATCTCTTAACTCTATCACATTTGGTAGGCCCTTTATTATACTTTAATATCCTTTGCACTATTTCAGATTGCACCACAATCTAGCAAAACACCGTTGTTCCACACTCATCACGGTATTTATCATCAATGTATCTATACTCTATGTCCAGTAACTCTACACCTCCATCCCCAAGCAGGAGGGTCTTAAAGCACTCCGTTTCTTCCTCGACCACAGAACCAACCAATCCCCATCTACCAATACTCTCCCCTGCCTAGCGGACCTGGTCCTTACCTTCAACACTTTTCCTTTGTGGCTAAAGGGATCAGGGGGTATGGAGAGAAGGCAGGTACAGGATACTGAGTTGGATGATCAGCCATGATCATATTGAATGGCGGTGCAGGCTCGAAGGGCCAAATGGCCTACTCCTGCACCTATTTTCTATGTTTCTATGTTTCCTCCAATTTCTTCCAAATTCAAGGCGTAACTATAGGCACTTGCATGGGCCCCAGCTATGCCTGCCTCCTTGTAGGGTACGTCGAACAATCCTTGTTCGAGGTGTACCATGGCCCTATCTCCAAACTCTACATTGACAACTGCATTGGTGCTACCTCCTGCACACATGCATAACCCACTGACTTCATCCATTTCACCATTAGTTTCTATCTGGCACTCAAATTCACCTGGACAATTTCCGACATCTTACCATTTCTAGACCTCACCATCTCCATCGCAGGTAATATACTGACCGACATCTACTACAAACCCAATGACACCCATGGCTATCTGGACGACACTTCTTACCACCCTGCTTCTTGTAAGGTCTTCGCCGCATCTGCACCCAGGATGACGTGTTCCAAACCAGGGCTTCGGAGATGTCCTCATTATTTAGGGAATGGGGGTTTCCCTCTTCGACTATAGATGAGGCTCTCACCAGGGTCTCATCTATATCCCGTAGTTCTGCTTTCACTCCCCATCCCCCAACTCGTAACAAGGCAGAGTCCCCCTTGTCCTCACTTTCCACCCTACTAGCTGTCACATAAAACATATAATCCTCCGACATTTTCGCCACCTCCAGTGGGATCCCACCACTGGCCACACCTTCCCATCTCCTCCCCTTTCGGCTTTCTGCAGAAACAGCTCCCTCCATAACTCCTTGGTCAATTTGTTCCTTCCCACGCAAACCACCCACTCCCCTGGTACTTTTCCTTGCAACCGCAGGAAATGCTTTACCTCCCCCCTCGACTCCATCCAAGGACCCAAGCAGTCCTTCCAGTTGAGGCAGAGGCTCACATGCACCTACTCCAACCTCATCTATTGCATCCGTTGTTCCAGGTGTAAACTGCTCTACATCGGTGAGACCAAGCACATGCTAGGCGATCGCTTCGCCCAACACGTCCGCTCAGTTTGCATTAACCAACCTGATCTTCCGGAGGCTCAGCACTTCAACTCCCCCTCCCATTCCGAATCCGACCTTACTGTCCTGGGCCTCCTCCATGGCCAGAGTGAGTCCCACCGCAAATTGGAGGAGTAGCACCTCATATTTAGCTTGGGTAGTTTACACCCCAGCTGTATGAACATTGACTTCTCCAATTTCAGGTAGTCCTTGCTTTCTCCCTTCTTCCCCTCCCCTTCCCAGCTCCCTCACAGCCTACTGTCTCCACTTCCTTTCTTCCCACCCCCCCCCCCACATCAGTCTGAAGAAGGGTCTCGACCTGAAATGTCGCCTATTCCTTCGCTCCATAGATGCTGCCTCACCCGTTGAGTTTCTCCAGCAATTTTGTGTACCTATAATCTATACTGTAAGCTTCATTTGAACGAGGAATTTCATTGCACTCTGGTCGCTGCCTCAAAAAGGCTGGCAGCATCTTCAAGGACCCATACCATCCTGGCCACACACTCATCTCTCCGCTGCCTTCAGGTAGAAGGTACAGGAGCCTGAAATCTGCAACATCCAGGTTCAGGAACAGCTCCTTCCCCACAGTTATCCGACTATTAAACTCAACTCAAACAAAAATCTGAACTTTAATAGCCTATTGCACTTTATCTGGTTATTTATGTGTGTGTATATATATATTCAATGTTATATGGATACACTGATCTGTTCTGTATTTATTTATGCCTACAATATTCTGTTGTGCTGAAGCAAAGCAAGAATTGCATTGACCTATCTGGGACACATGACAATAAACTCTCTTGAATGTTGAATCTTGAATATATGGCAATAACCTATTCTGAAACTGAATCTGAATCTACTATATTAGTACAATCTCTGTTCAATGGAGACATGGCTATCTCTTAATTTCTTCTAGTTACCACGCATGCTACAAATTGTACAGCATAGTAATATTATATTACATAGCAGTGCTACTGATCTAATCCTGGTGGATTTAAATCACAATCACAATAATACTTTATTAGCCAAGTATGTTTTGTAACATACGGGGAATTTCATTTGCCAAGTCAGTCATACAAATAAAAAGCAACAAAACACACAAAATACATTTTAACAAAAATATCCACCACAGTGACTCGTCATTCTTCATTGTGATGGAAGGCGAAAAAAAGTTCAATCTCTTCCCTTCCTGGTTCTCCTGCGGTCGGGGGCCTCGAGCCCTCCGTTGACGGGACGATCTTGACTCCCGTAGCCGGCGACATTTTGTCCCTCCACATCGGGGTAATTGCATCGGAGGGATGTCAGCTCTCCCGTGCCTGACGATTGAACCCCGCGTCGGGGATCGTCAAACCTCTGCGTTGTTGGAGCTTTCCGACTAGCCTCTCACGAGACTGCGATCTCGCGCTAGTAAAGTCCGCAGGCCACGGTTGGAGCGATCCCAGGCAAGAGCTCAACTCCGATGTTAAGCCCCGCCCCGCTGTGGGGCTCTAGGTCAGTCCGAGGAGGCATCTAACTCCATCGACGGTAGGCTGCAGAGCGACCAAGATGTGACCCAGAAAGAAAAATTGCATCTCCAGCAAGGTAAGAAACTGAAAAAAAGTTTCCTCCAACCCCCTCCCCCTCCCCCCACATAAAACAAACCGGAGAACATTTACACATTGGTGGGGCTGCCAATCGAGTGGTGCCCCTGGCAACTAGGTAGTTAAGTTAGATGTAAATATTGGGACACTGACTAGTACAAAAATTGTCGAAAATCTTTCAGATTTCAAATAAAAATAATACAATCACGCACACATTTTAACCACTATCTGCCTAGTAATTTGAAGTGTCTATCAACAGTAAATCTGACATATTATGCATTATTTTCAAGCTTGAGAATATGGATGAGATAAAAATGTTCTTCTTCTGACCTTATTTGATGCCTAAATCCATTCTGAAAAATATATACTCAATACTTGACCCTGCAGATAGAGGGTCCTTTCATAAAGGCAGTTTTACAGCAAATCAACACATTCAGTTTATTGTGTGCTTTTGCATGTAATGTACACAGCTGTGGAATAATATCCTTGAACTCATGATGTCATCCAATGACTATCTTCAAACCAAGCTTTGCAGACTTGAATTCTAGATGGCCAAACAAGCTAAGATGTTATTTGCCCACATTCTACTTTAATAGCTCTATGTTTTAAATTCCATCTGATGCGTTCAGTATACAAAGGAGGCAAAGCATGACCATGTATCGCTCAGCAATAATTCTTTCCAGTTTTTTTTAATAAAAAGCACTCTGCATAGATTTTTAATGGCTTTCCTAAGATTAACTGAGGAATATATGGCATTTTAAGCATGGGAAAGAAACAAAGAGCAAAGAAACAAAACCAAAGTCTGTCGCTGTTGTCTTTATTAGGCTCAGAGAAATATTCACTGCTCCCTCAGAAGCATAGCTGTCCTGACAATCCTACTGCATTTAATTGTTTTAGAGACATTGCTACTTACAACAAGTCAGATTGACAAACTGAAGGCCACAGACAAGCTTGCCTGAGGGAAGACAGATCCAATATTAGTGTAGGTCCTGATGGGGAGCTAAGGAGTCCCTAAGAGCAGGATTCCTCTTAGTTTAGTTTAGTTTAATTTAGAGATACAGCGCGGAAACAGGTCCTTCGGTCCACTTAGTCCCCGCCCATCAGCAATCCCCACACATTAACATTATCCTACACAATAAGAACAATTTACAATTATACCAAGCCAATTAACCTACCAACATGAACGTCTTTGAGGCATGGGAGGAAACCAGAGATCCAAAGAAAACCCATGCAGGTCAAGGGGAAAACATACCAACTCGGTACAGACAGTACCATTGTCAGGATCAAACCCAGATCTCTGGTGCTGTAAAGCAGCACCTCTATCAATGTTAATACTGGCCAAATTAAAGACACCATAAAATGGAGGATCCCTGCACTTGTCAGAATTGCTTAACCCTTGTCAGCTGAAATTTACAGGCATTGGATGGCGCCAGCCAGTCTAGGCTCAGACTGGTATGCACGATGGTGAGGGGTCCAGGTGTTATCCTTGTTTCTCCTAAATTGATAAAATGTATAGCAGTTTTGCAAACGAACCTTAAATGCATCATTTCGATTGGACCACTGCAAGGACATGTAAATAGTATAAATAATGTCGTGAGACGGTCATCTTGTTGGCTGATGATTGGTCGAACTGTTCAGCCTTGGAGAAACTGTTTGAATCTCTGGGCACATGTTTCAATTTTTATTCTTGTTTGCTTCCTTCCAAAAGCTTTGTTTGAATACAATCTATTGGTTAGTGTATTATTGGGTTAGGGAAATGTCTATCATGTACTGTGTTAATCGATATCTGTTATTGGACTGTAAAGAGACCACCCCCATTTGGTTCGGCCCCTCAAGGTTCGGGAACCAATAACAGATAGCTCCCACGAGGTCCTGTATCGATCTTCTGGGAGAAGGCTTAGGACTGCGTGACCTTCTGGAGTGTCTCTGCTTGCACGAGGCTAGGAGTGCTTGGCCAGGCAGATACAAGGATCGAACCCACGGTGGTTAGGTATAGTAATGGGGAACTGTTATTGTGTTTTTCCAAAATGAAGTTTAGATGCGCAAGTGCTTGAATCAGTATCTTATTGACTGAAACTAGACTGGGAATAAGCTTAGAACGAGCCATTTACACCACTGCCACACTGTCCTGCCCCATTTTGGAGTCAAATTACACTTTCTACACATTCTAACTACTTTAGAAACATCAAAAATTGGTGCTGGAGGAAGCCATTCGGCTCTTCGAGCCAGCACCGCCATTCATTGTGATCATGGCTGATCATCCCCAATCAATAACCCGTGCCTGCCTTCTCCCCATATCCCTTGAATCCACTAGCCTCTTAGTGGAAAATTAGTGGAAACTTTCTAACCTTTTGTAGAACGGAAATCCAATCAAAGGCTGTATTCCACTTGTGAGAACTGGGTTGAATGGAAGTCCAGGACCCCAAAGGTGGTACTGTAGAAATTGGAAAGAAAAGCATGGGTAGGCTAATTGAATTCTGTTAGGGTTGGAAGGGAATAGCACACAATGGTTCAAAATTTAAGAGTTTAGAGTTTAAAGATACAACATGACAACTTACTGAGGCCAGGGGTCAACTATCAAACACCTCCTCATACCTAACCCTTGAATATGATTCTACAGATGAACACTAGTCAATTATATCTCAGATGATTATCATTAGTGTGAAGTATAGTTGGAATCAATGGTGGGGCATCTGGTCTGTGTAATGGACTGGGCCACATTCATAATTTTACTTCGGAGTCACGTGAGTGACTACGTGAAGAACCCCGCCAGGACGCATGCGTGTCATATCGCTACACGCATTGTAACGAGTCACAGCAGGGGGAACAACGTTCCCCTTAGCGGCAAAATTTGCAAGCCAGGAACAGCAGGTAAGGAGACTCTGCGTTACAGAATTTGAAAGCCGGGAACAGCAGGTAAGAAGACTCTGCATTCCTTCCACATACCTTTCTGGTGGAGACATGGACCAGATCCACGAAGGCTGCGGAAAAGCTGGCGGGAGAGAACCGCGGAGTTGCGGGCATCCGGCAGCAGCAGCCAACGGCACGCCAATCTCCCGTAATGGGAACAGCTGTGCCCGACTTTGCTCCCGACTTCGCTCCCACACCGGCCAAGCCGGGCGGGAGAGCGAAGCAAAAACTAACAGGGTCGTACACTCCGAGGAGTCCGACTCTGAAGAGCCGCGAGCGGCCAGTGCCCGTGCGCATTGGGGCCGGTTGGAGCGGCTTTAGGAGCAGCCGCGAGCGGCCAGTGCCCGTGCGCATTGGAGCTGGTTTGAGCGGCTGGGAGCGGGGAACAAAGCAGCCGCGACGGCCAGTGCCCATGAGCATTGGAGCCGGTTGGAGCGGCTGCTGGAGGAAATACCCCAAAGTGGCAGGCTCCGGGAGATGGAGGCTAGCCACAGTGGGCAGTTAGTAAGCCCCACAGCAATACCTCTTGTAGGGCTGCACAGTGTTTCTCCCTCATCAGAGGGGAACACCGAGGGTCAATCCTGGGCTGACTGCAGGAGCTGGAGCAGGAGCAGCTTCAGGAGCACCGCGACGGCCAGTGCCCGTAAGCATTGGAGCCGGGTGGAGTGGCTGCAGGAACTGGAGCAGGAGCGGCCTCAGGAGTAGCGGCTTCAGGAGCAGCCGCTACGGCCAGTGACCATGTGCATTGGAGCCGGTTGGGTGCCCGAGAGCATCGGAGCCAGCTGGAGCGGCTGTTGGAGCAGGTAAGTGGCAGGCTCCGGGAGATGGAGACTAGTCACAGGGGGCATCTAGTAAGTCCTACAGCAGTACCTCTTGTAGGGCTGCACAGTGTTCTCCCTCATCAGAGGGGAGTATAGGGGGTCAATTCTGGGCTGAACCTGAACAGGGGTGCAGAACATACCCCTAGTGCACATGGGGTGCAGAAAACCTATTGGAAGACACAAGATACAGGGAACTGCAAAACACTGAATGTTCCCAGTATCAACCAGTGTATTTGAAAACATGGCAGGGCAGGGACTTGAAACGAAAGAAAGTTCCAAAAGTCCTAACAGCGGGTATTACGGGTTTTGCCCGCACAATAAACAAAAAAGACATGACACTAGATCACCAGGATGCACTGGCCTTATTTTGCAAACTACCAATAAGAGTAAACAGCATCAGGAAGAAGTACCATCCAACCGGCTTTAGACCCTAATTTGCAGGCCTATGCAAACCTGGAACCTCCATACCACCAATATTAAAATTTGGAGGCAACTTATCTAAACAGGTAAAGAACTTGACATAGAGGGAAACCCTGGGGCTCATTAAAGCAACGTCTAAAAACTACTTCCTGGGGAATGCGCTAACCCTCAACACAGACCCAACTACAGATCCAGACACCGGCACCTCAACGTTCACGGAGGATGCCGAAAAAGTAACAAACCTACTAATAGTAACCATGGAGGAAGAAGTATAGGGTTATACCATAGAATTATTCAAAACATAATCCTCCAGTTCAGCATGTACCGAACTGAATGTTCATGCTTACAGGCAAAGAAATAATCAAAAGCGCATACTGAACTACAGTGCCCAAATAAAAAAGGACTAATGGAGGACATCCAACACGAATCACAGGAATTCGTGTCCAAAAATCTTTATCATAAAATAGATGGTGGTTGCCACATCATCATAGATTTGACTAATTTGAATACTTTTGTACTTTATATTCATTACTAGATGGGAACCTTTGTTACTGCAAAGGTATTGATCCTAGGTTACTACATGGCAAGCATCGTATTAAAAAATGCTTACTATACAGTACCCATTAGAGGTGACCACAGATGTATTTGACACAATGGATCATCTGCGGTTTCACCCCTTAACTCAGCTCACATGTCAGTGACTTTGCCGTAAGAAAAGGTTACAGCCTTAATGGAGGCTTGCAGTAAACTAAACCATCCATCAGACTGGTAGTAGAATAATTGGCATTATAGTGGCTGTGTTCCAGCCACATAAATCGGACCTTTACATTATCAAATTACTGAGCGCAAACATGCGTGCACTCAAAAATTATGGGGGTCATTCTGACAGACCAAAGAAGCTACCAACAGAGGCCACCATGGTACTAAAATGGTGGAAACATAACATTAGGCATTGTTCCAATCCAAACATTAACAGCTACCCGTCTATGGAACTACATACTGATGGGCACTTGGATGGGATGCTACCAATTCCATCTCCAGCTGTGGGGGAGATGGAATGCACAGGAGGCATCGTTGCAAACGCTGGGCATAAATACCTGGGAAAGTTGAGTGCATTCCATGGCTTTAAGTCATATTGTTCTGGGTTATATCACCAGTATGTTAGACTACTAATTGACTACACCACCATGGTAGCATGTGTCAACCATATGGGTGGAAACATATCGACATCATGTGACTATCTTGCCAACACAATTTGGCTATAGCGTATCCAGAAAGATATTTGGATATCAGCTACCAACTTACCAGGAAAACTGAATTTAGTGGCAGACAACAGGTCACGCTAAGTCTATGAAAACACTGTATGGATGTTGGATTAAAACTTTTTTAAAAATAAATAAATATATATATTTTTTTTAAATGGAAAAAAAAATGTATTGCTGGAATTACAGCACGGTATGGAACACCAGACAACGACCTATTCACATCCATGCTCTCACCAGTTATCGAATTAGGTTCTTGGGAACCAGAACCTGGGGCAGTGGCTACAGATGCATTTTCGCTGCATTGGGGGATTATTTATGCATTCCCTCCTTCTGCCTCATCAGTCGGGTATTTAGGAATAAACAGTAGACTCCGCGTCTGGTATTTTGATAGCACCCGATTGGCCTACTCAACCATGGGTCCCAGGTGATATCGACATGGTTTTAGAACCATGCATCACCATCCATCATAGACCTAATTTACTGGTTCTTCCCGCAACAAGGGGAGTTACCCATGTCATAATTATATAAACCTATTAATTTATAGAGTTGAAAGCACCTCTACTACACCTGGGACTGACGGACCGAACAGTGGAATTATTTCAGCGGGCCACAGACAGTCCACCAAAAAATCAGTACTTGGTGTCATCAAGAAATGGGAAGTACTGTCACAACAATAAACATCACCCACAGATCTATGAACATCCCGTCTGTTCTGGAATTCCTGGCAAGCCTCCATTACGATGAGAGGCTCAGTCATAGTGCCATCAACTGCGCCAGAAGTGCTCTGTCAACATACCTGTCGCAAGGAACAGAGCGGCATTCTGTTGGGACACACCCTGGTAACCAAACTCATGAGGGGCATTTTAATATTAATCCCCCAAGAACCAGGTACTCCCAAATATGGGATGTGAGCATTGTACTGACCATGTTAAGAAACTGGTCTCCAGCTACAGCTCTGTCCCTACAGAAACTGACTATGAAAACAGTCATGCTGATGGCCTTGGCCACGGCACAAAGGGTCCAGTCACTACAGAAACAAAGGTTGGACAACATGATTATTTCATCTGGAAAGTCAACTTTCACATCAATGAAATAGTCAAACAGAAAAGACATGGGGTCAGCAGGTCGAAAAACAGAATTCAGGGCCTACCTGACAGATGGTCGTCTCTGTATTGTAACACACTTACTATTATATATGGAGTATACTAAGATCATCAGAGGGAAGAAATGTCACTTTAATCAGCTACAAACAGCCACTCAAAACAGTGACAGTCCAGACCATCTCTAGATGACTAAAACAGGTCCTAATAAAGGCTGGAGTAGACACTAGCATTTTAAAATCTCACTCCACCAGGGCTGCAGCTACATCGGCAGCTATGAAGTTGGACGTTCCTATGGACCAAATCCTCAAGACAGCAGGATGGTCAACGGAGGAAACTTTCCAACGACTTTATAACAATCCAGTCATTGAACCTGGAATATTTGCAGAAACAAATTTAAGTTCTGTAATATAATTTACCCCATAAATAGGGGCAATAATTGGTGTTAATATTTTTATCGTTGGGTTTCAATATCGTATTGATGTCTAATGATGTTAACTCTATTCTCCCCATAATCAAGGCAGATGTGATGCATGGACTCGTTTCCACGGCATGAAATTACAGAGCTTTAAAATCTTCACGTAGTCACTCACGTGACTCCGAAGTAAAATAGTAAGATTAAAAGAGAACTTACCAGTTTGAAGTTTGATCGTTATTTTATGAGGAGTAACGTTGAGGGAATACGTGCCCTCCGCTCCCACCCTTGATCATATACTCAACTGGTATCTCTTCTCTAATCTTACTATGTTTAGTCATTACAGTTATCTGTGATTTCACACCGCTGCTTTGAAGAATGACACGCATGCGTCCTGGCGGGGTTCTTCATGTATTCCCTCAACGTTACTCCTCATAAAATAACGATCAAACTTCAAACTGGTAAGTTCTCGTTTAATCTTACTATTATCTGCTTTTTCTTGCATTCTTGGGCAGAGTTGTGCCTGAACAAAACTGTGATGCAACCTGACAGTATGCTTTCTATGGCGCATCTGTAGAAGTATGTAAGAGTCATTGGAGACATGTGGAACTTCTTCAGTTTTCTGAGGAAGTAGGCAAGGCAAGGCAAGGCAAGGCAACTTTATTTATATAGCACATTTCATACACGAGGCAGACTCAAAGTGCTTCACATAAAAACATGACATACAATAAAATGAAATAATAAAATGAAATAAAATAGAAGAATTAAAAGAAAAGAAAAGCAGTTAAAAATGCATTATAAAAAGTGCAAAAGTTAAAAGTGCAATGTAGTTAAGATTTAGCTGAAAGCTAAAGTAAACATAAAAGTTTTCAGTCTTTGTTTTAAAAGTGGTCAAAGTTGAGGCAAGTCTTAAATCTTCAGGAAATTTATTCCAGCTATTTGTTGCACAGAAACTAAATCCTGCTTTCCCATGTTTTGTATTTACTCTGGGAATCACTAACAGATTGGTCTCAGAAGATCTTAGCGGTCTAGAAGGCTTATATAGTGGAAGCATGTCAGTGATATACTTTGGCCCTAAACCATGTAGTGATTTATAGGTGAGCAGCAGGATTTTGAAATCAATTCTCTGACAACAGGGAGCCAATGTAAGGATTTAAGAATTGGTGTAATGTGTTCAAATGTTTTGGTCTTTGTTAGAACTCTAGCAACAGCGTTCTGAACAAGCTGTAGCTGCCTGACAGTTTTTTTCCGAAGACCTGCAAGGAGACTGTTACAATAATCTAGCCTACTAGTAATAAAGGCATGTTCAAGTTTTTCTAAGTCTTGAGCTGACATGAGTCCTCTTAATCTTGCTACGTTTTTGTGGTAATAGTAGGCCGATTTTGTTACTGAGTTGATGTGACTGTCGAAAAGTAAATCTGAATCCATAATAACCCCAAGATTTCTGGCTTTGTTTGAAGTTTTCAGGGACAGAGAGTGAAGGTGTTGGGTTACTTTAAGCCTTTCTTTTTTAGCACCAAAAACAATTATCTCCGTTTTGTCCTTATTTAATTGGAGGAAATTTTGGCAAATCCAGTCTTTGACTTGCTCAATGCATTGGCACAGCAGATCTATGGGGCGATAGTCATTTGGTGATAGCGCTACATAGATTTGAGTGTCATCGGCATAGCAGTGGTGGTCAATATTATTATTTCGCATGATTTGCCCTAGTGGGAGCATGTACATGTTGAATAAAGAGGGCCCTAAGATCGAACCTTGCGGGACTCTGGTTGGTTGGTTCTGATACAAAGTCGCCAATCGAAACAAAATAGTTCCTATTTTGTAGATATGACCTGAACCAACTTAAGACTGTGCCTGAAAGCCCCACCCATTTTTCCAACCTGTCCAAAAGTATTGAGTGATCAACAGTATCAAATGCAGCACTGAGGTCTAATAGCATTAATATTGAAACTTTGCCAGAGTCTGTGTTAAGAAGTATGTTGTTTACAACTTTAATAAGGGCGGTCTCGGTGCTATGAAGAGGTCGAAATCCTGACTGGAAGTTGTCGTAGCAGCCAGTTGAAGCCAGGAAGTGATTAAGTTGCTGGGGGACAACTTTCTCAATGATTTTACTTATGAAAGATAGGTTTGATATTGGTCTATAGTTGTTAATAATAGGCATCTAGGCTCCGCTTTTTAAAAAGGGGTTTAATAACTGCAGTTTTCAAGGCTTTTGGGAAATTGCCTGATTGAAGAGAGCTGTTAACTATTTGCAGTATGTCTATTGCTAGGCAGTCAAAAACAAAGTAAAGACATCAATATGCCTTTATGGTTGTCACTCTAATGCGGTTGATCGATGGTAATATTTACGCCAAGAAACTTGAAGCTGTCAACTATTTCCACTGTGAAACATTGATGGTGTTCGGAACACGTACTCCAGGACGCTTTCTGAAGTCAATATGTAGGTCCTTCAACTTGCTGACATAGAGGGAGAGTTTGTTAACCTGACACAATGTTACCAAGCCCTTTATCTCCTTCTGGTAGTGCATCTCATCATTGTTCATAATCTGGCACACCACAGTGGTGTAAACTACAACCTTATAAATTGAGTCAAAACAGAATTTGGTTATACAGCCATGAGTGTATAGGAAGTGCAGTAAGAAGCTGGGAATGCCTCCTTGTTGGGAACTGGTGTAAAGAGTTGCTGCAGAAAATGTTTTCCACATATCCTCATTAATTATCCTCAAGTAGTGGCTCCAATAGTTTATGGAGTGCAAGTGTTTGGAGATGAGTTAAGATGAGGTTATGGTGTTGAAGATGGAACTATAGTCAATAAATAGGAGTCTCATGTAGGAGGTCTGTTGAGTTCCAGAGGTGGCCAGATGTTCCAGATATATTTAGGCACAGGGAGATGGCATTTGTTGTGGACCTGTTGAAGTGGGAGGCAAACTGCAGTCGATCAAGGCTGTCTGGGAGGCTGGAGTTAACGTGCGCCATCACCAGTCTCTCAAAGTTTCTTGTATTAAAATAAGTTTAATTTAGTTTAGGTTAGTTGAGTGCTTGCATTTTGAAATGAAGGGCCTGTTCCAGAGCTGTACTGTTCTATATACCTTTCTATGAGGAGGTACTGAGAAGCATTTGTCTCTTTTGGTAAGACTAAAATTATTAGCTGTGGCTACATACCTTAAAATAAAACACTTGTGAGTGAGCTTCAAATGTGGTTTGGATGGTCACAACATCTATCTATATTACTAAAAGTCTGATCTTGATCACTTCCTGTTGTTCTATTTATTGATTTTAGAAAAAACGCTGCCATTCGTGATTTAAAAATGTTGCGATTCTCTCCCTTGAAGGCCATGCCCCTTCCGGAGGGACTATAAAACCCGGAAGTGTTGAGTACCTCAGTCAGTTTCTGCAAGATGCGGGAGTGAGAGGGTCACGTCCCTCAGTCTGAGCTGTGAATAACACTGAACACATGTTTACTAAAGTGTGAGTGGTTTTATTGACCTTAATGTGGTTTGAAAATGCTAAAGCTCTGTTGCCTTTGGTTTGGAAATGCTAAAGCTGTGTTGACTTTGGTTTGCAAATGCTAAAGCTGTGTTTCCTTTGGTTTGGAAATGCTAAAGCTGTGTTGCCTTTGGTTTGGAAAAGCTAAAGTTGTGTTGCCTTTGGTTTGGACATGCTAAAGCTGTGTTGCCTTTGATTTGGAAATGCTAAAGCTGTGTTGCCTAATTAAAGTTGCCTTGCCTAGTTAAAGTTGCCTTGCCTAATTAAAGTGCCTAATTAAAGTTGCATTGCCTAATCAAAGTTGCCTTGCCTAATTAAAGTTGCCTTGCCCAATTAAAGTTGCCTTGCCTTCTTTATAATTAAAAGTCTAATCCTTTGATAGCCGTGAGTCAACTGCCAGCCCACCAGCCGTGAGTGAGCAGCTAGCACAGCAGGCTTGAGTGACTGAGCCACCAGCCCAAGAATCCTTTTGGCCCACAATGTCCATACTAGCCCTCTGGAAACCAGTCCCTTCAGCCCACAACACCCATACTAGCGCTCCATAATACCCCCCCCCCCCCCCCCCCCCCCCCAATATTAGAATTGGTGGAGAGGTGGAATATTGCATTGGGGGACCAGCCCTCCCATGTGATGCTGGGACCCAATTCGTCCCACTTAGTCTAGTAAACACTAGAAGCAAGAGTTAGCTAATCAAATTTTGTTTGCTCACCATTCAATTAAATTATTGTGAATCTTTTATTCGAAAACCACTTTCTGGAACAAAATCCACATCCCTCGATACCCTTAATATCAGTTAATGCATTTATTATCTCCACTGTCATCTTCTTCAAAACCCTAAGACACAATTATCTGCTCTTGAGAATTTTTCACATTTCAATCCCATTAAAACGTGATAAATATTACTATGTTACTAGTGCTTTACTCATGTTAATTTCTGAAAAGACCTTTGTAGATTGGTTAGTGCATGTGCACCAATCAGAGTAATGTACTAACACTAGCTCCACCTTACTGTACACTTTATATTAAAACTCACTTCCCATGTTACGTAGTTGCACCGGTGGTAGAGATGAACTAACAATGTATTGTACTGCACCACCATGACTGATGATTAAAGCTGACTTTGAACACCAGTCTGTACAGTTGTTTACATGGTGTCTGATAAGCTGAAAATTACCCATTGCGTCTGTCTATCAGGTTTTATTTGCATTTTATTAGTCTTGATCTTTTACTCCGATGGCTCTCTCGTGCCGCAAGCCAACCCAGCTCATCTTTGATGCAGACATAAGCAAGCGATGGAGGCTCTTTCAAATTGACTATGAGCACTACATCAATATCGTCCATCGCAACGATCCAGATGAAGTCAAGGCATCGTTCTTGCTCAACCTGGCTGGACCCGAGGCTATGATTCGCGCGCAAACCTTCGACTTTGCGCCACCTGTGCCTGATGGGAACGGCCAGGTGGTGGTCCCAGCTGAGTTGATGCGCAACCCTAATGTGCTGCTACGTAAATTCTGTGAGCTATGTGACCTGCCGTCGAACCAAATTCTGGAGAGAGCAAAGTTCTTCGCACGCCAACAGCATGCTGACGAACCTGTGGAACGTTTCATTTGTGATTTGAAGTGCATGGCCCAGAGATGTCGCTTTCGTGATATAACTAATGAGTTAATACGCGACAAAATCGTTAGCAGCATGTGTGATCGGAAGCTCAAAATAGAGCTATTCTGAAATGCTGACCTGACTCTTGAATAGGCTGTGCGTGCCTGCCGTATGTCGGAGGTTGTAGCCCCACTGGATGATCAGCTTGGCACTCAGAAACATTATGTTAATCTGACCGGTTTCAGTAACTGCACCGCGTCAGCTGCCACTAAAAGATTTGTGAATGAGCCACTGCAGAGGTGCGCTAACTGCAACTATTTTGCCAGCTTTGCCCAGCAAACGCAAATTATGCAATTACTGTAAGAAAATGAATCATATTGCCGCAAGCTGTCGTTTTCGTGGGAACCCTAGTGCAAATTCAAAGTCTAATCTACTCCTGCTGCAGCAAGACCCAACAGTCTCCGACTCCCATGAACAGTTCGAAGTTGCCCACGAGAATGAATCAATTATCTCATACGATAGTTCAGCTGTTCACACTCTCCTCCACACATCTGGTAAGTCCTTTGACCCTGTTGTTACCATGCACATCAATAACAAGTCTGTTATTGCAAAAGCGGACACGGGGGCACACGTGACGTAATATCCCTGAAGGTCTATAACAAGATAAGAAATAATGAGACCTTTACCAAGGGTGCCTCTACCTTGCATGCCTGGGGGGGGGGAGAATGTTCTGCACCCTCTCGGAAAAGCTGATTGCAAGTGTGTAGTGGACAATGTCACTAAAAACCTGATTTTCTATATTGTGAAATCTAACTCTGAGACTTTGTTGGGAATCCATGCGTGCCACGACTTGGATTTAGTGTCCTTCGGACACGCTGTCCATTAGCTATGCCTATCTGACGAACCGACACAACAACTCCTGTCCCAATATCAGGATTTGTTCGACGACAAACTGGGCAAGTTGCCAATGACTTACAAGAACACTATTGACCCCACTGTTATCCCAGCAGTCTGTGCACCTCACCGCGTACCGCATGCTATGCGTGACAGAATTCAAGCCGAACTGAGACACATGGTGTCCATGGGGTTACTGGCTGAAATAAGTGAACCCACAGACTGGGTCTCCACCATGGTCGTTACAAAAAAGAAAAACAAAGACGAGCTCTGTGTGTGCATTAACTCAAGAGACCTGAACACAGCTATTAAACGCCCACACTACCCGATGAGAACCATCGAAGACGTTGCAGCTCCATTCGGTCTTGCAACAGTGTTCTCAGTACTAGATGCCAAAAGCTTGTTTTGGCAGATACCTCTTGATGATGCATCCCCGAACCTCACTACATTTGCCACACCATTTGGCAGATTCTAGTTCCTCAGAATGCCATTTGGAATTAACTCGGCCAGCGAGGTCTTTCAGAGAACTATAGATCAGCTGTTAGCAGGCTACCCATGTGCTATCATCGTTGATGACATTCCAGTGTACGGCTATGACTTAGTAGAGCATGATTCTAATTTTAAAATGATTCTGGACAGGGCACGTGAGGTAGCAAAGGTTACCTACGTAGGACATGTGTTCACATGCGAAGGGTTAAAGCCAGTCCTTATGAAGACTGCAGCCAGAACTACTGAAGAACTACCTGCTCCCACAGATGTCCACAGCCTTCAGCGTTTCCTGGGTATGGTTAACTATCTGGTCAAGTTCATACCCAACCTCAGCGAACTTATCTCGCCAATGAGACAGCTCACTCACAAGGACACTGCCTGGACCTGGTACCAGCAACACCAACAAGTGTTCGCCTCTTTAAAATTTCAGCTAGCTACCTAGAATCACTGTTAAAATTAAGCTTCAAAGCCTCATCATAGCACTTAAAAGACCAAGCAACCTACAGGGAGCGTGATCACCCACCTCTAATTCTGTTTGCACTTACACCAAAACGCAAGTGGGACTGAGTTACGTTGAGTTTCCTTTTTAGATTTTTAAATTTTAATATTTTACCCAAATTCTAGCTTATGTCTTTAGATAAATTAGATTTACCCCATTTATTCATTTTCACATCATTTTCTTTGCTTCTGCCTCTCTACTCTTACTTCCAACAATATTTTTAGAATCCTGGCATCACCCACATCAATAACCTTCTTGAATAACTTGTCCCTGAAAATAATACTGATGTTATATGTAAATGTTTTCCTGGCTCTTGTTCTTTGTCTCCTGATATGTGTGTGTTTAGAATAAATTTAGGAAGAGATATTTTTTATCAAATATGTTTTCCTTATTCGTAATCATGAGAATTACACCCAGATTATGTAAACCTGCACCATCACATTTAATTCTGTTCACACAAGAAAACCATGCCATTTCAAGAATCCTGTGGCATACTGAAAACAGCTGAGTAATTGAGGGGACACGTACACACACACAAACAATCAACAGAACACTGGCGTAAACTCTGACAACTTCCGTTAAATATGTACCTTGTAGCTGTTGATCACCATTGTTTCTGAAAAGTATTTTAGATCCTTGCTCCTTGCAAATTGTTTATTTGCCTTTAACTAAATAGTTAATGTTCAATTCATAAATTTATAGGCACAATTCCATGTCTCTATACATAGGAGCAATTATACTCCATTTTCTGTCAGAGTCTAGAAGCTGACAGCTTAACTTACATTGTTTTTCCCACACAAAGGCACTCAGGCCAAATCAAGGCTGGAACCAATTATCTCAGCACATATTGATTTTATATAAAGGACACTGCTTGGTCATTCTGAACTACTACAAAGGTAAACACACATATATTATGTTTTATGCTTATTAATTATATGCCTGAATTAAGTAATCTGTTTGGAAAGTCAACATATTCATATTGCTCTTGGCTTCTAGACATGCTCTTATCACCAGGCACAAAATATCATGCACATTTCATTTGAGCAGCTTTTACTGCAGCACACAGTGAAACGCAGATTAGTAATAATATCTCAATGAAAAAAAAGCTAAAATAAACAAGAGCATTCTACCCCAACCATTACACATCAAGCTGCCCACGTTCAGTCAATGGCCAACCTCTTAACGTTGAATATACTTGTGGAGTGGAATCTAAAGTAATAGGGGAAAAATTACACTTTTATGCAATGGCTCAAGTCTTACAGTCTTGCCATTTTAAATACAAGGGCATAAAGGTTAGCACATTGGTGTGAGCAGTTTGTGCTACTGGTGTTCAGCTCCAAAGACATTGGTTCATTTGTGACTTAGTTAGGTGTCTGGAAGGAATTTTCACATTCTCCCTGTCACCACCAGTTTTCTCCCACTTGAGGAACATTTGCTGGATGGTTATGCAACTGATGTAATTTGCCTCTAGTGCAGGTGGGTGACGGCATGACAACTATTGGGAAGTAGATGAGCAAATGAGAGAGAGTAGGGACATAAGCGGGGGGTGAGGTGAATGAGATTGATTATTATGTTTATTGCCCTTGTTCCTTTTTGTGGTGGATGTCATGGGTTTTGGAGATGCTATTTAATTAGCCTTGAAGAGTAATTGCATGACATTTTTCAGATGGGAAATTGTGCAGCGATAATGGAGGAAATAGATACTTAGGGTTATGGATGCATTGTCGGTGCTCAGGATGCATCATCTTCAATGATGTAAAGCTGCTTGAGTGTTGTTGGAGCAGCACACATTCAGGCAAGCGGAGAGTGTTCCTTTGCAGTCCTGACTTGCTCCAGGTAGATGGTAGCAGGAATTTGAGATATGAAGAGGTGAGTCACAATGCAGGGTATTCGATGTCTGACGGCTTTGAAGCCAAAGTGTCAATATGACTGGTCAAACTGAATTTCTGGTTAATGGAAACCCACAAGATATGGATGGAAATTAATGAATGGTAATGACATTGAATGCTAAGAGTAGATGTTTTGGCTATTTTTTGTTAGACCTGGCAAGGCATGGAATGTTTTGAGTACAAATAACACATGCCACTTATTAATCCTTTCCCTGTCTTGAAGAGGTTTTGATACATATAGGTGTGGACTGCTTCATCTGCTGAAAAATTACAAAGGGAACTGAAAATGTTGCCATCATCAAAATCCCATTAGAGACATAGAAAATAGGTGCAGGAGTAGGCCATTTGGCCCTTCAAGCCTGCACCGCCATTCAATATGATCATGGCTGATCATCCAACTCAGTATCCTGTACCTGCCTTCTCTCCATACCCTCTGATCCCTTTAGCCACAAGGGCCACATCTAACTCCCTCTTAAATATAGTCAATGAACTGGTCTCAACTACCTTCTGTGGCAGAGAATTTCACAGATTCACCACTCTCTGTGTGAAAAATGTTTTTCTCATCTCGGTCCTAAAATATTTCCCCCTTATCCTTAAACTGTGACCCTTTGTTTTGGACTTCCCCAACATCGGGAACAATCTTCCTGCATCTAGCCTGTCCAACCCCTTAAGAATTTTCTGTAAGATCCCCCCTCAATCTTCTAAATTCTAGCGAGTACAAGCAGAGTCTATCCAGTCTTTCTTCAAGTCAAGTGTCAAGTGAGTTTATTGTCATGTGTCCCTGTATAGGACAATGAAATTCTTGCTTTGCTTAAGCACATAGAAAATAGTAGGCATTTACTACAAAACAGATAAATGTGTCCATATACCATGATATAAATATATACACATATGAATAAATAAACTGATAAAGTGCAAATAGCAGAAAGTGGTTATTAATAATCAGAGTTTTGTTCGAGCCAGGTTTAATAGCCTGATGGCTGTGGGGAAGTAGCTATTCCTGAACCTGGTTGTTGCAGTCTTCAGGCTCCTATACCTTCTACCTGAAGGTAGCAGGGAGATGAGTGTGTGGCCAGGATGGTGTGGGTCTTTGATGATACTGCCAGCCTTTTTGAGGCAGCGACTGCGATAAATCCCCTCGATGGAAGGAAGGTCAGAGCCGATGATGGACTGGGCAGTGTTTATTACTTTTTGAAGTATTTTCCTCTCCAGGGCGCTCAAATTGCCGAACCAAGCCACGATGCAACCGGTCAGCATGCTCTCTACTGTGCACCTGTAGAAGTTAGAGAGAGTCTTCCTTGACAAACCGACTCTCCGTAATCTTCTCAGGAAGTAGAGGCGCTGATGAACTTTTTTGATAATTGCGTTAGTGTTCTCGGGCCAGGAAAGATCTTCAGAGATGTGCACGCCCAGGAATTTGAAGTTCTTGACCCTTTCAACCATCGATCCGTTGATATAAATGGGGCTGTGGGTCCCCCTCCTACTCCTTCCAAAGTCCACAATCAGTTCCTTGGTTTTGCTGGTGTTGAGGGCCAGGTTATTGCGCTGGCACCATATGGACAGTTGCTCGATCTCCCTTCTATATTCTGACATCCCCATCAGTGATACGTCCCACAACAGTGGTGTTGTCAGCTAACTTGATGATGGAGTTCGCACTGTGGTTGGCTACGCAGTCATGGGTATAGAGTGAGTACAGCAGGGGGTGAGCACGCAGCCTTGAGGTGCTCCCGTGCTGATTGTTATCGATGCTGACACATTTCCACCAATACGAACAGTTTGGAGCAGAAGTCCCTTTTGGCCTTTTTGATGGCCTTACCAAGGTCGTATCTGGACTTCATGTAGGCCACTGTATCATCGAACATGAATCCCCTGTGTCTGGACTTTAGAAGAGTGCGGATCTCAAAGGTCATCCAAGGTTTCTGATTGGGAAGGTTTTTTGTAGGGATGCAGTCCTCCACACATTTCTTTATGAAGTCTGTAATGACTGTGGCGTATTCGTTCAAGTCCTTTGCCGAGTCCTTGAACATTGCCCAGTCTACAGACTGCAAACAGTCCTGGAGTTGTTCTTCTGCCCCGGCCCCCCCCCCCCCCCCCCCCCCCCCCCCGACCAGCTCTGTGCTGTCCTCACTTATGGGGGTGCGCTCTTCAATTGCTGCCTGTAGGCAGGAAGAAGCAGCACCGCGGTATGGTCGGACTTACCGAAGTGAGGGCGAGGGATAGAACGATAGGCATTCTTGATGGTTGTGTAGCAGTGGTCGAGGGTGTTAGGTGCTCTGGTGCAGCAGGAGACATGTTGGTGGAAGTTGGGGAGTGATTTCTTGAGGTTCGCCTTATTGAAGTCCCCAGCAATGGTGGTAAATACCTCGGGGTAAGACGGCTGGTGTTTGTTGACCACGGCTTGCAGCTCCTCCAGTGCCAGACGGACGTCTGCCTGGGGTGTGATGTAGACCGCGGTCAGGATAACTGAGGTGAATTCTCTTGGGAGGTAGAAGGGACAGCACTTCACCGCCAGATGTTCGAGGTGTGGAGAGCAGGAGTTGGACAGGACTGCCACGTCGGAACACCACGCAGAGTTGACCATGAGGCAGACGCCCCCTCCTCTCCCTTTCCCAGATGCCAGGGTACGGTCCATGCGGTGGATGGAGCACCCTTCAGGCTGGACCGCTGAGTCTGGGGAGCTGGGGGTGAGCCATGTCTCTGTGAAACAGAACACAGAGCATTCCCTCAGCTCCCTTTGATAAAGCAGTATTGCCCTCATATGAAAGTCCTGACATCCCAGGAATCCCATTGATGGATTTCAATTTTCACAGTTGGTCAAATGCCTCTGCGATGTCAACAGCAGTGACTTACAGCTTTGGAATTCATTTTTCTATGCTTGGTGCTGCCCTTTAGCTTTCTCATTGTTTAGTGTAGTTTTGTTTAGTTTAGTTTAGAGGTACTGTATGGAAATAGACCCTTTGGAGCACCACGTCCATGCTGACCATTGATCACGTGTACACTAGTTCCATGTTATCCCACTTTTGCATCCTACAAACGAGGGACAATTTACAGAAGCCAATTAACCTATAACCTGCACATCTTTGGAATGTGGGAAGAAACTGATGCCTCTTTTTTTTCTGATGACTGTCTTCTGCACCCTCTCCAATTTATATAATTTCTGTAAAGTGACGACCAGAGCTGCACATGATACTCCAAATGTGGTCTAACCAACATGTTCCACAGCTGCAATATGAACATTACATTGACATCGATGTCTGTATCCATTATTACTATGGTTGGTGAGTGGTAATCGATCATTTCTACTGTGGCTGAGTGCTCCATCAAATGTAGTGAGTGACAAATGCGCACTCTGGATCATCAGAATTGCTGTTGATTTCTTGCTTGGTCTTCAAGAGGGCTTCAAAAGCAAAGCAAGTATTTATATCACGAAGACTGGACTGCAAAAACAGAGATGTAATGCTGAGGCTCTATAAGGCGCTGGTCAGGCCACATTTGGAGTACTGTGAGGAAATTTGGACCCCATATCTCACAAAGGATGTGCTGGCTTTGAAGAGGGACCAGAGGAGGTTTACAAGAATGATTCCAGAAATAAGTTGGTTAGGATATGATGAGCATTTGGCAGCACTGGGCCTCTACTCGCTGGAGTTTAGAAGGTTGAGGGGGATCTTATTGAAACTTACAAAATAATGAAAGGCCTAGATAAAGTGGATGTGGAAAGGATGTTTCCACTAGTGGGAGAGTCTGGGACCAGAGGTGATTGCCTCAGAATAAAAGGGCACTCTTTTAGAAAGGAGGTGAGGAGGAACTTCTTTTGTCAGAGGGTAGTTAATCTGTGGAACTCATTGCCACATAGGACTGAGGAGTCCATTGGTGGATATTTTTAAGGCAAATTTTTGATTAGAATGGGTGTCAGGGTTATGGGGAGAAGGCAGGAAAATGGGATTAGAAGGCAGAGATCAGACTTGATTGAATTGCGGAAAAAACTCGATGGGCCAAAAAGCCTAATTCTACTCCTATAACTTGTAAACTTGTGAACATACAAATTGCATACAGACAGCACCCATTGTCAGGGTCAAACTCGGGTCTCTGGCACTGTGAAGCATCAGCTGTACTGCTGCACCACAGTGCTGCCCACTGCCCACTGCCCACATCCTGGCTTAACTTTAATGATTTATTCCAGATTAGGCTACAGATTGTGATGTTGAACACTTCTGCTGCTGCTGATGGTTCACAGAGTCTCTTGGCTGCAAAATTTTGAGCTGCTCATCTGTTCTATTTCATTTAACATGATGATACTGCCACAACATATATTAAAACATGTCCTCATTGTGAAGGCTTGTGTTTAAGAAAGAACTGCAGATGCGGGAAAAATGTAAGGTAGACAAAAATGCTGGAGGAACTCAACGGGTGAGGCAGCATCTATGGAGGGAAGGAAAAGGCGATGTTTCGGGTCAAGACCCTTCTTCAGACTGATGTCGGGGGGGCAAGAAAAAGATAGGAAAAGGCAGAGACAGTAGGATCTTCCCATCTCCTTCCCATCTCCTCTCTTGCTTTACACGAGACGGTTACCTCCATAACACTCTGGTCAACAGGCACGTTGGATCCATTTTAATGAGCAGGTATTTTCGAACCGTCTTCACTAAGGAGGACACAAACAATCTCCCTGATGTACTTAGTGGCCAGAAAATCCAGGGTGACGGAGGAACTGAAGGAAATTCACATTAGGCAGGAAATGGTATTGGGTAGATTGATGGGACTGAAGCTGATAAATCCCCAGAGCCTGATGGTCTGCATACCAGGGTAAGTGGCTCTAGAAATCGTGGACACATTGGGGATCATTTTCCAATGTTCTATAGATTCAGGATCAGTTCCTGTGGATTGGAGGGTAGCTAATGCTATCCCAATTTTTAAGAACGGCAGGGGAGAGAAAACAGGAAATTATAGACCAGTTAGCCTAACATCGGTGATGAGGAAGATGCTGGAGTCAATTATAAAGATGAAATAGCGACACATTTGGATAGCAGCAGCAGGATCGGTCTGAGTCAGCATGGATATATGATGGGGAAATCATGCTTGACTAATCTTCTGGAATTGTTTGAGGATGTAACTGGGAAAATGGACAAGGAAGAAGCAGTGGATGTAGTGTACCTGGACTTTCAGAAAGCATTTGATAAGGTCCCACATAGGAGATTAGTGGGCAAAATTAGAGCACATGGTATTGGATGTAGGGTGCTGACATAGATAGAAAATTGGTTGGCAGACAGGAAACAAAGTAGGGATTATTGTCCCTTTCAGAATGGCAGGCAGTGACTAGTACTGCAAGGCTCGGTGTTGGGACCGGAGCAATTTATATATATATAAATTATTTACATGAAGGGATTAAAAGTAACATTAGCAAATTTGCAGATGACACAAAGCTGGGTGGCAGTGTGAACTGTGAGGAGGATGCTATGAGGATGCAGGGTGACTTGGACAGGTTGAGTGAGTGGGCAGATGCATGGCAGATGCAGTTTAATGTGGATAAATGTGAGGTTATCCATTTTGGTGGCAAAAACAGGAAGGCAGATTACAATGTACATGGTGTCAAGTTTGGAAAAGGGAAAGTACAACGGGATCTGGGGGTCCTTGTTCATCAGTCACTGAAAGCAAGCATGCATGTGCAGACAATAGACAATAGACAATAGGTGCAGGAGTAGGCCATTCGACCCTTCGAGCCAGCACCGCCATTCAATGCGATCATGGCTGATCATCCACAATCGGTACCCCATTCCTGCCTTCTCCCCATATCCCCTGACTATGCTATCTTTAAGAGCCTTATCTAGCTCTTTCTTGAATGTATCCAGAGATCCGGCCTCACCACCCTCTGAGGCAGAGAATTCCACAGACTCACAACTCTCTGTGTGAAAAAGTGTTTCCTCATCCATTCTAAATGGCTTAGCCTTACTCTGTGGCCCCTGGTTCTGGACTCCCCAACATCGGGATCATGTTTCCTGCCTCTAGTGCAGGGGTCATCAACCTACGGCCCACGGGCCGAATCCCGCCCGTAACCTGAAAGCATCCGGCCCACAGACCGCTGTCATCTCCGGTACCTGGAATCCTTAAGAAAGAACTATAGATGCTGGAAAATTCGAAGTTAGAACAAAATACTGGAGTGAGTTTCTCCAGCATTTTTTTCTACCTCCAGTACCTGGAAGGTGATTTTCGGACTGAGGGTCGGGTGAAACACTGAAAAAGTGCTGCCCATCGCCCTGCATGAGGCCTGGCTCCTCCACCTGGGCCCAGGTGCGGTGATGCAAGGACGCAAGGAGACAGACACCATTTAGATAATAATCTTCCTTTCTGTTTTTGCTACCAAACTGGATAACCTCACATTTATCGACATTAAACTGCATCTGCCATGCATCTGCCTACTCACCCAACCTGTCCAAGTCACCCTGCATCCTCATAGCATTCTCCTCACAGTTGACACTGCCACCCAGCTTGGTGTCATCTGCAAATTTGCTAATATTACTTTGAATCCCTTCATCTAAATCATTAACATATATTGTAAATAGCTTCGGTCCCAGAACCGAACATTGCGGTACCCCACTAGTCACAGCCTGCCATTCTGAAAGGGATCCATTAATCCCTACTCTTTGTTTCTTGCCTGCCAAACAATTTTCTATCCTTGTCAGCACTCTACCTCCAATACAATGAGCTCTAATTTTGCCCACTAATCTCCTATGTGGGACCTTATCAAATGCTTTCTGAAAGTCCAGGTACATTACATCCACTGGCTCTCCCTTGTCCATGTCCCTAGTTACATCCTCAAAAAATTTCAGAAGATTAGTCAAGCATGATTTCCCCTTCATATATACATGCTGACTTGGACCGATCCTGTTACAGCTATCCAAATGTGTCGCTATTTCATCTTTTATGATTGACTCCAGCATCTTCCCCTGTCCTTCTGCAGTTGTACATGGTCCTAGAGAGTCCACACCTGGAGTATTGTGTGCAGTTTTGGCCTCCAAATTTGAGGAAGGACGGGTATTTTCCTTTGCAACCGCAGGAAATGCTACACTTGTCGCTTAACCTCCCCCCATCGACTCCATCCAAGAACCTAAACAGTCTTTCCAGGTGAGTCAGAGGTTCACCTGCACCTCCTCAACCTCATCGACTGCATCCGCTGTCCCAGGTGTCAACTTCTCTACATCGGCTTCGCCCAACACCTCCGCTCAGTTCGCACTAACCAACATGATCTCCCGATGGCTCACCACTTCAACTCCCCCCCCCCCCCCCCCACTCCGAATCCGACCTTTCTGTCCAGGGCCTCCTCCATTGCCAGAGTGAGGGCCAGCGCAAATTGGAGGAACAGCACCTCATATTTCGCATGGGTAGTTTACACCCCTGCAATATGAACATTGACTTCTCCAATTTCAGATAGTTCTTGCTTTCTCCCTCCTTTCCCTCCCCCTTCCCTGGTCTCTCACAAGTCTACTGTCTCCGCTTTTTCCTTTCTTTTTCCCGCCCCCCCCCCCCCACCCAACATCAGTCTGAAGATGGGTTTCGACCAGAAACGTTCCTATTCCTACCGTCCATAGATGCTGCCTCACCCGCTGAGTTCCACGAGCATTTTTGTCTGCCTCTCATTGTGAAGGCAGTACTTTGAATGTTTTACCATTGTAAATTTAGAAAGCTTAAGATTCACATTATTAATTTATTAATTTCAATGTATATGTTTAATCACAGGCTTCATTATAGTAAATATATAGTAATAGTATTAAGACCTTCTGTGAAATGTAATTAATTTCTTTGAAATTGAGATGTAATTAGCCATGAAAGCATATATTAATTTTACATGTCATAACCTTTCAATACCCCATGAGAGTGAAATGTTACTTCATATGGATTTCTCTTTTATTATAATTACGCATGTTCATGTGCCTCTAAGCCATCCGCTCCATAAAAAGTTAAGAGTTAAAATTATTTAAAACTGGAATTTAATACATTTTACAATCTACTGATAATTATTTCATATTGAAGCAATAATCGGTTATTGATGAAAAAAAGTACAACAGCACTGCAATCCATTGGAATAGCCTATTTTAACAAAAGTATATGTGAAATGCGTAATAGAAATTGACATGATTTTTATTAACCAGTATGATCTGTACATAACATGCTTTTTGAAACTTTTTGCTGATTTTCCTTTTCAAATATTAATGGGTTATTGCATTTGATAAACTCACAGTACACGAGGCAATGTATGCAAAGTATCTATTTACAATGTCACATTGATGATATTAGACTTTTTAACAAAATCTAAGGAAATCTCCCACATTAAACTCTTCTCACTGGTCCTTTATAAATAAGTTTGGTTTCAAGAAAAGATATATACTGCATTTATTGTACTTGTTAAAAGCTATTCCTACCAATGTATCATGATGAAATATGTCCCGACAGTTCAGCAGGCTGTATCTAACAGTTACAGGAAATTGGCTGATGGTTGCTATGTGTCATATTCTTAAATCTTACCTGTCAAGGAGCTGGTAAAAGATTTGAACATGGGGAATAGTTTCCTACTCATGGGAGTTAAAGGAGATAGAAAGAACTGAGTCACCTTCATGGCTGAATTACCTGCCAGAAACCAGTTGAAGGGTACTGCTGACAGATGTCTTTGAGAAGGAAAGTGCCACACAGCTGAATTGGAACAGGTTAAGAATGTGGGGAAAAACACAAAATATTTAACCAAGATTTATAATCCAGCTGCAAGAACCTTCTTTTACATTCTTTGTCCACATGTATTTTGCAAGATGGAACATAAGTAGGCAATTTGTAATTGGTATGATGCATTTCCTTTCATCAAAAGACCTGATTCAGAAATCAATCAATAACTTTTAGGTGATACACCATTCTATAGTATTTTAGCTACAAATAAATAGTAAATTAAAAAATGTAAGATTTTATTCTGATGCAAGATCGCTGATATAAAATATTAACAGTTCCTTGTGTAGGAAGGAACTGCAGATGCTGGTTTTAACCAAAGATAGATACAAAAAGCTGGAGTAACTCAGTGGGATGGGCAGCATCTCTGGAGAGAAGAAATGGGTGACGTTTTGGGTTGAGGCCCTTCTTCAGACTGGGTTAACTGTTCCTTTCTCCACAGATACCAACTGTACTGGAGAGCATAACAAGAATGTTCTGCCTTTTATTCCAAAGTTTCAGCAGTATTTTACTTTAGCATTTAAGCTTTCTGATAGTTGATAGTGGTGAACAAATATAAACAAGTCTTCCACGTCTCCCAGTATTTTTTAAGGGCATTGGTTCTAATGCAATCGCCAAACAAATAGAAATGTTTGCTTTCTAAGAACAGCACATGCACATATACACATACACACTCATAATTTCCTCCCTGTCTTATGCAGATCATTGTGTTAGTCTGTCACACCAGTTCACACAGCTCAAAGCCCATACTCACAGCCATTGAATTGTGAATCATGTTATCACAGTACTTCAAAATTAATTTGCCCTTTATTTTGTTGGATATCTGGAACAGATGCATGTCATGACAAACTCGAGGGGGACTCTTCTAATCACATTAATTTACCATTCTGGTGGAGGGACACCCCTCCTTTTGGCCAGTGGGCAATAAGACTGGGATCCCTTCTGGTGTTGAGCATAATAGATAGAAAAGCTGTGCAAATATTTACAAGTTTTAGCACGTATCCTTTATTTAAATCAATGGACTTTGTATGTAAACATATCTGTAGGTGCTGGGCACACTCCTTAACAGCGCTATACACTGCCCTACTCTTCATTTTCTATTTCCCTTTATCATAGCAGAATTTCAGGATATAACATCCACCTGAAAATTCTCCACAGCATTACCCCACTGTGCTGTCCAACAGCAAAGGGAGGGAATCTCAAGATGGGAATACTATTGATCAGGTCTGACATCATGTGTGCTGGGCCTGATGTCAATACAGTTGCACACATGGGTTCAGGTTATCTTCTCATTTATCAGCACCTTACAAGTTGACATTGGGGAATTAAAATAATTTTGTTCTTACCTGGGTGTCTGTGGTTTCCCGAAGCAGACAATGGAGTTGTGTCAAATGACAACATACATAGTCCCCTTTGATCCATTGCAGTCATTCAAAGATACTCTGACAATGACTTGGGTAGGGAGTTCTAACAATTAGACCGAGCAAAGATAAAAGACTCGCAATATATTTTCAAGTTAGGATGGTTTGCAATTTATTCAGTTCATTTTATTCAGTTTAGTTTATTGTCACGTGTACCGAGGTACAGTGGAAAACTTTTGTTGCGTGCTAACTAGTCAGTGGAAAGCCAATACATGATTACAATCGAGCCATTCACACTGAACAGATAGGTGAAAAGGGAATAATGCAAGATAATGTCAGTAAAATCCAATCAAAGAGATAGATAGTAGTTCATGACTACGGTCTAGTTCCGTTTGGATGGTTCAGTTGTCTGATAACAGCTGGGAAGAAACTATCCCTGAATCTGGAGTTGTGTGTTTTCACACTTCTGTACCTTTAGCTCGATAGGAGAAGGGAGTAGAGGTTGGACAGGGTGTGACTCATCCTTAATTAAACTGCTGGCCTTGCCGAGGCAGCGTGAGGTATAAATAGTGTCAATGGAAGGGAGGTTGGACTGTGTGATGTTCTGGACAGCAACCACAATTCACTGCAATTTCTTGCGGCCTTGGATGGAGCAGTTCCCAAACCAAGCTGTGATGCATCCCGATAGAATACTTTCTAAGGCATATCTGTTGAAGATGGTGAGGGTTGTTGGGAACATACCAAATTTCCTGACTTCCGAGGAAGTAGAGGAACATGGAGAGGAACCTACAGCTAATGGTGTTTCCCTGTGCCTGCTGTCCTTGGACTTCTTGATTATTGAAGTTTAAGGTTTTGAGTCACAGTGGTACAGTGAGGAAATAGGCCCTTCGGCCCAACTTCCCCACACTGACCAACATGTCCCTGCTACACTAGTCCCACTTGCCTGCATTTGGTTCATATCCTTCCAAACCTGTCCCATCCATGTATCTGTCTAACTGTTTCGTAATTGTTGGGACTACCTTCCCCTATTCAATACCACCTTTTGTGTGAAAAAGTTACCCCTCAGATTCCTATTAAATCTTTTTCCCTTCACCTTAAACCTATGTCCTCTGGTCCACGATTCACCTACTCTGGGCAAGAGACTGCCCAATTAGTTGTGTTGTCAGAATAGCCTGGCTGAATAGCGATATATTTTGATATGGTACACTACATCACCTTGCATAGGTGACAGGGAGAATGAATATAAAGTATGGATGATGGAATGACAATTAAGTGAGAAATTTTGACCTGGATGGTTTTGACCTTTTTAACAGTTTTTGGGAAGTATTCCATAATTAACCTGACTTGTGTTTGCAGTGGTGAAATTATGTTCGAGTGTCAAGATGTGGGTGACTAACCGAAGATATCTAGTCTCTAACCTGTTTGTGTAATCATGGTATTTATGTATTGGTAAAATTGAGATTTTAGTTAATGCTGACCTCTTGGATCTTGATGGATGGGAACCTGGTGATAATAATATAATTGAATGTCAGGAGTAAATGGTCTGTTACGACTCCCGAATGCAAGTACTTCAGAGCCACGTAACACAAGTCAAAAACCAGGTTCAGGTTCAAAAAACAGTTTTAATTATTCATTGGAACACAAAACTCAAACCTGATTTAAACAACCCAGTCAGGGATATGGATAAACCGACAAACAATTTAACTATGCTCCAGCCAGCCACGCCATGGGCCGTCGAACCGGAGATTCCAAAACCTGCCCAAAGAGATACAACCCTGAAACCAAAATACATGTAAACTCTAAGGTCAGCCCTTATCCGTCCCAATACAATATCTGATAACAAGGAATGGTGAAAATACACAAAGTTCTATGCCATGTGGTCAGGCTGCCTCGGCCCCCACCAACAGACTGCTCATCAGTCAGAGTCCACGACGAAGAGCGGGATCCTGGGAAGTTCTCGTATTTATACTTCAGATGAGTCACCCGTCACCTGACGCAGCTGGGCCAATCGGGTACAGGAGCCTTTAACCCCTCGATTCCAGACTCACAGCCACGAGGCCTGTACTTGGGATAGAAACAGAGAAGTAAGTACATAGCATTCACCAGGGGGGGGAAAAGTGCCTAACAGGTCAGACTCCCACGTGTTAGAAATGGTCATACTCTGCTCCTTTGTGGTCTGCATGTTGCTTGTTTTCTATCAGTCCACTCCCTAATCATGCTGTGTATGTACTGCTTTATTGGCTGAGGAACTGTAAATAAAATCCTGCATTGCACAATCATCAACTAACATTTCCAATTCTGACCGAATATTGAAACTGAAAATAGTTGAGTCAAGAACATTTCCTAATGGGCCTGTCCCACTTAGGCGATTTTTCAGGCGACTACCGGCAATTGTCAAGTTGCCAACAGTCGCCAGAAAAATTGGCGACTGTCAGAGTGGGACACACACACACATCGCTATCTTCACCAACCCGTTATGCAGGCGGGGGGAGGGCAAGCGGGGGGAGTGCTGTCTGAGTGAAATTCACACGGTGCAAAACTAAGGTGATATAGACACACACCGCGATGAACAGGAAGGTTGGCACTGTATTTAAGATGGCTAAAGCACAGTGTATGGTAAATCCTTTAAAAGAGGGGAGGGGGAGAAGGATGGAGAAGGAATGGAGACAACTTTTAAGAAGCCAGAGATACACAGCTGTGAAGCTCAGCGGACATTTAACATCTCCGTTCGGTTATCTTTGATTCTGAAAACTACTGCTTACGTTTATTTCCCAATGAGCCAATGAAATTCACCGGTCAGCACCGGCTACAACCGACAAGAACTTATGAGAACCTTTGACCTCTTCACAACCCACTAGTTCCTTCTGGCGACTCACCTACGGCACGAGAATTCTCGCTACTCTAGTCGCTGCTAATTTTTCAACATGTTGAATTCGCAGCGTCCATAATGAGGCCACGACTAGTTCTCAGAATGTGGGAACTATCTCACTAGTGACTAATTTACTGTTGTGTTGTGTCTTGTTTAATTGTTTTTCTAAAATGTAAATACTGGTTCTGTTCTATTCTGTTCTGTTGTTCTGTTGCGTTTGCACAATCCACAGGCATTGCCACTTTCATTTCACTGCACATCTCGTATGTGTATGTGACGAATAAATTTGACTTGACTTGACTTCTCACGACCATGAAGGCGACTCCCTGTCAACCACCCGCCAACATGTGGCGAGCATTGGGCAACTGCAAAGTCTCCTGCAGTCACCTAAAAAGTCACCTTAGTGGAACAGGCCCATTAAGAAACTCCCGGGATTCCAAATCCTGGGATCTCACAACAACCACCTTCATTCAAAGGTTCTGGTATTTTATTCTCACATGTACCAAGTGAGGTACAGTGAAATCCAATTTACCATACAGCCATACTAAAAAAACAACAAGACACACAACTATATAAAAGTTAACATAAACCACCACCACAATGGATTCCACATTTCTCTGTGATGGAAGGCCACGAAGTGTAATCTTCTTCCCTCTTTATTCTCCCGCGGTCGGGGCAGTCGAAACATCTGCAGTCTGGGCGATTGAATCTCCTGCAGCCGGCGATCAAAGACCCCATGTTACGGCAGTCAAAGCTCCCGGGATTGGGGAGGTCGAAGCTCCTGCCATCTGGAGCTCCCGAAATCGGTCCCTAACCAGGGGCCATGAGCTCCACGATGATAAAGTTTTGTGCCAAACGTAACTGTAATCATTGAAATGTTTTACCTTGATGCACATGGACTTTAGATTAGTTCATGCCAAAATTGGTTAAATGCTGTGCTGTCAAGGGTGTCATTCTCACCTCACCATTGGACTTTAGCTCTTTGTTCCATTTTCCGGCAAAGGCTATGATGAAGTCTTGTGTTGGATGATCATGGGCATTGGTGAATTAGTTATTAGTGAGTAAATGCTCACTTGATGCATAGTCAATGACACTTTCCATCATGTTGCTGATAATTGAGCATACACTGAATAAGAAGTAATTAGCTGGATTGGATTTTTTTCCTGTTTGGGACATTGTCAGTTTTGTAACTGTGCTGCCACAAATTGCTGGACGTATTTCTCATTCCGAAATAGATGTCTTCAGTTCTACAGCTAGGATATTACTTGGTCCACTTGCCGTTTCTCTATTCAGTGCTCCATGCCATTCCTTTTATTGTGTGCAATGGTTTACATTGATTTAAAACTGGATTCTGTGGTGATGTTAATCTCAGGGATTATAGGTGATTACCCATTGAACAGATTGTCTTTATTTTTAAATCTCCTTGTTATCATTATCTAAATGTGACCCTAAAAAAGCATCTCTGACTCAGGTCCAAAATGACCTTGTAGAAATGTTTCTGATTAGCATTGTGGATTCTCCTTTGTAAAAGATAAAGAGCTAGAAGAAATTATGTTGACTCGGTATGAAATAAAAGCAAGAACAGACAATGAGTATTTCTCATTTGACACATATCAGCCAGAGAAAGTGACATTACCATCAACTGATTGAAGAGGAATGTCCTTGTGTTTTCAGAGTTAAAAAATAAAAAAATAAGAAAGTAAGATTTCAAAAAGGAAAATCACAACAAATGCATGACAAAGAAAACATTTAAACCCCTGTCTCACGGTGCGAGTCGACCCACGAGTGACCCCGAGTTTAAAACAAATTAAACTCGTGGTAATCACGTAAATTAACGTAGCGGGAACGTCTGAACTCGTGGACGCAACTTAGTGACCCGTGGCGCTAACGACAGGTATCCGGGAAACTTGGTAACTCTTGAAAAACTTTAATCATAATTAAAGATTTCCACAAGTCAAATTTACTCTTGAAGTTAAAATTTGAAACATTTAAACTCGTTGTAAGAACATAGTAGCCCGTGAGTTTACCGTAGTGATTTGTGAGTCTACCGTGGGCACTCCTTAACTCAGCGGGCAGGCAGCATCTCTGGAGAGAAGGAATGGGTGACGGGATGACGTTTACAAATTTCTGCTGCGTCTTTGTGTTACTCCAGCACTGTGTGTTCACTTTTCGCCAACCAGCATCTACCCTTTCTTGTGTATGACATTATTTGTATCTATGGCAGTTGATTGTCGCTCCCTTCAGTTTCCCAGGGGGTCGGGACGGGAATGGAGTTGGGAGGGAAAGCTGGGGGTGGGGGTGGGGGGGGGGGGTGGCGGGGGGGAGTAGTGGAGGCAGCGAATGCGGGACCGAGATCCTGCCTAGTTTTTTTAAGTTCTGAAATTGAAGAACTTTCAATACTGAATCAGAATATACTTACTGTATGAGATGCTGTCCAGCTCCTCTATTTGATACATAAAACAGGCCTTCATTCGTGGTTGGCTCAAGAGTAACTCGGGAGAGGAACTTGGTAACTCAGGAGAGGAACTTGGTACATCACAGAAATGAGAAGTAAACGGCAAATTTAGACGTACACGTGGGAACTCGTTTAAACTCGTGAACATAAACTTGGAATCTTGTAGACAATAACGAGTGTAATTTTTTTATTTCACTCGGGATGACTCGTAGGTGGACTCGCACCGTGAGACAGGGCTGTGCATTGATATGATTTATTTTTATTTAGCCTAATCTGTATGGGATTACTGTCTCTCCAATGTCTGTACAGTGGAGGTCCATTGCCACCAGCCCCTTCCCAACTCTACACCCCTTAATCAAATCTGCAAGCAGACCGGTAAAAGATGAATCTCTTTCTTCGGATGGCTGAAAGGTAACTGTGGGGGCCTATGGTTCTGAAAGTGCCTGCTCAATTGAATGCTTGCTTGTTATCAGTTAGAGTGAAGGTGTTGTAATCTGGGCCACCTGACTTCATGGGATATGTGGGAGTATTGCCTGAGAACCAGTGGTAGGAAGAGAAATACAGCTATCCTGAATTTAGCGCTCATATGCTCCATCACAATTGAACTCTCGCTGGATTAGGATACCTAAAATCTGCAACAACCATCAAAGAATCTAGACACAAACCAGCAAAGATCAACTGTTTCATTATGGCATATGTGCGCTCCCTGTGTGGTCAACAGTCTGTTCATTGGGTTCCACCAGAAGCAATTTTTATGTTCTCAAGTAGATGTATTTTCCCTAGTGATGGGAAATAGTATCTTGATTGCAACAGCATGATCCTCTGCTGGGGACCAAATACTTTGGTTGACTCTCCCTGTGCTGCATAGTACACAAAACATATTCCTTCTACTGCTGCCCTATGGAAGTGACACCAATGTCCGGTATTATGGTGTGCATCACTTCAAAACTGGGAAAGTTATCTTGGTTCTTTATGATGTGTTGAAAGTAATCATTGTTTAATTACTGTGGGTAAAATCAGAGACTTAAATGATGGATTATAAATTCATAAGCAGTGCTTAAATTATATGCTATCACAACAGCTGTATTGAATAGTTTCCCACCAAAGTGCCACTTTCATCTTCCCCACTGCCAACTCCCATATGAGATAGAATCCTTGTTCCATCCCATGGTCTCCTCAGACCAAAATCTTCCAACGACCAGCAATCTCTGTCCTATAAGATATCTTGCTGAGCCTGAATTCCTGGTGGTAGAGGTTGTTTGCTGAAGCAAAGGCTGGAAGATTATGAGTTTCCGGTGATGTGATGTGGGATTGGTTTCACTGGTGACAATATTCCGAGTCTGGCAATTGGTGCATACCTCTACCAAGCCACCAACTTTGTGACCCAAAATAACAACAGTCACATTTTCCAACTGGATTTCCTCTAGAGGAAAATAAATTCTACTCTGATACAAGATTTAGAAGGCTTATGGTCACATGATTTTTTTGTAATCCTTTAAGGAAAGTACACTTGTTCAAAATTCCTAATTGGATGAGCAATTGACATGGCCCAAGAAGTTGTACAGTCCTCCAAAATGAAGTAGTTAAACAAAATATCTAATTATTTAAATCAGATTGAAATTAGTATGATGTACCTAAGTGAGTTGTTTTTGACACCTTTGTTTTATGCAAGCAAGTCTTCATAACTATGCAATCTCCGAGATGCACACAGCTGCTCTGCAGCATGAAAATCACAGGGGAATTAAATATTACTCTGTTTCTCAAGTGAATTAATCCTAGTTATAGCATCTATCTTTTGATTATCTGTTGCTCACATTCGCAATTGAGATAAAGGAATCCCTTTTGTAAAATAATATAATCAGTTTGGTTAGTTCCATTTTGACTAGATGACACTGGCACTTATTCCAAAGCACAACACGTTCATCACCCTCTTTGTGTAACAAAAGGAACAAATCAATCTTTTTGCAGATCTGGACATCATTGAAGTTGACATTCATGTCCTGTGCAGACCATTAACTCTGCCACCACCATTTATCAGTCCAGATTATGGTTGACCTATGGAGAGGATGCCTGAATAGGTATCTCTCATCCAACTCATGCACCTGTATTCCACTTTGTCAGAGATTAAACATACGTGGAATCTTTTTAAGTCCTTTGTCTTCTTCTTGCATATGGCTTGCACAGCCTAAAGTTGTAGGACAACTCGTTCTATTTGGTCTTATTTGATTGTACAGGGCCACGTGAAGGTTGCAATCTTCCACCCCAGTCCTTTGTTCCATTCATACCTTCATGTTAAGCTGTTTCTTTTTTTTTATCCCCCCATTTCCCCTCAAAATCACGATTAGAAAAAAACAAACGTTTCAGATATTGGATATTAATTAAGGCTCACACATGTAACTGCTACCCACAGACCAGCATTTACATTTTACTGATTTGACTGAAGATTTTTTTAATTAATTTCAGGTTGTTAAAGAGATTGCTACTGTATAGTCTATTTCACATGTGCTTTGCAGTCACTGACTTCATTTTGAGATGAGTTTCTGCTTGTGAATGCAAATACAACAGCCAATTAATAATTGATAATCATCAATGAGATGAATAGTCAAGTAAATTGTGTTGGTGCTGTTGATTGATGGATAATGCTGACTAGAACAGCAGCACATTTATTTTGATTTTACACAAATAATTCCTGGAATCCTTTTCATATCTGTATTCATGGGGAGTTCAAACATCGCAACTGAGAGGGATAATTTTGGCAAAAAAGCAGTACCACACTGAAATTTCATCCAGGATTTATCTGCTGAAATTTGAAGGCATGGTCTGCCAATTTTGAGGCAGGATTTCTATCATTGAGACAAACTGTCACTCAAATATATATTACCATGTGTGCAAAATATAAAAATTCATCCAGGCCATTGGGATTTAAGTTTGATAGAGCCATGATAGAGCAGAGATTACACAATGGTCGTTCCTTCTGGGATATGAGGCTAATTCTTCACAGAAGCTGACCTCATAAAATTGTGGTGAATTGAGTCAAAACACTGTCAGCTGGGTCCGTGTTTGGCATCAGCTATTCCTGCCTCTCATCCGTGATTATTATAGAACCTATCCTCAAAACTAACACAAAATGTTACATTGACTGGAATAGATAGTGTTGAAAGATGAGATGAGAAATACCATCTGACCCATTGGGTTACTCCAGCACTTTGTGTGTGTTTCTTTTTAGTTCACAACAAGTTAATCCACTGCATGAACAAGTTGCAGCTCTTTCTTTATATCAGATGAAAGAATTATTTTGACCTGATTTTCTTAGCTAATTGCCTTGTCCTCTAAATTTAGTCCCTGTCTAATGATATCCATCCGCTCATCAAAGGTAAAAGCTGACCTTTAAGCTAGGCATTGAGTTTCCATATTAATTGCAGATGATACAAAGACATCCTTTTTGTCAAAATGTATAATAATTTAGGTTTGTCTACATTTGGAGCACATACATTTTAACCTATAATAATCATGATCATTAGCTGCCTTCTAATTGGAACAATATGTTCTCCAGGATATACCAAAGGTTCATTGATGAAAGGTAGCCTAAAAAGTATAAAACTTGTGATCCTGCTGTTACCATTGTTCATATGGGAAGTTTTATTTTCCACATACAAACCATGATTAGTCACTTTGCAGATAACACTAAAAAAGGCTGGTTTTATAAACAGTGAAAATGATTATCAAGAATTACAGCCGGATTATGGTTATTTGTCAGAGAATTGACTATAGAAGTTGGGACGTTATGTTACAGTGTACAAGGTTTTGGTGAATACTGGAGAATTGCATTCAGCTTTGATCACCCTGCTAAAGGAAAAATGTTATTGTTGAAAATATTCAAATAAAGATATTAATTATTTTATCAGCCTCGGTAATATGGAGAATGGTACTAGTCAAATGGTACTAGTCAAATCCCCACTGCTCACTTACAATGAACAGACATAGCAAGAGATTTCTATCAGTCCAATAACAATTTTTTCCCCAGTTTGTAATGCTGTTCTCTCAGATCAATTATCTCTAAACCAAGGGTCCCTCAAAGCACCTATCTCATTAATGAGTCATTCCATGATTTTTCGTAAGATTAAAGTAGGACAGGGGACTCTGAATTCATGACTTTGCAAAGGCAGTGCTGTCAAATCCCACATCACATGTCTGAAACAGCAGGTGTAAGGACAATTGAAACTGAACATTGGTATCTCACCTATATATTCTGAGTAAGCTGTCAGTGAAACTTACAATCTCTATCGCTCACACTTCAGGAGGATTGAACAAAATATTTTCTTCACATTCTTCGGTCATGGATGACCATGGGTGGCTCCAGGATTGGAGGACGCCAGTGCCTGACTTTGTTTAACGTGGGGAGACTGGGGCACAGTCAGCCACCACACGGTCTTTGACAGATCTGGGTCAGGATCCAGTGGCCTGGAGTCGAAGATGACCGGAGATCCTTTTTTGCTGCAGCCTTCCCAGCCGTTGTGATGCTCCATTAAGGTCAGCCATCGTCCTATGCCTGTTCCACCACTGAGGTCTTGGTTGGATTGCTCTTTGTAAGAGTCCTCCCCCTCGACCTTACCACTGTGGGTGGCCTGACCAGGAGCATAGCTCCAGATGGCATTGTTCTCAGGATGTCATGACCACACAAGCTTCTCCACCACGACAAGGTGACGATCCACGGAGAAGATGTTTCTTCACATAAAAACATAGAAAATAGGTGCAGGAGTAGGGCATTCAGTCCTTCAAGCCAGCACCACCATTCAATATGATCATGGCTGATCTTCCAAAATCAGTACCCCATTCCAGCTGTCTCCCCATATCCCTTGATTTTATTAGCCATAAGAGCTATATCTAACTCTCTCTTGAACACATCAACCTGCCTGAGTTTACACCCAGCTGAGACAATAGAAAGTAACATTGAAGGTTGGGCTGGGAGAGTGGTGGGGAGAGGACAAAGGATATAAATTGGCCTCACAAATTGCTGTCAGACTGGGTTGGCTTAGTTATGGGCCTGTCCCACTTAGGGTGATTTTTCAGGTGATTGTCAAGTCGTAGCAGGTCGCTGAAAAACCGGCGACCAGAACAGTGACTGGAACGGTGACTGTCAGAGTGGGACACACGCACACATACACACATCGCTTCCTTCACCAGCCAGTTATGCAGGTGGGAGACAGGGCAACCGGGGGGAGCGTTGTATGAGTGAAATTCACAAGGTGTAAAGCCAATGTGATACAGACACACACCACGATGAACAGGAAAGTTGGCGCTGTAATTAAGACGGTGAAAGCACAGTGTCACTTAAGTCCTTTAAAAGAGGGGGAGGGGGGAAGGAGAGGGGGGAGAAGGGGGGAGAAGGGTGAGATGGGGTAGGGAGAAGGAGAATTCTCGCTACTCTCCATTGCGGCTTCATTCTGGATGTCACAACATGTTGAAAAATTAGCGGCGACTAGAATGAGGCCGCAACTAGTTCTGAGAATGCGGGATCTACTCACGACCATGAAGGCAACTCCCCGGCAACCGCCCACGAACATGTGTCGACCATGTGGCGACAGCATAGTCTCCTATAGTTGTCTAAAAAGTTGCCTAAGAGGCACAGGCCCTTTAATCTACACCTCCGCTAGCAAAGCCTACTTTGTCACAATAAGCTGAATTTCGGAGTGGAATTCCAAAATTGACTAAATAATGCATATTAGCACAAGGTAAGGTTAATCAGTGAGATTAGTGTTGATATATCAGGGTTTTTTTAATTACATTTGTGGCAAGGGAGCTTACCGTCCCCACGGTAAGGGTTAGCATCTTTCTAAATCAAAAACCCTGGGTGGACAGGTCCATTCGCGTTGCCTTGAATGCTCGCTGTTTACACCGGCCTGGCATCCGGCAATATGGACGACTACAAGGTAGAGTCGTACAGACTACGAAGGGCGATGATGGACGCAAAAAGGAGGTACAGGGATAGGATGGACTCGCAAATGGAGCAGCGGGACACCAGACACCTTTAGCAGGGGCTACGGACTATAACTAACTACAAGAGCAGCCCCCCCTCTCAACCGGGAGTGCCGGCACCTCATTAGCTGATGACCTGAACTCTTTTTACACACAATTCGATTAGACATCATTCCTAGTTCGCCAGCTAACAATAACACCGCCAGCGCGCTGGCTAGCAAGGCTGGAGGGAGGTCCACCGCTGCGGATATGCACATATTCTCGGTGTCCGAGCACGACGTGAGGAGGGTTTTGACGCGTGTGAACACGAGGAAAGCTGTAGGCCCAGATGGTATATCTGGGAGAGTACTAAAATTGTGTGCTAATCAGCTTGCTCCAGTGCTCACCACAATATTTAACCTCTCCCTGGCCAAGTCCATGGTCCCTGCCTGCTTCAAAAGATTCACCATTGTACCAGTGCCTACGAATGCCTCTCCAGCCTGGTGAATGACTACCGACCGGTGGCCCTCACCTCGGTAGTCATGAAGTGCTTCCAGAGGCTGATCTAGAACTACATCTGCGCCTTCCTCCCTCGCAACATGGACCCGCGGCAGTTCGCATACCGTCCGAACAGATCCATGGATTATGCGGTCTCCCAGGTTCTGCACATCACTCTCTCTCACCTTGACAGCCAGAAGGGGGGCTATGTGAGGATGCTGTTCAGCTTTCAACACCATAGTCCCCACCAAGCTTGCTGAGAAGCTGCTGGAACTGGGGCTGAACACTCCCCTGTGTGCCTGCGTCCTGGACTTTCTCACCGCCAGGCCCCAGGTGGTCAAGATGAGGAGACATACCTCCAACCCCCTCACCCTGAACACAGGATCCCCCCAGAGTTGCGTTCTCAGCCCCCTACTGTACTCCCTGTACACACATGACTGTGTGGCCAGGTTCTGCTCCAACTCTATCATCAAGTTTGCTGATGACACTGTGGTGGTGGACCTGATCTCCAATAATGATGAGATGGCCTACCTGGAGGAGGTGGCTGACCTGGCACTCTGGTGTCAGGACAACAGCCTCCTCTTGAATGACATTGGCGTACTGCGCATGTTGTTCCATTGTTTAAAAAGGGTTCTAAGAGTAAACCTAGCAATTATAGACCTGTTAGTTTGACTTCAGTGGTGGGCAAATTAATGGAAAAGATACTTAAAGATAATATATATAAGCATCTGGATAATCAGGGTCTGATTAGGAACAGTCAACATGGATTTGTGCCTGGAAGGTCATGTTTGACTAATCTTCTTGAATTTTTTGAAGAGGTTACTAGGGAAATTGATGAGGGTAAAGCAGTGGATGTTGTCTATATGGACTTTAGTAAGGCCTTTGACAAGGTTCCTCATGGAAGGTTGGTTAAGAAGGTTAAACTGTTGGGTATAAATGCAGGGATAGCAAGATGGATTCAGCAGTGGCTGAATGGGAGAAGCCAGAGGGTAATGGTGGATGGCTGTTTGTCGGGTTGGAGGCAGGTGACTAGTGGGGTGCCTCAGGGATCTGTGTTGGGTCCTTTGTTGTTTGTCATGTACATCAATGATCTGGATGAAGGGGTGGTAAATTGGATTAGTAAGTATGCAGATGATACCAAGATAGGGGGTGTTGTGGATAATGAAGAGGATTTCCAAAGTCTACAGAGTGATTTAGGCCATTTGGAAAAATGGGCTGAAAGATGGCAGATGGAGTTTAATGCTGATAAATGTGAGGTGTTACACCTTGGCAGGACAAATCAAAATAGGACGTACATGATAAATGGTAGGGAATTGAAGAATACAGTTGAACAGAGGGATCTGGGAATAACCGTGCATAGTTCCTTGAAGGTGGAATCTCATATAGATAGGGTGGTAAAGAAAGCTTTTGGTATGCTAGCCTTTATAAATCAGAGCATTGAGTATAGAAGCTGGGATGTAATGTTAAAATTGTACAAGGCATTGGTGAGACCAAATCTGGAGTATGGTGTACAATTTTGGTCGCCCAATTATAGGAAGGATGTCAACAAAATAGAGAGAGTACAGAGGAGATTTACTAGAATGTTGCCTGGGTTTCAACAACTAAGTTACAGAGGTAGGTTGAATAAGTTAGGTCTTTATTCTCTGGAGCGCAGAAGGTTAAGGGGGGACTTGATAGAGGTCTTTAAAATGATGAGAGGGATAGACAGAGTTGATGTGATCAAGCTTTTCCCTTTGAGAATAGGGAAGATTCAAACCAGAGGACATGACTTCAGAATTAAGGGACAGAAGTTTAGGGGTAACATGAGGGGGAACTTCTTTACTCAGAGAGTGGTAGCGGTGTGGAATGAGCTTCCAGTGGAAGTGGTGGCAGCAGGTTCGTTGGTATCATTTAAGAATAAATTGGATAGGCATATGGATGAGAAGGGAATGGAGGGTTATGGTATGAGTGCAGGCAGGTGGGACTAAGGGGAAAAAAAAATTGTTCGGCGCGGACTTGTAGGGCCGAGATGGCCTGTTTCCGTGCTGTAATTGTTATATGGTTATATGGACACAAAAACTAAGGAGCTAGCTGATTGTGTACTTTAGAAGGGCTGAACAACCGAGGACGTAATTGCCACTGGAGATAAATTGTACTACTGTGGATAGGGTGAGCAGCTTCAAATACCTGGGAGTCCACATCACAGAGGATCTGACATGACAACACACACTGCCGCACTGGTGAGGCAGGCAAGGCAGCGCCTTTACCACCTCAGGCAGCTGAGGAAATTCAGAGTCTCTCTGAGAATCCTTCAGTCCTTCTATTCTGGGGCTGTAGAAAGCATCTTGTCCGGTAACATCATGATCTGGTTTGGGAACAGCTCTGCCCAGGACAGGAAGGCTCTGCAGCGAGTAGTGCGTTCGGCCAAACGCACTATGGGAACTACACTCACCCCCCTGCAGGACTTATACACCAGGAGGTGCAAATCCAGAGCCAGCAAGATAATGAAGGACCCCTACAACCCCAGCAACGGACTGTTCCAGCTGCTACGGCAAAAACAGAGAGGATGAGACTGAGTTTCTTCCCGTAGGCCATCAGGACTGTAAACTCTGATCTCACCAGGGACTAATTTACTGTTGTGTTGTGTATTTTTATTTTTGTAAAATGTAAATACTGGTTCTGTTATGTTCTGTTTTGTTGTTTTGTTGTTTTTGCACAATCCGCAGGCATTGCCACTTTCATTTCACTGCACGTCTTGTATGTTTACGTGACAAATAAAGTTGACTTGACTTGACTTGCTTTGCAAAATTTGTTATATTTGTCCACATTTACATAGATTTATTTTACAATATCTTTTATCAGCTAGAGCAGATTAATTTAAACCATGCTTGTATTCAATTCAGATGATTAACTGTTAATAAATGTGCAATACAGCAAAGTGTCACAAATGAGAGTTTTGGAAGAACTTAGTGTTGAACAGATGGTTTTCAAATTTGTAGACCATTATACATGCATGTTTTTGCAGTATAATTCTGTTTCTTTCTGCCAACTGAAAACACTGAGGATCAGATAACCTACTGGCCCATAGGTCTGTTCAAGAGGGAGTTTAAGATTCAGAAAGTTTACAGATTTGGCATTCCTTTATCATAATTTAACTATGTGCATAATTTTAACCTAACTCACCTGTTAGACATTGTCAAGGATAGATGCAATATCAAATTAAAATCGCGGGCCAGATGTCAGACAAGTGCATTCCAAGAGTTTCAACCAGGCAGTTTAGGTTATAACAAATTTCATCTTGTAGGTATGTTGCAAAACATACCTTCAGCGGCGCTGCAGTTCTGTCGCTGCCCCTGTGCGCAACTTTGGCGCCTTTGAGAGGGGGGCGGGTTTAAAACGCGATTTTCTCTAGGCTGTTGAAATCGATGTTGTTCAGCCTACTTAGCTGCTGACGAAAAATCGCTGCGAAATTCGTTCGCTGCAGCTATTATTAAACTAAATTGGATTATTTAATTACTATAGTAGATTAAAAATCATCCTCTAAAGCCGCAAACGCCGACAACGGGACGGATCTCATGTAGGGGACAAGGCAAGGTAGGTTGTTTATTTTTACATTAAAAAGGGCTTCTTAAGATCCCTTTATTCAAAATTTTAAGTTGCGAATACATGACTTGGGGGCCCATTCAATCCCGCAGTATCTTTCATGCCGCATATGGGCTTCAATCCACCGCAATGGCAGCGTTCCAAATCATCGCATTCGAGAAAATCCCACTCGCAAGCTGATGGCCATTAATTTACAGCAATTGAACACTAAATCCCTTCCATTTGGCCTATAAAATAATGTCAATGAGATTTAAATATCATGTTTTATTGTGAATTCTTGTGCGAATGTTCTTTGGACACAGGCTATTTAAAAATGTTAATCTTTTCTTAAGAAATGGATAGATGTTTAGATCTCGTAATTGAATTTTGGAATTAGCTACAATTGGGTAACTAACTAATTATATGCTTTAATTTCAGGTCATCCAAGTAAGATTGTTTAATATTTGTTTCAGAAGGAATATTTTCCAGATGTTTTGCCATTATTGTCCAATAAACTGACAATATAGTGCTTTGAGTGATCTGAACAAAGCAGGAGTCTGACTCTTTAAATGCTTCATTGCAGGTACCCCAACACCTTTTATTTCCTCATTTGCTAACATCCAGCGGAACAGATGTGTTTGATGTAAGAAACAAAGTCAGCAGGAATCCAAAAAGATGAAATGGGGAACGGGTAAATATCCTGATTCAGCAGATTGCAAAGTTTATCAGCGAATCTCAGAGGAAGTCAGTACAGAAACAGTTTGCTGAGCCAAGTCCTGAAACACTTTTAAATATAAATAACTTAATCTTGGAGTCCTGAAAATAATTCTCATGGGGCAAAACCAAATCTTTTGGTGGTTGCCTAAGTTTAAAGAAACTATTCTGAAACTTTGCTTCAAATTAGAAAAGGAAATTTAATATGTTTTCAGAAGCTGTATCAAATTGTAAAATATGAAGGTGAGTTTGCTATTCACATTTCGAGCCCGTTTCACTGTTGAATTAGTTCATGGCTGATCTGCATCTCTATTTTCTCTTGTTACTTAACCCTTAAAAACTCTTCCTAACAAATATTTACCAATCATAATGTTTAAATTTGTAGTTGTTCTAGTTACAAAAAGGGTTTTAGTGGCATTACACTTGAGATTTCCATTACCCTTTGCACAACGAAACATCGCATGATATAATTCTAAAATGGCCTTGCTCTAATTAAAAGATTACGTTTTTTGTTCTGGGCCTCCAGCATTTCCTCTTTAAAAAGGTTAAGTGTTTCAGTCTTTTCTGTTACAATGGCTTTGATTAAATTGTCTCTTAATTGTCTCTTGAGGAAGTTAATACGATATATTGACATTTGGTTATGGTATTAATCTGATGTATCTGGGCTTCCGTTCCACACCACTGCTACGTGCTGGAAGTAATAATTCTTCTGTGTTTTTACTAAAGTTAACGTAAATGGAGGGAAACACTGCATAACTGTTAGCAAAGTAGCCACAGGAAGAGGTAATGTAGCAATTGAATTTGGGGATTGGGCTAAAGAACTCCCATCATCAAAAATACACTGAAGAACTTTTAAGAACTATATATATCTTATTTTACGTCTGAAACCATTGGAAGGAAATCCATTCAATCACATTGTTACTTGGGTGTCATATTTAGCAAAACACTGTCTTCATGTTAACACTTCTCTGCATCTATCTCCGGTGTCTTAAAGTCTGCTCCAAGGTGTGAAATTAGTGTTCCCTGTGGATCCTGTGGTGCAAATTACTGGTAGGTCAGTCTAATTTGATGAAACTATGAGTTTACCCTCCAATTTCTGTAAAGAAGACAGAACTAGATTAGATAATATATCTGAACTGGTTTTTTTGTTGGATACATGAGTAATGTTCCAGAAGCTTGGAATCTGGGAAAGAAAGTTGTCTTGTATTGATACACTAAAATTTGATATTGAGAATTCTAATGGCAAAAATATATGTTTTTAAAATGTAGCTTAAAAGAAAAAGAGAGGTAAATCTGTGGCAATTCCAGAGGTATGTCATTGGCATTTTAAGTATGATATGTAAATTATTGGAGGTTATGGGGTTGGAGAGAATTAAAATGTAAGATACATATTTTAGTGTCATTGAAAATAAGTATAAGAATTTTAATTAAAACATTGCTTAAACTGGATGTCAAGTCAACGTCTTGGGGCAGCAACGTTTGGAAATGGTCACAGAATGGAAAATCAAATAATTCAGGAGAAAGATGAAAAAACATAACTGATAAAACATATTTTTTTTTAAAAGGTGGCAGATTTTCCAAATAAAGAAATAAAATGTAAATCCATGAATTTATTGAAACAGAATTCATGTTTTAAAGGTTTGCAATTAAGGCAGGCAGGGGTTATTGATTGGGGACGATCAGCCATGATCACAATGAATGGTGGTGCTGGCTCGAAGGGCCGAATGGCCTCCTCCTACACCTATTTTTTTTATGTTTCTGTGCCTACCAAGCTACAGTTGTTGGGCCCCTTTAACGACAACATTGATATCTCAATAACTCCTGACTTCCTTCAACTATTTCAAATCACATTTTTAATCTGCTGTTAAAGATTCTTTTGCAGATGCTGACAATTATTTACATGTAGGGGTAGTTTTTGTATTCATGGATCTTGTGGTGCTTCTGTTGTATAGCTATATCAAAATAGCCTTCGGAAACAGTTGTTGGCTGAAGGTGAGAGATGGTTATCTCTGTGTTTCATGTCACAGACTGTCCCCTATATGGCTCATTGTGATTGACCCTCCTAATCTAAATGTTAAGAAGGTGATCTCCGACAAACACAAACAGTTGTGTCTGGGTTGCACAATTAAATTATTTGATTATCAATGGATACCAGGTGCAGTTGCCATTCTTCCTTCTGTGACCATTCCCTGTTCCCTTCTCAATCCAGTACAAACATTGGTAGGCTCATCAACATGAGAATGGTTATCACAGATGTTCCGAGATGGTGGACCAGCAGTTAATGATAATGGGAGGCATGGAACGAAAGGGGATCTAACAAAAAGAAAACAAATTGATAACAAACTGGAGCAGTAAATACATTTGAAATAAATTATAAGCAAACAGGTGTTTCAATATTAAGGCAATCGCTTTTTATTGTGGGGTGATGGGTGACAACTTAATATTGATATAATGGTGGAAATAGGCAGTATCTATTTGACTGCTCATTATATTTCATCTGCAAAGATACATCTGTATTTCAATGGGAAATGACCCCAATGCAATTTTTCAATGAAAGGTTTGTAAACCTCCCTGTGCTCGCAGCATATGATTTTTCTGTAAATTTCTGAAAAACAGCCGCAGGAATTTGGAAAGGGGCCAGCTTCCACTAATTTATGAAATTGTAAAGTGCCCATTAAAGCACATAGACACACACACTTTAAATCTTTAAGAACCTTTGATCCTATAAGACAGTAAGCTCACCAACATTTGCACTGAGATCAATCAGCCCAATTTAACAAACTATAGGCAATGCCTTAAGCACAGTAAGAGCTCTAAGGTATAAGAAGTTTTCTGGATAAAATGAATTTTGTTGTATATTAAATTGCAAATATCTGTATATATAGTCGTCAAATGCAATATTAGATGGTGAAATGTGTCTGTTTCTTTTGATGTTAAAGAGATGAAAGATAAACATAATATCATGTACCAAGAGTAACTAGGATCTCAGAAAATTATGATAAATGAACCTGCCAAACTTCTCTCATTTTTATCTTCCCAATTATAATCTATAACTGAAGGAAAGATTATTCTTTTCCAGACAGTAAAATCTGATGGAAGATGTCACCATATAGTGCCCTCCATAATGTTTGGGACAAAGACCCATCATTTTTTTATTTGCCTCTGTACTCCACAATTTGAGACGTAATAGAAAAAAATCACATCTGGTTAAAGTGCATATTGTCAGGTTTTATAAAAGGCCATTTTTATACATTTTGGTTTCACCATGTAGTAATTACAGCAGTGTTTATACGTAGTACTCCCATTTCAGGGCACCATAATGTTTGGGACACAGCAATGTTATGTAAATGAAATTAGTCATGTTTAGTATTTTGTTGCATATCCATTGCATGCAATGACTGCTTGAAGTATGCGATTCATGGACATCACCAGTTGCTGGGGGTCTTTGGTGATACTCCGCCAGGCCTGTATTGCAGCCATCTTTAGCTTATGCTTGTTTTGGGGGCTAGTACCCTTCATTTTCGCTTCAGAATATAAAAGGCAGACTTCCGGTGGCGCTATGGAGGCTTGAGTCCAGCGCCAACTAGCTCCGTGCCGAAGAAATTTAAAACGGGAGAAAATCGGGTCTTACCTGCAGCGATCGCGATCTGAACGGCTGCCTGCGTGACGTCATCAGGCGCGCGACTTTAAGATATGTCGTCGGTACAACATACCCCCCCCCGTGGGACACAAAAAAAAGCCGGTAAAGGGAGACAGCAGAAGGAAGAGGAAGGCCTCACAGAGGCCTCGACCTCAGTTACAACGACGGCCCAGGAAGACCCTTCGAAGAAAACGAAACCGAAAAAGTCTGAAATGGAGGATCTCAAAATTTTTCTCTCTGCCGAAATGAAAACCTTTGGAGAGAAGTTTGGAGAGAAGTTTAAAGAGGAACTTGACTCTTTTAAGGTAGATTTTAAAGCAGAAACGCTTTCTACCGTTCAACAAATGCTGGAAATCTGGAAGAAGACGAGGGAGGAAGAGATCAAGGATCAGATGGAAGTGCTGGAAACCAGGCTTGTTTCGGTGGAAACGAAGGTTAAAACGGAGGTGGTCCCCATTTATCACATACTTGATCAGCATAGAACAGCGATAACCGAACTTGAGAATTCGGTGACGACAAGTGCGGAAACTGTAAGTCGACTCCTTATTGAAAACCAACGCCTCTCCGATATGGTGATCAAATTAAATGATAAGTGTATTGATTTGGAGGGGCGTCAAAGACGTAAGAATCTAAGAATTGTAGGGGTGAAAGAAGGAAGTGAGAAGGAAATGGGCACTCGGGATTTTGTGGCAGACCTATTACAAAAAGCCTTAAAATTGGATCACAAACCTTCACTCGGTCGAGCTCATAGAGCGCAGGGACGTCGTATACAAGATGATCCCCGTCCAAGACAAATTATCGTAAAGGTACAATTGGATCATGAATTTGATGATATAATGAAGAAAATTGTTCGAGGCGGACAGCTCCTTTTTGAAGGTGCGAGATTCAGTATTTACCGAGATTATCCGGCAGAAGTCTTCAAGAAAAGAGCACTGTTCATTGAGACAAAGAGAATACTGAAGGATGTACCTGATCTGAAATACAGCTTGTTTTACCCCGCAAGACTAAGAGTCCTCTACAAGTCCAAGGAGCACTTTTTTACAGACCATGAAAAAGCACTGGAATATGCCAAAGAAGTCAGTAACATGACCACAGACGGAAGAATTTACATTACTCCTTAGGAGTCAAGCCAGATCTAAAAGGACCTTTAAAGTTCTTTTAAGAGCTTTAAGGACATTCGGAAACCGAAATGGACGGAGGACATTGGATAAAACCGTGATCTTTGTATTTTTGTTTATTAATCAATATTATTATCTGTATATTCATGCCTAACTATATATGTAACAACTAATACTTATTAAATATCTATATTACCACTAAAATTATTAACATTAACATTTCTCATAAAAATTTAATACTGTATATGATTGATAACAATGATTAATAATAAATAGTCTTCGATTAACGTAGAAATGAATTACATACTTATATTATATAGGAAGATATGCAAGAGGTAAATTAGATTACGTCATTAAAAAAGTTTAACGGTTTTTCTCTTTATTTTTCGATTTAAAATTAAATTTATAGATTTAGCGAAAAAATTAATATGATATGTGAGAATAATAACGTTGGGAATTTTTGCTGTTTTTGAACTTTTCTTCAGGGTTACGTGTTTATGTATGTATGCATATGGGTATATGTGTATATATATGTATATATATATATATATATGTGTGTATATATATATATATGTGTGTATATTGTGTGTGTGTATGTATGGATATGTAAATAAGTTTGTTACTCCCAAAGAAGTTATTTGAATGTTAGAAATAATCTTTTTTTTTTTCTTCGGGCACGGAGCTGGAAATTTTTTTTTTTTACAAAGGCTACGGAAGTCTTTAGAATTCTAGCCACGTTAGTGTGGCTATCACTAACTACACTAATTGTAGATGTAGTTCTTTTTCTTTCACCCTATACTAACCAACTCTATCACTTTTTTTACTTTAAATATTTTTATAATTTAATGTTTGAATGGAAAAATAAGATTAATACAAGGAGATGTGTTCGGAAGAGCGAAGTATATGATTTTAAATACATCTATTTGAGGTTCGGGAGCAGGGTCAGGTTCTATGTGTTGTACCTTCTGCTCGGTTATAGACCACCTTAGAAACAATATGCAAGATGTTAATATGATAAGAGGGGGTCAGGGAATAACATTTTGTAGTTGGAATGTCAAGGGAATTAATGAACCAATTAAGAGAGGTAAAGTTTTGGCACATCTAAATTTAATCAAAACAGATATAATATTTCTACAAGAAACACACCTTAAAAAGGAATCTCAACATAGACTTAAAGCTAAATGGATCGCTGAATCATATCATTCCTCCTTTTCCCATAAGTCCAGAGGAGTTGCAATACTAATTCGTAAAGGAATACCTTTTAAGAACTCTTCAACAATAGTGGATATTGATGGTAGATATATTATATTAGTTGGAGAGTTAAATGGAGAAAAAGTGATTCTTCTTAATGTTTATGGGCCTAATTTTGATAACCCCAAGTTTTTTAATAAAACATTTAATAAAATTCCTGAATTTACACAATATAAATTAATAATTGGAGGAGACTTCAATTGTACATTAGATCCATACTTAGACAGATCATCAAGGCAAAAAAAAGTAAAATCTCAATCAAGTGTATTTCTAAATTCATTTATTAATACCACTAATATTAAGGATGTCTGGAGAATAGAAAACCCAACGGGATGGGAATATTCATTTTATTCACCAGTACACAAAACATACTCAAGAATAGATTATTTTTTAGTTGACTCTACGTTTATCCCATTTATTTATAATTCAAAATACCATAACATTATAATCTCAGATCACGCACCTGTAACATTCATGATTAAATTAAATGGAATGTCCGAGAAACAAGCATATTGAAGATTTAACCCACAAATTTTGAACGAAAGATCATGCCAGGAATATATTATTAAACAGATTCAAATATTTTTTGAGGTAAATGACAACCCTGACACACCTATTTCTCTTATGTGGGAAACGTTTAAAGCGTATGTTCGAGGTACATTAATTTCTGCTCAAGCATTTTATAATAAAGAGAACAGGATTAAGCAACAAACATTGGAAATTGAAATCAAGCAACTAGATATAGAAAATGCGAGAATGCCATCTACTTTAAAACATAATAAAATTGCGGTATTGAAATATAAATTAAATAAAATGTATTCAGAACAAGTAATAAAACTTTATCAAAAAACCAAACAACTACATTTTGAATTTGGAGACAAACCACAAAAATTATTAGCACGTCAATTGCGAAAAATGGAAGGGGAAAAAACAATTCATAAAATTAGAACAGAGACAGGAGAATTATTAAAAATGCCCAAGGATATAAATGATAGATTTCTCTAATATTATCATAACCTTTATTCAACTAAAACCGTAGCACAATCAGAAGGAATAGCAGATTTTTTAATAAAATGTAATTTAAAAGGTTTAGATTCAAACGATAGAGAATTATTAGAAAGGGAGATTACGATAAAGGATATTGAGGAGTCTATTGGCTCTTTAAAAAATGGTAAAGCAGTAGGACCAGATGGTTTAGGTTCCGAATTTTATAAAAAAATTTATGATTTGCTTAGCCCACGTTTACAAAGACTGTATGAGTATATATATACTCAACAGAAACTTCCAGACACTTTAAATGAATCAATAATAACACTTATTCCTAAAGCTGATAAAGATCTGGAAGACCCGGGATCATACAGAGCAATTGCACTTTTAAATACAGATCAGAAAATTTTAACTAAAATACTAGCGCATAGATTAAGTACAGTGATGAATAAATTAATACACCCTGACCAAACAGGCTTTATTCAGAAACGGTACTCATATTATAATCTAAGAAGATTATTTAATATTATATATTCTAAGAGAATTATTAATGAAGATCTAGCAATAATTTCACTTGACGCTGAAAAAGCATTTGATCAGGTCGAATGGCCTTATTTATTTTCGGTGATGGAAAATATGCAGCTAGGGGAGAAATTCTGTACATGGATAAAACTGTTATATACAAATCCCACGGCTAGAATATTTACAAACCAAAGGTTGTCACCTAAATTTAGCCTATCTAGAGGTTGTAGACAAGGATGCCCATTATCTCCATTATTATTTGCGCTTGCTATTGAGCCACTGGCAGAAAGAGTTAGGGGGCATCCGGAAATACATGGGTATAACACAAAGGACACAGTGAATAAAATTTCTCTATACGCAGATGATGTATTAATCTACATTACAAAACCAGAAATTAGTATTCCAAACTTATTAAAGCTAATAACCCAATTTGGTTCACTTTCAGGATACAGAATAAATTGGAATAAAAGTGAAATTATGCCAATAAGGGAACATAACAAACAGACAATACAACAATTTCCATTTAAAATAGCAAATGAAAAATTTAAATATCTAGGTATCTATGTAACTAAGATATATACATCATTATTTAAAGCAAATTTCCCCCCATTACTGAACAAACTACATAAGAATATTCAATACTGGAAAACACTTCCTATCTCAATGGTAGGCAAAATTAATGCCATAAAAATGATTTTTTTACCGCAAATATTATATCTTTTTCAGACAATTCCGATATATCTGGCAAAAAACTTTTTTTAAAAATTGGACTCTATTGTTAATGATTTTATCTGGGATTATAAGAATCATAGGATAAACAAAAGACACTTGTGTAAATCAAAAATAAATGGAGGCTTGGTTTTACCCAATTTTTTGTTTTATTTCTGGGCAGTTAACATGAAAAATATGAATTTCTGGTTGGAAGAAATAGATCATCAACCAGACTGGTTAAAAATGGAAAAGGAAGATTGTTTACCTTTTGATATCGGTTCGATATTATTTGCTACGTCTAAATTAAACAAAAAAATTTATAGGGAAAACCCTATAATATTTAGTGCTATACGAATCTGGAAACAATTAAAAAAGTCATTAAAATTAGATAATTTATCACTTTTTCTTCCAATTGTGAATAATCCTTTGTTTAAGCCTTCATGGTTGGACGGGGGTTTTACACAATGGAAGAATTATGGAATTAAAAATATGGGACAACTTTACAAGGAAGGCACTTTTCTGACATTTCAGGAATTGCAACAGACTTATGGACTTCGAGGAAATGATTATTTCAGATATCTTCAACTTAGAGATTATGTAAAATCGAACTCCCAAAATTTTCGAATTAGAAATTCAGAAATTCTTGATGAATGTTGGAACAAACATCCTAATACAGAAAAATTAATATCTTATATATACAATATCTTATTAGACAGTGACATTCCCTCGACGGACTTACACAGACAAACATGGGAAAAAGAATTAAATCAAGTAATAACGAAAGATACTTGGGAAGAAAGTTTGCAACACATACATCAGTGTTCACTAAACGCCAGACATTCTCTAATACAATTTAAAGTAATACATAGGTTACATTATTCAAAAACAAAACTACATAAAATTTTTCAACATATCTCACCTATATGTGATAAATGTCAACATTTAGAAGCTACATTATCTCATATGTTTGCAAACTGTATAAAAATTAAAAAATTCTGGGTAAATATTTTTAGTATAATATCTAAAGTAACCAGCACACAATTGGACCCAGATCCAAAATTAATAATACTCGGAATATTAGAATTAAATCAAACACTTAGAACAACACAAAGAAACTTTATTGATTATAGTTTAATAACAGGAAAAAAATTAATTCTAAAATTTTGGAAAGGACCTACGGCCCCCACAATCAAAATGTGGATTATAGAAATGACGGAGACCTTAAACGTGGAAAGAATCAGATTTTCCCTGTTGGACAAACAGGAATTATTCGTTGGAACATGGTCTCCTTTTATTGATTACTTAAAGGGTCAGAATGGTTCAGCACAGGAACCTGACTAGCACGCGGGCTAAAGAATGGATGAAATACTATACTCTGAAATGTACGAATATATCTCGAATGAAGTCTTTTTTATTTTAATAAATTTTTCCATTCTTCTTTAACTACCTTTTTTCTTTTTGTTTTTCTTTTTTTTCTTTTTTTTTTCTTCTCTTTCTTTTCTTTCTTTACTTCATCTATCTCTTTAGTTCTATCTAGTTTAAAAAATAAAAAAAAAGGCAAAAAGTATTGGAGACAATGTAATAATAATTGACAATATTATCAATTTAAAAATGTAAGACTGTAATGATGTAATTTGGTTATGTACCTATCTCCAATAAAAAATATTTTCAAAAAAAAAAAGAATATAAAAGGCATGCTCATTTGGGTTCAGATCATGTGATTGACGTGGCCACACAAGAATTTACCATTTTTTAGCCTTGAAAAACTCCTTGTTGCTTTAGCAGTATGTTTGGGATCATTGTCTTGCTGTAGAATGAACTGCCGGTCAATGCGTTTTGAGGCATTTGTTTGAACTTGAGCAGATAGGATATGTCTATACACTTCAGAATTCATTATGCTAGTCAGCAGTTGTATCATCAATGAAGATAAGTGAGCCAGTACCTTCAGCAGTCATACATGCCCAGGCCATAACACCCCCACCACCGTGTGTCACAGATGAGGTGATATGCTTTAGATCTTGGGCTGTTCCTTCTCTCCTCCATAATTTGATTTTGCAATCACTCTGATGTGTTAATCTTCGACTCATCTGTCCACAATACCTTTTTCCAGAACCGTGGTTGCTCTTTTAAGTACTTCTTGCCAAACTGTAACCTGGCCATCCTATTTTTGTGGCTAACCAGTGATTTGCATCTTGCAGTGTAGCCTCTGTATTTCTGTTCATGAAGTCTTCTGCGGACAGTGGTCATTGACAAATCCACACCTGACTCCTGAAGAGTGTTTCTGATCTGTCGGACAGGTGACTGAGGATTTTTCTTTATTATAGAGAGCATTCTTCTGTCATAAGCTGTGGAGGTCTTCCTTGGCCTGCCAGTCCCTTTGCGATTAGTAAACTCACCCCCAGTGCTCTCTTTCTTCTTAATGATATTCCAAACAGTTGATTTTGGTAAGCCCAATCATTAGCTGATGTCTCTAACAGTTTTATTCTTGTTTCTCAGTCTCATAATGGCTTCTTTGACTTTCATTGGCACAACTTTGGTCCTCATGTTGATAAACAGCAATAAAAGTTTCTAAAGGTGATGGAAAGACTGGAGTAAAGACTGGGTGCTGAGAGCTCTCTTATACCTGCATTAAGGAGGCAATTGAACACACCTGAGAAATTACAAACGCCTATGAAGCCATTTGTCCGAAACATTAAGGTGCCCTGTAATGGGGGGAGTATGTATAAACACAGCTGTAATTTCTACATGTTGAAACCATAATTTATAAAAATGGCCTTTAATAAAATCTGCCAATGTGCACTTTAACCACCTGATTTTTCTATTACAAAAGTCAAATTGTGGAGTACAGAGGCAAATAAATAAATGATGGATCTTTGTCACAAACATTATGGAGGGCACTGCATTTGTGTGTATGTGGGCGGGGGGAGGTTTGAGGGCGGGGGGGTGTGGGGGTGTGGGGTAGGGGGCGTTGTGGGGGTGGGGAGGGGGTTCGGGGCTGTGGGGATGGGAGGGCTGTGAGGGCAGGGAGTTTGAGGGAGGGGGGGGGGTTGTGGGGACGGGGGGGTGTGTATGGGGGGGTTATGGGGGTGGGGGTTTGTGGTGGTGTGGGGGCTGTCATTGGGGGGGTGTGGGTGGCAGAGTGTGTGGGTGGCGTGGGGGTGGGTGTGTGGCGTGGGGGTGGGTGTGTGGGGTGGATGGCCCTGTGTGGGCGGGGTGTATGTGAGCGGATTTGTGTGTGTTGGCGGTGGGGTGTTTGTGCGCGGGGGATGTGTGCGCAGGGGTGGTTTGTGGGGGGAGAGCGGTGTGGGGGGTCACTGGGTTTGTGAGGGCAGGGGGTGTTTTGGGGGCAGGAGGGTTGTGGGGGCGGAGGGGTTGGGGGGGCGGGGCGGTTGTGGGGGCGGAGGGGTTGTGTGGGGGTCGGTTGTGGGGGCGCATTTGTAGGGGCGGGGTTGTGGGGGCGGGGTTGTGGGGGTGGGATTGTTGGAAAGGGGTGGTTGTGGGGAGGGGGGTTGTGGGCTGCTTGGGCCTGGGCTGCTTGGGCCGGGGCTGCTTGGGCCGGGGCTGCATGGGCCTGGGCTTCTTGGGGCTGGGCTGCTTGGGGCTGGGCTGCTTGGGGCTGGGCTTCAGGTCGCTCGGAACGTCTGGTTGGAAACCTCCACTGGCCATCCTCAGCTCCAGTAAAGACACGATGGCGCCGGAAGGGGTGGACCATCCCAGAGAGTGACAGGGGAAGAGACTAATCTGCGCGGCGCTGACTGGCAGAAGAAGAGATCGATTTGCGCACGCGTGGTTTTTAAGATTTTTAAACCTCGCTAACCTTTACGACATTCAACCGTTCGGAACAAAACTTGGCGCACTCGCAGCACAGGAGAACAGTGAGTTACAGTGGTTTGCAAAAGTATTCATACCCTTTGAACTTTTCCACATTTTGTCACGTTACAACCACAAACGTAAATGTATTTTATTGGGATTTTATGTGATAGACCAACACAAAGTGGCGCATAATTGTGAAGTGGAAGGAAAATGATACATGGTTTTCAAATTATTTTACAAATAAAAAACTGAAAAGTGTGGCATGCAAAATATTCAGCCCCCTTTACTCTGATACCCCTAAATAAAATCCAGTGCAACCAATTGCCTTCAGAAGTCACCTAATTAGTAAATAGAGTCCACTTGTGTGTAATCTAATCTCAGTATAAATACAGCTGTTCTGTGAAGGCCTCAGAGGTTTGTTAGAGAACATTAGTGAACAAACAGCATCATGAAGCCCAAGGAACACACCAGACAGGTCAGGGATAAAGTTGTGGAGAAGTTTAAAGCAGGGTTAGGTTATAAAAAAATATCCCAAGTTTTGAACATTTCACAGTTCAATCCATCATCCGAAAATGGAAAGAGTATGGCACAACTGCAAACCTACCAAGACATGGCCGTTCACCTAAACTGACGGGCCGGGCAAGGAGAGCATTGATCAGAGAAGCAGCCAAGAGGCCCATGGTAACTCTGGAGGAGCTGCAGAGATCCACAGCTCAGGTGGGAGAATCTGTCCACAGGACAACTATTAGTCGTGCACTCCACAAATCGGGCCTTTATGGAAGAGTGGCAAGAAGAAAGTCATTGTTGAAAAAAAGCCATAGGAAGTCCCGTTTGCAGTTTGCCACAAGCCATATGGGGGCACAGCAAACATGTGGAGGAAGGTGCTCTGGTCAGATGAGACCAAAATTGAAGATTTTGGCCTAAATGCAAAACGCTATGTGTGGCGGAAAACTAACACTGCACATCACCCTGAACACACCATCCCCACTGTGAAACATGGTGGTGGCAGCTTCATGCTGTGTGGATGCTTTTCTTCAGCAGGGACAGGGAAGCTGGTCAGAGTTGGTGGGAAGATGGATGGAGCCAAATACAGGGCAATCTTGGAAGAAAACCTGTTAGAGTCTGCAAAAGACTTGAGACTGGAGCGGAGGTTCACCTTCCAGCAGGACAACGACCCTAAACATACAACCAGAGCTACAATGGAATAGTTTAGATCAAAGCATATTCATGTGTTAGAATGGCCCAGCCAAAGTCCAGGCGTAAATCCAATTGAGAATCTCTGGCAAGACTTGAAAATTGCTGTTCACAGACGCTCTCCATCCAATCTGACTGAGCTTGAGCTATTTTGCAAAGAAGAATGGGCAAAAATTTCAGTCACTAGATGTGCAAAGCTGGTAGAGACATACCCCAAAGGACTTGCAGCGAAAGGTGGTTCTACAAAGTATTGACTCAGGGGGGCTGAATACTTTTGCATGCCACACTTTTCAGTTTTTTATTTGTAAAAAAATTTGAAAACCATGTATCATTTTCCTTCCACTTCACAATTATGCACCACTTTGTGTTGGTCTATCACATAAAATCCCAATAAAATACATTTACATTTGTGGTTGTAACGTGACAAATTGTGGAAAAGTTCAAGAGGTATGAAAACTTTTGCAAGCCACTGTAACTGGCAAAAAAATCGTAGTGCTATCGTGAACCGTTTTTGCGCAAGTAGAAAGACCACCAAACCAGAAGATAACAAGATCAGAGTTTTAGAGATAGATAGATAGATAGATAGATAGATAGATAGATAGATAGATAGATAGATAGATAGATAGATAGATAGATAGATAGATAGATAGATAGATAGATAGATAGATAGATAGATAGATAGATAGATAGATAGATAGATAGATAGATATAATTAAGCAACACACAACTGGTTATTTGGAGAAAAAAAAAGTTCATCAACCTAAAACAATCTTATTGCAGTGTAAAAAATATAGAATGGTTAAATTATTAGATAGTTCTGAATGTTAAAGAAGTTTTGTTCTTCAGGTTCAATCTATGAAACTAATTAGGAGATTTATGATCCCAAGCACTAGGGACTTTGGATTATGTTTTTGCTTTTGCACTATACTGTTTGTTTTAATTGATCAAACTTCTTGTTGTTTATTATGTTATCTTCCAAGTACTATGTTGACATACCTGTAGTGTCCCAATCAATGTTGTTGAATTGCATTTGAAAAGAAGTGTTGATCAATACGGTATACATTTCTTTCAGTTTAATGCAGAATATTTTTTTTATTTTAATACCTATTCAGTCACATCTTGAACTTCGTAACTCTCATATTCAAAGTCTCAATCACATTGAACACAATTAAATCACACACACTCGCACTATCCAACATTTGCAATTATTTGTAGCAAGCACATTATTTACATGAATTCAGCAAGCAGATGCTCCACTGTAAGTAGATCTCTTGTTTGCTCGAATTTCACTCAGGCAGCAAATTTGTTAGTGATTTGCCATTTTAAAAGATGAGCACAGCTGTGTTGGCTTTAATAATAATAATAATGGATGGGATTTATATAGCGCCTTTCTAATACTCAAGGCGCTTTACATCGCATTATTCATTCACTCCTCAGTCACACTCGGTGGTGGTAAGCTACTTCTGTAGCCACAGCTGCCCTGGGGCAGACTGACGGAAGCGTGGCTGCCAATCTGCGCCTACGGCCCCTCCGACCACCACCAATCGCTCACACACATTCACACACATTCACACACAGGCAAAGGTGGGTGAAGTGTCTTGCCCAAGGACACAACGACAGTATGCACTCCAAGCGGGATTCGAACCGGCTACCTTCCGGTTGCCAGCCGAACACTTAGCCCATTGTGCCATCTGTCGTCCCGTGAGCCATCTGTCGTCCCGGCTTTAGGATATGATTATGTTATAATTAATAAATCAAAGGTCCAATTCATTTGCCTGACGATCCATTGGACCCATCACCTCATGCACAGAGATGACCATACTTCATCATAAGATTCCAAGCTTTGCATTGGGATTTAAATTAGCAGGTAAATTAGGAATTCCTGAAATACTGAATCCTGCTTGTGATTTTGATCCCGGACACTCTCTGCGAGGCCATGCGTAGACTAGACGACCATTGTTCTGAACATTTGCACTTATTCTCCAATGCCTGCTGGATTTCGCAGTTGCTAAATATTTTAACTCCTCGTATCCATATTGATTTTCTGTCCTGGGCCTCCTCCATTGCCAGAGTGAGGCCACCCACAAACTGGAAGAACATCACCTCATATTCCTTGTAGGATTCTCAAAATTAATTGTCAGGAGGAGTCATTATACTTGCATGGTCATGAGCAAATACATTAAACTATGGAGACACAAGGAACTGCAGATGCTGGAATCTTGAATGGAAATAGAGATAACAGATGTTTCATATTGACCCTTCTTCAGAGTCCAATGCAAAACATCTCCTAGCCATGTCCTCCAGAGATGCTGCCTGACCCATTGAGTTGCACCAGCACTGTGTTTTAAATTAAACCATGGGTTGGGGCAGAAAGAAAATATTGTAGCATCGCATCAGGTTTGGATTGAAGCTTTAGCTGAAAAATATTTTAACAGTAACTGTTTCTAACCTATTCAAGATTATTATGAACAGCAAGTAGCAAAAAATAACATACCACTACATATGTTGAACTGATAAACTTTGACAACAAACTCTCACAGGCATAATGGAACAAATCTGAGACTAAGTATTTTGGGCCATTTGGACAAGGCCCTGGGGGTAGTTTATTTGTTCGCAATCTCTGGAAAAAACCCCATCAGTTGATAGAAGGACTTAAAAGAGGCAAAATAATGTTCAACATGAACTGAAAAATGTATGTTAATAAGTTGTGACTTCTGGACTTCCCTGACTAATTATCTATTCGTTGTTGGCGTGAGAATTAAAAGTGTAGCACGCAAAGCCACATTCCTATCATTATATATTTTCTTGAATTACATATTCCAATAGAAAATTAAGTCAGTGGATTTTTGTCAAAAATAAACTAACTGAACTTCTCTTCTGTTCAAATTATAACATGTGCCTTAACTGATAAAATATTACACTGTATTTCCACGATACCTAATCTGAACATGAACATGAAATACCAATATTGTCACTATGTATTTATAACAAAGGTCGACTGACATAATTTAGTTTTGTTTAACTTTCTATAAAGGACAATAGCTAAAGTATTTAAGCATAAAATTATGAGTATTCACCATTAAACTTTATAAACATTATATTTTACTGAGCTGGTGTGGTTTGAAAGGATACCAAAATTCTCAGAACAAGGAAAAACAATAAAGATAAAAATAATATTTAAAATACACATTTAAATTTTAGCACAAAATAAAGGTGAGTTTAGGGTACTTTTCATACACACAGCACTACCCCCCATGAAATCTTCAGCCTGCTTTGGAGAACTTTACTGGCAGGCATCACGACTAGACTCGCTTGCCTTGACTTGACTCATGACACTTCAGAATGGCCAACAAGGTCACCTTCATGCAGCTTGCCCCCAATGAAAGTAAGGTATCCCTCTTATTACTTAATGCTTGAATGCTCCTCTCCAACAGGATGTTTCAATCAGGTCAGCTGCAGCCATGACTTTAGTGTGCATGGATTGGAGAATTATAAAATAAGTGAAAATGAAGCAGCCCACACCCTCAGCTATGGAAGTGCTGTTTCAAGAGGTGAAAGCAGTGAGGACTGATTTTTGGCCACCTGCTGGCAGGAACGTGACAAAAAATAATCTGCAGCAAATGAGAAAAACTGAGATCAGGGATGCCAAACATCCAAAGATTAGATGCTGCCTGACCCGCTGAGTTATTCCAGCATTTTGTGTCTATCTTCGGCGATAACTAGCATCTTCAGTTCTTTCCTACATATTTTGTCTGCTCCATTGCGATATCTCCGATGATGCTAGCTGCCTCTTTGAGGCAGCAACTCCGGTAAATCCCTTCGATAGTGGGGAGGTCAGAACCCGTGATGGCCTGGGCAGTGTTTACAACGTTTTGAAGTCTTCTTTGTTCCTGGGCATTCAATTCGCCAAACCAGGATGCGATACAACCAATCAATATTCTCTCTTCTATACACCTCAGGAAGTTCAAAAAAATCCTCTCTGACATACCAATAGGAGTCTGCAACACCCTCTCTTGCTGCTCCCCCTCTGTGATTCCTCCTGCTCTCCGACTCAGTCTGTAGAAGGGTGTCAACCCTATAGATCACTTACCTATTTTATCCAGAGTTGCTGCCAGACCGGCTGAATTACTCCAGCATGTTGTGTCTATATTGAGCCCAAAATGTGTATTTAGTGCAGGAATAGTCTTGTAAATGATTAGACCAGATTACTCCACCTGTATTTTTCATTTAATTCTATTCCAAACACATTCTCGCCTGCACACTTCCCAGGCAACATTTATATTCTTCTCCAATGATCACAAGAAGGCTGGTGGACGGGAGAGTGCTCTGCATCTATCTGTTTTGCACATTCTTCACACAGACTCTCTTTTGTCTTGCTGCCTTCACAACAGGTACTAACAACAGTTTGCTTTAACCTGGTCGATGGAAGCAGTTTAATGATTGCCTCAGCTGAGAACATTCTAATATTTGCACCTCCTTTCAAATTACCTCTTTCTCAAGCTGTTCACAGCATTTTGCAGCTCATTCTTGACATGAAATCTGTGTAAAATAGTCCCATAAGTAAATATACAATTTTAAATATCACTCACATTCATGATATCCTAATACAGGGTTAAAAAAATATGCACAATGTAAATGAAAGGAGGTAAATGAGGGGAAAGAAAACTAAACTTCCAGTCTTCACTCTGATGGTATTGACAACTATTGAAATAACCAGAAAAAGACACAGTGCCTTCATAAGAAGGGTTTCAACCCAAAACGTTGCGTATTCATGATCTCCAGAGATGTCTGATCTGCTGAGTTACTCATCTCAATAAATTATTCTTTTGAACAGCTTGAAAATCTTATAAAATTATATAATTAATTTGCCACAAACTCAAACCTGAATCCTTTGCTACTATGTACATTGTTCCGTCATTTTTTTGGTGCCTTGCAAACAGCTACAACCAATGAAAGAGGATTTGGGAGGACTATGCTCCAGAGAAAATATTTTTTGTTCCACTCTCTCCTTGTGAACCAATATAAACATTCATAGACACAAGGAACTGCAGCTGCAGGAATCTTGAGCAAAAGGCAGCAATGAATAAATGAGAGGGTTCTGCCAATGGTGAAGCATTTGGTTAAAAAAAAAGGAAAGCCTAGGTGATGTGTTACTGTCGGGAAGAACTTTAATGAGAGTTATACACTTCAAAGATACAGTTTTGAAAATAACTCTAATTATCACACACTTTTGATTAACCATTATTATGATAGATATTTCCATTATTAACTCACGAATTTATGAAGAATGGTCATAGATGCTAACTATTTTGAGTTTAATTTCAGAGATAATTGCTGCTATACGTTTCGCTAATTGTGGGCAAGTGAATTGGCTTTCACTTAAGTGCTATTTGTAAATGCGGACTAAATTTCACTTCTTATTAGATTTGTAGACCAGCGCCAAGTTTCTGTAGACTACATCATTATTACAGACTCTCTAAAATATGTTCATTTCACAAAGCACCCATTCTGTTATGTGAACAACATCAACCTCAGAAAAACAAAGGAAGATTCATAAGTATTTAATGTTTTGACTATAAAGATTGTGCTACATATGATATAATTGCATTTCTGACAGCACAGATTATGCTTTGCATCGCCTTCACAGAATGTGTCAAGCAAGATGAATAAAAGTAAGATTCACTCAATCCATTGATGGGATGGGATTGCAATTATGTCTTAATATGGGCACAACATCAGAAGCCAGACAGCAGATTATTAGCTTGCAATGAGACAAGTCAGCTTTGCTTACTGCACCAGTGGTATCAAGGCATTGCAATACAGAGTTTAGCATTGTGCAATTATAGCAGATGCCTAGTACACTTTCAGAGAGATCAGTTTAAAACCTTCAAAATAAGGGCATATGCCATTTTGATGCTGATGTGGTCTCACACAAAAGCCTTCTGTTATTCATTTGACAAAATCCCATGAAGCCTGCTTTACTGATGGAAGCTTTTGCAAGGCTCTCCGTATCATATCTCAGCGCCAAACAATATATGTGCCATGATCAAAGTGAAACCTAGATGTGACATTTGTATCCAAGTTCAACGCAGCACATTATCAAAAACATATACATTTAGCTAAAAGAAACAAGATGAACTATTTGAAGGATATCCATTCTGGTTAAATTCTATTTTTCATTATCTGTTAGCCCTCTGTGACCCTGAAACATCAGTGGCCACTTGCCCCACATTTTGCCTGAAGGTGTTTCTGTATCTAATCTATGAATTCCCTTGTGTAGGATCACATGTTCACTCGCCATATATTTTACCTGTCCTACCTTTGTTAATATTCCCCAAAGCCAGTTTTTTAGAATGGCAATAAAAGGCATTGAGAAGTAAAAGGTTCATCTTTGTGAGTCATGCGATAGATTATACACTTTGTGAGGAGATTAAAGTCTCCCTCTGAAGTTCATGATTGCTGCTTCTTTTATAGCATGAAAAAGGATTGCATTGATGGTACAGAAACTATAGCAAAAGGATTTGAGTATAGGAGCAGGGAGGTTCTACTGCAGTTGTACAGGGTCTTGCTGAGACCACACCTGGAGTATTGCGTACAGTTTTGGTCTCCTAATCTGAGGAAAGACATTCTTGCCATAGAGGGAGTACAGAGAAGGTTCACTAGACTGATTCCTGGGATGTCAGGACTTTCATATGAAGAAAGACTGGATAGACTCGGTTTGTACTCGCTAGAATTTAGAAGATTGAGGGGGGATCTTATAGAAACTTATAAAATTCTTAAGGGGTTGGACAGGCTAGATGCAGGAAGATTGTTCCCGATGTTGGGGAAGTCCAGAACAAGGGGTCACAGTGTAAGGATAAGGGGGAAGTCTTTAAGGACCGAGATGAGGAAAACTTTTTTCACACAGAGAGTGTTGAATCTCTGGAATTCTCTGCTGCAGAAGGTAGTTGAGGCCAGTTCATTGGCTATATTTAAGAGGAAGTTAGATGTGGCCCTTGTGGCTAAAGGGATCAGGGGGTATGGAGAGAAGGCAGGTACAGGATACTGAGTTGGATGATCGGCCATGATCATATTGAATGGCGGTGCAGGCTCGAAGGGCCGAATGGCCTACTCCTGCACCTATTTTCTATGTTTCTATGTTTCTATGCATGTATTTTTTTTCTTGAAAAAGTAATAGACATCAAGAAATAAAACTATTTTCAGATGTAGCTGATTAAAGAAGTGAGTGTTGCTCTCAGGATATTTGAACAATGTCATATCTGGTAGTTTGCATTTTTAAATGCCGAATCATCTGGATTTTAAGCATAAAGTTTAGTAAATACTATATATCATGTAACCAGGTTATCAAATCTGTTTACTAGCTTTTGATTGCTGTGGGTACCAGCGTTATGTGACCTGATATCTATACTTCAAATAAAAAAGTATCAGTACCTGCATTAAACAGATGCCACAAAATCTAAACAATTGCCCTTGAGATAATTAGATGACCCAACATGAAAGTTCCAGTTTGTTTTGAACTGTTCTCCACCCTAAATCTGTGATTAAACACAGCATTTTATATTTATGACATTTTTTTTAATGTATTGGCAGAAATAGTTAACACATGTTAACACATGGCCTACTCTCTAGTTTCATCATGGAATAATGCAAAGGATTTGCCAATTTGTTCTATTCTAAAAGTCAGTTAGTTGATCAAAGGTGGATACCCATTTTCAATATTTGATTGGGGTGGGAGATTGCAACCTTCACGTGGTCCACCCTGTTTCGACTAATGCAATCAACCCGACATGCACGAACAAAAGATCAAATATAACAAGTTGGCCTACTAATTTAGGCTGTGCACGCCATACGCAAGAAGAAGATTATTTGATTCATAGCCTTCTATGTTGAATGTTGCCCATTCAATCACTTGTCCAAATATTTCTTAAATATTAAGGAAATACCTACCTCCACCACCTGTTCAGGAAATGTGTGCCAAATTCCAACATCTGTTTTGAATAGAGGTCTTCATCTGTTCCCATCTAAGCAACCTATCCTTCACCTCTAGTTTTAGAAATCTCTGTGCCTGAGATTTAAAAAAAAAATCACTCTATCATATGTATGCCCTCAATAACTCGGGTTGCCTCCGTTAGGTCATGTCTCAACCTCCTCTGCTCTATGGAAATCAAACCTACTCTCCTCATAACTGAAAATCGCCATCGCAGGCACCATTCTTTCAAATATTTGAAGATCTGAAGACATTATCAAGATATTGTGTAAAATCGACTATTATTTCTTTAAATTTTCAAGCTGCAAAGCTTTAATTTTAAATGGCTTCTGTAAGAAGAGCCAGAAAGCTAGCCACTAGCTTTTTTTCCACTGTCTGGAGATATTCAGCCAGTCCGACCTTGGAAATTGTTTTGAAGTCTTGATAACACACATTCCTTCTGAACTAACGTTACCATTAAGCCCATGGATGTTTGAGAGATGTTGTCTACAATATCAGTTATTGTTCCTGTGAAAGATTTTGACAAAACAAAATTAGAGCAACCACAGAGGACTTTGTTCATTTAATTTAAAGACTTGGCAATCTGCCAAGACCTGTTTAAAATCATGGAACCTGAAGATGAAGAAGAAGCCACGCCAGAGGAACCACAAGGTGGCGAAGTCAAACTCAGTCAAGGACAAGCTGAAAGAAACTAAGAAGGAGAAAAACTCGATACGGGAACGTTAACGAGTCAATTAAAATCTACAGAGAACTCAAGTATTGAGAAGAAACAGATAATACACAAGCTGCCTACCTGAAAGAAACTGAGAAGGAGAGAAATAATTTATGGCAGATTATCAAATCAATTGAAAAACAGAAGAAACTAATGGAATCAGTACAGAACGCGATCAAAGTAGAATCTAATCTGGGTCAGCTATGGAACCTCTGCCAAGAGGTTGGAAAGAAACAAAATGTGCTGCTGTGTTCACAGCCGCCTCGGGAAGAACACGTAAGACACATCCAGTGGTGGGAAGACAGGGTGAAGATATTCAATGGTTTCATGGATAAGGCAGAGGAGTGGTTATCTGAAATTATACTACAACTTATGCGCTTAACAGTTGGAGATGCGATGCAACAAGGTGCTGGAATGGAAGATGAGATTATGCCACAATATAATATCTCGAAAGTATCTACACGAAGATCAGGACATAAATCTGGTTCTACAGCCAGTTCGGTATCAAGGGCTACTGCTCGATTGGGAGTTGAAGCTGATCTGGCCACTCTCTCAATAGAAGTGGATGCCTTGAAGAAGAAACATGAGATTGAGCGAGAAGAAGCGCAGATGAAAAAAGAGAAGTTGTGACAACAAAAAGTGATGAGACGACAAGAAGAGATGAACGACAAGAAGAAGAGATGAGGTGACAAAAGGAACAACTGTAACTAGACACAAAGATGGCGGTGGCCAAATCAAAGAAGGAGATATTGGAATGTGAGGGTTCAAGATGCAGCTCTAGATCATTGAAGATGATGAGCTTTGGACCAAGAGGAAAAACTGCTCCAAGTGAGTCAGCAGTTGGATCAATTCCACAATTGAGGTCCACCGGATTTCATGGCTTTGAAAACCCATTGGAACAGAGTAAGATTGGTAAAACTTAATCTCAGCTAATGAGTGCTAGATCGAAACAAACTTCCAATGGAGCGTCTGTAGACGCTTGGGACAAACCAATAGCAGAGCACGCTTTTCCAGGGCCTGATGCACAGGCTCGAGCATGCCAGTATGAGTCAGGGAGACCTGTCTATCGTTCGTTGGAGCCAAGCTAAGATTATCTTGATGGATTATTGGCATTCGTGAAAAGGCAAGCTGAATTCAGCCAGATCATAGCTCGACAAAATACCTCTCTCATTCTACCACCGGCAGAAATTCCTACATATGATATAGATCCTTTGCGGTATGAAGCTTTTGTAAGGGCATTAGAAGAAGTATTAGAAATGAAAGTTATGGATGAAAAGGAGCGCTTACGATTTCTGGTGAAGTACACAAGTGGAGATGTTCAGGTACTTGTAGAAAGTTGTCAAAATGAGCCAGACAGCCATGGCTATAAAAAGGCGAGAAGATTACTTAAAGAACGTTTTGGCACTGAACAGAGGATTGCTAATGCATACATGGAGAAGGCCCATGCTTGGAAAGAAATCAAGCCAGAAGATGGGGAGGCATTGAGTAATTATTCATTATTTCTTAGAGGGTGTTGCAGCTCGATTAAAAATCTCGGCCACATGGAGGAAATGAACCTTGCGAGTAATACTCGAGTCATCATTAGCAAGTTGCCCAGAAGACTGAGAGAAAAGTGGAGAGATGAAGCAGGTGAAATATTGGATGAGAGGAACCAAGTAGCCAGGCTACCAGACCTGGTGGATTTCTTGGACAAGGAAGTATGGTACATGTAAATCATGTCTGACGAATCTTATAGAATTTTTCGAGGATGTAACTAGAAGAGTGGATAAGGGAGAACCAGTGGATGTGTTATATCTGGACTTTCAGAAGGCTTTCGACAAGGTCCCACATAAGAGATTAGTATACAAACTTAAAGCACACGATATTGAGGGTTCAGTATTGATGTGGAAAGAGAACTGGCTGGCAAAAAGGAAGCAAAGAGTAGGAGTAAACGGGTCCTTTTCAGAATGGCAGGCAGTGACTAGTGGGGTACCGCAAAGCTCAGTGCTGGGACCCCAGCTATTTACAATATATATTAATGATTTGGACGAGGGAATTGTATGCAACATCTCCAAGTTTGTGGATGACACGAAGCTGGGGGGCAGTGTTAGCTGTGAGGAGGATGCTAGGTGGCTGCAAGGTGACTTGGATAGGCTGGGTGAGTGGGCAAATGCATGGCAGATGCAGTATAATGTGGATAAATGTGAGGTTACCACTTTGGTGGCAAAAACAGGACAGTAGACTATTATCTGAATGGTGGCTAATTAGGAAAAGGGGAGATGCAACAAGACCTGGGTGTCATGGTACACCAGTCATTGAAAGTAGGCATGCAGGTGCAGCAGGCAGTGAAGAAAGCGAATGGTATGTTAGCATTCATAGCAAAAGGATTTGAGTATAGGAGCAGGGAGGTTCTACTGCAGTTGTACAGGGTCTTGGTGAGACCACACCTGGAGTATTGCGTACAGTTTTAGTCTCCTAATCTGAGGAAAGACATTCTTGCCATAGAGGGAGTACAGAGAAGGTTCACCAGACTGATTCCTGGGATGTCTGGAGTTTCATATGAAGAACGATTGGATACACTCGGCTTGGACTCGCTAGAATTTAGAAAAGTGAGGGGGGATCTTAAAGAAACTTACAAAATTCTTAAGGGGTTAGACAGGCTAGATGCAGGAAGATTGTTCCCGATGTTGGGGAAGTCCGGAACAAGGGGTCACAGTTTAAGTATAAGGGGGAAATCTTTTAGGACCGAGATGAGAAAAACATTTTTCACACAGAGAGTGGTGAATCTCTGGAATTCTCTGCCACGGAAGGTAGTTGAGGCCAGTTCATTGGCTATATTTAAAAGGGAGTTAGATGTGGCCCTTGTGGCTAAAGGGATCAGAGGGTATGGAGTGAAGGCAGGTACAGGACACTGAGTGGACTATAAGCCATAATCATATTGAATGACGGTGAATGCTCGAATGGCTGAATGGCCAACTCTTGCACCTATTTTCTATGTTTCTATGTTTCTATTTTAGCCACACCATGGGACTATTGAAGATCATAAACCAATTGCAACTATCAAAGGTTCAGTGAATAACACTGAACACATGTTTCCTAAACTTTGCATGGTTTTACTGACCTGTCAGTGCCCTTAATGTGGTTTGAAAAATATAGTTTGGAAATGCTAAAGCTGTATTGCCTTTGGTTTGGAAATTCTAAAGCTGTGTTGCCTTTGGTTTGGAACTGCTAAAGCTGTGTTGCCTTTGGTTTGGAAATGCTAAAGCTGTGTTGCCTTTGGTTTGGAAATTCTAAAGCAGTGTTGCCTTTGGTTTGGAAATGCTAAAGTTGTGTTGCCTTTGGTTTGGAAATGTTAAAGCTGTGATGCCTTTGGTTTGGAAATGCTAAAGCTGTGTAGCCTTTGTTTTAGAAATGCTAAAGCTGTGTTGCCTGTGGTTTGCAAATGCTAAAGCTGTGTTGCCTAATTAAAGCTGCCTCGCCTAATTAAAGTTGGCTTGCCTAATTAAAGTTGCCTTGCCTAATTAAAGTTGCCTTCTGTATAATTAAAAGTCTAATCTTAACCACTTCCTGTTTGCGCTTTATATTGATTTTAGAAAAAACACTACCACATACGGCTATTTTTGGCCATCTTACTCTGAGTCCACCTCCGTTCATCAGGTGCCGAGGATTTTTCCCATCAATGAAAAATAAAAGAGTTATTAGTGTTTAAAAAATGTTGAGATTCTCTCTCCTGTCAATCAAGCCATGAAGGCAATGCCCCTTCTGGAGGGAGGGGGGGCGGGACTATAATACCCAGAAGTGTGGGCATGGCTCAGTCTGTGCAAGGGAGGAGGGAGAGGTCACGACTCGCTGTCTTTAGTGGCCTTGCACCTGATTGAAATGGTAAGTAACTGCACTTGAATTTGGTGGCCTTGCACCCTGCCTGAAATGGAATTTCAAAGAATAGTCGTGTGTCAACTGCCAGCCCACCAGCCATGAGTGAGTGAGCTGCCAGCACAACATGGTGAATATTGGGACCTATGGGTGAGTAGTGGAGTATTGTGTTCAGGAACCAGCCCTCCCCTGTAACGCGCTGTGCGCGTGCGCGCGTGCGTGCATGTGTGTGTCCGAAGGCCGCCCGCCCACCTCCTCCGAAACCGCGCCTTGAGGGGACGGGACCCAACGGGTCCCCCTTGGTCTAGTAACTTATAAAACCCTGATCTTGGGTGTGCGTGTGTGTGTGGCTTTTCATATGTGATTCACATTTCCTCTAAAACACGGCGTGGTAACAGTGACATTTTTACATATTCCGGTAGTGATTTACATCATGATTTCAAATGTCCCCTCATTTGAAAATTTGATTCATTATTTCCCGAGTTTTTTACTAAAATTGTTCTCCAATCTGACATATTTTTAAAATCTAACTGCTGAAGCAAGCTGATGACGTCATAATGCCTTTGCTCCTCGCTCAATGCGCAGCCACAAGCTGTGAGTTAAGTGGCCCAGCCGCCCCCCCCCCCACCCCCCTGGGCTCTGGATCAAAACCGATGACGAGTTACGTTAACCTCCCCCAACAAACTCACAGTCATTTTGTCGCTTCCTGACACAGTCCACTCGCACATTTTTTTTCATGGCTGTGGCATGCAACAGACTCCTGAGCCGGCTCACGGACTCACCAGCCGCCCGCTACCTCCGCGGCAACGAAGATACCGCACCCCACCTGCACATGCAGTGTGAGAGGCTGCAGACCCTGCTCGACCATCCGAAGGGGACGCTCCCCAAGCCCCGGCCACATTCCAGCCCCACACTACCGACACCTGGGCACCCGGTACAGAGGGGGAGAGAGTACAGAGGGATGAGGGGATCTCCCCGTTCATTTGCTGCTGGGCCCAGCCAAGACGGCCACTCGAGGATCCAGGCAGCGGGCAGCCGATGGCCTCAACGAGGTCGACTGACCTCCTCTTCTCCAGGCCCACGCCCGCGCGTCCCCAGAGAGGGAACAAGCGTTGGCCACGGGGATCCCGGAGGCCCTCCGCAAACGCTGGTCGCCGCAGGAGGTCGAGCGTTCAATTGATAAAGTTGGCGATACATCAACTCGATGATCGCCTGCCTGCAAACTGTAAACATAGGCAATCCCTGATTGTGTCAATACTTGCACTCGGCTGGCCGACCACAGCGCAACGCCCCGTACCTCCCCCTCCACCTCCCTTCCCCCCCTCTCCCCCCACTCCCTCCTCTCTTTCCCCCATTACCCCCTTCCATCCCTGTGCCCTCCCTCCAATGCACCCCTCTCCCCTCCCCCTCTCACCTTCCCCCACCACATCCACCTCCCTCCCCCTCCCTTTCCCCCCCTGTCTCTCCCTCACTCTCCCCTCTCTCCCCCCTCCTCTCTCTCCCCCCTCTGCCCCCTCCACTCCTCCCCACTCGCCCACTACCCTCCCCTCCACCTCCCACCCCTCCCTTCCTCCCTCCCATACTCTCGCTCACTCCCCCCTCTCTCCCCCTTCTCTCTCCCCCTCCTCTCTCTCCCCCTCCTCTCTCTCCCCCTCCTCTCTCTCCCTCCCTCCTCTCTCTCCCAGTTCCCCCTCTCCACCCTCCTCTCTCTCCCCTCCACCTCTCTGCCTTCCCTCCACCGCACCCCTCTCCTCTCCCTGCTCCACCTCCACCTCCACCTCCCTCCCCCTCCCTCCCCCCACTCTCCCCCACTCCCTCCTCTCTCCCCCTCCTCTCTCTCCCATCGCCCCTCACCACCCCCTCCACCTCCCACCCGCTCCCTTTCCACCCCCTCCCACCCTCTCTCACCCGACCTCCCCTCCCCCCTGTACGTGGGGAGTGGTGATTAGTGTGTGTGTGACGCCGCAGATGCCCTCCACCCCAATAGTCCCATGGTGTGGCTTAGTTTTTTAGTTTTGTTTTGGACCAGCATGAGGAAGGCATACCCTTTGACCATGTGAAGTGTAAGGGAGACACGAGGAGTTTTCTAACCTTTAAAGCGATATGCTGGAGTTTGATGAAGATTAAAGTGTACAAGTCGGAAGAAGGTTGGATATACCTTATTGTTTTTCATCAACAATAAAGAATCTATTAATCAAAATGTGTTATGAAGATTTATCTGTGAAGAAGCTCTGAAGGTTTCTGATGGAAAGCTCACATGTGTATAATGACATTCTCCTTAATCATGTAGTCCACAGTGGTTAGAGGGAGTAATCTCCTGAACGATATAAAAATCTGCCACTACAATACTCAATGCACTAACCTATGAAACCAAGCATATCACATGCTTTCTTTATCATTCGATCTACTTGTGTTGCCACTTTCAGGGAGTTCTGGCAGAATAACTGAGGGAGAGGAGATGACTTTAAATATTAAACAAGGAGTCAATTACTGCAGAAAAGTTCTTCAAATGTGACTTGTGGGCAAAGCTTAGAAATGAAAAAGGGGGTTATTACTTTGCTGGGGTGTAATACAGGTCTTCAAGCTGTCAGTAGGAGTTAGTGGAACAGCTCTGAAGGCAACTTTTGAGGAGCAAAAGCAATAGGATTATAAATGTTGGGGATTTAAACTTCCATTATATTGACTGGGATTGCTTCACGTGGAAGGTTTAGCTTGGCTGGAAATGTCAACGCTTGGCTGGAGAGCTTTCTTCAAGCATTACTACTAGAATAGGAGTAGGACTGAACACAATATTTGGAAATGTATCCTGACAATTAGATGGAGTGACTTTGAGTGCATTGCAAAGACAGGGACTATAATATCTTTCAATTTTAAGGTTGGCGTAGAGAAAAACATGGATGGATCAGAAATAAGACCATGAAATATGGAAATTAATATGATATCATTTGAAATTGATAAGTCAAGGCCTGACAAAAGTGGACAGGGGGCAGTTACTTCCAGGTAAGTGAACATCAACAACATAATTGATACACAAATGTCCCTGAAGAAGCAGCAGAGACAGATATAATGGTTATAAATACATACAGATTATTTGACATAGAATATAAAAGTTGGGAGTTTAGGAGACAACTGTATGTAACTAAATAGTTGGAGTACTGTGTGCAGTTCTCTTCACCAAACAAAAGGAAAGATGTAATTGCACGGGAGATGGTTTCGGAAGATCTACCCAGATGTTGTCCAGGATGGAATGTTGCAGCAACAACAGAGACTGGATAGCCTAGGTATGTTTCATTTGAATCGGAAAAAGCTGAAGAAAAACCTAATTCAGGTACACAAGATTATGAGGGACATCAATAAGATAGATTGTGAGCAAACCTTCCCTTTAGCAAAGGTATCTAAAAGCAAAGATTTGAGATAAAGGGAAAGAGATTTTGAAGGATTTGAGGGAGAATGGTTCCATGTAGAGGGGTTGAAATCTGGAACACACTGCCTGAGAGGATATCTCACTAGACTGCAGATCAGCACTTCAAGCGTGAACATTGGAAATAATATAGATATGTACTTAATGGCCAGCAGGGACATGATGAGCTGAAGGCCATGTTTCTCTTCTACAGAATGACCTTGAGACTCAGGCATGGTAGGAAGATGAAACTCTGTCTCATTTTCTGCAGAAGAAAGACGAGGCACAAAGATTTTCAGGCAAGTTGCTGGCTTCTAAGTATTACAATCAAATTAGTTGCTCTTTGGTCCATTAGCACATCAGAATTATTCTGTTGCACAAGTGAAAAACACAAAAAAAAAAAAAAAAATAAATAAAAACAATCAGTTGTAGGTCATTTTGCACCTCATGCCTGATCTGACAATCACTAAGATCATACCCAATACTTTCCTGCATCATTATATTTCTGCACTAATCCCACATCCATTGATTATATTAACTGTTCTGAGTATACTCAGCCACTAAGCATTTGTAGCTCTCTTCGATATGGAATTCTAATAGCCCTGTCCCACGGTACGAGTTCATTCCAAGATCTCTCTCGAGTTTAAAAAAAATCAAACTCGTGGTAAGCATGGAGAATGAACGTAGCGGGTACGTCGGAGCTCGGGGACGTCTCTTAGCAGGTACTCGGGAATACTCGCTAACGGCACGGGAAGACTCGTGAAGATTTTTCAACATGATGAAAAATGTCCACGAGAGCCCCGAGTACTGATGAGTGGACATTACCGTAAATCTCCGAGTTCGAATCAGGGCAAACTCGGGAAAACTCTTGGAACGAACTCGTACCGTGGGACAGGGGTTTATAGATCCATTAAATTGTGGGTGAAGACATTTTTTCTCAACTTAGTCTATCATGGCCAACCCCTTATTTTAAGATTCCAGGTTCTGGACACTCCATCAAGGGAAACATAATATCTGCATCTATCTTGTCAAAAACTATCTTGTCAAACACTCTCAAAATCTTGCACGGTTGAATAAAAACACATCTTGTTCTTCTGAACACCAGAGAATTCAAGCCCATTTTGCTTAATCTTTTGTGATATGAAAAACACACCATCCCAGGAATCAGGCTGGTGAACCAATGCTATAATGCTCCTGTGATAAGTATATTTGTTTTCCTTTGAATAGGGAGACCAGATCTTTGCGCAATATTCCAGTTGTGTATCCACCAAAGCTCACTTAACTTTATGTGATTTGTGTATAAGAACACCAGCGTCCCATTGTACACGAGCACATTTCAATCTCTCATTTTACAAATACTCTTTTTATGATAAAGTAGTTAACATCACATTTGTTACATTATATTCCATTCCATGCACATTCATTTTGCATTTCCATTCTCCCTGAAACCTCTCCACATTCTCCTCTTGGCTCATATTACCACCTGGTATTGTATCATCAGCTAATATATAGATTTCCATATATTAGATTTGTTCCCCCATTCAAATCATAGGGAAGGAGACTTGAGCCACAGCATTTGTCTCTATCGTATCACATGATAAACCCAAACCTAAACACTGATTGCAGCCTCCCAATCTGAAAATGACTCCCTTATTTCTATTCTCTGTTTTCCCTTAAACATCAGTCTAGTATACTATTGTGAAAACTGTGCATTCTAAGTCTTGTGTGATGGCTTATCAAAGGATTTCTAGATTTTTCAAATACATCATGCCAATGGGGTTATCCTTCTGCTGGCTATAACCTCAGGAAACGAACAAATTTATCAAAAGTCTATGCTGATGCTGCCCTATTATTATTTTCTGAGGGCCCTGCATGAATAGCTGTAGAAACTGTGGAATGTTCATTTTCTTTCTAACTTTTCTCTCAATACTGCTGTTCAGGCCAATCCAAGCCCCATCCTGAAGCTCTCCATGATGTGTGACCAAAGTTTGAATTAAATTTCAACCTGCACTGTGACTAATGTCATTGAAACCTGCACAGTGACTAATGTCGTTTACAAGAGAGACGATAAGGGGAGAAAACAGGAATGGGGTACTGATTTTGGATGATCAGCCATGATCATATTGAATGCCGGTTGCAGGCTCAAAGGACCAAATGGCCTACTCCAGCACCTATTTTCTGTGTTTCTATGTTTTCTATGTTTCTATGAATTAAAACAGAGATATTTTAAAATGAGACATTTGATGAAGACATTTGATGAAGAGAATATTGCTGTTCACACATTTCCGAATACCAAGATTGTGCTACATACTTTGGCTATGGTCTAATTTACCTGCTTTTATCTGATAATTTATTGTCTATTAATTTATTATGTTGTTGCATTTAATGTGCAACCTTCCGGAGGTGCCGCCGCGGCAGACATTTTCTGGAGGTGCCTCTGAGATGTCGAGACCGGATCCCGACTCGAGTGGAGCCTTGTGACCCAGGCTTCGCGAGCCAGGGCCTCGCGGGTCGGAGGTGGAGCCTCGCGGGTCGACGGAGCCCACGGCCATAGGTGTCTGGGTCTGCAGGACCTGAGGTTTGGGCCTGGGTCAACGCCACGGAGGCGGCTGGACAGGACTTGGCAGCATTAGTGGAGAAGTCAGTGTGGCGGTCGATGATGGACCTGATGGACGGACGAGGACGGACATACAGATGTAAGGACTCCGCTGCCGGGGGATGGAACAATGGGGAACCAGCGTTGGGGACCATTGTGAGGGAGGGAGAAGAGCAATGTGGACCTAGTTTAGGGGGACCGCCGCAAGGGATGGGGGAGGGAGGGTAGTACAAAGATGGATCTGGCGTGATGGGGAAATTTGTAACTTTGTAAGCACCCTTTATGGGCGAATATTTGCATACCTTGGGTATGCAAGCAAAGAATGTCACTGTGACTTGTCACATGTGACAATTAAGCATTCAATATTCAATGTTTCTGTACATCTGCAGCAAGTAATAATCCCATTACTCTGGTAGCTATGACAATAAAACTCAATTTATTTTGAAGCTTTAATAACAGGGTTCTCTGTGCCTGAGGAATGTCAACAGCTGAAGAAAGACACCAAAGGGTATTGCAACGCAGGGATTCTCCCCCTCTACATTGGGGACCTGGGGTGGAGGGTATTGCACTGAGGTGTTCCCTGCAACCTGTTTCTCTCGCGGTTCACAGACTCGCCAGCCGCCTGCCACTTTTGCGGGCTGGAAGAGACTGTGTACCACGTGTACATGGAGTGCGTGAGGCTGCAGCCACTGTTTCAATACCTAAAGGGGCTGCTCCTTGCCTTCTGGCTGCATTTCTCACCCACCATCCTCATCTTTGGACACCCTGTGCGTAGGGGAGAGGGTAGGGCTGAAGATGTCCTGGTTGGGTTGCTCCTGGGCCTGGCCAAGCTGGCCATCCGTGAGTCAAGGCGCCAGACAGTGGAGGGCTCTACCCGAGCCGGCTGCCTGCCCCTTTTCCGGGGTTACGTCCGTGCCCGGTTGCGGATGGAAAGGGAATACGCCCTGTCTACGGGCACCCTGAGGGAGTTCCGCGACCGCTGGGCACCGAGGGGGGTTGAATGTATCCTTGACAAGGATTGTAATATAGTTGTTTAGCAGTTGCTTACATATTTGTTCATCTTGTATTATGGTGGTGTTTTGTTTTATTGTATTGTAAATACAATTTTAATATTTGAATAAATATTTTTGATTTAAAAAAAAAAAAAAAAAAAAAAAAGGGTATTGCAAACACATCTGCAGATAGTTTATACAATAGGAGTGGTCAACAAGTGAATTATTTACATAATCACACAACTCTCCTTTCAGTCTGATCTCTAACTAATCCAGTCATTCTATGATTTTCAACTACCCTGTTCATTGATTTCAAGCCCTCCAACTTGTTTTTTTGTATCCACACCACTATATTCGAGAAACTTATTCACAGCTGATTTTTAATACTCACCCATGCAATTACTGAACCCAATCATCATCTGCGTCCTCATCCCATGTTACTTAGTGTAATTTGCTTTAGAGCCATTTCGCTTTTTGACAAACAACCAAAACGCTAGTTAAAATGATATAAAATACATCATGCAATTAAGTTCTTCATGTTGTTTATGAAAACTTTGCTTTCTGATTTCTTATCTGGGAATTATTCTCTGTTTAATTTGTATCATTGGGTGAAGATTTAGACTGGCGTCAATCAGTGATTATGGACAAATACTATATACATTTTCACTAAGATTGAACCCTGTGAACTACTCAATCACAATGAAAAAGAAAGCTTAATGATATATTGCGATACCCATGTTGCACAAATGCTTGTGGTATAAAGGCTTCAAAATGAACTTATTTATTACTACAGAGAAAGTGACCAATTGATCCATCATGCTGATTCCCAGCAGGGCATTTCTTTTTATCCCTCCCCCTTTATTTCCTGTTGCCCTGGAACTTATTCCCCCTCACATGCTCCTCAACTCTCCATTGAGTCTTTTGCCATTTACCTACGTATTATGGTAATACGCAGTGAAAATCATTAGTGTGGGAGGAAACTGCAGCATCGGAGGAAATCTGTGTTGCCAGGGAGAATGTGCAAACTCTACACTGAGAATACTTGAAATTATTCACGAACCTGTGTTCCAGTGGCTGTGTGGGAGCAGCACTAACCATGGAACTCCCATGCCATCATTAACTGAAGTTTCCTAAGCACGACATTTGATATATTCTCAAATAACCATGAGATGTTTACACAAAATGATATGATCATCAATATTTATTAACTCCCATTTAAAAGATAGCAACAGTTTCTGTTTTTTTGTGCACATTTCCTTATGACAGAAGGAAGCTATTTGGTCTTTGCTGGCTCTCAGAAAAACCCCATCAATCCTATTTTCCTACTTACTTTTTCTAATCTATTCTCTCATACATGCCCATCAGCTCCCTTCTGATTCTCCTACCACTAACTTACACAGGGACAGTTTAGAGTGCTCAGTTAATTATTGGCCAGCATGTCTGTGTACTGTGGGAGAAAAATGGACACCTGTGGGAAGCCCATGCAGTCACAGGCAGAATGTGAGGAATGAAGAGAAAAAGTATGATGCAGGGTGTATAAGGTAAAGATGGGTGAAATGTGATGTGCAATAGCTGGTTTAAAGATGGAAGTAAGAGGAAGTGAGGTGATGTGCACAGAAGGACATGGGTGAACATGAATTTCAAATTTTCCTGATTACTGGCAGCTTGGGTGACTTCCAGGCAAGTGCTCTTGGCGTCAAGCAACAGCTACTTCCCTCCCATCCAGGAAAGGTGCATTCCTCTCTCACTCTATGGGAGACCATTATGGACCATTGAAGTACACTGTAACGCTTATCTTTTGTTTTGAAGAAGGGTCTCGAGCCTAAACGTCACCCATTCCTTCTCTCGCTGAGTTACTCCAGACTTTTGTGTCTATCTTCCGTTTAAACCAGCATCTGCCGTTCCTTCTTACACTTATCTTTCAATGTTGATGCTATGTTTTAAAGGCAAGGCAGAGAAGGATATAGCCCACATGTGAGCAAATGGGCTTGTGTAGATGGACTAGAAGGTTGCCTGTTTCAGCATTGCACAGGTTTCTTTCTTCATTGTCTTTCATTTTTGAGCATGGTGTGAGGAGTTTTGCACAAGCCACACATCACTAATTCCCAAACAACATGATTAACAGCATTAACAATTCAAACAATGCAGGGTTTAGCAGCTAGTGCAGCAAGAGAGGAAGCAGCCATATTTATGTCATGCTCAATATAGGTTTTGTATAAGTAAACACAAATATAAGGGCTGAAACCAACAAACTCCACATAGACAGCATTGGAGATCAGATGCTCTACCTACTGCCCCACTGTGTACAATTAATCTGAGTGCTATAAATGTTTTATTGTTCAATCCTAACATTGTACTCAGTGAAACGCAAACATTAAAAAATAAAATTTGCAATATGTTAAAATGATATTTTTAATACTATTTAACTTTTCACTTAATAAGGATTTTCACCTTGATGTTTGATGCTCTATCATTGCTACTTTTTAGTGTGTGCGTGCAGATGATTACTGCCAAAGTCTGTTTCTAGTTTGTGTCAACAGCTGCAGTAGTTGACCTTGCAGTCCCTGGGAAATAAAGTCTATGCCCTCGGTCAGTATTCTAGGAAAAATGTGATGCCAATGGTAAGTGCAATAGATTGGAAATCTCAGATCTGATCCAATAAGTCACCAGAGAGTACAGGTATCAAATTCCTTTGCCCCACTTTACAAATCATACTTTCAAATACAAGCAAAAAGAAAAACGGGAAATGCCCATTACTTAAATTGAAAGGAAGTAATGCACATGGGAAATTAAACAGATCTGGAGAACTGCTTAACGATAAATTGAAATGAATATAATAATGCTCAGTAGCACAAACTAAAGCAAATCAGATGTTGTGAGGTACTAAAAATACCACATTAACCTGAAATGTTGAGACCAGCTTGTAGTTTTATGAATCACCAGCACAAATACATTTAGAATATAATTTCCATTTCCATTTCCCAGGATATGAAATATTATTGCAGCAATTGAGATCCAGTGAAAAGCAATGAGAAAGTGTGAGGGGATTGGATGGTCATAAGTTGTTATGTAAATTAATGTGTTTTCAGCATATAAGAATAAGGTGAGAGGTGATGTAGCTGCTGGTTTTGAGGCCATGAATATTATAGAGCATGAACGATAAAAAGAAAGGATAGGGCTTGCGCTTAATATGAGGTAAATTTAAACAATCTTACTAAGCAGTATTTATGTGAATGAGTGACTGATGAATAGAATAGAATCTATCAAAATATGGTAGAAACACTTAGCATTCAGATCAAAGTGAATTACGATGCATTGGAGCATTTGAGACATGATGTGGCAAGTTTTCTAGGTGTGTGCCACAGTTATGAGATTATATTTAGTCCATATATAAAACAAAATCTAAGTTCACTGGTTAGAGGTGAAGGGTACTGTTGATTTTTGAATGACTCTAATGCCTCCTCCTCTGCCCCTTTTATGCTTGGAAATACAGTACAATATAAAATACAATTTCTTGGTCTCTTATGTTCTTAAAAGAAGGGGGTATGCGGAAGAGATTTAGTTTAGTTTAGAGATACCGCACGGATTCGTGGGATGTCAGGACTTTCATATGAAGAAAGACTGGATAGACTCGGTTTGTACTCGCTAGAATTTAGAAGATTGAGGGGGGATCTTATAGAAACTTAAATTCTTAAGGGGTTGGACAGGCTAGATGCAGGAAGATTGTTCCCGATGTTGGGGAAGTCCAGAACAAGGGGTTACAGTTTAAAGATAACTTAATTTATTATTTTCGTCATCTCAGTCCTAAATGGCCTATCTATTGATCTTAAACTGTGACCCCTGGTTCTGGACTCTCCCAACATCAGAAACATGTTTCCTGTATCTAGCCTGTACAATCCTTTAAGAATTTTATATGTTTCTATAAGATACCCTCTCATCCTTCTAAATTCCAGTGAATACAAGCCTAGTCAACCCATTCTTTCATCATGTCTGTCCCTGCCGGGTATTAACCTAATAAAGATGGCAGCCATTATATCGTGCTCGTCAGGAGGTTTGTATAATGGGCCTGTCCCACTTACGTGATTTTTTCGGCGACTACCGGCGACTGTCATAAACGTAGCAGGTCGCCGAAAAATCGGCGACTGGACCCACATATGACAATGTCTACAACCAACCACCTAGTCGATGTCAAGCTACAGCAAGCTAGCAACAACCAGCGACCCAATAGGAAGTCCACCAACGACCACACCTACGACAACCTACGTCCACCCACGACAAGGTACGATCCTGTCAGCGACAACTGAAGACAACAAGACAATTCAGTCGCCAGTTGATGTTGGTTGTCGCCAATGGAATTCCACGAAGTCAGCACCGGCGACAACCTACGTCATCCTGGCAACAACCTATGACAGGACCTACGTCAGGAGAAGTTAAGCTACGCTCATTGGCGTCAAGCCAACTGTCACCAACTGTCGCAGAGAAGTTTTTAACATTTCAAAATCCAGCGGCGACGAGAAAAAAGCTATGATTCTTTGGGTGACTGAGGAGACTACTCACGACCATACAGGCGACACCCCGGCGACCATGTGGCGACAACCTAGTTGTTTGTAGTCGCCTAAAATATTGCCTGTGGGACAGGCCCATAAATGATCATAAATACAAGGATGCATGAGTTTATGCTGATTAATGGTATAAGCAAATTGGAAATACTGTCAAACAGCGTGGAAACATGCCCTTCGGGCCAACTTTCCCACACTGACCAACATTTCCCATCTACAAGTCTCACCTGCCTGCATTTCACTCATACGTATCCATACGTATCAATAACAATCTCTGTTATTATCAGTGTGGAAAGGAACTGCAGATGGGTTTAGACTGAAGAAGAATTCTGACCCGAAACGTTACCCATTATTTTTCTCCACAGTTGCTGCCTAACCCACTGAGTTACTCCAGTACTTTGTGTCTATCTACTGTTATTATCAGTTTGAACAGTGGGTGCATGTGTAGAATTTTGACGCCATGGAGAGTAGCGAGAAATCTCGTGCCACAGGTACAGTGGCCATGGGTCGCCAGGAGGTTGTAGGTTGTCGTAGGTTCTCGCAGGTTGTCACCGGTGCTGACTGGTGAATATCATTGGCTCATTGGGGAAAAAAACGAAAATAGTAGTTTTCAGAACAAAGGATAACCGACCGGTAATGTTAAAGTCCGCCGAGCTTCACAGCCGTGTATCCCTGGCTTCTTAAAAGTTGTCTGCACTCCTTCTCCCCACCCCGTCGCCCCCTTCTCCCACCTTCTCCACCCTCTCCCCCCTCTTTTAAAGGACTTAAGTGACCCTTCCCGTACACTGTGCTTTCACCATCTTAATTACAGCGCCAACCTTCCTGTTCATCGTGGTGTGTGTCTGTATCACATTGGCTTTGCACTGTGTGAATTTCACTCAGACAGTGCTTCCCCCGCTTGCCCTGTCCCCCGCCTGCATAACTGACTGGTGAAGGAAGCAATGTGTTTGTGTGTGTGTTCCACTCTGACAGTTGCCGTTCCAGTCGCCGTTTCAGTCGCCTGTTTTTCAGCGACCTGCTACAACTTGACAGTAGCCGGCAGTCGCCTGTAAAATCATCTAAGTGGGTCATGCCCATAAGTATCAAAATAACTTTAACAAAAACCCTTTGAAAAGGTCATGAAACTATGTAAGTTCTGTAAATAAGCAGCATTGTTATCACTTTCAGAATTTAGAGTAATTGATGTAGAAAGACCAAAATAATGGCTGTGAATGAAATCAAGGGAGCAAAACAAATGATCAGAGTGGAGGTTTTCTGACTTCCACAGATTAACTACCCTCTGACTAAAGTTCCTTCTCAACTCCTTTCTAAAAGTGAGCCCTTTAATTCTGAAGCTATGACCTCTGGTCCCAGACTCTCCCACCAGAGGAAACCTCTTTTCCACATCCACTCTATCTATATCTTTCATTATTCTGTAAGTTTCAATGAGACTCCCCCCCCCCCCCCCCCGGGGGGAGGCCCAGTGCTGTGAAACGCTCATCATATGCTAACCCACTCTTTCATGGAATCATTCTTGTAAACCTCCTATGGACCCTCTCCAGAGCCCGCACGTCCTTCGTCATGTATGGGGCCCAAATTTCCTCACAGTACTTCAAATGCGGCCTGACCAGCGCCTTACAGAGCCTCAGCATTACATCTCTGTTTTTGTATTCCAGTCCTCTTGATATAAATGCTAGCATTGAATTTGCCTTGCTATTGAAGCCCTATTAAAAACCAAGGCAGAAATCACAGCAATTCTGATGATCTAGAGTCCACATTTGTCACTCACCACATTTGATGGAGCACTCAGCCATAGTAGAAATGATCGATTACCACTCACCGACCATTGTGATATTGGATGCAGACATCACTGTCGATGTGGTGTTCATGTTGCAGCGGTAGAACATGTTGGTTATGCAACATTTGAAGTGGCAGCTCTGGTCGCCTCTTTACAGAAAGGATATAGAACCTTTGGAGAGGGTGCAGAAGACAGTCACCAGAATAAAGAGAGGCTACATAAACTTGGGTTGTTTTCTTTGGAATGGCGGAGGATGAGGGAAAAGCCAAAAGATATTTATCAAATAATGAGAGGCTTGCCTGGATTAGAGATTATTAGATTAGATTAGATTAGATAGCCTTTATTGTCATTCAGACCGAAGTCTGAACGAAATTGCAGCAGTCAAACATACAATACAATACAATAAAAAACAACAATAAACACATATTAACATCCACCACAGTGAGTCCTGTATAGTTATACAGAGAGAATAGACAGCCAAAATCTTTCACCCTGGGTGGAAATGTTAAAAAAAACTAGAGAACATAGCTTGAAGATGAGAGGGGAAAAGTTTAACACAGAAAGTTGATAGGTGCCTGACATGCATTGCGGGAGTGGTGGGTTGGGGGGAGGGGGTGGGGGGGGGGGGAGGGGAGGAGGGAAGCATGGTGAAAGCAGATACTGCACAACAGAGATGTTTAAGAACACATGAATATGCAGGGATTGTATTGATTTGAGTCATGTACAGGGGGTACGGTTAGTTTAATGTGATATCATGGCCGGCACTGACATTGTGGGCTGAAAGCCCTGTTTCTGTGCTGTACTGTTCGATGTTCTATGTAATAAGTAAAAATAAACATCAACAATCTTTATTGTTGATCAATCAATTCTAAAATGGTAGATGACTATAATACCCTTCAAATATTTCTGCACAGCAGCAACCTACATTTGGAAACACAATCCAGTTTGCAGAACAGCATGTAGGTCATGAAGCAGGGGCATAATGCCCATGATGATGACTGAGTGAAATCATAGTTATAAGGAGATAAGATGTTGTATCACTCTGTGTGACAGACATCCAGTCACAAAGGGGAAGTGAACATTTTGCAGATTCTTAAAATAATCCAATTTCATATCAAGGTTTGAACCATCACCTTTCCATGTTCTCCAGAGATGCTGCCTGACCCATTGAGTTACTGCAGCACTTTGTGCCCAGCTGTTTGGTTTTGTTGATTCATTTTTAGCATTCATTTTTAGCATTTCTTAATGAGCCTGTGATGGCAAAAGTTATTAACTTGCAGCACAAGATCTGAGGTATGTGGATTGTAAATGTTGCACATATTTTGTGCGAATCTTGAAATGTATGTGTATTATTTCACGAATAATACACTAATGTTCACTTCCCCTATGCGGCTGGATGTCTGTCACACAGAGTGATACAACATCTTATTTCCTTATAACTATGATTTTACTCCGTGTCATCATTAAGGGCATTATGGCCTTGCTTCTTGACCTGGATGCTGTTCTGCAATCAGGATTGTGTTATCATATGTGGGCTGCTGCTGTGTGGAAACTCTTGAAGAGTATTGCAGTCATTTAACACGAAGCCTCCAAGACATCAGTCCATTACTCAAAATTACACCCAGAATCTAACTGGGACAACTCTCCTATCCGTTGAATAGCCATGCTACCTGTTGCTATTCAGGTGCTCCTGTACTGACAAAACACTGATTACCTCAAGATAATAAAACACATATCTCCTGTACAGCCAAAACACTGACTTCTGCCCTGGACTTAATCCTTTTACATTCTAAGATATTACCCAGCTCACTGTCTATTACTTAATCTTATAATAATAGATTGATACTATTAACCAACATTTTCTGTTAATATACCTGCTATGCACACATTTCAACTTAAATCATTGATAACAGTGACCAATACATTAAATTACATTAAACTGTAAATTAAACAAACTGTACATTTAATTTGTACAAGCCAGGACTCCAGAGCCTCAACGACCTCTCGGGCTGTCCTCATGGACTGGCTTTGTTGGCTTCACGGGCTGGCCCTCGCTGGCCTCACAGGCTGGCTCTCGCTATCTCCAGGGGCTGGCCGTTGCTGGCCTCCCAGGCAGGCATTTGCTGGCTCGCTTGCTTGCTGGCTTCATGGCTGGGGCTGGCCGTGCTCGCTGGCGGGGCTGACTTGTGTATTGCGGCCAGGCTGACTGTGTTCCGCTGGCGAGGGCTGGCTGTGCTCGCGCTGACTTTCCTCTCTACCGCTGCTCCGCCAACTTGCTTGCCCCCTGTCTCCACAGCCCTCCCGGCTGCTAATGGACACACTGCATGGCTCGTCGCTGGCTCCCGTGGTCACCCTGCGGAAGGTGAAGGTGAGTCTCTGCTTTTCTGCTGCTGTTCCCTGCTGCTCCAAGCATCGGGACTGTGCCTCTCTCATGGTCGACTTTCTCCACGCTCGGCCGTCTCCTGCGACCGGGCTCTCTGCTTTCGGCCGTCTCCCGCGACCGGGCTTTCTCAGCTTTCTCCCCCGACCGGGCTAACTCTGCTCCCGACTGGGCTGAAGTGCTTGAGTGCTGTGTCCTGCTTTTCTCGCGTGGACACACTCTTCACTCGGGGCCGAACTTTCTTTCACGTCCAGGCTTTCCCTGCTCTTGGCCATCCCTTGCGACCGGGCTTTCAAGGCTCTCGGTTTCTCTCCGCTTATCCCGCGGGCCTGTCCGCTTTTCTGCTCATGGTCGGGCTTACTCTGCTCCCGACCAGGCTTTCTCTGCTTTCTCCCCCCACCGGGCTAACTGCTGGACTGAAGACTCAGCTTCTGTCGGTGCTCTCTGGACCTGTCCTTGGCCTACACGGTACAAGGCCCTCACCCAACGTTGGTGGCTGCTACTGGGGCTGGCCGTGGGCTACACGGTCCTCTTTTGTCGGTGGCTTCTCTAGACCTCGGTGAGCCTTACTGCCCTACTTGTTTTCCTAGCTCTTCCCTGAGCTATTGCTTCCGTTCCTTCCTTTTTTTACTTTTTGGCACCAATCCAAAACCATTTGGTGCCAAATCTTGTGGCTTGGTGCTGTTCCACTTTGTTTACAAATACTATTTCTATATTTAAACTTGCTTTCATTTTTTCTTGGCTGTCCTTGTTCTCATCTTCTTCGTTCTTTTATCCTCGTCGCCAATTGTTGTGTATTTGAATGCTTGGAACAGACTTTAATAAGGCTCGGACACGGGAGTAATCTAACAAACTTCTTTATTCCAGGAAGCCACCCTGAGTCTCCCCGTGCACATGCGTACTTGCACAAGACATCACAAGACACTAATTACATATGCTAATTATCCCATACCTAACAGGTATAAATGTTGAATTCTCTAATTTTAGGTAACTTCTTTATACACTGCCCACCCCCTCCCCTCATTTTGCTCCCCACCCCTCACCTTCCTCCACTAAAGGTTCACATTTTGCAATGATGTATCCCTCTTGGGATCATAGTGGACCACAGATCATTGGAGCCACCTTGCCAGAGGACATATGTTGCCGGCCCTGGATTGACTTGCACTTTTTTTGTTTTCTATCCCCCATCCCGTGACTCCGACAATCAGTCTGAAGAAGGGTCCCAACCTGAAACAACACTATCCATTTTCTCCATAGATGCTGCCTGACTCACTGAGGTACTCCAGCATTTTGTGTCCATCTTTGATATAAACCAGCATCTGCAGTTCTTTTTTATTTTCAAATTGGTCAGAATCATTATGAATGTTATACAACAGAATACCTTTTATGTTAATCACATTTTTGAAGATCCACACTGTTAAAAGAGGTAAGGGGTGGGTGGAATGGGTAGAGACTGAAGTAGAAACATTTTAGGAACTGGGAAAATAAAATGTGAGTAGGGTCAGGGGTTTGTGAGTGGGTATGGAAAAGAGGGAACATTAGGCAAAATTGTATGTGCCTGATCCCAAATCGGGCTGTGTGTGTGAAGCATGATGACTGGAGGGGCGGGAGCACTGCCCCGGGACCGTGCGGGAATGACCCACCTCCCCCTATCCCCCTTCTCCATTCCCCCTCACACCCCCCTCCCCATCTACCCTTTTCTTCCCTACCACCCTTCTACTCTCTCTCTCCACCCCTCTCTCCCCCCTCCACCTGGGGTAGATTTACCCAAGCCAAGAGTAGATTATTCTAGCGCGGGGCACCCTTAGGCGCGGGGCCCAATTGGGAGTAATTGGTCCAATTGGCTTAAGGCTGGCCCTGTGCAACAGCATGGCTCCACATCAATATAAAGAGCTCCTTTTGCAGCACCCAGTTCCTAACTTGCCGTGGTCTATGGCGGCTACTGACATTTTCGACTGGTGTGGCAACCAATACTGGTTGACTCTTACTCTGGGTGGTTTGAGATCGATCTGCTCCCCACAGCTTCCGCTGCGGAAGTCGTCAAGAAACTTGCGAGGCACTTTTCGGTCCATGTGGTACCTCAAACCCTCATGTCTGTCAATGGTCGTGAATTCACATGTCAGCGTTTCAAGGACTTTACAAAGGAATGGGATTTTAGGCACATCGCCAGCAGTCCGGAGTACCCCCAGTCGAACGGGCTGGCTGAACGGGCTGAACGGGCTGTCCGCAGTGCAAAAGAGCTCATGGAGAAATCCAGCAGGGTTTTTGATCTTCTCAATCACCGCAATATTCCATGTGATCCCACTTTTGACACCATGTGCAAAGTACTTATGATACAGAGTCATTATATATCATAACAAGTACTTTAATTTGTATACATACAGAGACCATCGAGATGAGTACTGTTGGCTCAGGACGGTAAGTTAAAACCAAAAAACAACATGGCTGCCCGCATGCCACAAGGTGGTGGTGGTGTGGAAAACCTGACATGGATTATGGATCAGGTCATCAGCAGCAAAACCAGACATGGATCAAATCAGCAATATTGTTTGATCTACATAATCAAGTTCATAAACAACTCAACAGCCACAGATGCTGTATCCATGGAGTTTGTGCATTCTCCCTGTGACCACACTGGGTACTCCGGTTACCTCCCACATTCCAAAGACGTGTAGTTTTGTAGGTTAATAGGCCTCTGTAAATTGTTCCTCGTGTGTAGTATAGAACTAGTATATGGGTGATCGTTGGTCGGTGTGGACTCAGTGGACTGGCAAGCCTGTTTCCACACTGTATCTCAAAAATTAAAACTAAACCAGGGATGTCACAACACTATTGTAGCCAGAGAATTTAAACACCTTAACATTGACATTAATGCCTTGGGTGAGGTATGGCAGGCAGGAGGCCAAGGAGAATCTACTCCAAAAAACTGCCTTCATACCGTACAAGAAAACATTATTCCTTCTGGGTGACTTCAAAGCCAGGATTAGAAAAATACAAAATCATCTGTCGGACACATTGGCAAGGAGAGATTGAGGGGGAGGTTGTGGAAGTTAAATTCAATTGACCCTACTCTTGATAACATGCTTGGATGCAATTTTGCCATAACTAGCATTTTGTTTAGACAGTGAGACATGCGCAAGACCTCATTGTGACACTCCTGATCCAGGTGCTGATGTTAGGCATTTGTTAAATTATGCCATTGCCCAAGCAAGGAATCACATGGATGCCAGCTGCCATTCCTAACATAGATTATGTTTGAACTAATCACTACCTAATTCACTCAATTGTTTCCATGTGCCTAATCCCAAAAGCAAATGCAACAACATGTGTGTTGCAAGATCTGGGTTAACGGTTCAAAGGCTCTGCACAAATACTTTCTTTCGGACGCCCCATAAGGTAACCTGATCATTCACAACAACAGAATTCCATGGCACTGGGATTGCCCTAAATTCTACCATGGGTCGAGACTTTTGGCTGCTCTATCACCAGGAGTAGTTTGACGAGTAAGACCAGAATATACTGGAGCTAATGAACTGCAAATACAACATGTTCTTATGTTTGAAACTCTTACACAGTTAAAATGAAAAACAACAACTTTCCAGGCAACTAAAAGTTGAGATCTCAAGACCTAAAGAATATGTGGGTGGGGGAGAAAACCCCCAAAACATCTAAAATAATATTGGTGATGTGTGGTGGTTATATTTATCATACCTTCAGGGCAATACAGCCCAAGCTCAAGATTGTCCACCACAATGAGACCCGAGAATGAAGCAAAGTTATCAAATCTCCAGAAGTGGCGGCGCTGGGAACGGCTGCGGCTCGCCTGCAGTCCGTTTGTCTTTACTTTTTTGTGTTGTTTTTTTTTCGTTTTGTGTAGTTGCGTTTTTGGTTTTTAGGTTGTGTTTATGTGGGGGGGGGGGGGTTGAAACGGGGTTTGCTGTCTCTCCCTTGGGGGAATACTCTCCCGTGAGGGGCTGTGGCACTCCCGTCGGGGTGGCCCAGCCCGAGGGAGAACGGCACTCCCATCGGAGTGGCCCAGCCCGAGGGAGGAACGGCACTCCCGTCGGAGTGGCCCAGCCCGAGGGAGGAACGGCACTCCCGTCGGAGTGGCCCTGCCCGAGGAAGGAACGGCACTCCCGTCGGAGTGGCCCAGCCCGAGAGAGGAACGGCGCTCCCGTCGGAGTGGCCCAGCCCGAGGGAGGAACGGCGCTCCCGTCGGAGTGGCTCAGCCCGAGGGAGAACGGCACTCCCGTCGGAGTGGCCCAGCCCGAGGGAGGAACGGCACTCCCGTCGGAGTGGCCCAGCCCGAGGGAGAACGGCACTCCCGTCGGAGTGGCCCAGCCCGAGGGAGGAACAGCACTCACGTCGGAGCGGCCCAGCCCGAGGGAGGAACGGCACTCCCGTAGGAGCGGCCCAGCCCGAGGGAGGAGCGGCACTCCCGTCGGAGCGGCCCAGCTCGAGGGAGGAACGGCACTCACGTGAGGGCGATCCGGCTCGGGGCTGGAACGGTGCTCCGGTGGCTGGGACGGCGTTCTGGCGGCGGTGACCTGAGTCCTGGGTTCAGCCGCGGGCCAGCGGCTGCGTATGCTGGACTGGAGGGCGGCAGCTTCGACCACCCCCGGGCCGCGGTGTTTGAGCTGGCCCGTTGCGGGGTTCGGTGAGCCGCGGGACTGTTGTGCCATCGCCCGGTGGGGAATCGCCTCAGCGCAGAGGGAGAAGAGGAGGGAAGAGACAGTAACCCTAAGATTTTTTTGCCTCCACCACAGTGAGGAGGTGCTTGGTGGATACACTGTGGTGGTGTTAATTTGTGTTTACTGTTGTTTATTATTGTATGATGTATGTATGACTGCAGGCACGAAATTTCGTTCAGACCATAAGGTCTGAATGACAATAAAGGGATTCAATTCAATTCAATTCAATTCAATCAATGACAGAGAGGCAGTCTGACTATCAAAGAACTCCTCAACCTTGCATTATGCTTGACTGAGCATACTAGATTCTATCCCATTGCATACCATCAGATTTAGTTTTATAGTCACTCAGACCAACAAGAAACCAACAAGGCTGAATGTCAATTGAAAAACAATGGACAGAAAATGGAGCCACAAATTTCTAAATTCATATTCCAGATCTGGAAAGGAATGAATGATCCAGGGGCACTGAAAAAAGCTGCAATTTTGACCAAGAAAGAACAGAGGTCTGAGGACACCAGGGGAATCTCCCTGCTGTCTTCCACAGGGAAAGTCACCACCTAGATCCTCGCCAGTCACCTTCTCTAAGTGAGTGCATCACCTCCCATACAATAAACCCACCAGTCCCACCAAGCACAATCTGCTCACTGAAGGCAATCTGCAGATGTCATCATGGACCCTCTGGACCCATAAAACTGAAGTAAAAGCAAGTCACCCTCAACCCAAAGGACGATCTAAACAGAAGACGATTAATTGGAGTAGAAAATTCTCTTTTGGACATTTGTGAAAATTCCCTTCCCAAAACCTATGCCCATGCCCATGCACTCTTTGATTTTCTGCCAAATAATGAGGACAACTAACAGATTATTGTATCACAGTGACAATTTCAGGAAATTTGCAATCTGCTTAGATTTCACACATTGTACTTTCATGGCTGTGGATGTAATGTTAAAATTGTACAAGGCATTGTTGAGACCAAATCTGGAGTATGGTGTACAATTTTGGTCGCCCAATTATAGGAAGGATGTCAACAAAATAGAGAGAGTACAGAGGAGATTTACTAGAATGTTGCCTGGGTTTCAACAACTAAGTTACAGAGATAGGTTGAATAAGTTAGGTCTTTATTCTCTGGAGCGCAGAAGGTTAAGAGGGGACTTGATAGAGGTCTTTAAAATGATGAGAGGGATAGACAGAGTTGATGTGATCAAGCTTTTCCCTTTGAGAATAGGGAAGATTCAAACAAGAGGACATGACTTCAGAATTAAGGGACAGAAGTTTAGGGGTAACATGAGGGGGAACTTCTTTACTCAGAGAGTGGTAGCGGTGTGGAATGAGCTTCCAGTGGAAGTGGTGGCGGCAGGTTCGTTGGTATCATTTAAGAATAAATTGGATAGGCATATGGATGAGAAGGGAATGGAGGGTTATGGTATGAGTGCAGGCAGGTGGGACTAAGGGAAAAAAATTGTTCGGCGCTGTAAAGGAGTGATATCTGACACACTGTAACCTTTACTGGTAGTTTATTATAGCACATGGCACACACGTCCCAGCACTGACTGCATCCAGCCTTCAGGCGTACTGGGACCTAGTGGGAGGAACAAAGGGAGGATACTACAGTTATACTAATATGATGGGGCGTGGTTAGTGGTGATGAGGTAACTACATTGTAGGTTGCATGCATAACCCATCTACAGGCGCGGACTTGTAGGGCCGAGATGGCCTGTTTCCGTGCTGTAATTGTTATATGGTTATATGGTTATATGGTTAAACTCGTGGTGGAGAGATTTATGAAAAAAGTCATGCTCCTGTCAAACATCCACAACATGACAGCATTGCAGAAAATCGCGGAAGGAAGAACATCATCATATTTTATGAAATTGGAGGAATAATTGACAACAGTCAGAATGCCAACAGCTACAATAATTTTCACCCAGGGCCTGTATCTGTCTTTCAAGATGCTGTATCTTCTTGCAGGAAGCTGTGAGATTGAATTGTCATATTTACACAAGCATAACAAAGCTAAGAACAGCAGCATTAAAGTGGCATAGTGGCTGAGCTGCTGGAGCCGTTCCTTCACTGTGCCAAAAACGTGGGTTCAATCCTGACGTTGGGTACTGTGTTTAGTTGGATATTCTCTCTGTAACTGCATTTATTTTGTCTGGTTTGTTCCTCTATCTGCAAGTGGGTTCTGAACTTTGTGACAAACACACCATCAGCTAGAACATTTCCTTCACTCTGACACTCAATACTGGTGCAACAGGATTCAGTGTTCCTGCACATCTATGTGTGGCTAAGTACAATGCTTACTTCATCTTTAAATTTGCTGATTGATAACAACAGTTGTCATCCAGATCTGTAACACTGATGAGACAAAATAGAAAAAAATAATCAAGAAGCTTGTGTCATGTTGTCCGGACAACAACCGAGCTACTCCAGCGCTTTGTGTTTTGTTCAAGATTCTAGCATCTGCAATTCCTTGTGTCCTTAACTTAGCCCTTCATCTCAGCAAGATGAAAGTTGGTTATTGACCTAAGGAAGTGAGAGCACAAACAAAACATGGTAATTATCAACAGAACTACTGTAGAGCATGGCCCGGGGTTTCAACATCCTAGCTGTGCAGTTCACCAGCAAACTAACCTGGTCCCTTTACAGTAATGCATTGATCAAGAAAGTGCAACAGTGTATTTACTTACTTAGACTTCTGAGAAGATACAGCATGTCCACAAGGATTCTTTTGAACTTATGCTATAGAAAATATTCTGATTAATGCATTTCAGCTTTGTATCGTAACTACTCTATTCGTGACCAGCTGAATCTGCAGGCAGTGTTAAACACATCCTAGTACATCATAGGCTCATAGCTTCCCACCGCTCAACGCATTTTCATGGTGTGTTGCATTAGAAAAACTGGAAGTATCATCAAGGATGCCTGCCACTCTGGCTATTCCAATTACTCTCATCTACCTTCTGGGAGAAGGTACAGGAGTGTGGATGTCCAGACTTAATAACAACTTCTTTCACACTGCTATCAGGCTCCTAAACTAATTTTCTCCCTCTCACCCCCCTGGAGATGCTGCCACTCTTAACTCTAATCTATTCTTCCCTCTGATTCCTATTCTCCAGCCTATGCCCCAAAACCCCTGACACCCCTGACTGTGAAGTTGTCTACTTCTGATAATAATTTTATTCTGAAGTACTTTTAGGTGTCAAGTTTCACTGCCAGAATAATTTCTTGGCAGTCATTAAGACATTGCATGTAAATGTCTTTGCACTGACACAAGGATGAATCGGTCCTAAATCTCTCAACAGATTTTGTGGTGCATGAATTTTCAATGAAATCATGATTCAGCTGAAAATGTTGTTGTAACCATAGTAGCAATACTATTTATGTGCGCCAGCGTTACTTTGTAAAATTTCTACTTATATTGGGATTTTTGTGCATCCATATTTTAACAGAGATTTTAACTGAGGCTAATTTTGCTGTGCAGTGCTACTGCAGAGGCTGTGCTCTTTGCACTGTAGGAAGATTGCTAGAATTGAAATAAAATTGGAGTATATAAACTATATACAGTACAATAACAATACATACCTTGAAAGCTATATGCTTAGTCATACAAGGTCTTTAAGTACTATTCTTAGCAAACAATCAGAAAATATTAGAAATATTAAAATTATAGCATAACATTTATTCTACTTAATCCTGTGTGTATAGCTAATGTAATTTAGTGGTTTGCACAGTTGGTAAAATACAATTACATGTTGTGAATTTATGGATAAATTCTGTGGCTGTGAAAATTAGTTTAAGTCCTTTGTTTAGAACGTGTGAAATGGGTGCCACATTTCACCTTGCAAAAAGCCACCAAAGACAAACAGTAAAGGGCCTGCCCCACTTGGCATTTTTTCGGTGACTTCCGGCATCATTGACTGACGTATCAGGTCACTAAAATATTTGTGGCATGATGCGGTGATGACACGGCGTGATGCGGCGTGATGACGTATGGCGCGTGGTGTTTTTCAAGTGTTACAACATTTTTTTTGCCGCTGCTGGATTTTGAAATGTTCAAAATCTTTTGGCGACACTGATATTAAGCTGGCAATCGCCAAGTGGGACAGGCCCTTAAAAATGCAGAGGAGGGGCAATGAATGTGTCTTCACTGTTTGTCGCTACATTTCCCTCTCCTCATACTCCCCATCATAATCATGCCCTATATTCATTCCTACATTCTCATTGGCACCATAGCGCAAAATGCAGTCATAATCTGACCTTTATTCTGCTGTGAAAAACCTCTGCACAAACTCAGACAGGCACAGAACGCCTCTGGTGTAATATCTGTAAAGGCAGACCTGTGATTAGTCGGCACATTAAAAAGTAGTAAAGAACATCAGTGTACCAGTGAGCATAAATTAATTCACACGTGACTGGTGATCTGGTGTACAGTTTGCACAGTGGATGGCTACTGCAGGCTGCATATCTATCTTTGCACTGGGTTCAATCAATAGTGATGAAATTTCCAAGCCTGAATGAAGCTGGAGAAAAGATACCGGCACCATTTCCCAGTGAGTGGGACACCACCCAAAATGGGTGCAATAAAAAACGGCTTATTTTATACAATTTATTATCACGTGTACCGAGGTATAGTGAAAAGCTTTTATTGCGTGCTATCTAGTCAGCAGAAAGACAATACGTGATTACAATCTATACCATTAACAATGATTATAATCGAGCAATTTACAGTGTCCATGTAGAAAAACAGATGTAGAAAAACATAAGCACAGTTATTGTTAGGTGCATTTCACTCCTAAATATTGGGTGCAATTTCTTAGCAAATGTTCACTCATTGAGTTAAATAATGAATCATTGTATCTTCGTGGAGTGCTTTATTCAACTCAATAAATAAGAAATTTGGCAAAGTCAAACCTCCATTTATCTTTGATTTACATAAATGTTTTTTACTTATTCTATGATTCTTATAATCCCAGACAAAACTTGTAACAATGGAATCGACTTTTTTGAAAAAAGTTTTTGGGATATATATCGGAATTAATTGAAGTAGGTACAGCAGTTGCGGTAAAAAAATCATTTTTATAGCATTAATTCTCCCAAGCATTGAAATGGGGAGTGTTTTCCAGTATTGAATATTCTTATGTAGTTTATTCAGTAAGGGTGGGAAATTTAGTTTAAATAAAGAGGTATATGTCTTAGTTACATAGATTCCTAAGTATTTAAATTTATCTTTAACTATTTTAAAAGGGGATTGTTGTATTGTATGTAAATTGAATTTTGTTATTGGCATGATTTCGCTTTTATTCCAATTAATTCTATATCCCGAAAACTGACCAAATTGAGTTATTAGATTTAATAGGTTTGGAATACTAGTTTCTAATTTTGTAATATATATTAGTATATCATCTGCATATAAGGAGATTTTATTCCTTGTGTCTCTAGTATTGTATCCAAATATTCCTGGATGGTTTCTAACGCTTTCTGCTAGGGGTTCGATTGCAAGAGCAAATAATAGTGGGGATAGTGAGCATCCTTGTCTACAGCCTCTAGAGAGATTAAATTTAGTTGATAACATTTTGTTTGTTAATATTCTAGCTGTTGGATTAGAATATAACAATTTAACCCATGTACAGTACTTCTCTCCTAGTTGAAATTTTTCCATCACCGAAAATAAATATGGCCATTCTACCTGGTCAAATGCTTTTTCAGCAACTAACGAGATAATTGCTAGCTCTGCGTTAGGGATTCTATTGGAGTATATAATATTAAATAATCTTCTCAGATTATAAAATGAATACCGTTTGGGGATAAACCCTGTTTGGTCGGGATGTATTAATTTGCTGATCACTAAGCTATTAGATAGAATTTTAGTTAATATTTTCTGATCAGTATTTAAGAGGGCTATAGCTCTGTATGAACCTGTGTCTTCAAGATCCTTGTCCGTTTTTGGTATAAGTATGATTGTAGATTCATTTAGAGTTTCTGGGAGTTTCTGTTGAGTATAAGCGTATTATGATGATTCATTATTTAACTGAATGAGTGAACATTTGCTAAGAAATTGCACCCAATATTTAGGAGTGAAATGCACCTAACAATAATTGTGCTTATGTTTTTCTACATCTGTTTTTCTACATGGACACTGTAAATGGCTTGATTATAATCATTGTTAATGGTATAGATTGTAATCACGTATTTCTTTCTGCTGACTAGATAGCACGCAATAAAAGCTTTTCACTATACCTCGGTACACGTGATAATAAATTGTATAAAATAAGCCGTTTTTTATTGCACCCATTTTGGGTGGTGTCCCACTCACTGGGAAATGGTGCCGGTATCTTTTCTCCAGCTTCATTCAGGCTTGGAAATTTCGTCACTATTGATTGAACCCAGTGCAAAGATAGATATGCAGCCTGCAGTAGCCATCCACTGTGCAAACTGTACACCAGATCACCAGTCACGTGTGAATTAATTTATGCTCACTGGTACACTGATGTTCTTTACTACTTTTTAATGTGCCGACTAATCACAGGTCTGCCTTTACAGATATTACACCAGAGGCGTTCTGTGCCTGTCTGAGTTTGTGCAGAGGTTTTTCACAGCAGAATAAAGGTCAGATTATGACTGCATTTTGCGCTATGGTGCCAATGAGAATGTAGGAATGAATATAGGGCATGATTATGATGGGAAGTATGAGGAGAGGGAAATGTAGCGACAAACAGTGAAGACACATTCATTGCCCCTCCTCTGCATTTTTAAGGGCCTGTCCCACTTGGCGATTGCCAGCTTAATATCAGTGTCGCCAAAAGATTTTGAACATTTCAAAATCCAGCAGCGACAAAAAAAATGTTGCAACACTTGAAAAACACCACGCGCCATACGTCATCACGCCGCATCACGCCGTGTCATCGCCGCATCATGCCACAAATATTTTAGTGACCTGATACGTCAGTCAATGATGCCGGAAGTCACCGAAAAAATGCCAAGTGGGACAGGCCCTTTACTGTTTGTCTTTGGTGGCTTTTTGCAAGGTGAAATGTGGCACCCATTTCACACGTTCTAAACAAAGGACTTAAACTAATTTTCACAGCCACAGAATTTATCCATAAATTCACAACATGTAATTGTATTTTACCAACTGTGCAAACCACTAAATTACATTAGCTACACGCACAGGATTAAGTAGAATAAATGTTATGCTATAATTTTAATATTTCTAATATTTTCTGATGGTTTGCTAAGAATAGTACTTAAAGACCTTGTATGATTAAGCATATAGCTTTCAAGGTATGTATTGTTATTGTACTGTATATAGTTTATATACTCCAATTTTATTTCAATTCTAGCAATCTTCCTACAGTGCAAAGAGCACAGCCTCTGCAGTAGCACTGCACAGCAAAATTAGCCTCAGTTAAAATCTCTGTTAAAATATGGATGCACAAAAATCCCAATATAAGTAGAAATTTTACAAAGTAACGCTGGCGCACATAAATAGTATTGCTACTATGGTTGCAACAACATTTTCAGCTGAATCATGATTTCATTGAAAATTCATGCACCACAAAATCTGTTGAGAGATTTAGGACCGATTCATCCTTGTGTCAGTGCAAAGACATTTACATGCAATGTCTTAATGACTGCCAAGAAATTATTCTGGCAGTGAAACTTGACACCTAAAAGTACTTCAGAATAAAATTATTATCAGAAGTAGACAACTTCACAGTCAGGGGTGTCAGGGTTTTTTTTTCTTCTGTACATGACTTGACAAACAACTAATATTCCAACTGGTTCTTACTTTCGATTCTCCTGCTCAGTAGTTATTATACAACCTCATTGGATAAGATAATACAAAGTTATATGTTTTGTTCATTCAGGTCCCAGATTTCCTTGTAGAAATCACTGAACCAAACAGGATATTAACTGCAAGTTGTCATGCAAAAGTTAGTTATATAAATGATTGATTGATTGATTATACCTTTAATAATCCTTTACAGGAAATTACAGTGCCACGACAGCTTCAAGACAGACATAACACCACACATTTCCTCAAATAGCTTCCATACTTAACAAGTTAAAATACAAGTTAAAATACAAGTTAAAATACAATGAATGAAAAAAAGTGCAGTTATTTATGCGCATTATATAACCTTATAGCAGCTGGCATACAAGACTTCCTATGTCTCTCAGTTTTGCACATTGGTGCAATCAGTCTCTGACTGAAGATGCTGCTCTTGATCACCTTCAGGGCATGGAGTGGGTGAGTGGGGTTGGTCATTATTGAACCCAGTTTGTTCAGAGTTCTGGCCTCTGCCACCTGCTGGACCGTTCGATGCTCAGCCCCGACCACTGAGCCGGCCTTCCTGATCAGCTTGTCCAGTCTGTTTTTGTCCGCTATGCCATACCATACTTGACCTTATTTCTACCACTGTTATTCACAAAATCATTGGGTATTCTTACCAAATGTACCTGCAATGTTTATCTCACTGATACATCTTTGGTGATGAAGGAATTGAATAAAAAATAGAAAGATTAAATGAGAACTTATCATTTGAAGTTTGATCTTTATTTTATGAGGTCGCGATGTGGGATTACGTGAAGAAGCCCACCAGACTGCATGCTCGTCAATATTCAAAGTACAATACAATACAATACAATACAATTTTATTTGTCATTTGAACCTCATTGAGGTTCAAATGAAATGTTGTTTCTGCAGTCATACACACAAGAAAAAGACCCAAGACACAACACAATTTACACAGACATCCATCACGGCGCATCTCCTCCTCGCTGTGATGGAAGGCAAAAACTTATCTCTCCCCTGCACTCCCCATTCCCCTCCCGATGTCAAAGTCAAAGCCCCCGACGGGCGATGGTAATTGTCCCGCGGCCATTAACGCCTCGCCGGGTGATGCAAGGCCACGCTCCGGGTCTGTATGAAATCTCAGAATTCAGATTCAGATTCAGATTCAACTTTAATTGTCATTGTCAGTGTAAAGTACAGAGACAACAAAATGCAGTTAGCATCTCCCTGGAAGAGCGACATAGAATATGATTTCAATAAATAAATCTATTTACATGCATACAGTCATAATATGTAGTGCCTCCCGGATGGTAGGAGGGTAAACAGTCCATGGTTGGGGTGAGAGCAGTCCTTGGCGATGCTGAGCGCCCTTCGCAGACAACGCTTGCTTTGGACAGACTCAATGGAGGGGAGCGAGGAACCGGTGATGCGTTGGGCAATTTTCACCAACCTCTGCAGTGCTTTCTGGTCGGAGACAGAGCAGTTGCCATACCATACTGTGATACAGTTGGTAAGGATGCTCTCGATGGTGTAGCGGTAGAAGTTCATAAGAATCTGAGGAGACAGATGGACCTTCTTCAGTCTCCTCAGGAAGAAGAGACGCTGGTGAGCCTTCTTGACCAGAGTTGAGGTATTGTGGGTCCAAGAGAGGTCATCGGAGATGTTGACCCCCAGGAACCTGAAGCTGGATACACGCTCCACCTCTGTCCCGTTGATGTGGATGGGGGTGTGCGTGCCGCCCCTAGACTTCCTGAAGTCTACAATGAGCTCCTTGGTCTTCTTGGAGTTAAGGGCCAGGTTGTTGTCAGCGCACCATGCTGCTAGGAGCTGGACCTCCTCCCTATAGGCCGACTCATCGTTGTTGCTGATGAGGCCAATCACCGTTGTATCATCTGCATACCTGATGATGGTGTTAATACCATGTACAGGTGTGCAGTCGTAGGTGAAGAGGGAGTAGAGGAGGGGGCTCAGCACACAGCCCTGTGGAACGCCGGTGTTCAGGGTGAGGGTTGAAGAGGTGTGCTTGTCTAACCTAACAGAATGGGGTCTGTTGATTAGAAAGTCCAGTATCCAGTTGCAGAAGGAGGGGTCGATGCCCAGGTTACCGAGTTTGGTGATCAGTTTAGAGGGTATAATGGTGTTGAATGCTGAGCTGTAATTGATGAACAGCATTCTTACGTAAGTGTCTCTGTTGTCGAGGTGGGAGAGGGCGGAGTGAAGTGCCGTTGAGATGGCATCGTCCATACTCCTGTTCTTGCGGTAGGCAAACTGATTGGGATCCAATGTGGGGGGTAGGCAGCCTTTGAGGTGCGCCAGGACCAGTCTCTCGAAGCACTTGGTGATGATGGGAGTAAGTGCAACTGGGCGGGAGTCATTGAGGCTTGATGCAGTGGATTGTTTTGACACCGGCACGATGGAGGTGGTTTTAAGGCACGTGGGGACAACTGCTTGGGCAAGTGACAGGTTGAAGATGTCAGTCCAGACGTCTGTCAGCTGCGCAGCACAGGCCCTGAGGACGCGCCCGGGGATGCCGTCAGGGCCAGCAGCCTTTACGTGCATTAGTCCTACTAAGTGCCACGTACACGTCGTAGGGGGTGAGTGTGAGGGGTTGGTGATCAGCAGGGAGCACAGCCTTGATGGCTGTCTCTAGATTGTCCCTGTCGAAGCGGCCATAGAATAGTCGCTGACCTAAGCTATAGAAAGATTGAACGGTAGAACTACCGAATGATCTTTATGAGAATAGGTTCGGGAGTGGAGGGCACTTAATCCCGCATCGCTACTTTTCATAAAATAAAGATCAAACTTCAAACGGTAAGTTCTCGTTTAATCTTTCTATTTTATTTTGAAGTCACGTGAGTGACTACGTAAAGATTTCAAAGTTCTGTGGTTTCATACAGTGACATAATCTGTGTGGGAAATACTGAAACATGTTATCCTGCATACATGGACATTGCTCTAAACTGGCCTGTTGGCCCAATAGACTGTTGAGTTAGACATTAACTTATGCAACAATGTGCATAATTCTATCTGCGAACATCCAGTCATATACCACCAACATTTTATAATTTATTAAGCTGCATTATGTAAACCTCATGCTGCATGATGAAAGGGAAAACCATTGCATTGGCTGCTAATGAGCCATCAGCAACATCTTCAGAGTATTGAAAGAAAATAACTATCTTCCATATCATAGGCACTAGCAATTGAGTGCACTTGTATACCTAATGACATCCCTGATCACTTCTGTGGTGGGTATGCTGCCAACCTCAAATGCACACAATCCTGCTCATTTGCTTATGAGATTATTTCTATAACAAGCTACCCTGATGTCAGTATGACGTGGAAACTAAGCCAGAGATTGAGCAAGGCTGTGTTCTTAATGCTGAGATCAGTTGCTGAAAGCATAATCATCTCAAGATACTGGTTCCATTAGGAAAATGTTGAGGAATATTTCCAGAACAAACTACTGATATACATCGCACACTACAATGAGTGTAGGCTATTAGAGTGGTCAAACAAAAGACACCCTGCATAACGTTAGAGAACAGTGGGTGAAGAACCAATCATTTATGTCCCACTTATCGTATTGCAGAAATGATAAAGCAGCACAAGCAATGTCATTGTGCTATCACATAAAAGCTTCTCTAGGTTCAAACTGGAAGCCACACAACCTTTGTTACTTCCGTATAAAATTGACTCACATATGTTGTTTACAAGCTTCTCCTACAATCGTGCAGAGCTAGCTGCCCGAGAAGTCAGGCTGTCCTAGCCGTCCCACGTAAATGAATAAATAAGAGTTGCTTCAGCCGCCTACCATGGCGTGACTGAATGGGCAAATTGGTACTGTTAAATTCCATGTTGCCTTAATGTAATATCGCCAAAGACATCTACCGACAACCCATAAGATTATCATTTGCAATTTTGCATAATACCTAAAACTCGATGACATAATGCCCTTAATCTGAGAAGGGCAGCATAGGCTTTCACCACTAGTTTTGTTATTAAACAGCAGAAACTGTGCCTTATGTGTATAGAAATGATAGATTATGCAACTACAAGATCAATTCTCTGAGTCAGTTAAATTGCAGACACCCAATCATCCATCTTAAACTGGGTAAGTAAACCCACAATTTGATTAGCCTAATGCTAACCCGATTCGGCCTGCACCATATTTCTGCAATCTTGAGAAATATACCCTTCTAGTCCGTGGTCAGACCACACATCCTCGGATGAGTTGTCACTGATTGCACTTGGAACCGCTGTTGCTCCGTTGATCCTATGGATGGAATTTGTTTGGCTTTCCTACCCACGAAAGATGCATTATCTAGTTATTTATATATATCAATGATAAAATATAATCAGCAGCTAATGACTAGAGCTGAAACCACAGTCTCCCTTAGATATGGGATACTAGTTCCCTGTCAACTCTTGACGAGTTACCATGAATATGTAGCGTTTTCCTTCAGAGTGGAGATTAGTATAATGCAAGTCTGAATCAGGAATACCTTGCAGTCCTTTGACTGAGACCACATGTCTAAGCCTCTAGAGTGCATAACACAATCTCTTCGTCCCACCACTCAATCCGGAATAGCGGTATTGAGAACCTATGGGTTATTATGAATACATTGTTGATTCACAACATGAACCTGCAGGTCAGATAAAGTTATAATATATGCCAGACGAGCTTTTTGTTGTCCTGTCCCAGAGGATGGCACTGATGATTCCAATGAACCAGTAACTATGCTAACTGAAGAGAAATAAACCATATGTTGAGAAAACTTCAACTACTTTATTCTATTGACCAGTCTGATAACCTCTCATAGATGATGAAGCAGTGCTTCTCTGGTCAGTATGACTCATATGGCCAGCCAGTTTCATGATGGTCTACCCTGATCCAGGATAACCAAACTGTTCCTACTTGGAACTTACAGAGGTTACTGTGTAAAGCACCTTGCCAATGTCTCTACATCTACCTGATCTTGTCCCAGAGAACGTGAAAAACTGACTAGACAGCCCATGCTGGCAGTAAACCAAGCTGCGCCGACAGACTTCTCCATTTCTGAGTTTACGGAGGTTAATAACATGACCTTACTTACCAGCGTCTCTTACCACAGGTCGATTTCCTTTGTTGGAGCTTCAGCGAAGTTCCATTTGCAGAACCTGTCCATCATGCTTGTCATTTCTGTTCGCTAGGTGTTGCCGCTGTTCAATTTCTCTTATGGTGGCTTGCCCATCCCCGAGGGAATAGCAATTTTAGAGGCAAGAGCACACAGCTTTTCCTCATGTGATTAACGTACATCACGCATTAAAGCATGGGATCCCGGCACATAGTCATGTTTGGGCCCTTGTATGGAGTTAGTCCTTACTGACCTTTGACACTCTCTTAGAGTGGGAGAAAATTGTTCACCCTGAACCAGGTGTTGCTATATCCGTATGCCTCGAACTGTCTGTGCATGCTTCTATAATACCGAGCATATTTTGTGACACCATCTCCAATATTCTTTCGGGTGGGAGGAAATTGCGAACCTTGAAACCAGGGCAGCTGCAGGCATATGACTTGAACTGCCTGTGTATGCTTCCGTAATATGGGGCATAATATATATAAGGCTCCATCTTCATATTTCATACATCAGAATGGGAGGACTTATGCCAACCTGAACCAGGAGCTGCCTCAGGCATGTGTGCATATACTTTGGCACCATCTCCATCACTACGTTCAACCGAGTGGGAGGAAATTGCAACCCTGAACCAGGAGCTGCTTCAGGCATATGTGCATATACTTTGGCACCATCTCCACCACTCCTTTCATCTGAGTGGGAGGAAAATTTGCAATCCTGAGCCAGGAGCTGCTGCCTGACATGCCTTCATAAGACAGAGCATTCCTTGTGTTATAATTTGATTCACCAGATGATCTTAATTGAGACAAACCGCAATCATCTCTGGCATAGATGTCCCAAGGCTTGGCTATGACTTTGCCCTGACTTGGGGTTGTCAGGCTGCTCCCTTTAGCAGCCAAACCGAGACTAGCTGCAGATCGGTGCTCTGTTATCATCATTTATCAAACAGACTACACCTGCTAGTGACTCCGAGTCCTTGCTCCCTTCCAGTGCCAACGGAGTAATACAGGGAAGGACTGCAGCGCCTCTGGCCCCCATACTCCAGACAGAGTGGGAGAAATGCTGCAACCCTGCCAGGTGTTGTCATAGGCAATGACGTTAATATGACTAAAAGAACCCTATCCCTAGTAAATCAGAGATTTAACTTCATTGATATGCATATAGTTGGCGTCGTTTGTAAAGGAATCTTCCCCAGTCCCTCTAATGAGCGGAAATTACCATGGCACCACCAGGTGTAGCTCCCACAGGTGACTGATAGGCACAGCTCAAACAAGGCTTCCCAAGCCAGGAGCTCTGGACTGCAATGGCAGTTCCAATTCCATTACACCTTTTTTATTGGTGTAAGTGATAATAAATGTCCCTTGTAATTTCTCTCTCTTTTAAAACATAAACTAAATTGGCATGATAAGACATATTTGTGATATTGTCAAAGAATTAAACCTGAACTGATAGAATTATAGAGCAAAGGATACCAGCACAATGGTGCATCTGGTGGAGCTGCTGCCAGAGACCTGGGTTCACAGCACCAGAGACCTGGTTCCCGATGGAGCTCTGATGTCGGCAGCCCCTCTTATTAGGGCCGTCTGCTGAAGACTATAATGGCAACAGCCGTAAACCCAGCTCCTGAAGAGCCTACCGGTCTCTCAACTGGGTCGTCCCCTGCCGTGCAGACTAATGGCAGCAACCGCATGAAGCCCTATAACTTCAGCCGCCTGCTCATGTTGGAGACTGCGGTAAAAATATATTACCTACGCTACTCCAGTCGAGCTTCCAAGCTACTTTTTTGGGGCCCGCTATAGACCGGCCCAAAGAAAATTGACTTACCTTGCAGAGCAGTGAGACTGCTCCGCTCGCTCCATGCTCTAGACATATTGATGCGCATGCGGTCTGGCAGGCTTCTTCACGTAGTCACTCACGTGACTTCGAAATAAAATTAGACCCTATTCACACAAGCCAGATATAGGCTGTGATGGTTGTGATAATGAGATCTACCATTAAATTCAGAATTGTAACAAGCTCATGCTGAGCCCTTGTATTGTTACAGCACGGCAGATTGCTGCTCCCACCATATTTAGATCCAGATGGTACAGTTCATTGAGAAAATAAGAGAGCTTTTGTTGCATCTCCAGTACTCACAGTGAAGCAAGCAAGGGCACATTGGGCAGATTTCTAGATACAATGAAAACAATCTCAAAATCCTTCATAAAAAAATCTATAGTGAAAACCCTATAATATATAGTGGTGTTCGAATTTGGAAACAACTAAAAAAAACATTAAAATTGGATAATTTATCACTCTCTCTCCCCATTGCAAATAATCCTTCATTTAAACCCTCAGTGTTGGATAAAGGTTTTGTACAATGGAAAAATCATGGAATTAAAAAGATGGGACATCTTTATAGAAATGGCACTTTTCTCTCGTTTCAGGAGTTATAACAGAATTACGGATTACATTCAAATATTTTATTAGATATCTACAATTTAAAGGTTATGTTAAATCACATACACAATAATACAGAACTAGAGAACCAGAGATTCTAGATGAATGTTTGAATAAACACCCTAACACAGTCAAATTAATATCTTACATTTATAATACTCTTTTAGACAGTGAGATTCCATCGACGGAATTATATAGACTAGCATGAGAAAAGGAATTAGCTCAACCCATAACGAAAGATATTTGGGATGAAAGCCTACAACATATACATCAATGTTTGTTAAATGCCAGACATCTATATTACTAAAAGTCTGTTCTTGACCCGTTTTCGCCATCTGTGCTGCGATTTCCGAGAGAACGCCGCCACCTACGGCCGTCATTTGTGGTCAACTTGCTCAGAGCCCAACTCCGCCGCATGTGTGCCGAGGATTTTTCCCGTCGATGAAAAATGACAGAGATATTAATGTTTTTACAAAATTCCCCATTCTCTCTGCTGCCCCCGCTGGCGGCAGGGGGAGGGACTATAAAACCAGGAGGTGGTGTGCCTCACAGTCTCTTCAAGATGGAGGAAGGCAGAGGGTCACGTTTCTCTGAGTTGTGAATAACACTGAACACATGTCGACTCAAATGAAAGTGTCCTTAGTGGTCCTAAAATGCTTGCAGAATGTGTCTATTGGTTCTAAAGCTTGCAAAAAAGTGTATATTGGTTCTAAAGCTTGCAAAAAATGTCTATTGGTTCTAAAGCTTGCAAAAAAATGTCTATTGGTTCTAAAGCTTGCAAAAAATGTCTATTGGTTCTAAAGCTTGCAAAAAGTGTCTCTATTGGTTCTAAATCTTGCAAAAAAATGTCTATTGGTCCTAAAGCTGGCAAAAAAAGTATCTATTGGTTCTAAAGCTTGCAAAAAAATGTCTATTGGTTCTAAAGCTTGAACAAAAATGTCTATTGGTTCTAAAGCTTGCAAAAAAATGTCTATTGGTTCTAAAGCTTGCAAAAAGTGTATCTATTGGTTCTAAAGCTTGCAAAAAAATGTCTATTGGTTCTAAAGCTTGCAAAAAAAAGTGTCTATTGGTTATAAAGCTTGCAAAAAAATGTCTTTTGGTTCTAAAGCTTGCAAAAAATGTCTTTTGGTTCTAAAGCTTGCAAAAATTGTCTTTTGGTTCCAAAGCTTGCAAAAAAATGTCTATTGGTTCTAAAGCTTTCAAAAAAATGTCTATTGGTTCTAAAGCTTGCAAAAATGTCTATTGGTTCTAAAGCTTGCAAAAAGTGTCTCTATTGGTACTAAATCTTGCAAAAAATGTCTATTGGTCCTAAAGCTGGCAAAAAAAGTGTCTATTGGTTCTAAAGCTTGCAAAAAAATGTCTATTGGTTCTAAAGCTTGCAAAAAAATGTCTATTGGTTCTAAAGCTTGCAAAAAGTGTCTCTATTGGTTCTAAAGCTTGCAAAAAAATGTCTATTGGTTCTAAAGCTTGCAAAAAAAAGTGTCTATTGGTTATAAAGCTTGCAAAAAAATGTCTTTTGGTTCTAAAGCTTGCAAAAAATGTCTTTTGGTTCTAAAGCTTGCAAAAATTGTCTTTTGGTTCCAAAGCTTGCAAAAAAATGTCTATTGGTTCTAAAGCTTGCAAAAAAATGTCTATTGGTTCTAAAGCTTGCAAAAAAATGTCTTTTGGTTCTAAAGCTTGCAAAAAAATGTCTTTTGGTTCTAAAGCTTGCAAAAAATTGTCTATTGGTTCTAAAGCTTGCAAAAGTGTCTCTATTGGTTCTAAAGCTTGCAAAAGTGTCTATATTGGTTCTAAAGCTTGCAAAAAAATGTTTATTGGTTCTAAAGCTTGCAAAAAAAAGTGTCTATTGGTTATAAAGCTTGCAAAAAAATGTCTTTTGGTTCTAAAGCTTGCAAAAAATGTCTTTTGGTTCTAAAGCTTGCAAAAATTGTCTTTTGGTTCCAAAGCTTGCAAAAAAATGTCTATTGGTTCTAAAGCTTGCAAAAAAATGTCTATTGGTTCTAAAGCTGGCAAAAAAAGTGTCTTTTGGTTCTAAAGCTTGCAAAAATTGTCTTTTGGTTCCAAAGCTTGCAAAAAAATGTCTATTGGTTCTAAAGCTTGCAAAAAATGTCTATTGGTCCTAAAGCTGGCAAAAAAAAGTGTCTATTGGTTCTAAAGCTTGCAAAAAAATGTCTATTGGTTCTAAAGCTTGCAAAAAAATGTCTATTGGTTCTAAAGCTTGCAAAAAGTGTCTCTATTGGTTCTAAAGCTTGCAAAAAAATGTCTATTGGTTCTAAAGCTTGCAAAAAAAAGTGTCTATTGGTTATAAAGCTTGCAAAAAAATGTCTTTTGGTTCTAAAGCTTGCAAAAAATGTCTTTTGGTTCTAAAGCTTGCAAAAATTGTCTTTTGGTTCCAAAGCTTGCAAAAAAATGTCTATTGGTTCTAAAGCTTTCAAAAAAATGTCTATTGGTTCTAAAGCTTGCAAAAATGTCTATTGGTTCTAAAGCTTGCAAAAAGTGTCTCTATTGGTACTAAATCTTGCAAAAAATGTCTATTGGTCCTAAAGCTGGCAAAAAAAGTGTCTATTGGTTCTAAAGCTTGCAAAAAAATGTCTATTGGTTCTAAAGCTTGCAAAAAAATGTCTATTGGTTCTAAAGCTTGCAAAAAGTGTCTCTATTGGTTCTAAAGCTTGCAAAAAAATGTCTATTGGTTCTAAAGCTTGCAAAAAAAAGTGTCTATTGGTTATAAAGCTTGCAAAAAAATGTCTTTTGGTTCTAAAGCTTGCAAAAAATGTCTTTTGGTTCTAAAGCTTGCAAAAATTGTCTTTTGGTTCCAAAGCTTGCAAAAAAATGTCTATTGGTTCTAAAGCTTGCAAAAAAATGTCTATTGGTTCTAAAGCTTGCAAAAAAATGTCTTTTGGTTCTAAAGCTTGCAAAAAAATGTCTTTTGGTTCTAAAGCTTGCAAAAAATTGTCTATTGGTTCTAAAGTTTGCAAAAGTGTCTCTATTGGTTCTAAAGCTTGCAAAAGTGTCTATATTGGTTCTAAAGCTTGCAAAAAAATGTTTATTGGTTCTAAAGCTTGCAAAAAAAAGTGTCTATTGGTTATAAAGCTTGCAAAAAAATGTCTTTTGGTTCTAAAGCTTGCAAAAAATGTCTTTTGGTTCTAAAGCTTGCAAAAATTGTCTTTTGGTTCCAAAGCTTGCAAAAAAATGTCTATTGGTTCTAAAGCTTGCAAAAAAATGTCTATTGGTTCTAAAGCTGGCAAAAAAAGTGTCTTTTGGTTCTAAAGCTTGCAAAAATTGTCTTTTGGTTCCAAAGCTTGCAAAAAAATGTCTATTGGTTCTAAAGCTTGCAAAAAATGTCTATTGGTCCTAAAGCTGGCAAAAAAAAGTGTCTATTGGTTCTAAAGCTTGCAAAAAAATGTCTATTGGTTCTAAAGCTTGCAAAAAAATGTCTATTGGTTCTAAAGCTTGCAAAAAGTGTCTCTATTGGTTCTAAAGCTTGCAAAAAAATGTCTATTGGTTCTAAAGCTTGCAAAAAAAAGTGTCTATTGGTTATAAAGCTTGCAAAAAAATGTATTTTGGTTCTAAAGCTTGCAAAAAATGTCTTTTGGTTCTAAAGCTTGCAAAAATTGTCTTTTGGTTCCAAAGCTTGCAAAAAAATGTCTATTGGTTCTAAAGCTTGCAAAAAAATGTCTATTGGTTCTAAAGCTTGCAAAAAAATGTCTTTTGGTTCTAAAGCTTGCAAAAAATTGTCTATTGGTTCTAAAGCTTGCAAAAGTGTCTCTATTGGTTCTAAAGCTTGCAAAAGTGTCTATATTGGTTCTAAAGCTTGCAAAAAGTCTCTATTGGTTCTAAAGCTTGCAAAACATTTCTATTGGTTCTAAAGCTTGCACAAATATGTCTATTAGTTCTAAAGCTTACAAAAAATGTCTATTGGTTCTAATGCTTGCAAACAAATGTCTATAGGTTCTAAAGCTTGCAAAAAATGTCTATTGGTTCTAAAGCTTGCAAAAAATTTCTATTGGTTCTAAAGCTTGCAAAAAAATGTGTATTGGTTCTAAAGCTTGCAAAAAAAATGTCTACTGGTTCTAAAGCTTGCAAAAAAATGTCTATAGGTTCTAAAGCTTGCAAAAAATGTCTATTGGTTCTAAAGCTTGCAAAAAAATGTCTATTGGTTCCAAAGCTTGCAAAGAAATGTCTTTTGGTTCTGAAGCTTGCAAAAAAAGTCTATTGGTTCTAAAGCTTGCAAACAAAGTGTCTCTATTGGTTCTAAAGCTTGCAAAAAATGTCTATTGGTTCTAAAGCTTGCAAAAAAAAGTTTTTGATTCTAAAGCTTTCAAAAAATGTCTATTGGTTCTAAAGCTTGCAAAAAAATGCCTATTGGTTCTAAATCTTGCAAAAAGTGTCTATATTGGTTCTAAAGCTTGCAAAAAATGTCTATTGGTTCTAAAGCTTGCAAAAAATGTCTATTGGTTCTTAAGCTTGAAAAAAAATGTATATTGGTTCTAAAGCTTTCAAAAAAAACGTCTATTGGTTCTAAAGCTTGCAAAACATGTCTATTGGTTCTAAAGCTAGCAAAAGTGTCTCTATTGGTTCTAATGCTTGCAAAATGTGTCTCTATTGGTTCTAAAGCTTGCAAAAACTGTCTATTGGTTCTAAAGCTTGCAAAAAAAGTGTCTATTGGTTCTAAAGCTTGCAAAAAATGTATTTTGGTTCTAAAGCTTGCAAAATATATCTATTGGTTCTAAAGCTTGCAAACAAATGTCTATAGGTTCTAAAGCTTGCAAAAAAATGTCTATTAGTTCTAAAGCTTGCAAAAAAATATCTATTGGTTCTAAAGCTTGCAAACAAATGTCTATAGGTTCTAAAGCTTGCAAAAAAATGTCTATTGGTTCTAAAGCTTGCAAAAAAATGTCTATTGGTTCTAAAGCTTGCAAAAAAATGTCTATTAGTTCGAAAGCTTGCAAAAAATGTCTACTGGTTCTAAAGCTTGCAAAAAAAATGTCAATAGGTTCTGAAGCTTGCAAAAAATGTCTATTGGTTCTAAAGCTTGCCAAAAAATGTCTATTGGTTCTAAAGCTTGCAAAAAAAATGTCTTTTGGTTCTAAAGCTTGCAAAAAAAGTGTCTACATCTTGGCAGGACAAATCAAAATAGGACGTACATGGTAAATGGTAGGGAATTGAAGAATGCAGGTGAACAGAGGGATCTGGGAATAACTGTGCACAGTTCCCTGAAAGTGGAATCTCATGTAGATAAGGTGGTAAAGAAAGCTTTTGGTGTGCTGGCCTTTATAAATCAGAGCATTGAGTATAGAAGTTGGGATGTAATGTTAAAATTGTACAAGGCATTGGTGAGGCCAATTCTGGAGTATGGGGTACAATTTTGGTCGCCTAATTATGGGAAGGATGTCAACAAAATAGAGGGAGTACAGAGGAGATTTACAGAATGTTGCCTGGGTTTCAGCAACTAAGTTACAGAGAAAGGTTGAACAAGTTAGGGCTTTATTCTTTGGAGTGCAGAAGGTTAAGGGGGGACTTGATAGAGGTCTTTAAAATGATGAGAGGGATAGACAGAGTTGACGTGGATAAGCTTTTCCCACTGAGAGTAGGGAAGATTCAAACAAGGGGACATGACTTGAGAATTAAGGGACAGAAGTTTAGGGGTAACATGAGGGGAACTTCTTTACAGAGAGTGGTGGCTGTGTGGAATGAGCTTCCAGTGAAGGTGGTGGAGGCAGGTTCGTTTTTATCATTTAAAAATAAATTGGATAGTTATATGGACGGGAAAGGAATGGAGGGTTATGGTCTGAGCGCAGGTATATGGGACTAGGGGAGAATACGTGTTCGGCACGGACTAGAAGGGTCGAGATGGCCTGTTTCCGTGCTGTAATTGTAATATGGTTATATGGTTATTGGTTCTAAAGCTTGCAAAAAATGTCTATTGGTTCTAAAGCTTGCAAAAGTGTCTCTATTGGTTCTAAAGCTTGCAAAAAATGTGTATTGGTTCTAAAGCTTGCAAAAAAATTCTATTAGTTCTAAAGCTTGCAAAAAAATGTCTATTCGTTCTAAAGCTTACAAAAAATGTATATTGGTTCTAAAGCTTGCAAAAAAAAGTCTATTGCTTCTAAAGATTGCAAAAAATGACTATTGGTTCTAATGCTTGCAAAAAGTGTCTATTGGTTCAAAAGCTTGCAAAAAATGTCTATTGGTTCTAAAGCTTGCAAACAAATGTCTATTGGTTCTAAAGGTTGCAAAACAATGTCTTTTGGTTCTAAAGCTTGCAAAAAATGTCTATTGGTTATAAAGCTTGCAAAAAAATGTCTATTGATTCTAAAGCTTGCAAAAAATGTCTATTGGTTCTAAAGCTTGCAAAAACATGTATTTTGGTTCTAAAGCTTGCAAAAAAATGTCTATTGGTTCTAAAGCTTGCAAAAAACATCTACTGGTTCTAAAGCTTGCAAAAAAATATCAATAGGTTCTAAAGCTTGCAAAAAATGTCTATTGGTTCTAAAGCTTGCAAAAAGATGTCTATTGGTTCTAAAGCTTGCAAAAAAATGTATTTTGGTTCTAAAGCTTGCAAAAAAGTGTCTATTGGTTCTAAAGCTTGCAAACAATGTCTATTGGTTCTAAAGCTTGCAAAAGTGTCTCTATTGGTTCTAAAGCTTGCAAAAATATCTATTGGTTCTAAAGCTTGCAAAAAATGTCTATTGGTTCAAAAGCTTGCAAAAAATGTCTATTGGTTCTAAAGCTTGCAAAACATGTCTATTGGTTCTAAAGCTTGCAAAACGTGTCTATTGTTTCTAAAGCTTGCAAAACGTGTCTCTATTGGTTCTAAAGCTTGCAAAAATGTCTATTGCTTCTAAAGCTTGCAAAATAATTATCTATTGCTTCTAAAGCTTGCAAAATAATTATCTATTGCTTCTAAAGCTTGCAAAAGTGTCTCTATTGGTTCTAAAGCTTGCAAAACGTCTCTATTGGTTCTAAAGCTGGCAAAAAAAATGTCTATTGGTTCTAAAGCTAGCAAAAAAAAATATTAGTTCTAAAGCTTGCAAAAAAATGTCTATTGGTTCTAAAGCTTGCCAAAAAATGTCTATTGGTTCTCAAGTTTGCAAAAAAATGTCTATTGGTTCTAAAGCTTGCAAAAAAATGTCTATTGGTTCTAAAGCTTGCAAAAAAAGTCTATTGGTTCCAAAATGGTTCATACTAGCGCTCCAGAAAGCCCCCCCCCCCCCCACTGGTCACCAATATTGGAAGTGGTGCAGAGGTGGAATATTGCGTTGGGGGACCAGCCCTCCCGTGTGAAGCTGGGACCCAACGGGTCCCACTTAGTCTAGTTCTTTAATATAATTTAAAGTACCACATAGACTGCATTATTCTAAATCAAAATTAAATAGAATGTTTCCTAATATCTCTCCTATCTATGATAAATGTCAATACTCTGTGGCTAATTTAACCCAATCTTTTGTAAATTGTATAAAAATTAAAAATTACTGAATGGATATTTTTAAAATAATCTCGGTAGTTGTTAATATTCAACTGGATCCCGATCCTAAATTAATAATACTGGGCATATCAGAACAATACCTAAAACTTACAACAAACCAAATAAATGTCCTTGATAACAGTATAATAATTGGAAAAAAATTAATATTAAAATTTTGGAAAAACCCAACAACCCCCACAATCAAGATGTGGATTATGGAGATGTCAGAGACCTTACATTTGGAACAAATTAGATTAGTCTTAATTGGCAAACCAGAATTATTTACTAGAATATGGTCTCCATTTATATATTATTTGAAGGGGCAGATTGGACCGGCGCAGAAACCTGACTGAAACCTGAATCCAGGACTAGATGAATAGATATGTTCTCTGACCTACGGACCTATCTCCTAAGTTGTATTATTGATAGTCCACCCTATTTTCTAATTTCTTTCTTTCTTTATTTTTCCTATCTATAAATATAAATAAATAATTAGAGGCAATGTTAATATGTAACCGATATAGGGGGATCCCAGCTACTTTGGTAACTGGGTCCTTGGAATCCTGTATATTTAATATGTAACCATTAAACAAAGTTTGTATTGGTTTGGACTATGATATGCAGATGCCTCTAATAAAAAAATTTATAAAAAACTCCATTAAAAAAGGAATGTTCATTAATTTGTGCATATTAGATCAGCATTTGTCTGCTTTTTGTTCATGTGGAGTGGTGAAATAAATATTTTCATGCCCATAAATTCATCAAAATGTGACCTTTTGTTGAATTGTATTTTAAAATATTTACACTTTATTTACTGTGATTGCCATTTTACGGCTTAATTATAGTCTTTCTTAACTTTATGTAACAGGTCAGTCATCTGGAAACCACAGACCACATTTTTCCCTTGACATTTTAATATGTGCTTCAAATGTGTTACTTTGAAAAGATTTATTTACCAGCTTCAGGGCAAGGGCTCCCAGAGGAAGTTTCTAATAACTTCAAGAAAAACATCTGGATACTTTAATGCAGGTAGCTGCAAGAAGGAAAATAAGGGGAAAACTGATTAGAAAATCAATTGGTATTGATATTGGTGTATTATTGTCATGTATACCAAGAAACAGTAAAAAAAAACAGTTGTGTGCTATCTAGGCAGATCATGCCATACATGTGTGCAATTATGGCCTGCATGAGTACATCAGGCAGCAAAAAAAGAGAAAAGGGAACAGAATGCAGAAGAAAGTGATACAGCTACAATGTAAGTGCAAATAAAATGAAGTGCTACGGCCATGACAAGATTGATTGGAAGATCAGGAATACAATTATATCACGTGAAAGGTTCATTCAATAGTCTGATAAGAACAGGGAAGAAGCTGTCTGTGAATTTGACAATGCATCGTTTTAAGATTTCCTATCTTCTGCCCAAGAGAAAATGATCGGGGTATGAATGCTCCTTGGTTATGTTATCTACTTCTCAAAGCAGCATGAATTTAGTAGATGGTGTGGGTGGGGGGGGGGTGTTTGGTTTGTGAGGGACTGGGCAGCACACACAACTCTCCAATTCCTTGCTTTCTTGGGCAGAGCTGTTGCCATAGCACAGTACTACAATTTTATGCATGAGAAATGGAACATTAACAACAAATCAGACACTTCATGAGAGTAGTGCAAACTCTAAGGTATCCATTTCAGGATATTTTGTGCAGATGACACGTGGAATGAAAATAATCTCAGCACATGATTTCTACTATCAATGGCATTTGAGTGGTCCATGCTGGGAATGTGCAAAGGTAGGTTCCTTTGAAGTAACTTACATTTGTCTCTTGGGTTTCAACCTCATCAGCCTTTTTGGATACTTCTTCAAAAAACCCTGTCAAATTTGTGAGCCACGATCTCCCATGTACAAAACCATGTTGACTATCCTCGATCAACTTGTCTATCAAAATGTATATTTGTTAATCCCTCAGAATCCTCTCCAGTAACTGTTTCTTAACTTTACTGGCCTCTTGGTCCCAGGTTTATCTCACTGGTATAATGCAGCCCTTTTTAAATAGGGGCACAACATTTGCCACCCTCCAGTCTTCCATCATCGCAACCTGTGTAATGATAATTCATATATCTCAGCCAGAACTCCTGCAATTTCTTCTGTAACTTCCCACAGTGTTCTTAGATAGATTTCATCATGCCCAAGAGATTTAACTACCTTCATATGTCTTAGGATATCCATCACCTCCCTGACTGTCCTCCCTAATATGGACAGTCCTCAAAACATCTCCTTTAACTATCCCAAGTTCTCCAGTCTTCATTAAAGATTTTGCCCATCTCTCGTAGCTCTACGCATAGGTGACCATTTTTGTTTCTGAGGAGCCTGTTTTATCTCATTACCCTTTTTACTGAATATCTTTAAAATCCTTTGAAATCTCCCTAATATTATCTGCCAAATCAATCTCCTTTTTGCCCTCCTTTTCCTTGTCTGTTCCCCCACCCCCTAAACTCCTCCAATGTACACTTGATCCCAGCTGCCTTTTAACTGACTGGAACCTTCATTTCTCTTGTCATCCAATGTTGCTTAATCCCATCTGACATTCAAAGCTTGTTCTCTTTCTTTAATAAACGTGGTTTCCTCGCTTCTGTCATAGATGGATCCCTTATCCGCGTCTTCTCAGTTTCCCTTGTTTCTGGTCTCAATCCCCCTAACCCAGACATAAAAAGCATAGAGTTTCCCTTGTGTAAGAAGGAATTGCAGATGCTGGTTTAAATCGAAGATAGTGTGGCGTCACAGACCACTTATGGTCGAACCCTCGTCCGTAGATACGAAGGCTGTCATGTGACATCAGGGGCTAAGGGGAGTGTCCTGCTACATAAGCATATCTCACCTTGAGATCACCCCAGTCAACAGATAGCTGAGCTCGATACAACACCCTCGCTCAGCTACAGCAGCAATGACAATTATGTTAGTGGACCAAACTTAGATGTAACACCTGAATAAAGCAATTGTTTATTCACTACGTTTGGTGCCGCTAAAATTGGTGACCCCGACTATACAAATTGGAATTTTGGATTTCTCCCACGCACGCAGCCTCGGGAGACCTGATGTCTGCAGCCGACTACCCAGCCCTGCAGAACGACCCTGCCACCAACCCGACCCTACCCTAAGGTATGCCGCAGGCCGCCCGGGTCAAGGGGCATGGTCAAGCACTCCCGCATGACCAGCCCGGAGCTGACCACCGGAGCTGAGAGGCCGCGGCTGCCGTTGCTTCCCACCAGCTGCAGCTCACTGGAGCTGAGAGGCAGCGGCTGCCGTCGCTTCCCCACCAGCCGAGGAATCCATTGCGCGACCGCCGACTCATGACTGGCCGAGACTCCACCCCGCTGTTGACTGGGATGATCTCAAGGCGAGATATGCTTATGTAGTAGGACACTCCCCTTAGCCCCTGACATCACATGACAGAGGCCCGAGAGCCGTTGGAGAGGTCGCAGAGGGAGGAGCTACACCCGAGCAGTAGGATTTAAAGTGCAGCGCAGGGCTTGCTTCTACAGAGGCCCGAGAGCCGTTGGAGAGGTCGCAGAGGGAGGAGCTGAAATCTGCAACGTTCCAAGTTCCACTTAAAAAACAAGTGGGTTTGAGGAAGCCGCTGATTGGTGGAAGCAGACAAGAGGGAGCAGCTGATTGGGAGTCAGATCCCTGCTGATTGTACTGTATTGTAGCTGTTTGTTTTGTATTGTATCCTAGGTAAGGGGAGTATGAGGGCAAGGGCAGTTTATTGTTCTGGATGTCAGATGTGGGAAGTCATGGAGTGTGATAGCCCTCCAGACGTCCACATCTGTGCCAGGTGTATCAAGATGGGGCTACTAAGGGACCGTATTAGGAACCTGGAGCAGCAGCTCGATGACCTCCGTCTGGTCAGGGAGAGCGAGGAAGTCATTGATAGGAGTTACAGGGAGGTGGTCACTCCAAGACCACAGGAGGCAGGCAAGTGGATCACGGTTGGGAGAGGCAAGGGGCACAGGCAGGGACTAGAGAGTACCCCGGTGGCTGTACACCTTGACAATAAGTACTCCTGTTTGAGCACTGTTGGGGGGGACAGCCTACCTGGGGGTAGCGACAGCGGCCGGGCCTCCGGTACAGAGACCAGTCCTGTTGCTCAGAAGGGTAAGGAAAAGAAGAGGAGAGCAATACTAATAGGGGACTCTATAGTTAGGGGGTCAGACAGGCGATTCTGTGGACGCAGTCGGGAGACCCGGATGGTAGTTTGCCTCCCTGGTGCCAGGGTCTGTGATGTGTCTCAACGTGTCCAAGATATCCTGAAAGGGGAGGGAGAGGAGCCCGAGGTCGTGGTACATATAGGTACCAATGACATAGGTAAAAAAAGAGAAGAGGCCCTGAAAGGAGAATTTAGGGAGTTAGGAGGGGAGTTAAAGAGTAGGACAGGAAAGGTAACAATCTCGGGATTACTGCCTGTGCCACGCGACAGTGAGAGTAGGAATGGAGCAAGGTGGAGGATAAATGCGTGGCTGAAGGACTGGTGCAGAGGGCAGGGATTCAAATTTCTGGATCATTGGGACCTCTTTTGTGGAAGGTGCGACCTGTACAAAAAGGATGGGTTGCACTTGAACCTGAGGGGGACCAATATCCTGGCAGGGAGATCTGCAAAGGCTACTGGGGAGACTTTAAACTAGAATGGTTGGGGGGAGGGACTCAAATAGAGAAAGCTATTAGACAGTGTGTGAGGCAGGAGGCAGAGAAGGAAAGCATTCAGATCCAACATGTAGGGGGGAAAGAAGAAAACAATAATAAACAGAGAATAAGAGGTGGTGGGGTCCTTAAATGGGTGAGCAGAGAAACAGAGGGGTGTAAAATGCGGGCGGAATCAATAGGTAGCAAGGTGAAAAGTAAAAGTGGCAGGCAGACAAATGCAGGGCAAAAATCAAAAAGGGCCACTTTTCAACATAATTGTATAAGGGGTAAGAGCGTTGTAAAAACAAGGCTGAAGACTTTGTGTCTCAATGCAAGGAGCATTCGTAATAAGGTGGATGAGTTGAACGTGCAGATAGCTATTAATGATTATGATATAGTCGGGATCACGGAGACATGGCTCCAGGGTGACCAAGGCTGGGAGCTGAACATCCAGGGATATTCAATATTCAGGAGGGATAGAGAGAAAGGAAAAGGTGGTGGAGTAGCGTTGCAGGTTAGAGAGGAGATTAACGCAGTGGAAAGGAATGACATTAGCTTGGAGGATGTGGAATCGGTATGGGTAGAACTGCGAGACACTAAGGGGCAGAAAACGCTGGTGGGTGTTGTATACAGGCCACCTAGCAGTAGTAGTGAAGTTGGGGATGGCATCAAACAGGAAATTAGAAATGCGTGCAACAAAGGTAAAACAGTTATAATGGGTGACTTCAATGTACATATAGATTGGGTGAATCAAATTGGCAGGGGTGCTGAGGAAGAGGATTTTTTGGAATGTATGCGGGATAGTTATCTAAACCAACATGTAGAGGAACCAACGAGAGAGCAGGCTATTCTAGACTGGGTATTGAGTAATGAGGAAGGGTTAGTTAGCAGTCTTGTTGTGCGTGCCCCCTTGGGCAAGAGTGACCATAATATGGTTGAGTTCTTCATTAGGATGGAGAGTGACATTGTTAATTCAGAAACAACGGTTCTGAACTTAAAGAAAGGTAACTTTAAGGGTATGAGACGTGAATTGGCCAAGATTGACTGGCAATTAGTTCTAAAAGGGTTGACGGTGGATATGCAATGGAAGGTATTTAAAGACTGCATGGATGAACTACAAAAATTGTTCATCCCAGTTTGGCAAAAGAATAAATCAGGGAAGGTAGTGCATCCGTGGATAACAAGGGAAATCAGGGATGGTATCAAAGCAAAAGATGATGCGTACAAATTAGCCAGAAAAAGCAGCATACCAGAGGACTGAGAGAAATTCAGAGACCAGCAGAGGAGGACAAAGGGCTTAATTAGGAATGGGAAAATAGATTATGAAAGAAAACTGGCAGGGAACATAAAAACTGACTGCAAAAGTTTTTATAGATATGTGAAGAGAAAGAGATTAGTTAAAACAAATGTAGGTCCCTTGCAATCAGAAACAGGTGAGTTGATCATGGGGAACAAGGATATGGCGGACCAATTGAATAACTACTTTGGTTCCGTCTTCACTAAGGAAGACATAAATAATCTGCCGGAAATTGCAGGGGACCGCGGGTCAAAGGAGATGGAGGAACTGAGTGAAATCCAGGTTAGTCGGGAAGTGGTGTTGGGTAAATTGAATGGATTAAAGGCCGATAAATCACCAGGGCCAGAGAGGATGCATCCCAGAGTACTTAAGGAAGTAGCTCCAGAAATAGTGGATGCATTAGTGATAATTTTTCAAAACTCTTTAGATTCTGGAGTAGTTCCTGAGGATTGGAGGGTAGCAAACGTAATCCCACTTTTTAAGAAGGGAGGAAGAGAGAAAACGGGGAATTACAGACCAGTTAGTCTAACATCGGTAGTGGGGAAACTGCTAGAGTCAGTTATTAAAGATGGGATAGCAGCACATTTGGAAAGTGTGAAATCATTGGACAAAGTCAGCATGGATTTACGAAAGGTAAATCATGTCTGACGAATCTTATAGAATTTTTCGAGGATGTAACTCATAGAGTGGATAGGGGAGAACCAGTGGATGTGTTGTATCTGGACTTTCAGAAGGCTTTCGACAAGGTCCCACATAAGAGATTAGTATACAAACTTAAAGCACATGGTATTGGGGGTTCAGTATTGATGTGGATAGAGAACTGTCTGGCAAACAGGAAGCAAAGAGTAGGAGTAAACGGGTCCTTTTCACAATGGCAGGCAGTGACTAGTGGGGTACCGCAAGGCTCAGTGCTGGGACCCCAGCTATTTACAATTTATATTAATGATCTGGATGAGGGAATTGAAGGCAACATCTCCAAGTTTGCGGATGACACTAAGGTGGGGGGCAGTGTTAGCTGTGAGGAGGATGCTAGGAGACTGCAAGGTGACTTGGATAGGCTGGGTGAGTGGGCAAATGTTTGGCAGATGCAGTATAATGTGGATAAATGTGAGGTTATCCACTTTGGTGGCAAAAACAGGAAAGCAGACTATTATCTAAATGGTGGCCGATTAGGAAAAGGGGAGATGCAGCGAGACCTGGGTGTCATGGTACACCAGTCATTGAAAGTAGGCATGCAGGTGCAGCAGGCAGTGAAGAAAGCGAATGGTATGTTAGCTTTCATAGCAAAAGGATTTGAGTATAGGAGCAGGGAGGTTCTACTGCAGTTGTACAGGGTCTTGGTGAGACCACACCTGGAGTATTGCGTACAGTTTTGGTCTCCAAATCTGAGGAAGGACATTATAGCCATAGAGGGAGTGCAGAGAAGGTTCACCAGACCGATTCCTGGGATGTCAGGACTTTCATATGAAGAAAGACTGGATAGACTTGGCTTATACTCGCTAGAATTTAGGAGATTGAGAGGGGATCTTATAGAAACGTACAAAATTCTTATGGGGTTGGACAGGCTAGATGCAGGAAGATTGTTCCCGATGTTGGGGAAGTCCAGGACAAGGGGTCACAGCTTAAGGATAAGGGGGAAATCCTTTAGGACCGAGATGAGAAGAAACTTTTTCACACAGAGAGTGGTGAATCTCTGGAACTCTCTGCCACAGAGGGTAGTTGAGGCCAGTTCATTGGCTATATTTAAGAGGGAGTTAGATGTGGCCCTTGTGGCTAAAGGGATCAAGGGGTATTTAGAGAAGGCAGGTACGGGATACTGAGTTGGATGATCAGCCATGATCATATTGAATGGCGGTTCAGGCTCGATGGGCCGAATGGCCTACTCCTGCACCTATTTTCTATGTATCTATGTATCTATGTAACAGGTAGCTGAGCTCGAGACAACTCCCTCGCTCAGCTACAGCAGCAATGACAATTATGTTAGTGGACCAAACTTACATGTAACACCTGAATAAAGCAACTGTTTATTCACCACGTTTGGTGCCGCTGCATTAGACATAAAAAAGCTGTAGTAACTCAATGGAACAAGCAACATCTCTGGAGAGAAGGAATGGGTGATGTTTCGGGTCGAGACCCTTCAGTTCTCTTCTTTCACAACATGAGCCTCCACATTGAACACATCATCTTCCAACATTCCCGTCACTTCCAACGTGATCCCACCACCAGTCACATTTTCCCATCTGCACCCCTTTCCACACCACAGAGACCACTCCCTCCACAACTCCTTGGTTCACTCATGCCTTCCCACACAAATCATCACCTCCACGGGTTATTTCCATTGCAACAACAGGAGATGCAACACCTGTACCGATACCTCCTCCCTCGTAACAATTCAGGGACTCCTGCAGTCCTTCCTGATGAGACATGATCATGTGCACCTTCTCTAACTGCAGCTATTGCATCTGGCTTCCTGTAAATTAGAGTTAATTTCAAATAATCCATGCATTCCCTCTCTCTCTCTGACCCTTCCCCACCATAGTAATCTTGCTAGCTACATTGTTCTTATCCCTTCGTTTTCAACTCTTCCTCAGTCAACAATGGACCATCGTGGACTCTTTGGCCATCGGCATCATATGATTTGTTTTGTACTTTTACATAGCTCTAGTTTCGCTCTCCCCTGATTTTCATGTCTGAAGAAGGGTCTCGACTCGAAACATCACCTATTACTTTTCTCCATAATTCCTGTCTGAGACACGATCGCTTTTTGTGTCTATCTTCAGTGTAAACAAACATCTGCAGTTCTTTCCTATATACTAGACAGATGTGCCCAGATATTTTGAAACAAGTTTATTCATGGATAACCCCTTGAGATGGACAGTCATCTTGTTTTCGAGGGGGTCCAACATAGAACATACAGCACAAGTCATAACATACATAGAGGCTCTCATTGACCCACCTACCCACACACTAATCCCAAAACCCCTCCATCCCCACTTGTTATAATTTATAACAATTGTTAATTGGCTTTACATATCCAATAATAATAATAGTTATGTGTTATAGCATAATGTTGATGCATAATACCATATACCACCTATCATACATCGTACGTTAATACATACTATCAACATTATTACATGATATATTATTTCATGATATTGTGACATAATACAATATAAGACCTTGTTACACTATGCAATACAATAATACATAAGTGTAATGGCCATGCATATACAATAGTTATGCCAAATGATCTCACACAGAACAAGCTAGATAAAGGAGCTTGAAGACTATAATACTAGAAACAGGCACATGGTTTTATAAGGAAGGGTAAAAGTGTATTTTTAAATAGACGAAATGAGCTAATAGTTCTTATGGTACTAGGCAGAGTGTTCCAGTCAGAAGGAGCTTTGAATTTAAATGCACGTCTCCCAATTTCTTTGTTAGTTCTTGGAATGAAAAAGAAGGGTTGCTGAATATGCCTTAGTGAATATGAGGGTGTGTATGGTAATAGGTCTTGTTTTAAATAAGAAGGGTAATTGAGATGGATGCATTTAAAGATGAACTGGAACCAGGGAGAAGGAAGGGAGAACATAGAGATTAGATTCCCCCCCACCCCTCAATACGCGGGAATGTATCCATCGCCACTGCCTTGCGATTGGTTTCATGCGACGTAGGTTAGTACGTGGCGATTTAATTGTATATAAGGAAATCGATATCTGGTGTCCATATTGCTTAGTAATTTCAGCAAATATTTTTGGTTTAAATGTTTGTTTACAGCATTTAGCTCACCTGATAGGTAAGTTACTGATGGTCAAACATGTTTGACGACATACGGTTACCAATTGTTAATAAATTGTCACCTAATATCGATGTTCTGCGCCCAAGTGGTTTGGCATATGCCACCACTGTGATGTTGTTAATTTATAAACAAACATGCAAAATGGTGCATTACTGAGCAAATGCTTCACTAGAAGTAAGTAATTTAATATATAACACGTTTAAGTCAATTCGCATTGGCACTAAGTATTACAAGCTTAGTAACTCATCAGGACACATAAAATGATACTCAAAACAGGTGGAAGTGTACAACCATAATCCTTCCTATGCAGATAAATTCCATGATAACACTCCAGATTAGTCCATTTGCCCCCATATTACAGGTATGGAGATAGTTTGAACACTAGTATCTCAGCTCATAGGAAAGGTACAATGTTCAGTAGCTGGTAATGCTGCTACTATCCCAATTACTTTGCCACGTAGTTGATTGGTGGTTAAATGTTACCATAACTGATAGTCTTAATGAATACCAGATAGACAATGTTGTGGATGGTCAATGTAAATATCTGGATATATGACAGAGCCCGCTAAATAAGTTAGTAGCTAAAGCAGCTAATAAGCTATATCCAAGGATAGTCTGTCGTTAATATAGAGACATGCCATGATGGAATGTTTCTTAAGTGTCAGGGCTGGTTGATTCTGGAATAGCTTCGACTTAAATGCCAATTCAATACTCAAATCAAGTTTATTTGTCACATACCCACGCGAGATGTGCAGTGAATGAAAATGGCAATGCTCATCATGGTTACCCCATCCAGGTAATTGTGGTATATCTGAATTGGTGGCAAGATATTAATTCTATTCCCCTTGTATATATTTTTTGGTATATAACTACCAAGAGTGATAGCTTCCTAACCAGGCGTGATTCACCCACCCTTTGTTAGTACAACCCTTCACCTTTATGTGATGGTAGGAACCATACTTATCTGTCTTCATTGTTGTTTTATTCGGTTTCTGGTTCCTTGTTCTTGTAGGGACGATGTTTGTTGGGGGGTGGCGCATTTTCCATGGGGCCTGCTGTGGGCCCTAGCCTGAAAGATTTACGGGATTGGCATGCAGGCCTCGAGCTTTCACCAGTACCATGAGGTAGACGCCCCTGGTGGATGCGTAGAGGTACTGCTGTCTGGTTTAGTGAGGTGCTCATTCCAGACTCTGCCCTCTTGTGCCGAATAGTTTGAACCCTTCGTCCAGTTTTTTTAGGACTGGTTTGGTAAGTGCCAGATAGCAGGATCTGTGGTTGTGAGGTCGGCGTTCTCATAGTCCTGTTAATTTCATAGATTGAGGGCAGGTTTGTGACTTCCCTTGATAAGTTGAACAGTAGCGTCAGGTGTTTTGCCATACTACCCTGTCCTTCTGGAATGAGCAGATGGACATGGATAGCCGACGTCAGGGTATCAAATGCAATTTTGAGATATTTGGGTTAAATGCGCTGCCGCGCATGCGTGCTGAGCGGGCTCTTCACGGAATCACTCACGTGACTCCGAAGTAAAATTGTAGATTTGTTTTATTTGCATTCTGTTCATTCAATTAATCAACATCACCTCCATCAAAGCTAATTCAGGCAAATCAGTGACGCTGTTTTGGCTCCACATCAGTGGTATAGCACAATAGTTGAAACTTGAGATGTTCTGATGTGTGAAACAGTGTTTGAATTTAATCTGTTGTGAATTATTAAAAAAGGGGATTTGGATACAAAAGGAAAACGGGAAAGAAAGCAGCTGGCTCGATCTGTCGCCGAGTCTTTTGATTTTCTTGAGAGGCTATTTTTTAATCAGGTCACTCTAGAAGGATGTCAAATGTTAGGTGTGATGTTAAAGCTATGCTGAAGTTCAATGACATTTTGATAAAGTCTAAATTGCATCTGTGGCCTTTATCTCAGACAAGAGTTACCTATATCACGTAATGATAAGCCAATTAGAAATAGCTGCATTTTCTAGACAGCACCCTGTCTTACTTTGAAGATGATTCACCTGTCCATTTATTGTCAGAGAAGTGTGACCGTATTAAATTTCCTGTTCCTTTGTTCACACTGTAACAGCAGCATGAGTGAAAAGCAAAAACACTTTGGCAAATGCTGCCATTGTGATTTTTCCCCCCCATTCATACAGAGGACCACCACAACCTCTGAGTTTTTTCACTTTTACCTGCTAGGCTCAACTATAATGCTCAGAATAGACAAATCAGAGTGATATTATCTCCATGGTAGACAAAAAATGCTGCAGAAACTCAGCGGGTGAGCAGCATCTATGGAGACAAGGAATGGGAGACGTTTCGGGTTGAGACCCATCTTCAGACTGATGTTGGAGGGCGGGGGGGGAGAAAGGAAGATGCGGACAAGGGCTTGTGGGGGAGCTGGGAAGGGGGAGGGGAAAGAAAGAGAAAGCAAGGGCAATCTAAAATTAAAGAAGTCAATGTTTATACTGCTGAGGTGTAAAATACCCAAGCGAAATATGAGGTGCTGTTCCTCCAATTTGCGCTGGGCCTCACTCTGGCAATGGAGGAGGCCCAGGACAGAAAGGTCAGATTAGGAAGGGGAGGGGGAGTTGAAGTGCTGAGCAACCAGGAGATCAGGTTAGTTAATATGAACTGAGCGGAGGTGTTGGGCAAAGCGATCGCCGAGCCTGCGCTTGGCCTCGCCGATGTAGAAAAGTTGCCACCTGGAACAGAGGATGCAGTAGAGAGGTTAGAGGAGGTTCAGGTAAACCTCTCTATATTATCTCTATACTGACTCCAAAAACATCATATTACTAAAAACTCAAGCCTTAGTGTCTGTAGATGGTTTATGCATGCAACCTATAATGTAGCTGCCTCAATACCACTAACCACGCCCAGCCATCTCAGTATAACTGTGATATCTTCCCCTTGCTCCTCCCTTGGTTCCAGTACGCCTGAAGACTAGATGCAGTCAGTACTGGGACGTGTTTGACATGTGCCTTTATTAAAGACTCAGCAAAGTTACATGGTGTCAGTAAGTTAAACGCACGCCTCCTTTTTATCGGGTTTTATTTGCCCCTAGTTTTACTAGTGTTTAATTCCCTATTCACCATGGCGTTCTCGTGCCGCAAGCCCTCTCCCCTTGTCTTTGACGCTGACATTGCGGAGCGATGGGCTACTTTCGTGTTGGACTACAATCACTTCATCAACATCGTGCACCGAAATGACCCTAATGCGGTCAAAGCCTCTCTCCTGCTGAACCTTGCCGGTCCCGATGCTATGAAACGAGCTCAGGCTTTCAACTACAATCCAGCGGTCCTGGATGACAATGACCAGGTCGTCGAGCCGGCGGAATCAGCCAACGACCCGCACGTTTGCGGAGATTTGTGACTTGCCCTCCAACCGTATATTGGAGCGGGCTAGATTCTTTACAAGGAAACAGCAGCCTGATGAACCTGTTGATTGTTTTATCGCTGACCTGCGCTACCTTGCTTAGCGGTGCCGTTTCGAGACCACGCGTGATCAGCTCACCAGAGATATTTTGGTCACCGGCATGCTAGATCAGAAGCTACGAGCAGAGCTGCTGCGAAGACCGGATCTCACCCATGACTGAGGCTATGCATGCATGCCGTATAGCTGAGGTGGTTGCCCCACTACATGGGCAGAGGGGATCTGACAATCGGGCTGTTAATCTGACTGGTGCTGCTATGCCCCGTCGCAAGTAAGACAACGTTCGCCCTGCACCGCGGCTGACATGCCGCTCGGGTCCCGCTTGTCAAGAAGTGCCCAAACTGCAATTATATCCACTCCATGCAGTCGCAGTGCCCAGCATTTGGTGAAGCTTGTAATTTCTGTAAGAAGATGAACCATTTCTCAGCTGCCTGTCGCTCCCGTGGGAACATTCCTCCAGCTCCCAGACAAGTTTTAAACAACCTTCAACAAGTTGATAACGAATTCGGTTCCCAGTCTTCTGTCGACACTGCCCTCGACTCTGAGCCCAGTATTTCCATGGGAGATGCCAGTGTTTATTCTCTCCTTCATAATCAATCTCGCCTCCCCGATCCTTCTGTGCTTGTCACTGTCAACAACAAGTCCTTCACTGCTAAGCTGGACACGGGGGCGAAAGTGAATGTTATGTCAACATCCCTGTTCAGGAAGATAAGAAATAATGAGCTGTTAACTGCTGATCGCTCCATATTGCGTGCTTATGGGGGAGAGGAGCTAAAACCTGTGGGGAGGGCCACCTTCCACTGTGTGCTGAAGAAATCTTCCCGTGACCTGTCGTTTTTCATTCTTGACTGCAACTGTGTGACTCTGTTGAGCAATCAGGCCTGTCAGGATCTCGGGCTGGTGTCCTTTGACCGTACTGTCCACGAAGTGCGGGTGATGCTGAATCCACTCTCCGAGTACCCTGACCTATTCGATGATGATTTGGGTAAGCTGCCCCTTGTATACAAGATCGCAACTGACCCGTTGGTTGTACCAGTGGTCCGTGCTCCACACAGGGTGTCGTTTGCCATGAAGGGCAAGGTCGAAGCCATGCTAAAGAACATGGTTGACATGGGAGTGCTGGAAGTCGTCAGCGATCTCACCGAGTGTGTCTCCACCATGGTCGCCACCATGAAGAAGGGTAAGAACGAGATACGGGTGTGCATCAACCCCAAAGACTTAAATCTGGCAATAACACGTCCTCACTACCCCATGAGGACTGTAAAAAAAAGATGTTGCTGCCCAGGTCGGTCAGGCCACGGTGTTCTCTGTCCTTGATGCCAGGAGCTCATTCTGTCAAATACATCTAGACAAACACTCCTCAGACTTAACCACTTTTGGCACCCCCTTCGGAAGTTTCAAATTTTTGCGGATGCCATTCGGCATCAACTCTGCCAGCGAAGTGTTTCAACGCTCCATGGAGCAACTGTTTGCTGGCCTGCCGTGTGCCATTATCGTGGATGACATCCTGGTTTATGGGAAAGATGCTGCTGAGCACGACCACAATCTCCGACGGATTCTAGACCGCGCTCGCCAGATCAACTTAAAACTTAACCCGTCAAAGTGCAAGTTCCGTGTAGCTGAAGTACCATATGTTGGCCACATCTTCACAGCCCACGGGCTGAAACCTGATCCGCAGAAGACCACGCTATCTCCGAGCTGCCTGCCCCGACCGACGTGACCAGCCTGCAGCGTTTCCTGGGCATGGTCAACTATTTGGGGAAGTTTATCCCCGACCTCAGCGAGTTGAGCGCACCCCTGAGGCAACTGACGAAAAAAGACATTGCCTGGTCCTGGTTTCCCCAACACCAGCAGGCTTTCGACTTCCTCAAATCAAAGCTGATCAGCACACCGACTCTCAATTTTTTCGATCTGCAACGTCCAATTGTAGTTACGTATGATGCTTCCCGCTTCGGACTCGGTGCTGCCTGCCTGCAACTCTATGATGACGGCTCACTGCAGCCCATTTCTTATGCCTCGCGTACCATGACAGACACTGAGCAGCGCTATGCACAAATCGAGAAGGAGCTTCTTGCGGTTGTATTCGCCTGCTCCAAGTTCAAGGACTTCCTTTTCGGTACCAGGTTCACCGTCGAGACGGATCATCAACCCTTGGTGACCATCCTCAATAAGCCTATCCACATCGCTCCAGCTAGATTCCAGCGAATGTTGTTACAGCTCCAGCGGTTCGACTTTCTGATCGTGTACAAGAGGGGCACCGAGATGCATGTGGCCGACGCGCTGTCCAGGGCCCCCCGGTCCTCCTGTGACAGACACCCCTACGAGCAGGAGGATCTGCAGGTACTAAATGTCAACTTTGTTCCCTCTAAGCAGCTGCAGTGCCTGGTTGAGCACACCGCTAATGACCCCGACCTGCAACAGCTCACAGCTGTCATCCAGCGGGGGTGGCCCAGCAGACGCACCTCACTGCCTGCGGGTGCCCATCCTTTCTTTCTGGTCCGCGACGAACTGGTGCTCCGGGACGGCATCATCATCAAGGGTCACAAGGTGGTCGTCCCTGCCTCCCTATACGACTTGTACTACAACGCTGCCCACATGGGGCATCCCGGAGCCGATGCCACTGTCTCACATGCCCAAGAACAATACTATTGGCCCGGCATGGCCAAGTACATTAAAGCCCGAGTAACCTCCTATCCTGATTGCAACACTCTTGCCCCACATCAGCAGCGCCAGCCACTTCTGCAGCAGCCTGCGCCTGCCATGCCCTGGACCTCGCTGGCTGCTGACATATTCGAATGGCGAGGCAAGCACTACCTGGTGTTGGTTGATTTATACTCCAACTGGTTCGAAGTGGATCTTCTCCCTGCTATCACCTCTGAAATGGTTATCAGTAAGCTGCGCAGAAACTTTGCGACCTTTGGGTCCCCGGTCCGCTTGCAGACCGACAACGGCCGTCAGTTCACCAGTGCAGACTTCCAGGCTTTCGCTGTGAAGTGGAACTTCACTCACTATACCAGAAGCCCTAAACACCCGCAGAGCAACGGCCTGGCCGAGCGAGCTGTCCGCAGTGTCAAGAATTTGGTCGAGCAGTCTCGTCTCTCCAATGGTGACTTCTACCTGGGTCTACTAAACCTTCGCAACATCTCACGGGACCCTACCATGCGACCCTCTGCCCAGCGTCTGATATCCCGCGTGCTTCGCCCACCGATGCCGATCGCCCAACAATCCCTGGTGCCCAAGGTCATCCAGCCTGCCGCCGTCCAGCACCGGTTTGCTCACAAGCATGAGGTACAGCGCCGCTCTCACGACAAGCCCTGCCGCCCGCTCTCACCACTACTGCCTGGCCAGGTCGTCCGCATGCAGACAGCCACCGGATTCTCCCGACTCGCAACCGTTGTTGGTGTGGACGATTCCCCGAGATCTTACCTGGTGGACTTTGATGGAACTGTCTACCGCCGGAGCCGCCAGCACCTGTTGGCCGTTAACGAGCCGCAGCCTCCTCCTGCGGATCCCTACGCTCCGTTGCGTTTCGAGCCTGCCATTACTAATTACCCCACAGCTCCCTGCATGCCCCGGTCAGTTCGCTTGCCGTGTTCTCCTCCCTCTGCGCTTCCTGGGTTCGGGCAGATGATCTCCTCCCCTGCTCGTTCTCCTTCTCCTCCTTCTCCCCCGTCTCCTCCTCCTGGATCACCTGTGCCGGTTGGGTCACCTTCCGCATTCCCGGTTGGGTCTCCGCCGACTTTCTCCTTCCCGGCTGCTACTGCTCCTCCTCCTCTTCTATCTGGTGGGGAGGGTGATGGTGCTATGCGCACACGCTCAGGTCGGGTTGTCAAACCTCCTGTCCGCTACGGTGATTTTGTTTAAAATTTGCATGTGTTGTTTAATCACACTGCCACTGTTATGCGGCTTTTTCACGGGGCGACTTGACGCAAGAGTTTAACATCGTGGGAACCTCGTGCGATAACAGTACGGCATTCGTGGACCACCGTGGACCACCGTGGTGCTAACGGCAGGTAATCGTGTAACTTGGTAACCCGGAAGCTGGACAGAGGGGACAGAAGGTGAGTAAAAAAGGTGTTCTCAATATCGGCAAGGGAACATGTGTCCTTCGAGGACGTCCCACCTAATTGTCATTGTTGGATAATCTTTTTAACAGGAACACTTGCAGAGATGGCTCCCAGAAATTCTCAAAGAAAGGGGGTAAAGCGTGTCAGAGATGTTTTTGCCATGCAGGAGAATGAGGAGGAGACGCAGCAAGAGAGACAGGTGGAGAGGCAACAGGAGATGCCACAGATAAAACTGCCTGTGGGCTCCTTGGAGCAGGGAGAGGGTGAGCAAGGTGGATTTCAGATTGCCTCCCCAGTAGCCGTTGTAGGAATAGCCTCTGCAGACGCTTATGTAAAGGGAAGATGGCAGAAGGTAAGGCCATATAACTTCACCAGGGAACAAGAGGGGGAACTTGTAGAATGGTAACAATTTAACGAGATTCTCTACGATAAATCCAGAGAGGATTATAGAAACAGGGGGAGAAAAAGGAACCTGCTGGAGACGAAGGCTGCCGAGTTTCCCGGGTGCTCATGTGAGTATATATAACGATAAATTAGTTCATCAAGAGGAGAACCATTTAATGTTATCCAAGATTTAAAAACATACATTGCTATTGATGTAAAAGTGCTGTTTTTGCAGTTAACTTAAACTTCTCTTATAAGTCTGTCTGTGCCCTGCAGCTGCAAAGTAAAAAAGTCGCAGACAGCTTTCACACCCTCTGTGTTTGAAGTTGGAATAATGTCTCTAAGAGCCATAAAAAGAATTATGCATGAGGGCAGGCAATTCTCACTTGTAATGCTTGCCTTAAAAAATGCCATCTGTATTTACAAACTTGTGCTCAGGTATCCAAGAAGTACAAGAAATAGCACATTAAATGCGGAGGGCAGGCTCTTAAACAGGCCTCTATTTACTGTCCAGAACTTTTAATATAACGGAATACATCCAATGCTTGAAGTTCTATTTAATTCCACCACTCTACTGTAATGCAGATGACCAACTCATGCAATGGTTCACTAATCAGAGGACCATCTATGGCCATCACCAACATCACCAACACCAACACCAACATCATCATCACCAACACTTCCAGGTGTGCCCACATCCACATACAGGAAGTTGTAGTTATGATCAACCACCGCCAAGAGTACAATTGAGTGGAATTTCTTGTAATTGAAATAATTTGAGCCACCTCTGGGTGGACAACGAATTGCCACATGCTTGCCATCCAAAGCCCCACATGTGTGAACAAAGTTCCATCTGTTTTCAAACCCCAGCGCCACTCTCTTCCAAGCATCTGGTGTACTGGGGCATTCCATCACTTCAGCTGAATTAAATTTGATGATCGCCTCACAGGTTTCTCGGACAATAACACAGATGGTGCTGGTGGCGACCAGAAAGTTGTAAGATAGACTTGTATAAGAATCGCCTGAGGCCAAGTAGCGGAGGGTGATTGCTATGCGCAACCCTGGTTCCAGTGCCTTTCTCATCACAGTGTCAGTCTTCTTCAGCAGATGTCCCAAATTATTCTTCAGCTCATTAAAGAGCTCGGGTGAAATTCTGACAAAGTTGGTGAATGCACTTTTATCCTCTTCGCACATCACATTAACCAGTTGATCATATTGTCCAAATTGAGGTCTCCGTTGAAAGATGGGCTTCACCCAGTGAGACTTCCTCTTAATTCTCTTTTTAATTAATCTCTCCCTTCTGCCTTCATGCAAGCGTCCTCGATGCACATAGTGGGCTGCTGCATACAGCGCGTCAATGAAAAAAACCACCATCCTGTACTCGAAACTACTTAGTATAGGCATGTCTCCAAATGAGCCAATTCAACCAAGGGAGGATATTTATAGTGTGTGAAAAAAAAAGTTACATCATTTGTGCCACGTGTAGTTCACAATGTTCATTCCAGATTTAACGGGAAAGCTCGGGAGACGGACAAGTCACTCGCACAAATAACGGAAATGCCGAGTACCGTGGGAACTCTTTATCTACACCCCGTTATATCGTATGATATCGTGCTTGACCACGACCACTTCACTCTGGTTACATCTTGCGTCAAGTCGCCCCGTGAAAAAAACGCTTAACAACTTCAATTTTAGATTTCCAAGGGAAAGGATGTAGATGGTTTATGCATGCAACCTATAATGTAGCTACCTCAATACCACTAACCACGCCCAGCCATCTCAGTATAACTGTGATATCTTCCCCTTGCTCCTCCCTTGGTTCCAGTACGCCTGAAGACTAGATGCAGTCAGTACTGGGACGTGTTTGACATGTGCCTTTTTAAAGACTCAGTAAAGTTACAGTGTGTCAGACTTGACTCCTTTACAGTGTCTACCTGTCATACTAAAACTTTAGCTCTGTTTGAACATGATTGCTTATTTAAACTTGCTCATAATCGGCATGCTGCTGTTTTTCCCACCCCTCACTATGGTATGAAGTGAGGGGCAGTTTATAATGGCATCAAACACTTGCTTCAAATGGTTTAGATGGCAGAAAATTCCTGTTTTATTAAAAACAGATGAATGCCTGTTTTATCTCTGTAAGCAATAACATGAGTGAGTTATTAACTGTGGGGAAAATCAGGCTTCTTTGAAAGAAGGAATTTTATGCCTCCACTAATTATTAAATCTGTAAGGCATAATGATGTGCAGACCTCTGCTGGTGATTGTGCTGATGCTTGGATCCAGGACTGATTCTGCCAAACATATTTTCTTAAAATGGTGCAGGCAAATGACATTAGTTCTTTAGGAATTCAACATTGAGGTTATTAGTGTGGCCTGAACCTCATTAATGCAGCCTCTATATGTTCGAGCATATGTTTATGCCTCACTTAACTGAAAATACTGGACTCTAATATTCTCCGTAGTGGGGCATTGAATTTAGGACATAGAAATGTGCAGCAAATGAACAGAGCCTTCGACCTACAATGTCTGTGCCAAATTTAATGACAAACTAAGCTAATCTCATCTGACTGCACATGATCCATATACCTCCATTCCCTTCATATCCATGTGCCTATCTAAAAGCCTCTTAAATGCCATGATCATATCTGCATCCAGCACCACACTTGGCATCATGTTACAGGCACCCACAACTCTCTGTGTAAGAAATTTGCCCCGCACATCGCCTTTAAACTTTTCCCCGTTCACCTTAAGCCTATGCTCTCGAGTCTTTGTCATCTCCACTCTCGGAAAAAAAGTTCTGTGTCTCCTCTCGTCATTTTATATATTTCTATTAGGTCTCCATTCAGCCTCTTATGTTCCAGAGGAAACAATCCAAGTTTTTCCAAGTGTTCAAAAGGGAACTGCAGATGCTGGAATATCGGAATATGGAGTCTGAAGAAGGGTTTCGGCCCGAAACGTCGCCTATTTCCTTCGCTCCATAGATGCTGCTGCACCCGCTGAGTTCCTCCAGCAATTTTGTGTACCTTCCAAGTTTTTCCAACCTCTCTTTATAGCTACTACCCTCTAATCCAGACAATGTTCTGGTAAATTTCTTCTGTACCCTCTCCATTCTCCATATCCTTCATATAATGGGGCCACCATACTCCAAATGGAGCCTAACCAAAGTCCCATAAAGTTGCATCATGTCTTCCTGACTCTTACACTAATGCCCCAGCAAAGGAAGGCAAGCATACCATACACCTTCTTTACCACAGTGGTGATATATATTTGTTCTTAAAATAGGCAGAATTCATATTTTGGATGTCTTATTTATTTCTCACAAACCTCCTGAGCCAACATATAATTGTTAATTACAACATTAACATAGAAAAAAAATGGCATCTGCCAAAGATTAAGGAGTAATAACACCATAACCCCTAATGGACAATGACCTACACTAGATTAGAAAATATTTATCAATTACTTCACTGCAGGTATATTCTTTGAATTATTTAATATCAATTGCATTTGATATTGCATTGGACATGTGCATACATTCCTCTACCCCTCTAAGATAATTAAACTTCAACCACCCTGTAACACCTTTTAAAAAGCAGCAAAAATCTTACATCATATAACAAAATATAGAAACATAGAAACATACAAAATAGGTGCAGGAGTAAGCCATTCGGCCCTTCGAGCCTGCACCGCAATTCAATATGATCATGGCTGATCATCCAACTCAGTATCCTGTAGGTACACAAAATTGCTGGAGAAACTCAGCGGGTGCAGCAGCATCTATGGAGCGAAGGAAATAGGCGACGTTTCGGGCCAAAACCCTTCTTCAGTATCCTGTACTTGCTTTCTCTCCATACCCCCTGATCCCTTTAGCCACAAGGGCCACATCTAACTCCCTTTTAAATATAGCCAATGAACTGGCCTCAACTACCTTCCCTGGCAGAGAATTCCAGAGATTCACCACTCTCTGTGTGAAAAATGTTTTTCTCATCTCAGTCCTAAAAGATTTCCCCCTTATCCTTAAACTGTGACCCCTTGTTCCGGACTTCCCCAACATCGGGAACAATCTTCCTGCATCTAGCCTGTCCAACCCCTTAAGAATTTTGTAAGTTTCTATAAGATCCCCCCTCAATCTTCTAAATTCTAGCGAGTACAAGCCAAGTCTATCCAGTCTTTCTTCATATGAAGGTCCTGGCATCCCAGGAATCAGTCTGGTGAACCTTCTCTGTACTCCCTCTATGGCAAGAATGTCTTTCCTCAGATTAGGAGACCAAAACTGTACGCAATACTCCAGGTGTGGTCTCACCAAGACCCTGTACAACTGCAGTAGAACCTCCCTGCTCCTATACTCAAATCCTTTTGCTATGAATGCTAACATACCATTCGCTTTCTTCACTGCCTGCTGCACTTGCATGCCTACTTTCTGGACCCCTGAATTCCTCACTGGCAGATCATAATTGGTATTAATTAGCAACAGCATTCTTTCCTCAATAACTATCAACACAGAAGCACCTCATGGCTTTGTATTCAGTTGCATATTCTATCTTATGAGTTAGACAGGAAATCTGATTGAAAGGTGCGAGAACAGCAATCCTGCTCTGACATATGCAAAACCAAAGAACTGATTGCTGACGTCAAGAGTGGGAAGTTGAGGATCCACGGACCTGCCTTCATCAATGGGTGAAGAGAATCAATAATTTCAAGTTCCTGGATGTGCATATCTGGAGATCTGCCCTGGGCTAAGACATTGATGCAATCTCAAAGAAAGCTCATCATCGCCTCTACTTCTTTAGAAGATTGAAGAGATTTGGTATGTTGATGAAGTAGAGGTGTACAGCGGAGAGTAAACTGGCTGTTTGCATCATGGCCTGGTTTGGAAACTAGAATGCCTACGAATTAAGAAAATTGCAGAGAGATTATAGACTGGTTTTGCAGATGTCCTTTCCATCATAGGTACTGCCTTTCCCACCATTCAAGGGATCTACAAGAGGCTCTGCCTCAAAAAATGCAGCCAGTATCATCAAAGATCCACACAACTCTTGCCACACTCTGGCCACATTTTCGCCAACAACCATCAGGCACTTGAACACAACACAACACTAACTTCAGCAAATATGAATTTCTATGGACTTTCTTTGGTTGCACAATGAAGTAAGCTTTTTGTTGCACTGGTGTTAATTGTTAATTCAATTATTTTAAAAATTATTATATTTATCTCTATGTATTTTATTTAAGGGCCTATTAATGAATGAATGAATGAATGAATGAATGAATGAATGAATGAATACGTTTATTGGCCAAGCATTCACATACAAGGAATTTGCCTTGGTGCTCTGCCCACAATTGACAACATGACATACAGTGACAGTTAAGAATGATACATAAAACATTAAACATTAATAATAAAACATTATTGATTAAACATTTGAATTAAATAAAATACCAGAGCAATAGGAGGCTACAGATTTTTGGTTACCAGATAACCTGCTACAAATAAGAATTTCATTGTTCTATGGTCAGTGCATATGACAATTAAACACTTTGATTTGAAGAATTGCAAGTATGTTCAATCCTCTGGATTGAACATTGGAACTCATGTTACTTTGTGGAAGATGTACTCTACTGCTAGACTACTGCTAGATTGCAAAGCAAGATCAGAAACTTTCATTACCAAATTCTTGCAGTGATTCACCTCAGTTCCTCCAACAATCCCTTCCAAACGCACAACATTCACTACCATAAAGGACAGGAGCAGCAGCCGTATGCTACAACACTAGCTCCTATTTCCCCAACAAGTTCATGGTTCAATGGTTCTTTATTATCATATGTACAGAGGTATAACGACATTTCTTTTTCTGCATAGAGTTCAGTAAATTCTTACTATTTCAAAGCACAATCCCCGGTTAGTACAAAGTGTATTGAAATAGTCCACTTCGATAATGTACAAGAGTTGCCAGGTTTTGGTGCCATTTTTAAAGTCCAGTGTGGTCCGCACACTCGGTCTTCTGGAGGGGCACCTGATTCAGATGTGCTCCAGGCTGCTGCAAGGCCTCCAGCCGTCACTTCAGTCCGAATCGGCCAGCAAACTATCATTCCACTCCTCGCCTGGCCACCTTCAGTGTTTTGAATTGGAAATATATCAGTATTCGGTCAACATCACTTGCCCAAATCACAGAGATACAGCCTGAACAGTAGTTCATCATCGTCACAATGGCAATGACAAATGTGCAATAAATCTGGTCTTTCAGCAATGAAAAATGAATAAATGAAATTGACAGTTGCTGAAAGTAAATCATCATTTTTCTTTTCAGCTTCAGCAAAGACAGGCTTGAGTCATGATTCGGCTATACTTTGTATTGATGATCAGAGAAGCTGAACTAATTGCATTTCGGTTGAGTGGCATCATGCTGTCAGTTTCACCACATTTACTGTTATTGAGTGTCGGTACTTTTGAGAACTCTGCTATTGTTTCACGTCAAATTTTCCAATGAGATGTTGACCTAATGGAGCTGAATCATTCACAAATGGCCGACACCTGACTCATTTTCAATTGGAGACACAAGAGACGACAGATGCTGGAATCTTGAAAACAAACTGCTGGAGGAACTCAATGGGTCAGGTAGCATCTGTGGAGAGAAATCTACACATGAGCTCCTTTGGCAAGCTGTTCTTTCTTGCTCATTTATAAACTATCCTCATGAACCCAGCTCAGGAATTTCCAAAATTGTTTTTATTTAATCAACTTGTAATTGAACTCAATATTTGTCTAATTGTGATTTTTGGTTAATTCTGCTATATTCTTAGTGGCATATCATAGGTTACATACCTTCAAGGTCAGAAGCGGAGCGGCAGTTGAAAGAGTTGTATCAGTGTTTCTTTTCAGTAGCGGTTGGTTTAAAAACCGGACGGAACCAGCCTAGAACACATACCTTCAAGGTCGGAAGCAGAGCAGCAGTTGAAGGAGTGCGGGGATTGGCTGGTAACTTAGCGAATTAGGCAATTAATCATCCAATTTTAGCAAGGTTTGCTCCAGGGGAGTGGCCTGTCGGGGAGCAGCCTTGTCGAGGGAAGTGCCTTGTGAGTAAAGTGCGAGTCTTCGGCAAGGAGGCTGCACTTGATCGAAATTTGTGATTTTTGCCCACTGAAGTAATGGCAGGCATGTTGGTGCAGTGTCTTTCCTGCAGGATTTGGGTAGTCAGGGAGTCAGCTGCAGCTTCTGGAGACTACACCTGCAGAAATTGTGTCAAGGTGCAGCTCCTGAATGAACGTGATGGGGAACTGGAGAAGCAGCTGGATGACATCCGGGCTATCCAGGAAAATGAGTTTTGTGGCAGTACCTACAGTGAGGTTGTCATGCCAAGGATACAGGAAGAGTGAAAGTAGGTGACTGGGAGAACTGTGGAGTGCAGGAAACACCAGTGGTTGTGCTAAATGAAAACAGGTATACCCTTTTGGGAGCTGTCGGAGCAGACGACACTTCCAGTAAAGCGGCGGACAGGCTCCAATTAACACCTGATAGGCTTACTAATCAAGAATGACACCCTAACCAATCAACGTGTTGCAGGGAACAGGGGGATACAGATCATGTATGGGGTGGCACTGTGGCGCAGTGGTAGAGTTGCTGACGTACAGTGCCAGAGAACCGGTTCGATACTGACTATGGGTGCTTCCGTCTGTACAGAGTTTGTACGTTCCCCCCGTGACCACATGGGTTTCTCTGAATCCTCCGGTTTCCTCCCACACTCCAAAGATGTACAGGTGTGTAGGTTACTAAGCTTCAGTATAATTATAAAATGTCACTAGTGTGCAGAATAGTGCAAGTGTGCAGGCATCACTTGTCGGCGTGGACTGGTGGGCTGAAGGGCCTGTTTCTGCAATGTATCTCTAAACTAAACTAAAGATGAGCTCAGTTTAACTTGTCATCATGTTCGGCAAATCACTGTGGGCCGAATAGTCCGTTCTTGTGCTGTGCTATTCTATGTTCTATGTTCTAAGTAGTTGAGCCTGGCAATAAGATTTTAATGAAAACAAACTGTAGATTGTGGTTTTCAATTACGGTGGAAAATTCAGACTCAGAAGGGATTGTGGTATTTTCAAAAATAGAATCAATGTGCACAGCAGTAAATTACAGATAGGGATTAATTCCTGATGCTATTACTTCTCTCCTGTATCTGATAATCAATAGATTGCATATTGCAGTGGACCACAGACTGGGAATGACCTGCTAAACTGTTTCACATTACACTGACTCTCCATAGAGTATACATGACCTCCCCTCATGCAATGCTGACATACGTTGGAGTTAATGAAGGCAGATATAGTTCAGGAAGAATTGCCCGGAGCATTCTCTAGACGTATTGCTGTTACACAGACACATGCGGATGGCTTTGAGTGAAACAAATTAACAATAGTTATATCTATCATCCACCACAGGTTGTCAAACCTGGTCAATAACAGCTCACAGGAAGCATGACCTGTCAATCAGTAGCTTTATTTAAGCAGCAAAAAAATCAAATAACAGCACACCTTATGGCTCTGCAATGATGTTATTATGGATGGCAGACAAAACATGTTAAAGATTAGTCAAATTAGTAAAGGAGAAAGACCCAAGTGTACTGCAGACATGACATCTAATCAGCACTGAACAAAAATGAATATAATTTGCAGAAATAAATTTGAAGAGTGGCAAGACAAATTTCAGCTTCAGTTTATTTTCTGCATATATTTTTTCCATTTTTCCTGTTTGCTGTGAACTCTTTGATGACCTAATAATGACACCCATCAGGAAGATGTGCACTCACATAGACTTCTTCAGGCAAGAATCCCTCTAAATTTATCTCTAACATTGTAAAGCCAGCATGAGAGGTCGATGTTATTTCCAAACCCCTGGGACTAATAAAAGTTTGTTCCATGTTTTTATTTCGTAACAGCTTATTATGGAGTGAAATAGAACTGAAGCCACAGTATATAAAATCAAAGGTGCAACAAGACAAATGTTTCACAAGCATGGAAAAATGATGTATATTTGTCATTTGAATTTCAAATGATATTTCAAAACTTTAGCATAGGAATAATTGCAAGAGGAATTATAATCAGTATTTTCATTAGTTTATGGTTACGTTCTGGATAGATAGGGCACTGACATGTTAGCTACAGGAATGTAAAATAGTGGGGCAGAATTTTGTAGGGCAGTAAATTGGCAAACAGTAGGTAGTGCTGCTATCCCGCAGTTCCAGCAACCAAGATTTGATCTGAACCTTGGATGCTGTCTGTCTAAAATGTGCATGTGTAGGAAAGAACTGCAGATGCTGGTTTAAATAGACACAAAATGCTGGAGCAACTCAGCGGGACAGGCAGCATCTCTGGAAAGAAGGAATAGGTGACATTTTGGTTTGAGACCCTTCTTCAGGCAGATTGCATGTTCTCTTTTCACAAAACCAAGTAAGTTCCCACCATGTGCTCATGTTTCCTTCCACGTGGCAAAGGGTCCTTAGATAGACACTATAAACTGCCCCTGGTGTCGGCGGATACCAAATGATTCAGTGGAGACACCACAGAGTGCAGATGCAGGAATCTTGTGCAAAATACAAAGGGCTGGAGGAACTCAGCAAGTTAGGAAGCATTTGGGGAGAAATTGACTGATGAGGTTTCAGGTTGGGACCCTTCTTCCATCCCAGGGGAGTTTAGATTCTGGGTGGAGTTTTTCAGCATGTGAAAGAGAATAAAGTTATAGAAGAATAAGTTGGGAAATAGGACTTCTTGGAATGTTCTGAAAGCGAGCTTAACCTCAGGTGGCACAGTAACGCTGCTGCCTCACAGTGCCAGAGACGCAGGTTCGATCCTGACCTCGGGTGTGACTGCACGCTTTTCCTGTGACTGTGTGGGTTTCCTATGAGTGTTCCGGTTTTCTCCCACACACCAAGGATGCATGGATTTGTAGGTTAATTGGCCGCTGTAAAATTGCCCCTTATGTGGTCGTCAAAGGGCCTGTTTCCATGCTGTATATCTAATTTTTTTTTAAAGGCATCTTTTAATGTTGTGAGAAAAACTAGATTGTAATAGACCATTGTCAATGTAAATTGCTCATTTCTAAGCTTCCCCCCAGTTTAGTTTCAGTAAAAACATTGAATCAAGCACTTGAAGCAACATTTTATTTTAACAAAAGCACGTTACAGTTCAACTACTGTACCACCGCGGGTTCGATCCTCGTGTCTGCCTGTTCAAGCCCCCTAGGCATCGCTCAGACAGAGACACTCCAGAAGTTCATGCAGTCCCAAGCGCTCTCCCAGAAGATCGACATTGAAACTCGTGGTAGCGGACTTTTATATGTCAATGGATCTTGAGGGGCCGAAGCACATGGGGGTGGTCTCTTAATAACCCAATTACAGATATCAATTAATCCCATACATAACAGACATTCCCCTAACCCAATAATACAACAGCTCAATACATTATATTCAAACCGGACTTCGTAAGGAAGCCAACTTAGAAACATTTACCCTAATCTGCTGGAAACCCAGACAAGGCTCAATACCTCATCCAATCAACACTCGGCAAAATCAAACTCTGCAACATTATTTACAATTATTTACAAGGTGTATGTTTGGTTTGCAGCCATCCAATCCACTATGCATTTTGCACCAAATTGACAAGGTTTGCAGCTGTTCTTATTCTTTGCTTGCAAGTTGTATCTAAGCTCTAGACACACTGGCACCTCTTCGCAGCTTGTCCCAGCTCTGCAGAGAGCAATTCCAAATTGACCAATTCTCCCAGCAGCCCTGAAGCATTTACCCATTTTGAAGTGCTAGCCTCTCCAATTTAGCCAGGATTAACATTGACAGTTCCAAAAGGAGCTGCTGGTTTTCCGTCATTCAGACCAAACAGTGATGGGGTGAACTGGTAAGGTGCCTCACCCCATAACTGGACTGTACGTAGCAAGAAATACATTAACCCTTCTTTCACGAATGGGAATTCACCACTTAGATTCATGAGTTAAACCTGGCACTAGATCTGAGACTCAGCAAATCAACATTTTCTGTCTGCAGATCAAGAGGCTAAGAGAATGTATTTCATTTTTAAATACTTTGCTTTAGATTTGGATTTTTAATTACTTCCAAGTTCCTTTATGTTTTTTTCTTGTAAACTATATCTTTAAGCTTTTTCGAATAGATTTAATGTTTTAATTATTTATTTGAATTTAATAGTTTTAAATGCACCTGATTGTCAGAAATATTTAAAAACCATTAAAAATCAACAAAATATGAGTGAACACAAAGCTTTGTCCCCAGGTTCTGCCTTTTAGCAGTGTTCTTGGAGCAGTCATTCATGCAACTCCAGCTGAGGTTCTGTCTCCATCCAGACCTTGCCACATGACTCGAAGGAGTGAGATCCCAGATAAAAGCAGGCATGCTGGGCCAGATGTATTTCCAAGCGGTGAGATTTGGCCCAATGATTTGCAAAACACAAATTTCAGCCATGTTGACACCATGGTAGTCAGAATCAAGAACTTACCCTTTTATCACCTTTTTATCTTCAAACTCTGTTTCAGCACTTCATGAACAGGTCAATATTTTTGATGTTCATGTTGTAAAATTTACTGCACTGTTGTGAGACCTGTCTGGCTAGCTACTATATATTCATCATGACCAGTGTGGTCAAAGAAGTGGTATTTAAAGAGTAATTCTTTATTGAAGTAAGTCCAATATTCTTTCGGTAGAGTGGATGATGAAATCATTGATTTTGGTCACACCAAAAATGTTAAAATACAATTTAATAGTCCATATATGTTAAGGCATTCTCTTGCAAAATATAAGTTCATTCACTTCATTGCTCCAGTGAGGATCAAAGCAAGATTTGAATTAATGCCTGGAAATGTGTGTGCCTGTGAAAACTATAATATAAATGCAAATTCACCGACTTACTGTGTGTTTCACAAATTCTTTGGATTTCCTTTAGATCTTGTGTGCATCTAATATGCTAACACAAAATATGCCAGGGATGCACAACTTCAGTACTGGGATTTTTGTCCACATACACATGGACAGTGGCAGACATAAATTGCTCATGCTCCCACAAAGCTTGATTGTCCTGCCTTGGTATATGTAAGAGCAATGTGCTTAGGTAAGCTTCCATCTTATTGCATGATACATGAATCCGATAGGTCCTCTCTTAAGGAATTACACACGACTCTCCATTTTGCTTCTTACTTCCAACTTAATATTTACTCCTATCAGTTGGATATTGTTTAAGTATCCAACCTATCCTCCCAACTATTGAATCCTACCCTGATTACTGACCTCTTAATTCCAAATTGAAAACTCCACAGCTCACTCAACCACCAATCTCTCCTCTTAAATCTCAATCAGCCTACTCCTTGTTATTAAGTCATCTTTGACTGCTGACAGTAACCTTATTGTTGGTCTCCCATTCTGACCATCCATCATTGTCTTGTCTACTGATTCCTCTCATGGCCAAAACAGTTATCAGTCTATCATTTACCAAACCCCTGTCATTTCACTAGAATTTAGAAACATTTAGATTTCTATAAAATCTTATAGAAACGTACAAAATTCTTAAGGAGTTGGAAAAGCTAGATGCAGGAAGATTGTTCCCAATGTTGGGGAAGTCCAGAACAAGGGGTCACAGTTTAAGGATAAAGGGGAAATCTTTTAGGACTGAGATGAGAAATTTTTTTTCACACAGAGAGTGGTGAATCTCTGGAATTCTCTGCTACAGAATGTAGTTGAGGCCAGTTCATTGGCTATATTTAAGAGGGAGTTAGATGTGGCCCTTGTGGCTAAAGGGATCAGGGGGTATGGAGGGAAGGCAGGTACAGGATACTGAGTTGGATGATCAGCCATGATCATATTGAATGGCGGTGCAGGCTCGAAGCGCCGAATGGCCTACTCCTGCACCTATTTTCTATGTTTCTACAAGCATAATCTAACATGGCTTATCAGGGTGGCACAGTAGTGTCTCAGAGTGCTAGAGACCCAGGTTGAATCTTGAACCCCCCCCACCTATACAACATAATTAAAATCAACTTTGTCCACCCTACTTACACCTAAATGCAAGCTAGCTATTGTGGAATGAGAAATTAACATTATTACAATGAAGCATTATATCAATACTTGCATTACTTCAATCAGTGATAATTAAACTACTGAAATAATTATTTAAGAACTCATCCCTCCAAAGCAAGAGTACACATCTGATATATATATTATATATATTATACATCCAATACTTCCTAAAATTCTACTTGAGTCTCCAGTTCAAAGAACATTATACACCACATTCCCAAGGGCAATTGGAGACTGACAATAAATGCTGGCATTGCCAATAATGTCCACTTCCATTAGATGTACGAGTAAAATGGCTTTTTTACTTATGTAAAATGGGTTTTGCCAGCAGTTCTGCACAAAATTAATGTCATTTCTCAATGATAGACATGGTATCCTGGTATTGGCATTGATTTAATATTTATATTTAATAAAGGCCAGGAAGCATTTCTCCCTGTATTTTTAATCAGCTTCATCAATGAAGAAATGGGATCAAAACAGTCCTTGTTATAGCAATTTATAAAGAAGACGCACTGACATATTGAAAAAAGCCTGAAATCCTTTCCAGGGGGGGTGTAGGGGGAAACCGTCTTCTCAGTCACTTCCTGGTCGAGAATGCGTCTATTCTCCGAGTCGCATCTTCGCTCCCCATACCATCTGGATTGGTGTGGCCTTTCCTGCCGGGGACCGGCCAGAGCTTCAACAGCAGCGCAGCACTGCCTTACCGGGGATCGCCGTGGTGTAGCTCCAGAGTGTTGGGCCTGCCTACTTTGGAGCAGTGGTTTGGACACTGTGGAGCTGTGGTTTGTGGCGCTTCCAGCTGCGGACGGTGCTGGCATTAACATCGCAGAAGCCTGGGATCTCTCGCCGAGGATCGGCAGTGTTGGAGCTCCGCCCAGCTCCAACACTGTGGACTTCGGGAACCACGGCTGATTCGGAACTCCAGGCCGCTGAGAGTGTTCTTTCGATGCCGGTGCTCCGATCATCCCAATGAGAGGGCATGAAACAGTGGGCTGCCGTTGCGGCGACTGCAGAGACCTCAATAGGCTTTGACCGCGGGTGAACAAGAGGTAGATGACTGAACTTTGTTGCCTTCCCTCACAGTGTGAAACGTTGATTCCGCTGTGGGGGATGTTTATGTTAAATTCTATAGTGTTGCGTTTATTTTATTTATGTGGCAGCATGGTAACTCAAATATCACTGCACCATTTGGTGTACGTGACAATAAATGTAACTTGAACTTGAACTTGCTATGGGCCACTGCTGGATACCACTGCTGTGATACTCCAAATCAAAGTTACATTTAGGCTTTGTTCAATCTGGAGGCATTTTGCATTTGACACAATCCCTCGCTATCTCTGATCTGCATTCAGAGATAATTGCCGTAACATGTCGTAATTCCAGAGCAGTTTCATTCATCAAAAGGAAGGCCGGGAAGCAATTTTCCCTGTATTTTTAATCAGCTTAATCAATGAAGAAATGGGAACAAAGCAGTCCTTGTTATAGCAATTTATAAAGTAGACGCACTGACATATTGCAAAAAGCCTGGTCCTTTCCAAATAGATGTTTTGAACAATTTATAGGTGTTAAGAGTTAATAGTAGTTATATATATATATCTTCTGATAACCAGACCAATTAGCAGAATTGCTGCCTATGGGTTTAAAGCAGCCATTTAAATGATGAATCCTGATGATTTTTTAATGTATGCAGCAAATATGCTCTGCACTTTCACATCTCTCTGGTGCCCCTTTAGTTCCATAAAGGAGGGCTCTCTGATTTACGGACTGTTCCCTGGAACACATTCAGAGACGAACTTCACATGGTGCTGCAAGGTCATCAACTCAGTAAAAGACGCTCTTTGGTCTGCCCAAATCTTGTTGACCTCCCAGCAGGTGAGATATCTGTCAGGGAATGTTGCCTATTGACCCACTCCTGATGCAGGAGTGTGTGCTGAGGGATGTACTGAAGCTTGGTGCAGCCAATGCCATGGCTCTGTGGGGGAGGATCACAGTCTAGGATCCTTCCACTGCTGTACATTGGAGGACAGAGTGTGGTGGCGATGCCCCTCAAATGAGGGAAGGGATATCAACCAGGGGGCCACGTGAATGGCAAGGTTGCTGGGTAAAATAGAGCGATACAGTGTGGAAAAAATGCCCTTTGGCCCAACTTGCCCACACCAGCCAACATGTCCCAACTACACTCGTCCCACCTGCCCGCGTTTGGTCCAATTCCTTCCAAACCTCTCCTATCCATGTACCTGTCTAACTATTTCTTAAATGTTGGGATAGTCCCTGCCTCAACTACCTCCTCTGGCAGCTTGTTCCATACACCCACCATTACAGGTTTTACATTAAAATCACCACAATTTAATCACCATTCAAAAAAATATTTGTGAACATTACGATATAACGCAAATGAATGTATGATTAGCCTCCGCAAATGTCGGAAGAATTTTTGCACATTGTTTTATATATTTTTTTTACTCTGAATAAAGTTTATTTGGATTTTTTTTAATCCCATTGGTGGCTCTTGTGGCAATATACTGATGGAGCAGCATATTTCAAACAACTGTTTATATATTTCTTCATTTAGCTGTGTGTATGATTAACAGAAATTGCTAGCTTATTTACGCTTTAATAACAGAGGGATCTGCAAGCTTCATCAGTGTTCCTACAACAGAATCCACCTCATTGTGTGACTTCAGACCAGAAAAGCAGATGGTGTGAACTTGTGCTTTGGGTTTAATGTGGAACTGGTGAGGAATTGCTTGCAGTTCAATGTGTTTCATATATTACACTAAGTGAAAGATAATTCTGGGCAGTACAAATTGACCAGGTGCCCACAGCAGAGCACTGTGTTATCAATTCAAAGTAATCCCACAGTTGACTGCACATTATTTATTGCAGTAGTTCTTGACAGTTACTGACATGCAACACCTTTTACAAAGCAGTATATTTTTTCGACTTTGTAGCGTTCATTGCCTATACAGCAGAAATTATCTTGTGAATTGTAGAAAGGGAATTAATCAATTTGACCATTTGTAATCCTGTGTATTAACTTTCAACTTCAACAAACGGCTGATAACATTTGATTCCCCATTCTCCTCCAGTAACACTGTTTCAGCATTTTAATTGAAACTTCGATCTATATCCATTACATGTTTGGATTCAGCAAATTAGTTTGCATGTGTCAAGATAGGACATACCATTGTTTCCAATGATTGTAGTTTTCCTCCCTTGCCCATCTGTTGGCACATAGTCTTGTGCAGCTACTTACTGAAGCCACTCACATCCTGAACGCACTCAGATTCTATGCATTTCCAACTAAAAATAACTGCAAGTAATCAGCACAGCTCCTTAATATTTCCAGTAAATTATTTACCTAGACAAGACAGAAATATATTCCTTAAATTTCTTTAGGTCAATGGTTGTTTTTTAAAGATGAAAGTATAGTCTGGTGTAGGTCGTATCAAATTACTGATATCCTGTTTCTTTCATATGTCATCAGTAAAGAGGAAAGATCAAATTCCTGCTTACCAGGAATAAGCAGACATTCACTGACATAATCAGTTGTTTACCGGTTCAACTGAAAATAAATGAAATGGATGACACTAAAGTGGGTGATATTGTAGATAGTGAAGATGGTGACAAAAATTACAGCAGGATCATGATCGCCCGGGCAGATGGGGTGAAGAATGGTTGATGTAGTTTAATACAGAGAAGTGCGAGGTGTTGCATTTTGGGAAGTCTATCTAGAACATTACCTACACAGTGAATGGCAGGGGTCAGGGAATTTGTGGAGCAGAGGGATCTAGGAGTGCAGGTACATGGTTCCTTGAAACAGGCGTCACAGGTCGATAGGATGGTCAAGCTGGCTTTCGGCACATTGACTTTCAGCTTTCAGTTTATTGAACATTAAAGTTGGAAGGCCATGTTACAGTTGTACAGGACATTGGTGATGCTACATTTGGAGTACTGTGTTCAGTTTTGGTCACCCTCATAGGAAAAATGTTGTTAAGCTGGAAAGGGTGCAGAGAAGCTTTACGAGGATGTTGTAGGATCCAAGGGCCTAAGCTATAGGTAGAAGTTGAACAAGCTCGAACTTTATTCCTTGGAGCTCAGGAGGATGAGGGGTGATCCTATTGAGATGTATAAGGTCACGAGGAACAGACATAGTAAATGGGGTGGGAGATTGCAATCTTCACGTTGTCCGCCCAGTTTCAATGAATGCAATCAACCTGGTGTGCAAATCAAATATGATCAAATAGAACAAGTTGTCCTACAACTTTAGGCTGTGCATGCCATACGCAAGAAGAAGAAGACATAGTAAATGCACAGCATCTTTTATCCAGATTAACAGAATCAAGAACCAGAAAACATAGTCAGGGGCGGAAAACCCAGGGGGGCCAGAGGGGACATGTCCCCCCCCCCCCATGTTTTGAGAGATGGGGGACATCCCCCCCCCAAGTTTTTGTGATCCCGATTTCAAAATCTCCACTTTCCGCGAGGCAGTGGGGGTGGGACTGATGATCGAGGGCGCGATGATTGGAGGAGGGAGGAGTGGGGGGGGGGGGGGGACTGAGGATAGAGTGCGCGATTGGAGGAGGGAGACGTGGCCTCATCTGCAGGCAGGATCGATCCCAGTCGGGTTTCCGGCGCTATCCCGAGTGCCCTCCCCCCCCCACGGGTGGCCAGAGAGGTCGGCAGTCAGACACGAGCTGTGCCCCCAGGCCCACAGCCAGCGCAGAGAAACAGCACTAAACCCAGCTCAACTCTGCCTGTCCCGCCAGGTGAACCTGCCTGGACTTGCGGGAAATATGGCCAGCATGGAGAAGCAGCGCTGGTGTCCCGTCAGTCAAGACAGGGCTGTTGGTTAACCCGGTGAGACAGGCAGTTGAGCTGCATTTAGTGCTGGATTGCGCCTCCGAAGCCTTGCGCGTGTGTGAGTGAGTGTGCGCATGCGCTTGCAGCCAAAAAATTGTGTCCCCCGTCCCCTCCATGTTTTGATCGCGAGTTCCGCTCTTGGACATAGTTTGTTGAGGGGGAAAGATTTAATAGGAACCTGAGAGGCAACCTTTTTACACATAGATATATGGGTGCAAGCTGTCAGAGGAGATAATTGATGCAGATACTATCACAAAGTTAATAAACATTTGGACGGGTACATGGGTAGGATAGGTTTTAAGGGATACTAGACCAAGTGCAGACCTGTTGGGTCTGTTTCCACAACGGCGTTTGCGGGGGGGGGAGGGGGGGAGAGGAGGAGGAGGAAACGGGAGAGATTTGGGTGGGAAAGGAGAGCGGGGTAGGGGGTGAGAGAGTGGGATGGGGAGAGAGGTGTGGGGGGGTGGGGGTGTGAGGAGAGGGAAACATAGAAATTAGGTGCAGGAGTAGTCCATTAGGCCCTTCGAGCCTGCACCGCCATTCAATATGATCATGGCAGATCATCCAACTCAGTATCCTGTACCTGCCTTCTCTCCATACCCCCTGATCCCTTTAGCCACAAGGGACACATCTAACTCTCTCTTAAATATAGCCAATGAACTGGCATCAACTACCTTCTGTGGCAGAGAATTCCAGAGATTCACCACTCTCTGTGTGAAAAATGTTTTTCTCATCTCGGTCCTAAAAGATTTCCCCCTTATCCTTAAACTGTGACCCCTTGTTCTGGACTTCCCCAACATCGGAAACAGTCTTCCTGCATCTAGCCTATCCAACCCCTTAAGAATTTTGTAAGTTTCTATAAGATCCCCCCTCAATCTTCTAAATTCTAGCGAGTACAAGCCGAGTCTATCCAGTCTTTCTTCATATGAAAGTCCTGACATCCCAGGAATCAGTCTGGTTAACCTTCTCTGTACTCCCTCTATGGCAAGAATGTATTTGAGCATTGGGCATTGTGACATCACACGATGGAACGTTCACCAGGGGCTGGGGCTCCTGCAAAGGCATATGTAAATGACTCCATTCCGATTGGACATATGTGAACATTGGGCATTGTGACATCACACAATGGAACGTTCATCAGGGGCTGGGGCTGGTGCTGCTTCTATGGGTGCGAAGCCAGTTTATTTTTGAAATATTGGGGGGGGGGGGGGGGAAGGATTTTAAATACGTGTACTTAAACACGACGAAATGTAATGAGGAGCAGATACTTAGAAAGAAAAGTGAAATCTCTACATAGAAACAGAAATTAAGTGCAGGAGTAGGCCATTCGGCCCTTCTAGCCTGCACCACCATTCAATATGATCATGGCTGATCATCCAACTCAGTATCCTGTACCTGACCTCTCCATACCCCCTGATCCCTTTAGCCACAAGGGCCACATCTAACTCCCTCTTAAATATAGCCAATGAACTGACCTCAACTACCTTCTGTGGCAGAGAATTCTAGAGATTCACCACTCTCTGTGTGAAAAATGTTTTTCTCATCTCTGTCCTAAAGGATTTCCCCCTTATCCTTAAAGTGTGACCCCTTGTTCTGGTCTTCCCCAACATCCGGAACAATCTTCCTGCATCTAGCCTGTCCAACCCCTTAAGAATGTTATACGTTTCTATAAGATACCCCCTCAATCTTCTAAAATCTAGCGAGTACAAGGCGAGTCTATCCAGTCTTTCTTCATTTGTAAATCCTGACATTCCAGGAATCAGTCTGGTGAACCTTCTCTGTACTCCCTCTATGGCAACAATGTAATTGAGCATTGGGCATTGTGACATCACACGATGGAACGTTCACCAGGGGCTGGGGCTCCTGCAAAGGCATATGTAAATGAATCCATTCCGATTGGACATATGTGAACATTGGGCATTGTGACATCACACGTTGGAACGTTCACCATGGGCTGGGACTCCTGCAAAGGCATATGTAAATGAATCCATTCCGATTGGACATATGTGAGCATCAGGCATTGTGACATCACACGATGGAACGTTCAACAGGGGCTGGGGCTGGTGCTGCTTCTATGGGTGCGAAGCCAGTTTATTTTTGAAATATTGGGGGGGGGGGGAAGGATTTGATTAAAAACGTGTACTTAAACACGACAAAATGTAATGAGGAGTGGATACTTAGAAAGAAAAATGAAATCTCTACCGAAATGGAAAAGATGTCGGCGATTCTGCGTCTTGTTTCGGAGTTGCAGGGAATCAAAGGAAGAAATGCGGCCGGAAGCCATACATGTAAATGGATCCATTCCGATTGGACATCTGCGAGCATCGGGCATTGCGATTGGACATCTGTGAGCATTGGGCATTGTGACATCACACGATGGGAACGAATCGAAAGGCAGGCAGGCAGCCGGACGGACGGCAGGCGACAGGCACACAGTTTTAAAGATAGATAGATAGATAGATAGATAGATAGATAGATAGATAGATAGATAGATAGATAGATAGATAGATAGATGATAGATAGATAGATAGATAGATAGATAGATAGATAGATAGATAGATAGATAGATAGATAGATAGATAGATAGATAGATAGATAGATAGATAGATAGATAGATAGATAGATAGATAGGCCAAGCACAGGCAGGTGGGACTAGTGTAGATGGGACATGTTAGTCGCCATGGGCAAATTGGGTTGAAGGGTCTGTTTCCACGCTGTATGACTCGGTACCCGGATGGGGCGTCGAAGGACAAGAAGCCGAAGCGAAGAATTGGAAGTCAAGATACCGAACTGAAACAACGCCGAAAAGCCAAATAACTGAACGGATGTAATACTGAAAAGCCAAATAACTGAACGGACACGACGCAAAAAAGCCAAATAACCGAACGGATACAACACAGAAAAGCCAAATAATGGACATGACGTCTCCGGGACGCGATTTGTCCGAGACCTTGTCAGCGATTAGTCCAGACCCCCGCGTCCATCACATCACTGGCCGGGGGAGACGGGACGGTGGGAGGAATTTTTAATTTTCCATCGCCGCTTTTGGACTGCCAAAGATCATGAAGTGGTTTATTTTTGTAAGCGTTGAGCTCAATCTGAAATGCCACACATTCCTTCTCTCAGGGGATGCTGCCTGTCCTTACAGAGTTACTCCAGCATTTTGTGTATTTTTCTTAGAACAGTCTGTGACCTGGAACTTTGGTTGCAATGATGGAGAATGTCTTTTAGGAGGAGCGAAGGCTGAGAGGAGATTTGGTTAAAAATCATCGCGGGCAGAGGGATTAAGGTGGAACGGGTTGCACCGGAGTTTGGGCTGTTTGATCTAATGTTTTGATTTCACAGTATTTTTCTTTTCACTGTCTTATACAATTTATGTATAATTTATACTTTTGTGTGTTGCCTATGTGTGCTGCGATGCTACTGCAAGCAAGTTTTTCATTGTTCCTGTACCTCAATACACTTGCACATCCGAAAATAACCTAGACTTGAGAACTGGAGTCCATAGTGGTTGTCAAAAGAAACAGGGATGTCGCGAAGAAAAAACTTAATGTGTAACTAGGATCTGAATCCTAAGCCTGATGAGGTGGAAGGAGCTTTAATCATGTTTTTTACATGCGATTTGGAAAGCATCTGAACTGAAACAGGTTACAGGAGATACATAAACAATGGCAGTAAATCGACTGCTCTTACAGAAAGCATATGGACAGCAGACACTCCACCTCTCCCATCTCACCATCAGTCCAAACCAGTTACATAATTCCATACAACGCCTCCACAAGGTCTATATTCCACAGGGATACAAAGAGTACTTGTGAATATACACAAAATGCTGGAGTAACTCAGCGGGACAGGCAGAGAAGGAATGTGTGGACACGGGGGTCTGGACCAATCGCTGACAAGGTCTCGGACAAATCCCGTCCCCGGAGACATAGTGTCCATTATTTGGCTTTTCAGCATCATGTCCGTTAGGTTATTTGACTTTTTGGCATCGTTTCCGTTCGGTATTTTGGCTTCGGCTTCTCATCCTTTGACGCCCCGTCTGCACACGTTATGACTCTATCACTATGGATTCTTTCTATTGACTGATGAAGCAGCTTAATAACCTTGACATAACCAATCGTTCTTTTGTTCAATGAAACATGAAAATAATGTAAACCATGTACTATATAACTTCATTTTAGATGAATACACTAGAAATCATATTTAAATACGTTTCCCTGCAAGATATATGTTTATTAAAGCCCATAGTATTTATTGGTGTTCTGAGGAGATTTTCTCACCTGTAATCCTCATCCGAATTGTTCAGATCCTTCCAGGAATACAACATACAAACTGTCCTCACCATCTGCTAATTCAGCATCCATGGATCTGTGCACTCACAAAGTTGGAATTGAAAACCAGAGGACAGGAATGTGGATAGATTTGTGGTTGATGCCGAGATCAGGAAGGTGAGCTGGATTAAAGCCAGGGCCAGATCAGGTCCAAGACTGTGAATACTAGGGAGGGTTATAATGATAGATAGGTTTATAATGCAAGCTGAAGTTGTAATTCACATGGCAAAATTTACATGGAAGTTGTTACATGCCCAATGTGGTTGATTGCTGGACATCAATGAGTTTCATTGCCAGCAGCCATAGTATTTCTTTGTTACCTGCTGCAGGTTTGCAACCCTTTTTCTCATGACAAGAGGAGTGAGTGTCTTGGTTTATTTTAATTTTAAATACCATTGATCTGGATTTTCTTGATTTTTGGCTCAAAATTCTGACAAGGCCTGATGAGAATGCATTGAGGAGAGCACAACTTTGCCACAACCGAGTATTGGCTAAAGTGACATGTAGCCAAATAGTTCTGATTTAATTGGACAGAAACCCAACTGAGGGATTGGCAACCATTGCCACACAATTTGAGTCTGCCATGTGCTTGTCTGCCAGCATTCTCAGCTACCCACCAGCTCCTACTCATTATGCACCAAATCATCCAGTTTGATAATTCTGTGGGCCCTTTACATCTGAGGGACATTGTTCAAGGAGGTAGGAGGTGCTTCATCTTTGAAACATTTCATGTTTTAACTGAGCACGGCTACTGCTTCCTTGTTTACCTTGACCTTCTTTGCTCTGTCCCATTTCTTTGACTGAATCCCAATCTGACACTTTGTGGCTGCTCTGACTGCTGCCAAGCCTGTTAATTCACTTGTCCATCTGCCCCAAGTACTTCAAGGCCTCACCAGGTCACTGCCCTGAGTTAAATGCTTCCTGGACATGCTGCTCACCCAGTCTGTTAGTTTCATGTGCAGTGAATGTGCTTTGCTTCTCCTGATGCCTGTGTCACATCACTGGGTCCTATCAGTCTTAGACTTGTGGCTATGCTCTAGGTTGAGGATTATAATCTGAACCTGACTTTATAATAACAAATGCTTCCAATGTCTGGCACAAACAACTGGAAACTAGATTGAGTAGCATATATCATGTGTTATATAATCCAATCTTGTTTACAAATAAATAATTGATGCAAATTTAGAATTTTTGTGGCTTGAAGAAAGTCTAAGATTTTCCAATCTGAATATGAGATGCTGCTCTAACAATTTGCATTTGCCTCTTCCAAACCTTGTGGTAGTCTCGATCTGTCCTCCTTTACATCAGCAAGTCCAATCATAGTTGAAGTGACAGTTTCACCGAACACGTGCTCTGTCTGACAAGGTCTGCTGAAGCTCTCATTGTTAACCATCCTGTTTTATTCCCATACTGACCGTGCTGTCCTTGGCCTCTTACACTGGCAAGTTGGATGAATGGCAACTTATTGGATAGTTTACCAATTGGGTAGTTTAACAATATGATCAATTAATTTTCCAATTTCAAGTAATAACCCGCATACACCCCCTTGATCCCTTGCACCCATCCAAACTTGGTGCACACATATTTCTTCCCATCTCCCACTACATTCATCACCCTGCTCCTTTCACCTCCTCTGAATGCTTTTCTCCCATCCCCGATTCCCATATTTCCTTTTTATCACCTCTCCTCCCCTATCGCATGTCCCCTTCCGTACTTATCCCTCCCTCTGGCTTTACATTGAATTCCTTCCCTTCTTTCCTTATATGAGACCCCTTTGTTTCCTATTCATCTCTAGTCTTTGTCATTTTCTTCACCCATCTGCCAATCATCCCCCCTCTCCTATATTCACTTATCACTGCCAAGCTTCTTTCTGTTTGGATAAATGTTTCAATATAAAATGCTCTGCTAATATGCCAAGTGGAACATAAACAAATTTTGAAGTAAAAATAAAGCATGTAAGTATGAAGCATGTTTGAAGATCACCTACCATTCTCAACACCTTTTATCTATTTTGCACCTCTTCATTGAAAAAAATATCAATAATCTGCTTTAACACATCAAAATAGGGCCTTGTGTTACTGAATTTGTTAATTTACTCTGAGAAGAATCCCTCCACCCCTCCATTTTAGGTTAGAGTGACCAAAATCTTCTCCATGTCAGTGGTATTTTTTATCGATTGGAATAATTCCATGTTAATATAAAAGTTTAAAAAAGTGCAGACCTAAAACATTGACTGTTTCTCATTCCATTGTTGCTGCCACTGCTGCTGTCTGGTGTGCTAAGTCTTTCCAGCAATTTCACCTTTTGTTCCACCTTTAACATCTTGTTCTGGTAGAAGCCAACTCTGTTCATTTGCAGCTTTCTGTCTTTCTTCCAGGCATGTTATTAGTTTCTGAATATTTTCAATTGTTTCTTTTCAATATTTAAACTAGTTCCCATAAACGTTTAGCCATCATCTACTGCATATACACTAATTAAAGGTCAACTGCAATTTCAATCTTAGTTTCCAAAAATTCTAATGAAACAATTAATTATATTTACATGCAATAAACATAACGAATAAAAAAAATAAAGAGCAATTTAAGTAATTTAATTGTGTTCAGCGTTGTCGAATTTTTATTTGCAAGCAGGTTTAAGTCATGAAGAAAGGAGTGACTGCAGCCTCAAGAAATATCTGATGATCATCTGTGAAGTATGAAGTACTTGAATCAATGGAAGACTCGCAGCACATTTTGAGAGGCTGAAATATGCTGCACTAAGCTTTTGCTAAATAAATTATAATCCTTGCCATCTGGCACAAGCTGCTACGGATACACTACATCAATAGCTAAATGACTGGTTGAGATATCATTTTACAGCTCTTGCCAAGTGGCAACTAATTTAAAATGTTAATTGGAGTACAACACAAATAGCTGGAAAATAATGCAGGACAGAAACACTTTGCTGCTCAAATGGCTGTAGGCTCTTCTTTGGTGGATTATGTAACACAGGAGATGAGAGAGTGAGCTGATATATTGCAGTGACCACGAACACCTGTTTGCTTTCAGTGATCAGTGTTACAGCTTGGAGGATCTGCTTGGCATCACCATGTTGGCTAAACCACTAAAGATGGAGGCACTCCAAATACAAATCATGTCCAGAAAAAATCTTATTTCCTTAGTCATTTGTGAAAATTACAGATTACTGCATGAGAAGATGTTCTCACTTGGCCACTGTTAATCAAATTAATCATCATTGTAAATTTCCATTAATTCTGTCCAGTGGTGAGCCTTCAAATATGTAATTTAAACTGTTTTAGACCCAAAGACACCAATTCTTTCAATTGAATTAATTGGTATCACATTTTATTTTCACTAAGAAATAATAACCATATTGATTGATTGATTGATTGATCGATTGATTGATTGATCGTTTGAACGATTGATCGGTTGATTGAAATAAATAACACAGAAATGGGCCCTTCATCCCACCAAGTCCACGCCAATCACCATTCACACTAATTCTATGTTATCCCACTTTTGCATCCACTTATATACTAAGAGTTACTTATAGAGGCCAATTGCCCTATAAACCCACATATCTTTGAGATGAAGGTACACAAAAATGCTGGAGAAACTCAGCGGGTGCAGCAGCATCTATGGAGCGAAGGAAATAGGCAGTGTTTCAGGCTGAAACCCTTCTTCAGACCTCTCCTCCTATCTTTGAGATGAGGTAGGAAACTAGAGCACGTGGATGAAACCTATACAGTAAACGACCAAATTCCACACAGACAGCACCCGAGATCATGGTTGAATCCAGGATTCTGGTGCTGCATTATATTGTACTCTATTAAATTTTGACATCATGATCAGTTAACCGAGATCAAATTGCCCACATGCCCACATTTAAAACATAGAATACTATTAAAGACTTAAAATATTTGAATACATGTAAGTTATAATAGATTTATAAAATCTCCAATTACACAATGTTAGCTTGTTTACGGGTTGCTATTCCTCTATTGAATGGAATAAAGCTGCTAAATCTGCATCAGGATTAGCTTGGCACAGATCCTCACAATTATGTGGGGAATGGTTGGCAGTTCCAACTGATTCTCGTCTTTCTATTGGTAGACAAAAATGCTGGAGAAACTCAGCGGGTGAGGCAGCATCTATGGAGCGAAGGAAATAGGCAACATTTCGGGCCAAAACCCTTCTTCAGACTGATGGGGGGTGGCGGGGAGAAGAAAGGAAAAAGGAGGAGGAGGAGCCCGAGGGCTGAGGGATGGGAGGAGACAGCCCGAGGGTTGAGGAAGGGAGGAGACAGCAAGGGCTAACAAAATTGGGAGAATTCAATGTTCATGCCCGCAGGATGCAGACTCCCCAAGCGGAATATGAGGTGCTGTTCCTCCAATTTCCGGTGTTGCTCACTCTGACCATGGAGGAGACCCAGGACAGGGAGGTCGGATGGGGAATGGGAGGGGGAGTTGAAGTGCTGAGCCACTGGGAGCTCCTTTCCTCCTTTTTAACCTCCTTTCTATTATCCATTTGTGCTGCCTTTACCTGGAGGATCTTATACAGTAACAACGCCAAAGCCAACACATCTGCAAATAACATTGTTCAGGAAAATCTTGGCCTGTGCTTAATATTACTCTTAAGATTCTTGCTTTCAAGTTGGACTGTTGTAACTTTAAGCCATTTCAACCTTCTGGCACTTCTGTGAGTATTGTGGTGGTGCTACACTATCAGAAATGTCATTGTCCAAAAATGCATTTATCTCAGGACTTTATTGATCCATAAAAATGATTTAAGAAAGGGTGAAAAGAGTGTTGCCAATGGCACAGCCAATATTTATCTCTCAAGAAAGATAAACAAACAAAAGGTAGACAAAAATGCTGGAGAAACTCAGCGGGTGAGGCAGCATCTATGGAGCGAAGGAAATAGACAACGTTTCGGGTCGAAACCCTACCGATTTTCCAGCATCTGCCGTTCCTCCTATAAACAAATAATAGATTGATTAGTCGCTATGTATGGCTATTTTGCTTATAAGTTGTACACAGTTAGTATCACATTTCTTTAACAGTAACAATAACTACACATCAAAAAATATTCCACTGGCTATAAATTATTCCACTGTAGGATAAGTGAGAATTATTTTAGTGATGTGGGAAAATGACCATTCAGGTAATTCTCCAATCGCAATAAAATTAATGTAGACCATAGTTCGAGGGATGGCTGTAATGGAACCACCAATCAGGCTGCATATAGTGGGGACTCCTGGCAGGGATGTGATGAGAAGGGCCTGTAGTATTGGGAACAAAAAGAAGGCTGGGCAATATAGTTGGTAGTTTGGTGAGGCGGGGTCATCATCGGGACAGGCTGGGAGCAACATCCAAAGAAGTAAAATAAAAATACACAACATGTATTGGGAATAACTGTGCACAGTTCCCTGAAAGTGGAATCTCATGTAGATAGGGTGGTAAAGAAAGCTTTTGGTGTGCTGGCCTTTATAAATCAGAGCATTGAGTATAGAAGTTGGGATGTAATGTTAAAATTGTACAAGGCATTGGTGAGGCCAATTCTGGAGTATGGTGTAGAATTTTGGTCGCCTAATTATAGGAAGGATGTCAACAAAATAGAGAGAGTACAGAGGAGATTTACTGGAATGTTGCCTGGGTTTCAGCAACTAAGTTACAGAGAAAGGTTGAACAAGTTAGGGCTTTATTCTTTGGAGCGCAGAAGGTTAAGGGGGGACTTGATAGAGGTTTTTAAAATGATGAGAGGGATAGACAGAGTTGACGTGGAAAAGCTTTTCCCACTGAGTAGGGAAGATTCAAACAAGGGGACATGACTTGAGAATTAAGGGACTGAAGTTTAGGGGTAACATGAGGGGGAACTTCTTTACTCAGAGAGTGGTAGCTGTGTGGAATGAGCTTCCAGTGAAGGTGGTGGAGGCAGGTTCGTTTTTATCATTTAAAAATAAATTGGATAGTTATATGGATGGGAAAGGAATGGAGGGTTATGGTCTGAGCGCAGGTATATGGGACTAGGGGAGATTATGTGTTCGGCACGGAATAGAAGGGTCGAGATGGCCTGTTTCCGTGCTGTAATTGTTATATGGTTATTATATGGTTATGTTGACTTGCTGAGTTACTCCAACAGTTTTTAACTTTTTTTTTTTAAACCAGCATCTGCAGGTCCTTGTGTCTGCATTTGAAGAAGGAAGATCAGGGAGGCTGGAAGCAGCAATGGAGAGGGAGATGAAAGAAAGCTGGCACAATATTTACAAGAGGAAAACTGAGGATGGAGACAGCCAACAAATGATGGAACTTCAGAGGATACAGTGTAGATGTGTTGGTACTTGGATACAAAACCTTTAAAGGAGAAATGGAAATTTAAGAAAAACTGCATTTGCTAAAAATCTCAAACAAAAACAAAACAGAAATGATGGAAACACTCCGCTGTTTTGGCTGCCGAGAACTGATAAAGGGTCTCCAACCTGGAATGTTGACCTTGTTTCTCTTCCCATAATTGTGACCTGACCTGATGACTTTGTTTTATTTTTCCAGCATCTTCATTTTTTTAAATACATTTCCATTTCACCTTTTCATTTTCAAAAATCATCCTCAAAAAAATTAATGGAAATCGATTTACTTATGTCTGAAAATACAAAATCTTCAGCAACTTGTATCGATAAATTACGTCCTAAAAGTAGAATAATGCCTCTGAAACTGAAGGTACTGAACATCTCCAAGCTTAGTATTTATTGCAGAAGGTAGGGTCAATGTCTATCAATCTAGGACAGGGTGAATCCCTACCCACCATTAAAAGATAATTTTGCAAAAGTTTTGCAATTCAAGGTCTCGGTTTGTAAGCATGTATCATTTGCAAACTCGGTGAGGGAAAGTATTTTGCATTAAGCTATAAGAAATGTTTGATGTCCAGAAAGTCTTTATTCATTTTGCATGCTTCCTTTCTGTATATATATATATTAATTAATTTCTTCCTGACCTGCCTATGATATCAGCAAGATAAACACATTAAGAATTCTATGTTATTTTGTAACATCTACAAATATAGAGCTTCGGATTTCTTATTTTCTTCTAAATTTCGCAAGTGCATTACAAACTGATAATGAATCACATTCATAAATTATAAATTTAATTGATCAATTCAAAATTTTTACACAGAATATCAGTGTTATTAATTGCATGACTTCCTTCTTGTCTGCAGAACCTTGTACATCAGTGATAAGAAGCTTATCAGTAGTTAATGCAGGATAGATAGAGTGGGATTTAAGCTATGTAAATTAAGTGACATGCCAATTTGGATGCAATTTGGATAAACATAGTTTATTTTTAACTTTTGCCATTAAGCTGATCAGTATGGAGATGATCTTGTCATTATTTCTGGCTGCCTAGACATTAAATTTAAAATTGTATCATATGCAATGAGTTTATTCTGCTTTGCAAGCTAAATATATTTGCCAGAAACGTGCCGTTGCTGTTAAGGGCCTGTCCCACTTACGTGTCCTTGGCATGCAAATTACGCGACCTCGTGGTCATGTTGAGGTGCACGGGCATCGTATGGCCGCGCGGGGCCGGTCCCACTTAGTGACGCGGAGGGGTATGTAGTTGTGCGCGACATCGCGCGGGGCTCCAAAATGTTTGTAGTGAACAAAATCTTCATGCGCCAACGGCCTGTCGTGGAACTGACGGCCAAAGTGGGACAGGCCCAAGACCCTGGCGCGACACAAGATCTCACCTTCACCAGCAGCAGAAGCAGGCAAAACGATCGCCGAACTCGGCCTGGGGCTCACGGCCTTTGCAGTCCGGATCCGCCCCCACTTCTACTCCCAGAGCGGGGCCAAGAAAACTGAAGATAGACACAAAATGCTGGAGTAACTCAGCGGGACCGGCAGCATCTCTGGAGAGAAGCAATGGGTGACGTTTCGGGACAAGACCCTTCTTTTCAGGCTGAAGAAGCGTCTCGACACGAAACATCACCCATTCCTTCTCTCCAGAGATGCTGCCGGTCCCGCAGAGTTACTCCAGCTTTGTGTCCATCTTCAAATGACGTCACGTGCACCAGACGGCTGTGCGTACGCATGTAATCACGCCCGACATTCGCAGGACCATCGCGGCTCAACGCAACCACGAGGTTGCATAATTTGCGTGCCAAGGACACGTAAGTGGGACAGGCCCTTTAGTTTCATGGCGAACTGTTAGCATTTTCCCACATAAATAAAAGCAAGTTCAGGTTTTGAATGCATGCAAATCCCAAATGCAGAATTCCCAAACTTGCTGACAGATTCTTGTGCTTCAATGGGGACCACAAACCCCCCAGTACTGAATTCTTCACCAGTATAGCTTTTACACAGGACCTGTGGGGGCACTAATTTCAATGGAGATTTTATAGTTACAAGAAAGAAAGTTAAGTGTTACACAAAAAAAATGTAAACATTCTTTGTGGTTTCAGTAGGTATTAAGAAAGTGCAAACCTATTAGGGTGGTGGGGGATAACTTTATTTTCTTTCAGTTATCTTCTCAGCAATTCTCTACATGAAAAAAAACTATCTGAACACATGACACATAAGGATCTTTCAATTATAGAGTTTAGGATGTTCCTGGCAAGCAAATGCATTCAGATAGAGTCAAGCATATGGTATCTGAATGGCTCAAAAAATAAGGACAACGGTGGAATAGTATTGATTTCCATGGTTTAAACGGCCCTCAGTAGCAGTCGTTCTCAAAGGTTGATTATTTTAGTTACTGCCAGATTTCATTTAGAACTGGAGTCTTACATATTCATCGGGTCTACCTACAGCTCTGCTCACAGGTTAATTAATTATGTGAGATTTGCAAATGAGAACTAATCTATTTATTTATTTATTTTCCACCATGTAGATCTACAGTTGATAAATATGCAGAAAATGTATACAACAATTGAATGATAAAATTGGAGGACTTATTTAAATGTATGTTGAAGGTCTGGCACAGGGACTCATTCATTCTGTATCTGGCTCCAAATGTGCTTGCCTGACACAGTTGGTATCATTATCATAACTTTCGGTGAGCAATTATTGAAGGCAAATGGAGTAATCCTTCAACACAGCATTTCATTGCAATTGGAATGACACATCTTCCTTCTCTGCTTATATATTTGTATTTAAAGTTGATGGCTAAAAAGATTTGATTAATACCCAAATCGTTAAATGAGGACAGGCAGATGTATTTGTTGTGCTTTCTAATTGCATGCAACTTAAAAAAAATAATTATAGCAAGATGTTAATGTTACACATCTGCTCATTTTAGAAGATGATGCCAGGTCCATTTGGGGAATTATGATTGGTTTCCTTTCAGCCCTGCTATTTTCTACTGTTACCTTTTCAGCCAATGTGATATCAATCTTGGCTGCTAATCTCCACTGCCGCAATTGGCAATGTTCCTTGCTTGTCAATAAGAAGGTTGCCTTATTGGAGTGACCTTGAAGTTCACAAATATCCCAGGGGAATGGTAACAAATGCCTGCTTAAATCCCCCAGTGGAAGAAAGCCATTTCAAAACTGTCTCATTCATCTTTGCTGCCATGAACACTTGATATTCTCAAACTACTGCTGGTGAAATTGTAAAATAATTAGGTGCAGTAAAACAATTGGAATGGCAAAAAAGGATTAAAGTAGTTGGTGATTCAAAACCAACATCATTGTAAAGATCAGTAAACTAGAAAGGTAAACTTTCCTCTGAAAAGTAGAGAAATTAAATATAAATGGAAAAAATAAACTAAATATTAAACTGTAACAGGAATTCACTACATAAAAATGCTAACGGCTAGGGTGAAGTAGTTATAAATACATGTTTCATAGCCCTTATCTTCCATTGACACAAACATTTACTTCCAGACTCCATTCGGAGCAACTCTCTGAGACAGAGACAGAGACAGAGAGTTTGCTAACTTAACCCAAATAGAATTTCTGATGATACATACACCCGATAACCTTACTGCATATCTACCTCAGCTCAAGTGGTAGTAAAACCTTTCAAACCTGCCTTTGTTTCTTTTGGACCGATTCAAAGGTTCTGTTGGCTGACAGAAATATGAATTAAGAATTATTTCCTCCACAAGTGGCCATGGTTTTAGGGAACTAGATTCCATGCCGTAGAAAGACTTCCCTAGCCCTGCTCACATTTAAAACAAACCAACTTCCTTGTCCTGATATCTCCCTTGATGTAGGGATTTTAATCAAGAGTACAATTGTGAAGCACTCAAGTATTTAACAACATTAATGGTTGTAAAGGATGGTGAAGGTACCAAAGGAATACTTTGTTTTTTAAAGAACTACTAGACAAAGGGGGACCCGTTGGGTCCCGTCCCCTAAATGCGCGGTTGCTGTGGGGGGGGGGGGGGGGCGGCCTGCGGCATCACACGCACATTAACCACCCCCCACACACTCACACTAACCACCCACCACACACACACAATAACCGGGGGGGGGGGGGGGGGGGGGGGGGGATTAGTTCATTCAGGTAGACTAATTTCAGGAAGTCCTTACTTTCTTGTCTACTCTAATTTCAGATAATGCATACTTTCTCCTCCCCTTCTCAACTCTCCCTCAGCCCACTGGCTCCGCCTCTTCCTTTCTTGGCCTACTCCTGCACCTATTACAATAGACAATAGGTGCAGGAGTAGGCCATTCGGCCCTTCGAGCCAAAACCGCCATTCAATGTGATCATGGCTGATCATCCCCAATCCGTTCCCCGTTCCTGCCTTTTCCCAATATCCCCTGACTCTGCTATTTTTAAGAGCCCTATCTAGCTCTCTCTTTAAAGCATCCAGAGAACCTGCCTCCACCGCCCTCTGAGGCAGAGAATTCCACAGACTCACCGATCTCTGTGAGAAAAAGTGTTTCCTTGTCTCCGTTCTAAATGGCTTACTCCTTATTCTTAAACTGTGGCCCCTGGTTCTGGACTCCCCCAATATCGGGAACATGTTTCCTGCCTCTAGCATATCCAAGCCCTAAACAATCTTATATGTTTCAATGAGATCCTCTCTCATCCTTCTAAACTCCAGAGTGTACAAGCCCAGCTGCTCCATTCTCTCAGCATATGACAGTCCCGACATCCCGGGATTTAACCTTGTAAACCTATGCTGCACTCCATCAATAGCAAGAATGTCCTTCCTCAAATTAAGGGATCAAAACTGCACACAATACTCCAGGTGTGGTCTCACTAGGGCTCTGTACAACTGCAGAACGACCTCTTTGCTCCTATATTCGATTCCTCTTGTTATAACGGCCAACATGTCATTCGTATTCTTCACTGCCTGCTGTACCTGCATGCTTACTATCATAGACTAATGTACATGGACCTCCAGATCGAATTGAACTTCCCCTTTTCCCAAATTGACGCCATTTAGATAGTAATCTGCCTTCCTGTTTTTGCCACCAAAGTGGATATCCTCACATTTATCCGCATTAAACTTCATCTGCGTTGCTTCTGCCCACTCCCCCAACCTGTCCAAGTCACCCTGCATTCTCATAGCATCCTCCTCACAGTTCACACTGCCACCCAGCTTTGTGTCATCTGCAAATTTGCTAATGCCCCTGTCCATATTAGGAAACCTGAACAGAAACCTCTGGAGACTTTGCGCCCCACCCAAGGTTTCCGTGCGGTTCCCGAAGGTTTTTGTCAGTCTCCCTACCTGCTTCCACTACCTGCAACCTCCGGCAACCACCTGCAACCTCCGGGAACTGCACGGAAACCTTGTGTGGGGCGTAAAGTCTCCAGAGGTTTCCATTCAGGTTTCCTAAGTGGGACAGGGGCATTATGTTACTTTGAATCCCTTCATCCAAATCATTGATGTATATTGTAAATAGCTGCGGTCCCAGCACCGAACCTTGCGGTACCCCACGAGTCACTGTCTGCCATTCTGAAAGGGGCCCGTAAATCCTTACTCTTTGTTTCCTGTCTGCCAACCACTTCTCTATCCATGTCAGCAGTCTACAGCCAATACCATGTGCCCTAATTTTGCCCACTAATCTCCTATGTGGGACCTTATTAAATGCTTTCTGAAAGTCCAGGTACACTATATCCACTGGCTCTCCCTTGTCCATTTTCCTAGTTACATCTTCAAAAAATTCCAGAAGATTAGTCAAGTATGATTTCCCCTTCGAAAATCCATGCTGACTCGGACCGATCCTGTTACTGCTATCCAAATGTGCGGCTATCTTATTTTTATAATTGACTCCAGCATCTTCCCCACCACCGATGTCAGGCTAACTGGTGTATAATTCCCCATTTTCTCTCTCCCGCCTTTCTTAAAATGTGGGATAACATTAGCTACCCTCCAATCCACAGGAACTGATCCTGAGTCTATAGAACATTGGAAAATTATCACCAATGCATCCACGATTTCTAGAGCCACTTCCTTAAGTAACCTGGGATGCAGATCATCAGGCCCTGGAGATTTATAAGCCTTCAGTCCAATCAGTCTATCCAACACCATTTCCTGCCTAATGTGGATTTCCATCAGTTCCTCTGTCACCCCAGATCCTCTGGCCACTACTGTATCAGGAAGATTGTTTGTGTCCTCCTTAGTGAAGACAGATCCAAAGTACCTGTTCAACTCATCTGCCATTTCCATGTTCCCCATAATAAATTCACCTTTTTCGGTCTTCAAAGGTCTAACTTTGGTCTTAACTAATTTTTTCCTTTTCACACGCCTAAAGAAGCTTTTACTATCCTTCTTTATATTCTTGGCAAGCTTACCTTCGTTCCTCATCTTTTCTCCCCGTATTGTCTTTTTGGTTATCTTCTGTTGTTCTTTAAACATTACCCAATCCTCTTGCTTCCCGCTCACCTTTGCTACATTGTACTTCTTCGCTTTAATTTTTATACTGTCCCTGACATCCCTTGTCAGCCATGGTCGTCCCTTTCTCCCCTTGGAATCTTTGTTCCTCCTAGGAATGAACTGATCCTGCACCTTCTGTATTATTCCTAGAAACACCTGCCATTTTTGTTCCACTGTCATCCCCGCTAGTCTATCTTTCGAGACAACTTTGGCACCAGCCCCTCAGCCACACATTCAGATCCCTATCTCCCTGTTCCTGTCCTCACTAGCTCGTGGTGCTGGAAGCAATCCAGAGATAACCACCCTAGAAGTCCTATTGTCTATCTCCTGTGGTTTCAGTGGAATTAACCTGGGGAGGGGGGTCCTTTGAGTGGGCAGATATCGGTGAACCAAGGAGTTCCAGAGGAAGCAGTATCTGCAGAAGTGGAAGGGAAGATGTGATTGGTGGTAGGATAATGTTGAAGGTGACGGAAATGTCGGAGAACGATGTATTGATGCAGATGTTAATGTGGTGAAATATGAGGCCCAGAGGAACTCTACCCTTGATCCTTCTGGGGAGGGGTAGCAAGAGCAGAACTATGGGACACAGAAGGATCCATCTTTGACAGAAGGGGGAAAACTATATTTACTAAAGAAAGAGGACATCTCAGATATCCGAGAATGGAAAGCCTCATCTGGAGAACAAATCAATCACAATCACAATCACATTCATACTTTATTAACCAAATATGTATTGCAACATACGATACTTCTGATTTGCCATACATTCATACTAATAATAAGCAACAGAACACACAAAGTAAATGTTAAAATGAACATCCACCACAGTGACTCCTCCACATTCCTCACTGTGGTGGAAGGCGAAAAAAAGTTAAATCTCTTCCCTTCTTTGTCCTCCAGAAGCAGGGTGCCTCTAACCTTCAGTTGACGGGACAATCTTACTCCCGTAGCTGGCGGCGGGCCTCCTTGCCTCCTGAGTATGGCCTCCAGCTCCACGATGTTAGGCCGCAAAGCGACCGGAGATACGACCCGGAAAACAATCGCATCTCCGGCAAGGTAAGAGACTGAAAAAACATTTCCCCTGACATCCTCCCCCACCCCCCACATGAAACAAAACAGAGAACATTAAAACAAACCTTTTAAACACACTAAGAATAACAAAAAAAAGACAAAAAGGACAGACAGACTGTAGGCGGGGCTGCCATCGAAGTGCCACCCGGTGGTAAAGATGTTGTGGAATCAGAGCAATTGAGACTAGAGGACACTGTCTTTGCAAGAGGCAATCTCGGAGGAGATGTAGTCCAAATAACTGTCGGGTTCAGTAGGTTTGTAGTCAATAGGCTGTCCCTTGCAATGGAGATAGAAAGATGAAGAAAGAGGAAAGAAGTGTCAGAGATAATTCAAGTGAATTTCAGGACAGGGTGGAAGTTATTGGTAGAATGAAATCAACGGGTTCTGCATTGGTGCAGGATGCAACCCTGATTTTCAGTCATTTTCAAAGTGGAGAAAGTTGGGGGATGGTGCCAGTGTACATTTGGAAATAACTGGGGCCCACACACCTTTAGCAATGGGCACTTGGCTTCTAGCCAGCTGCTAGAAGCTCCGCAAACCACAGCTCCACGGTGATAATTAGCAGGCATCGTCCGGCTCCGCTGCTGCTGTCCCACTTAGGCAATTTATTCGACAACTGCCGGTAACTGTCACAGTCGTAGTAGGTCGCCGATAAAGTGGTGACTGGACACACCTCCTACCACAATGGCTATGACAAGTTACGACAACCTACCACCTAGTTGACGTCAAGCTACAACAAGCTACCGACAATCGGCGACCCATATAACCATATAACCATATAACATTTACAGCACGGAAACAGGCCATCTCGGCCCTACAAGTCCGTGCCGAACACTTATTTTCCCCTAGTCCCATCTACCTGCACTCAGACCATAACCCTCCATTCCTTTCCCATCCATATACTTATCCAATTTGTTTTTAAATGATAAAATCGAACCTGCCTCCACCACTTCCACTGGAAGCTCATTCCACACAGCTACCACTCGCTGAGTAAAGAAGCTCCCCCTCATGTTACCCCTAAACTTCTGTCCCTTAATTCTGAAGTAATGTCCTCTTGTTTGAATCGTCCCTACTCTCAATGGGAAAAGCTTATCCACGTCAACTCTGTCTATCCTCCCTCTCATCATTTTAAAGACCTCTGTCAAGTCCCCCCTTAACCTTCTACGCTCCAAAGAATAAAGACCTAACTTATTCAACCTTTCTCTGTAACTTAGTTGCTGAAATCCAGGTAACATTCTAGTAAATCTCCTCTGTACTTCCTCTATTTTGTTGACATCCTTCTTATAATTGGGCGACCAAAATTGTACACCATACACCAGAATTGGTCGCACCAATGCCTTGTACAATTTTAACATTATATCCCAACTTCTATACTCAATGCTCTGATTTATAAAGGCTAGCGCACCAAAAGCTTTCTTTACCACCCTATCTACATGAATTTCCACCTTCAGGGAACTATGCACAGTTATTCATAGATCCCTCTGTTCAACTGCATTCCTCAATTCGCCACCATTTACCATGTACGTCCTATTTTGATTTGTCCTGCCAAGATGTAGCACCTCACACTTATCAGCATTAAACTCCATCTGCCATCTTTCAGCCCATTCTTCCAAATGGCCTAAATCTCTCTGTAGACTTTGGAAATCTACTTCATTATCCACAACCCCACCTATCTTAGTATCATCTGCATACTTACTAATCCAATTTACCACACCATCATCCAGATCATTGATGTACATGACAAACAACAGTGGACCCAACACAGATCCCTGAGGCACCCCACTAGTCACTGGCCTCCCACCTGACAAACAGCCATCCACCATTACTCTCTGGCATCTCCCATTCAGCCACTGTTGAATCCATCTTGCTACTCCTGCATTAATACCCAACAATTGAGCCATCTTAACCAACCTTCCATGAGGAACCTTGTCAAAGGCCTTACTAAAGTCCATATAGACAACATCCACTGCTTTACCCTCATCAATTTCCCTAGTAACCTCTTCAAAAAATTCAAAAAGTTTAGTCAGGCTAGACCCATTATGACGTCCACCTACGACCACACCTACGACAACCTACGAGCACACAGGCGACAACCTACGACAACCAAAGTCAACCTACATCCTCCCACGACAAGCTACGACAAGCAACGACCCTGTCGATGACAACTGAAGACAACTGATGACAATTCAGTCACCGGTACCTGTCGCCGGTTGATGTAGGTTGACGTGGGTAGTCGCCAATTGAATTCACCAAAGTCAGCACCCGTCGATAACCAACGTCACCTGGCGACAACCTGTGTTATCCTGGCGACAACCTACGGCAGCACCTACGACAGGAGAAAACAAGCTACGTGAAGCCCACAGTTGCCAAAATGTTTTGAACATTTCAAAATGCAGCGGTGACCAGGGAAACCTTACAACTCTTTAGGTGACTTGAGGAAACTACTCACAACCAAACAGGGGCCGCCACCCCGTGACCATGTGGCAACAGCCTAGTTGCCTGTAGTCAGCAAAAAAAATTGCCCATGTGGGACAGGGGCTTTAGGCCCACATTTTACTCTGCTCCTGCAGCTGAACCTGGTTTAAGTAGTCAATGGATATGAGTTTTGTAATTACTCAGAGCTTGAAAATGAACAAAATGAACAAAAAGGTCAAGTTATCCACCAGCAAACAACAACTAACTCAAGAGAAGGAAATGTAGATCTAAAGTAGACTGATTGCCCTTCTGCATCAATCAGAAACAATATAGACACTTTCAATTACACTTATAAAAATATAGAAGGATGGCCTTCAGTTTCAAGAGGAGCAATCTCATTAGTCCCATTCCTCCTCCTTATTTCTCTGAACTGCTGCAAGTAAGAATTCAATTGTTCAATATTCGGTGCATTTGCAAGTGAACATTCTGTCACATGTGAGCTTTGATTTTATTTGTGCCATTACCCAAATGAAGAAATAAATTACAGTAACCAATTAATTTATTAGCAGAACTTATAATGCAGGAAGCAACCCCTCACAGTCAGCACTGTGATCAGGATTGAACATGATCCTTTGGAGCTGTGCATCTGCAGCATTGACTTCTGCATAACTCGACCACTGAATCCAAGTTACAAGTTACAAGTTACATTTATTGTCACATGCACCAATTGGTGCAGTGTAATTTGTGTTACCATGCAGCACACAAATAAGTTAAACACAACACTATAGAATTTAACATAAAACATCCCCCAAAGCGGAATTATCATTTCCCACTGTGAGGTAAGGCAACAAAGTTCAGTCAGCTTCCTCTTGTTCACCTCGGTCAAGGCCTATTGAGGCCTCTGCAGTCACTGCAACGGCAGCGCGATGTTTCAGGCCCTCTCGCCGGGATGATCAGATGATCGGAGCTCTGGCATCGTAATGGAAGAACACTCTCAGAGGCTTGAAGTTTCCAAATCGGCCGCTTCCTACCGGAGACCGCGGCTACCGAAGTCCACAGGCCGAGCTGGGTGGAGCTCCAACACTGGTGATCCTTGGCTATTGATCCCAGGCCTCCGCAATGTTGAAGTCAGCGTCACCGCAGCTGGAAGCTCCGCAAACCACAGCTCCACTGTGTTAAAGTCAGCAGGCCCAACACACCGGAGCTTCAACATGGCGATCCCGGAGGAAAACATAAAGATGTTAAAAATCTCCTCTTTTTAATCATAAAAGATGTAGCCAAACATCATATGTGAAACCCAGCAAAGCCAGACTCTCGTCAAAATTAATATTGGATATTTATGCAGATGGTGAAAGATGACATCAGCATCATTTAATGTAATTACATTTTAAATAATACAACATAAAATTAATCTTTTGAGATAAAACATAATTTTCCTTTATAAAACCTGGTAAACATCCCTAATCTCATCAGGGATCTTCACTGGAAAATGCAGAAGATCAATGATCTGGCCAGTGATGTAGTAATCTGATTAATAATGTCTGGTTTAGCAGCTTTATACTAATCAGATTTAATAATATTCAGTTCATACCAGTACGTTTCTCTTCTATAAAATAAAGTAGAAAATTGAGATAAAAGGAGGAAGAGACATTTATCTCCAGTTTATTATAACCATATGGTACAAGTTGAAATGCAGTAAACAAGTGCCAAATTAAATAATAGCTCCTAACTCACTCTTCACCATTAAAATAATTTGCTGAACGTTTCAGAATATCCTTTTTAGATTATGATATGTAAAACTATATAAAGAGATTTTAATGGGTATTTGTCAATAATTGAATGTATGCAAATATTAATTTCAGAACAAATTCTTGTGCTAAGATAAATGAAACACATGCAACAGCTAGATATTATTTTTCAGAAATATAAGCTGAGAAATTAAAATATCTATATCTTTGTTTCAACTCTACGCATAGGAAAACTCATTTATTTCAGAGCAGAATCCAATTATAAGCATTTCCATCCAAAATCAATTGCCGAGGAAGTACAACCAAACACCAAGTCACGAATCACACGTGCTAATGATGCTACTTCTGCAGTACTGTGCACGTCAATATGTAATTCACCAAGTAGACTTCCTTTCAGACTTTTGTTGTGGAAATTAGTTCACCTGACTCTGAAGTATGTTTGCTACTGCACACTCGCAGAAATGCAAAATATTACCAGTCGTAGTTTCTTCACAACCAAATAATTTGAAGATTGTTTTCTTAATCAGGTCTGTCTAATGCTGGGAATCCAACATGGGTAGATTCCATTCAATTTACTCACATAACAGCATTCCTTGAGGCATCCAGCCCACATACTTGGCTCATGAGGAACACTTCTATCAGTTTGCAAGCTTCTAGTTAATTAGACACTACTATCAGTTTGCAAGCTTCTAGTTAATTAGACAATTCAAATTACATTTTCTGTATTCAAAACCAAAGTCACCAGTTTCAGGAAAGGCAGCTGAGAAATTCATCTACATTGTTAAATATGTGATATAAAGTTATGGTATATAAGCAAATTAAAGATTGGGTTCTGGCCCTGTTTCTGCATTCACAGCTATTGCAGATTTTCCTTGTCTGTCTGTGGACTTCACGATGGAATCTACTGTAGATTTGGGACTGAGTTTGAGTCCAGATCTGCACTTCAGAGGAGAACAGTAGCCTGGCTGACAGGCACTCAGTGGCTGGTATATAGTGCCCAGAGTTCAGTGTCTGGTGCTAGGAAGATGGCTAGTACTCTTGGTTGCAAAGGGTCTTCGATTAGGAAAGTTTCCTATAGTTCAAGGCCTAGACATGTGTGACTCTGGAGTGAATGTGCAGACTGAGGTCTGAGGAGAAGTGGGCTGCCAGAGATAGATCTCACAGAGTACACAAAAATGCTGGAGAAACTCAGCGGGTGCAGCAGCATCTATGGAGCGAAGGAAATAGGCAACGTTTCGGGGTGAAACCATTCGTTAGTCTGAAGAAGGGTTTCGGCCTGAAACGTTGCCTATTTCCTTTGCTCCATAGATGCTGCTGCACCCGCTGAGTTTCTCCAGCATTCTGTATACCTTCGATTTTCCAGCATCTGCAGTTCCTTCTTAAACACTAGATCTCACAGGGATTTGGCTTGTAGCCAGAGACCTGTGCAATTCATGGTGGTAAGATGTGAAGAGGTCTGTAGCATGATTGATAGAAGTGGTATCTGGTTATTTCTTCATTGAGGGGGATGTAATGAATAAAGAATGGGTCACCAAGCAGTTGGGGGTGATGCTAGGAGATTTGTGATTTGTTGGGAGTGTGACGATTAGACTCTTGGAAAGAGATTCAAGACTGAGGACTTTGGATGGATGTGCTATGAGATCAAGGCCTGAGTCTGGACATCAGGAAAGCAGGGTTAACAGGAGATTAGAGGTGGGAAGTGGGGATTGCCCTCATGGAGGCTAAGTGAAGGCCTAGCAGTGCAGATGAGTTTAAACAAACAAACAAATGGGACCAATTTGGGCCAGGGTCCAAATATTGGGCTGTGACTGGCTTTGTGAATCCATCTTTAAATCTTACAGGTGAAAAATAGAGTTATTTTGGAACTAGTGACAAGAACATTTCAGGACAACATGATCTAATTTGTCAAGAAGTGTCGCACTGAGTGTATAGTCATGCTGTCCATGACTAATGAACTCCCATCACCGATGCACGAGTGAGTCATCTTTCCGAAGATTGCTTTTGGAATAGAGCAACTTTCAGAAGCTTGACATGTAGAAAAATAACACTGCTTGTCTGAATTTCTAGGCCTGCAGTATTTTCTGTTTTATTTTGCTTTTTCAAACTTCAGAGTATCTTGATTCTGCTTCAACCAATTATATCTAATTTCCTCATTCCTCCCATTTCCTCATTTGTTGTTGTTGTCCCATCTAATTTTTGATGTAATCTACCAAGCCAGCTTGTCTCAGTTGTTTTCTCCTCCCCACTTCATACATTTAGTATTTTAGGTACACAAAAATGCTGGAGAAACTCAGCAGGTGCAGCAGCGTCTATGGAGCGAAGGAAATAGGCAACGTTTCGGGCCGAAACCCTTCTTCAGACTGATGGGGGGTGGGGGGCAGGGAGAAGAGAGAAAAAAGGAGGAGGAGGAGCCCGAGGGCTGTGGGAGAGATAGGAAGGGGGGGAGACCGCAAGGGCTAACAAAATTGGGAGAATTCAATGTTCATCCCCCCAGGATGCAGACTCCCCAAGCGGAATATGAGGTGCTGCTCCTCCAATTTCCGGTGTTGCTCACTCCGGCCATGGAGGAGACTCAGGACAGAGAAGTCGGATATGGAATGGGAGGGGGAGTTGAAGTGCTGAGCCACCGGGAGGTCAGGTTGGTTATTGCGGACCGAGCGGAGGTGTTCGGCGAAACGATCGCCAAGCCGCTTCGCTTGGTCTCACCGATTAGATCAGCTGACATCTAGAGCAGCGATGCAATAGATGTTGTTGCAATGGAGGAGGTGCAGGTGAACTTCTGTCGCACCTGGAATGACTGCTTGGGTCCTTGAATGGAGTCGAGGGGGGAGGTAAAGCGACAAGCGTAGCATCTCTTGCGGTTGCAAGGGAAAGTGCCCGGGGAGGGGGTGGTACGGGAGGGAAGGGAAGAATTGACAAGGGAGTTATGGAGGGAGCAGTCTTTGTGGAAGGCAGACATGGGGGGAGATGGGAAAATGTGGCGAGTGGTGGTGTCACATTGGAGGTGGCGAAACTGACGGAGGATTACTTGTTGTATGTGACGGCTGGTGGGGTGAAAGGTGAGGACTAGGGGGACTCTGCCCTTGTTGCGAGTGGGTGGATGGGGAGAGAGAGCAGTGTTGTGGGGTTTGGAAGAGACCCTGGTGCGAGCCTCATCAATGGTGGAGGAGGGGAACCTCCGTTCCCTGAAGAATGAGGACATTTCAGATGCCCTGGTGTGGAAGCCTCATCCTGGGAGCAGATGCAGTGCAGACGGAGGTATTAGGAGTAGGGGATGGAGTCCTTACAGGAAGCAGGGTGGGAAGAAGTGTAAGAAGTTTAGGACTTCTTTGACAATGGAATATTGAACTGTGTAGATAGCTGAACTTATTTCTTACTGGATGCTGTCTGATCTGGCTATTCTTATGGGTTGTTTTTACCTCATACACAGTTAGAGACACAAGAGTCTGCAGATGCTGGGATCTGGTGCAATAAACAAATTGCTGCAGGAACTCAATGGGTCGAGCAGCATCTGGGGATGGGGGTAAGAGGGAAGAATTGTTAATGTTACGGGTCTAGACACAGCATATTTTGCATTCTCAGTTGATGGCATATTTTTAATTCCAGTGAATAACAAACAAATTAACATATTAAAGCATGTCTTTCGCCATGTTTTATGATGCCCGTGCGCCTTAACGCGACCACGAGGTCACGTAATTTGTGTGCCAAGGACACGTAAGTGGGACAGGCCCTTAAAGTCAACAATCTCAGGTCATAACGTAATAAGGAATAGGAATTAGGCCATTCGGCCCACCAACTCTACTCTACCATTCAATCATGGCTGATCTATCTCTCTCCCCAAACCCTATTCTCCTGCCTTCTCCCAATAACCTCTGACACCTGTACTAATCTAGATTCTATCTACAGTATATCTGCCTTAAAATTATCCACTGACCTTGCCTCCACAGCCATCTGCGGCAAATAATTCCACAGATTCATCACCCTCTGCCTAAAGAAGGACATGGTTTAGATCAGAGGACTTGAATATTACAGCCATAATAATAACATGACTGAGAGAAGGGCAATCTGGCAGCTCAATATTCCAAGGTGTAGATGCCACAGAAGTGATAGAGATGCAGATAGGAGGGGAGATGGGTTCATTTTTTGATCAGAGATTGGTCAAGAAAGGGGAAATTGAGTGATTTAACTACCATTACATCACTGAATGGTAAATGGTTTCAGGCTGCTTCTAGTTAATGTAACAAACCTTCCACTGTGGTCGGCTTCATTTTACAAATCACCTCGATCAGTATAGTTCTCTATCAGTAATACACTTGAGTGCCAGAATCGTTGAAATCTCTGGAGATGAGACTTAACTTTCCTTATTACCAACAAATCAAGCAGAAGGATTGGGTACATTTTTTTTTTACCGTAAGTAGGTCTTCCTACTGTTTCTAGCAGAATTAATAATATAGGGACCAACAATATTCATAGCATCAAGAGCACAGGCAAGGAATATTCATGGATCATGCTCAGTCTTCCCTGAGTTAGCTAATGAAATTGATGGTATTTAAGATACCACAGCAGTTGCATATTGTGGAAAGGTCCACGGGGAATGTGAGTTTATTGATAGGGCATTTAAACTGGGAGAGTCCACAATATTTTCCAGTTAAATATCTTCCTGGATGCAGATGTGCGCATTTTGACACAAATGATGTCCACCAAGGCAAGACGCCAGGGAGCAAATTGCATCTGAAGAACTATATGCCACAGGATATGCATGTGACTAAACAAAATCAGGCAACCTTCATTTAAAGTCATATTACTAAATTTAAATGGGAACATGTCTATCCTCAGTAATACATTTTCACTTAAATTGGTCAATCATGTTGCTTTTTCTTCCTTCACACAAAATGATTTGATTAATATCAACAGTCGATATTTCCTGTCAAAGATTAGAATGCATATTTTAAAAATATCTTTAGTGCTGATGGTCTGACTTCTCAGTAACTCAGTTCAGCTGTTGCAGAATAATTGTTTGTAATTATACTAAACACAAAGAGTTCTATAAATAAAGTACAAAGAGGCCGGTTAAAGTCGAAATGTAGGCCATGTGGCTGTACCCTTAACTGGAGACTCTCATTTCTCAATGATTCTTTTTTAACAAACATATAACATCCATTAACAAGAACCAGACATGTTCTGCTTCCCAAAATTAACTTTTGATTTTTTTTCCCAAATGAAAAGAATTAAGACAAGCACAAAATAAAATTCCTAACTTAAAATTTGAAATGCTGAGAGGACTTGTTTGAACTTTCCATATTTAAATACTATTTGGTTGAAACATTGAATATGGTGCAATAAACGTTTGCTCTTTAAAGAAGCTGTTATTTTCATTTCCAGGCAGCACAATCATTTTAAACAACCTTCCCTGTGTCAGTTAACCATTCAGTAAAAGCAACAGCCCATCAGAATTGCTGAATTATTTGCCTCCCACAAAATTTATTCTCATCCAAGCTTCAAGCCTTGAGACCCTCATCTTGTTTTAAAAATTAATTACTTCCTTTTCGCTGCATCTTCACGTTGATTGCCTTCAGCTTTATTTCTCATATAAAATGAGAATGTTCTTGTCCTTACTAACAAGTACTTTTGCTCTTATTATTAAACAGGTCAATACATGAATTACTCGTGAGAGGAACTGGGGTAGAAATTGTCTTTGGTTACTGTTGAAACACAGGGTGAGAACATTTGCTTCCTATTACATAATCCTCTGTACATTCAGTTCCAATGACTTCAATATGGGAGAGGTGTGCAATGAGCAAACAATGTTTTTTTTCCCACTGGTATATAGTGTCCAGTGTCTGAGAAGTCCATTCTATAAAGCTATACTTTCCACTTTAAAGAATCATTCATATTTGGAAAAACAAAATTTGGCAGAATATGGGATTAAACGAAGATCTCCCAATTACATTATTTTAAACATTCTCTTGTTTTAAATGCTTGCTGCCCAGCTGAGCCAATGAATTCTGCAGCTTTGAGGATTATAATGAACTGCAGACCTGAATATGTTATGGATTCCCAGAAGGGGAAGGTCCTCCCAAGAAACATGTTGCCAAGTAAACTCACACTTCGTGCTCAGAGGCCATGATATTCAATCACATTAGAATTGCCTTCTGCTTATTTTCCTCATGTCATCCCCAGAGATAAATTTAAGAATGGATATTGAACTTGACTATTTTTTGTATCTGCTCGGCACTGCTCAGTTATCCAATCTTTTCTGGAAGTATGTGATAGCGAAACAACTGGTGTATATAATGGAACCTGTATAAAGTTAATGTTCACAATAATAATCCATAGCACACTATCTATCAGTGGCTTTCTGGAGTGTGGGAAATGTGACGTTAATGTATGTCAACCTCTTTCCCATACGGCCTCATCTGCACGCAGTGTGCAAGCATTGAAGGAAAGAAAACTAAGGAACATCGATGCAAATAAAGAGAACAGATTCTTGAGTATATGAGTTCTACTGAAGAACCTCGAAAGGACAGAGAGCAGCAGTGGGTTGGATGCCAATTAAAGTGTCTCAAAAGAAAGTAGACCAGTAAAAAGGGAGTGTGAAAGTGAACTGAAAGCTAACAATATTGGGAATATTGACACATAGTACAGCAGACTCTGGTTTACAAAAAAAATACACAAAATGCTGGAGTAACTCATCAGGTCAGCGACCTCTCTGAAGAACATGGAGTGGCAACGTTTTGGGTCGGGACACAAAAGTCTGAAGAAAAATCCTGACTTGAAACACGAACTACTAAATTTTTTCCAGAGATGCTGCCTGACATGCTGAGTTACTCCAGCACAATAATGGGAATATAAATGGGTTTATAGGAATGTTCAAATATCAATGGATATTTAGAAGAGGGATCAGAAAAGAGATGAATGTGTCTAAAGACACAGAGGACGTGGCAGAATAATTTTTGCAACTACTCATTAAACAAAAGATATAAGGATAAACCTAGAAATTATAGGCAAGTCATTTTAATGTTGGTGATAGAAAGCTGGGTGAAACAACTACAAACATTGTGTATAAAAAAAAGAAAGGCAACACGTATTTATTAAAGGGAAGTCATACTTAATGAACTATATATATTTTTTTAAATAATAGAAAAGATTGATGACGGCAATATGGTTGATGTTAAATAAAATTGCAAAGACAATTATTTAAATGACACGTAATAGACGTCAGCAATTTTTTTTTTAATTGAACAAAAGCTGTTAATGAGAAGTATAGATAGTTATGTTCCCCAAGCGTTGAGATCACTAGTTTTGTATATTAACAGAATGTATTTTGATGAACGTGGTAAAATTTCAAAATGTATCGATGATGCAAAAAATATTAGTATGGACGAAAGTGTTAAACTTCAGGAGAATATATTTAGGTTAGTGAAAAGGATAGGCATATAGCAAGTTAAATTTAATGTAGGGTAAGTGTGAAGTGATATATTTTAGGAGAAAGAACCAGTAAAAGCAACACAATATTTTAAGAGTAAAAATCTACAGATACAGATTTACATGTGCTCGTCTTTGAAAATGGTTGAGAAGGTTCTTTGGTTTTTCAAACTAGAGCACGTTGTACAAATGTAAAGATGTTATGATGCATTTTATAAAATATCGGTCGTGATGCAACTGGAATTCTTCTTCCAATAATGGGTACACTGTTAAAGAAAGAGTGTAGACGTCTTGCAAAATGTGCAGAAAAGATTAATTCGAATGGTCCCAAAATGAGGGATTTCTATTTTATTGGCAGTGAAAAAGCCAAGGGTGTTTTCTTAAAAGCAGATTAAATAAAAATGTTCAAGGCCATGAAGCTTTCAGATAAACTGAATCAACAGAAAATATTTTCACAAGCAAAAGAATGAAAAACTAAAGAACATAGATTTAAGGTGTTTTGTAAAAAAAAGTATAATCAAAGTATGACAACTTCCACACAATGAGTAGTTATGACAAATACAACAAATACATTGCATCAGTATTCACCAAAAAGAAGGACATGGATGACTGTTGAGATTAGCGTGGGAAAACTAATATGTCAGGGGAATTTGAGATCTAGAAACTGGTGGATTTGGGAATCTCGAAGAGCATTAGGGTGAATAAATCCCCAAGGCCTGATGGGATCTATCCCTGGTTATTGAGAGAGGCAAGAGAGGAGATTGCAGGGTCCTTGACAAGGGTGGTCTGATTTTCCAAAGTGAGGACAAGGGATGGAGTGATAGGCATCTTTGATGGTGGAATAGGAATGACTGAGGTTGTTTGATCACATTCTGGTGGTAGTTATGAAGTGACTTCTTCAATGTGGCTTAGTTGAAGTTCCAGGCTATATGGGAAAAGGGACCGAGTATGTTGTCTGGTGTTTGTTAGCTCCTCCAGTGTTGGATGAACATCTGCCTGGGACAGTATGTGGACCGAGGTCATAATGATGGAGGTGAATTCCTTTGGGAGATAGAAGAAATGGCACTTCACTGGTAGATTTAATTTTGTTTAGTTTAGTTTAGAATTAGAGCATGAAAACAAGCTTTCGGCCCCCTGATCACGACGACCGTCAAACTAATGTTCACCCTAGTTCTACGTTAACCCACTTTCTCATCTTTAATCACGGGAGCCACCCATCTTTAATAACGGGAGCCAATTTACAGAGGCCAATTAACTTACAAACCCACAGGTCTTTCGGATGTGGGAGGAAATCAGGGCACCCAGAGGTAACCTATGTGTTCACAGGGAGAAGGTGCAAATCCACACTGCACCCATGGTCAGCATCAAATCCTGGTCTCTGGCACTGAGAGGCAGGAGCTGTACCAGCTGTGCCATTATGCTGCACTTGTACCAGGTCTATAAAACAGGAGTCAGACATATAAATTACCAATATAACATTATGAGAGGCATAGCTAGAGTAACCAGTCAGAACCTTTCTCCCAGGGTGGAAATGTTAAAGATTAGAAAGCACAGCTTTCAGGTGAGAGGGCCAAAATGTATAGATGTTGCCGATTTAGATTTAGGTTTGGTATTTTTATGTGTACCCGAAAAGCAGTGAAAAGCTTTGTTTAGCATTTTATCCAAACAGATCCGATAGACCATACATAAGTACCATCAAGTCTAACTCAAGTACAAAAGACAGAGCAAAGCAGAAGATACAGAAAGCAAAATATTGTTCTCAGCATTGCAGCACATCAGTTCCATAGACAAAGTCCAATGTGCACAATGAGGTAGAGGTGAATCAGACAGTACCCTAGCATAAGGAAGGACCATTCAGCAGACTGATTACAGGGGAGAAGACACTGTTCCTGCGTCTAATGGCACATGCTTTCAAGCTTCTATACCTTCTGCCAGGCGAGAGCAGGGAGAAGAAGAAATGGCCAGTGTAGGACAAGTCTGATTATCTTGGCTTGTTTTCCGAGCAATGTGAACTGTAAATTTATAAATATCTAGCCTGTGTCATGGACTGGGCTTCATCTACAACCCTCTGCAATTTATTGCAGTCTTATTCCTAAACCAAACTGTGATACAATAGTATACTTTCTGTGCTTCTGTAAGAGTCATTGGAGATATGACAAATGTCCTCAGTCTCCTCAGGAAGAGAAGGGGTTGATGTGCCTTCTTGGCTTCATATCAACGTGGTAGGTCCACAACAGATCTTTGGTAATGTTAACACGAAGGATATGAAGCTCTCAATGACTTCAACACCATAGATGCTGAGTAGGGAATGTACTCCACCATGCTTCCTGAAGTCAATGACTAGCTCTTTCTTATTGACACTGAGGGAGATGTTCTCTATCTTTTTCCTGTAGTCCGTCTCTTCATTATTTATGATCCGGTCCATCACAGAGATGTCAACTGCAAACTTTACCTTTAGTGTACTGTTCCATGTTCAAAATTTAGAATTCACTGCTTGAAAGGATGATGGATGAGGGTTCACTTACATTTTTCAAAAGAAGTGAAGGAAAATAAATGAAGACCATGCAAAAAGAGTGAGAAAAATAACTAACAGAGTTAAACTTACATAAAGTCAGAGGGATTTGCAGGACGTCATAGTCTCATGCTCTGTAACAATTCTGCAATTCTGTGAACTTGCAACAAAGTTTAATATTTCTGTCTTCTTTCCTGATGACTTAAAACCCAGATCTGCCTAATGGCCCTGTCTCACGGTGCGAGTCCACCCACAAATGATCCCGAGTGAAAGAAAAAATCACACTTATGGTTGTCTACGAGATTCCAAGTTTATGTTCACGAGTTTAAACGAGTTCCCACATGTATGTCTAAGTTTCCCGTTTACTTCTCATTTCTGCGATGTACCAAGTTCCTCTCCCGAGTTACCATGTTCCTCTCCTGAGTTACTATGGAGCCAACCGTGAATGAAGGTCTGTTTTAAGTATCAGATAGAGGAGCTGGACAGCATCTCATACAGTAAGTATATTCTGATTCAGTATTGAAAGTTATTCAATTTCAGAACTTAAAAAAACTAGGCAGGATTCCGGCCCCGCACTCGCTGTCATTGTGCAGCAAGGAGGCGGTGGCGGCGAAGCAACAGTGTTAAAGAAGACAGCTCCATCCTGCGGCTTTGAGTTAAAGATAGATTCAGCTCGGCCTCATCTATTGATATGACCTACAAAGGGAAAATGCGCAGCGTCCAGTGCCAGAGCAGTTATACTTATGATTTGTTCGAAACACGCATCACGTAGTTAGAAGGCCAGCGGGCGAAGGTTTGCAATATTTCAATTGAATTTACTGCCAGGACTACACACTGCGGGGAGACGAGAGATGAAATCTTTGAATGTGGACGGATGTCTCCGCGCCTGCTCGTTCTAAGTGGAATATATTTTTAGTTGACATTCAAGCCGGGCTTTGGTTTTATTCCTTGTTTTTGTTTATTTGCACACACTTTTCATGTGTGAGGGTGTGAGAGGTCCATGCCGGGTGCCGGCCGGCCGCAGCCGCTCTTCTTTCACATCAGTTGCACATCAGATTGTTGGGAGACGGAGCTCAGGGTTCGCCTCCTGAGCTGCTTTGGTGCCCAGGCATGAGTTGAGGTGGAGGGAGGTTGGGGTGGGGGCAGGCGTCATTAATCTGTCTGGGGTGACAAGGCTCTTGGGTTAGGCTGGGATCATTCTCTGCTCTCATCTCTCTCTTTCTGTGTGTGCATTACCAGGAGGAAGAACGGTCTACCTCGCTGGGGCACAAGACCTCTGCCGCCTGCCCCTTGAAGCCATCAACTTGTTTGTTACTTTGGTGCGCCTCATCTGCCCTGCTCCCATCCCAGCCCTGCCCCAGCTCTCTGCCCCATTCTCTTGGAAATGTCGCTTCCGCTGCTGTAACGAGGAGTGGTCCTGCTGGCTGGCTTGGTGGGTGGGTGGGCAGGAAGGGGGAGTGGGTACAAACCACCAAATCCATTCTCAAAAGTCGGGCAGAGCCGTGTAGAACTCACGTTTCTCTCTGCTTCATATACGTGGGAATTCCCTCAGTATGGTCACTCAGCGGGACAGGCAGCATCTCTGGAGAGAAGGAATGGGTGACGGGATGACGTTTGATGAAGGCTAAAGTGCCAAAAGCCTTCTTGACCACTTTATCCACCTGCGATTCAACCTTCAAGGAACCATGCACCTGAACTCCTAGATCTCTCTGCTCTACAACACTACCCAGAGGCCTACCATTTACTGTGTAGGTCCTGCCCTTGTTTGACATCCCAAATTGCAACACCTCATACTTCTCTGTATTAAATTCCGTCAACCTTTCCTACGCCCACCTGGCCAATCGATCCAGATCCTACTGCAATCTTTCACAACCATCTTCACTGTCTGCAAAACCACTCACTTTTGTATCATCAGCAAATTTGCTAATCCTGCCCTGTATGTTCTCATCCAAATCATTGATGTATATGACAAACAGTAATGGGCCCAGCAACAAACCCTGAGGCACACCACTAGTCACAGGCTTACAGTCTGAGAAGCAACCTTCCACCAACAACTTCTGTTTCCTTCCATGGAGCCAATTTGCTATCCATTGTTATCTCTCCTTGCAATCTAACCTTCCAGAGCAGCCTACCATGCTGAACCTTGTCAAATGCCATCCTGAAATCCATGTACACAACATCTACAGCTCTGCCCTCATCGACTTTTTTGGTCACGTCTTCAAAAAAATCAATCAGATTTGTGAGACACAACCTCCCATGTACAAACCATGCTGACTATCCCTAATCAGCCCTTGCCCATTCAAATGCTTGTATAACCTATCCCTCAGAATACTATCTAGTAACTTTCCAACTACAGATGTTAAGCTCACCGGCCTGTAGTTCTCAACATTTTCCCTGCAGCCCTTCTTGAAAAGATGCAGAACATTTGCAACCCTCCAGTCTTCTGGCACCTCTCCTGAATTTAAGGACGACTCGTAAATTTCGATCAGGGCTCCCGCAATTTTCTCTCTAGTTTCCCGCAATGTCCTTGGATATATCTGATCAGGTCCTGGAGATTTGTCAACCTTCATATACAACAGTACCTCTGCGACGGTAACACTGACTGCTCTCAAGACCCTTCCATTGACTACCCTAAGTTCCTCCTCCTACTGTCTTTCTCCTTGACAAATGCAGAGGAGAAATACCCATTGAGGACCTTGCCCATCTCCTGTAGCTCCACACAGAGGTAACCGCTTTGATTCCTGAGAGGTCCCACTCTCTCTCTAGTTACCCTTTTCACCCTTATGTATTTATAAAATCTTTTATCATTGTCAAATTTGTTATTGCATTTAGGAGCTGGTTCAGCTGCAGCATGTTAGCATTTCAAGGTTGTTGATACATATGACCTTTAAACACTGTTGACTTGATTTTACACAGATCATGCTTTTGGAACTTTGTATTGGAACTATATACATGCATCTTGGATGCCATTTTCCATTGTCACATAGTCTTCAACAAATCAATCCTAAATTGCCAATGTTGGGTATTTTTTACATTTAAGATCATCTTTATTGTCATCGGGTGCAGCAGCATCTATGGAGCGAAGGAAATAGGCAACGTTTCGGGCCGAAACCCTTCTTCAGACATTTTTGTGTACCTTCGATTTTCCAGCATCTGCAGTTCCTTCTTGAAAACTTTATTGTCATTACTGGATGTGGTTAAGTAAGTAAGTTTATTGGCCAAATATTCACATACAAGGAATTTGCCTTGGTGCTCCGCCCACAAGTAACAACATGACATACAGTGACAGTTACGATGACTCAGAAAACACTAAACATTAATAATAATAAAACATCAATGATAAAACACCATTGATCAAGCATGTGAACCAACAAAATACCAGATCAAAGGGAGGCTACAGATTTTTGGCTGTTGAGTAGAGCAACTACTCGTGGATAAAAACTGTTTATATGTCTGGCTGTGGCAGCTTTGACAGTCCGGAGTCACCTTCCAGAGGGAAGAGATTCAAAGAGTTTGTGGCCAGGGTGAGAGGGGTCAGAGATGATCTTGCCCGCTTGCTTCCTGGCCCTTGCAGTGTACAGTTCATCAATGGAGGGAAGGTTGCAGCCAATAATCTTGTCTTGTCCAGGTGTCGTGCTTGGTGGCTGAGCCAAACCAGAACATGATGGAGAAGGTGAGAACAGACTCTACGATGGCCATGTAGAATTGGACCAGCATTACCTGTGGCAGGTTGTGCTTCCTCAGCTGCCGCAGAAGTACATCCTCTGTTGTGCCTTTTTGACTGTGGAGTCGATGGTAGCCCCCCACTTAAGGTCCTTGGAGATGATGGTTCCCAGGAACTTAAAAGACTCCACAGATGTAACTGTGGTGTTGTAGATGGTGATTGGGGTGAGGGGAGTGGCGGCTCTCCTAAAGTCTACAATCAGTTCCACTGTCTTAAGAGCATTGAGCTCTAGGTTGTTGCGATGGCACCAGGACACCAGCTGTGACACTTCCTGTCTGTAGGCAGATTCCTCCCCATCCTGGATAAGTCCAATCAGGGTTGTGTCATCCGCAAACTTGAGAAGCTTGACAGAGGTGTCTGTGGAGGTGCAGTCGTTGGTGTAGAGAGAGTAGAGGAGAGGAAAAAGTACACAGCCTTGCGGTGCTCCTATGCTGAGTGTTTGCGGGTCTGAGATGCGCTTTCCAAGCCTCACATCTAAGGTTAACAGCCTCACATGTCACATTTTTGTTACAGCATCGAAGGAGGCACAGACCCATTGCTAGCTTACAAAACAAACCCATTTCTCTAAAATAATCTATTTATTTCACATTCCATGTATATATCCCTCCCCCTATCCCATTTATACCACTGAGCCCCACACCATTGGTGGCATACAATGCCTAGTGGTCCTGTAGGATGAGGAATAAATCTGGAGAACCTGGTGGAAACCCATATCTCCACAGGGAGATTAGCAAACTTCACGCAGATTGGATTGAAGTTTGGATTGAACCCATGTCAGTGTAGCTATGAGACAGCATTTCCATTGACTACATTACTCTGGCGTACATAGGGATCTACCCCAGACACACAGCTATTTTACTGTCATTATGAATACTTAAACAGCAATGCTACTTGTGCAGGAAGTAACTTTGCAGATGATATTCAAATCTTATTCAGAGGTTAGGACAATGAAGGACTAAGATAAACATAGTCACAAAGTGCTAGTGTAACTCAGCGGGTCAGGCAGCATCTCTGGAGAAGAAGGATGGGTGACTTTTCATGTCCAGACCCTTCTTCAGGTCACCACCTGAAATGTCACCTATCCTTTTTCTCTAGATATACTGCCTGACCCACTGCGTTACTCCAGCACTTTGTGTCTATCTTTGGTATAAACCAGCATCTGCAATTCTTTGTTTCTACGGTACGATACAATATGATATGATACTACATTAAGGAATAAAACAAAATGGTTAAAAGCAGCATTCTGTAGTGGTAGATTTTCATATCTTTCAGATAATTAGCACCCTAGCCGCTAAAGGAGAATGGTTGAAGGGGGTGTCTTCCAAACGTATGTGAGCTCACTCACCGAGACCTTCAGAGCTTCCTCACACATATAACTTCAAAACAGTCTTTTGATGAATAAATGCTTTATTGTTGATGGAAAACAGTAAGATACATCCAAAATTTTTATGACTCGTTACTACAATCTGCATCGAACTCCAGCTTATTACTTTAGACATTAGAAAACTCCTCGTGTCTCCGTAACACTGGCATGATCTGACATGTGACCCGCATGATCCCGCGTGGTAGAAGGGTTAACCTTCCCCATCGTCTCTCCAAACTAATCTAAAAACTAAACTTCTGCGCAAGCATCTTAGCTCCAAACATGCCCAAATGCACGTCATGGATCCCACCCACAATATAACGGGCAGTCTAAAATTTAAATGCACATGCCATCCTCAATGACATGTAAAACAGGCCAAATGGCTGACTACAACTATTAAAACATACTTTAATGGGTCAGATGCTAGTGCATCAACCTTCAGCAGGTTCTGTATTTTCACAATGCAGGAAGCAGGCTGGAAGTGAACTGGAGCCCATATGCTGACACATGCACTGCAGCTAACCAGAATCTTCAGTAACTTAACAGTACAATTCTGCTGAATTATTGTTCCACACAATTTGATTTTGATTGTCTGATTTCCTTGACATTATTTAATCTCTTTTTATCCTCTCCCAGGCTACTACACAGCCGCCAGAAGCCATTTAATGGGTGCAATACATTTCATTGTGATGGTCCAACAAGCACAAGATGTGGGGTAGGTCTGACAGGCCAGGTGATCTTTATTTGTCTGTCAGTTCTGTTATGTCCATATGTTTCCCAATTGCATCTCTAGGCAAACACTAGGTGAACAGGTTATGGTAGTTGCAACAGCAGGAATGGGGCTTAAGTCCAATGTCATTTTCGATGGAGTACTAATATTTTTGCCTGAACAGATTTACTGAAAATTCAGTCCAGTTTCTTAGCTACCATGCTTCACCAAGCATCAAAAGAAACAGAATAAATGTTTTATTTTACCTAAACACTGCATGTGAGAACCTGCTTTGTGAGAAATTATTCTGAGCTTTCCCACTGCACCGCGAGTCATAGAGTCATGCAACATGGAAACATGCCATTCGGCCCAACTTGTCCATGCCGACCAAGATGGTCCACCTAAGCTGGTCACATTTTCCTGTGTTAAGCCCATATCCCATTCAACCTATCTATGTATTTATCCAAATATTTTTTAAATACTGTTATTATAGCTGCCCCTGTAGCGGCACCAAACGTGGTGAATAAGGCCAGATGTCAGGCAGGTTCAAACAGTAGTTTTATTCAGGTGTTACATGTTAAATTGGTCCGCTAACGTAATTATCATTGCTGCTGTAGCTAAGCGAGGTTGTTCTCTCGGGCTCAGCTACCCGTTGACTCCCTAGGTCTCAAGGTGAGATAAGCTTAAGTAGCAGGACACTCCTCCTAGGCCGTGACGTCTCGTAGCAACTGACGAGGGTTCGACCATAAGTTGTCGGTGTATTAGCTGATGCCACAGGACCCTTCCCCCTAGAACCGGAGGAAGGAATAGAATGGTCGAGGGTGGCTCCTGCATGTGGGTCTGGGACACCCCGGGCGTGGGTTGGGATGGGGGGGCTCGCGTGCGCAGTCGACGCTCCGCGTGTGCAATCCCAAGGTACCGAGGGGTGCGAGGAGACCGATGCAAAAGCCACCGGACGGAAGAGACACAGTCGCATCTCCTCGACCAGCTAAGGGATTGCGTCCTGAGAAATACGGCCCCCAGCAACTGCTGGGAGACGTCGGCAACAATGAAGAAAAAAAACCGGAATAAAATAAATAAACTGATTGCAGAACCCGGCGTGGTGATACTGTAAACAAAGTGAAAAGAAACAACACAAACTACAGTGAAAAATCACGTGCAAAGTGGTAAGTTCAAATTGTCCAGTGCCTATGGTGCAGGATGGGAAGCTGTGCTGGAAAACCAGAGGTTGCATTGACAGCCCACGACCTGAATGAGGCGCTGTTGCCGGTGGTCAGGCTGCAGGGACGGCATCCGGCTGGAAGTTGGCGCTGTGGATGGCGGTCAGGCTGAAATGACAGCAGTCGATCGGACGGTGGCACTGTCGCCGGTGGTCAGGCTGCAGTGACTGCAACCGGCCGGAAGGTGGCACTGTGGACGACGATCAGGGAAGGTCGAGCTTCTCTTCCGGCCGGCCATGGCGGCCATTTTTGTAGTCAGGCGGCCGCCTGTTTCAGGAGGCCGCGGCGGCTGTTTTGCTGGCTGGCTGAGGCGGCCTTCACCAGCGATTGAGGACACCGTTGCTGGGCCGGACAGGCAGCCAGCGCCCAGGGATCTTCGGAGTCTGTGCCGGTGAGGAGCAGAAGGGCGTCTTCGGCAGTCGCCCCAGGTAAGCCCACCCTATCGGGTGGGGAAGCGGCGGTGGCAATTTGGATCGTCGGTGTCACCAATTTAGCGGCACCAAAGTGGTGAATAAGGCCTGACGTCAGGCAGGTTCAAACAGTAGTTTTATTCAGGTGTTACATGTTAAGTTGGTCCGCTAATGTCATTATCATTGCTGCTGTAGCTGAGCGAGGTTGTTCTCTAGGGCTCAGCTACCTGTTGAATGCCTAGGTCTCGAGGTAAGATAAGCTTAAGTAGCAGGACACTCCCCCTAGGCCGTGACATCACGTGCCAGCCCTCGTAGCTACTGATGAGGGTTCGACCATAAATTGTCTGTGTATTAGCTGACGCCACACCCCAACAAATTCCTCTGGTAGCTCATTCCAAATACATACCGCTTCCTGCATGAAAAGGTTGCCCTATTAAATATTTGCTTTCACCTTATACTTCTGCACTTTAGATTTTGATTCCCATATTTCCCAAATAAAGTGGTAGCCTGCTCAACCTCTCTCAATATCTCAGCCCCCCAAGCTCTGTAACCCTGATCATGCCATGATCATGGCTGATCATCCACAATCAGTACCCCGATCCTGCATTCTCCCCATATCCCTTGGCTCCGCTCTCTTTAAGAACTCTGTCTAGAGCTCTCTTGAAAGCATCCAGAGAACCAGCCTCCTCAGAGGGTGGGTGGGGGAAACTTTTAAATCTCTTCCCTGTACGGGGACCCGAACTTTTCCCTGTCGGGTTTCCGTTGTCATTGGGGCCTAGCACCGTGGAGCGGCCTCCAACCGGAATCGACCTGGGGCTCCAGTCGCAGTGCCTGCGGACTCACCATCGCAGAGCAGGCTGGCTTCGGAGCGTGGAGATCTGTGGTGGCACGCGGCTGCGACCTGACTTCGGAGCTCGGAGGCTCCAGCCACAGGCCCGGTGGACGGTAACATCGGGAGTTCGTGGGTCCTTGGTGGGAGACTGCTTTTCAGAGCTCCCGCAACGTCAACTTCTCCCGCCCGAATCGCGGTGTTAAAAATGACCCAGAGTGGGGTCTTACATCGCCCGGTGCAGCTTTAACGGCCACAGGACTTACCATCGCCCGCCGGGGGGCTTTAACATCGGGAGAAGAATAAAGAACTGGGGGAGACAAGACTTTGCCTTCCGTCACAGTGAGGAGCTGTTTGGAGATTCACTGTGATGGATGGTTGTGTAAATTGTGTTAATTGTGTGTCTTGGGGTTTTTTTCTTGTTTGTATGACTGCAAAAACGAAATTTCATTTGAACTTTGGTTCAAATGATAATAAATGATATTCTGATTCTGATTCTGAAGTGCTGGAGCTAGTAGCTCCAAACACACAAAGTAGCTCAGCGATTCAGGCAGCATCTCTCGATAACATGGATAGGTAACATTTCAATTTGGGACCCTATGTCCGATTGATAGTAGGGTTGTGGGGGGTTGGGGCTGGGAGGTGGAGGAGGGGAGAAAGTTGGAAGAGAGGAGAAGCAGGACAAAACAGGTAAAATAGTTGGAGTAGGCAAGGGGACTTTTGATAGGCAATGGTTGGAACAAATGCCAGAGATAAAAGCAGAAGATGTGAGTGAGGATATAATGACCTAGTCTCATGTACCCATCCAGGTCCTGACTTCATCTGCCTTATCCATTACGCCTTTAGTATTGAAATATTGCAATTTACTCCAGCTTTTTCCACATCCCATGCCGTATTCTTGCCTATCCTCTAAGCTTGCTGTCATTGACTTATACCAAGTTCTAACTTTCTACCTTCCCCATTACTGCATTAGACCCCATTCCCCTGCCAATCTGATTTAAACACTTGCGAGTAGCACTTTCAATCGTGCCCACAGGATTTTGGGCCTCTAGAGTTCAGATGCATTCATTCCCTTTGTGCGGGTCACCTCAGTCCCAAAAGATATCCCAACAATGTCCCAAAATCTGAATCCCTGTCCCTTGCATTACCTTCTCAACCACACACCTATCTGTCCTCTTCCAATGTTTACCCTCACTAGCATGTTGCTCCAGGAGTAGTCAAGAGATTACTACCTTGAGGTCCTGCTTTTTAACATTTTCCCTTACTCATTCTGCAGGATCTCATCCATTTCCTTACCTGTGTCATTTGTGCATATGCACACAATATATGGCTGCTCGCCCTTCCATTTAAGAATATTCTACATCAACACTGAGGCATCTGGAAGCATGGCACCAGAAAGGCAACAAGTCATCCTGGAGTCTACTTAACTATCACAGAATCTCCTACCTGCCTACTCTAATTATTCAGTCTCTTAACACTATAGCCCTGTCTGACTGCAACCTGCTTAGCCTCGGAGCCAGGAGTAGTGCTGTAGACTTGACTGCTGCTGCTGCTGCTTTTTTCTGAATATTCACCTCCTCAAACTGAATGAATATTCGCCTCTGCATCTGACCACAGATGATTCCTGAGCAGTCACTGCCTACTCCTTTGCCAGGTGGTCATCAATCTACTTTTTGCCTATATCTTAGGTGTGACCACCTTACTCTAATTCTAATCTATGATGGTCTCAGCCTGATACTAAGTTCTTCCAGCTACAGTTACAATTGACTTACTTGGCCAGTCTGGAGCTGCAGCTGGACGCACTTCCCGTAGATGTAGTCCTCAACAACACTGGAAGTTTTGCTGACTTCCCATATGCTGAATGAGGAGCATAACAATGCCCTGATTGCCATCATTCATGCACGGAGGCTAATGGGGGGGACGAGGTGGGGAGAAGGAGTGGAGACAACTTTTAAGAAGCTAGAAATACACGGCTGTGAATCACGGCGGACATTAACCTTACTGGTCGGTTATCCTTGGTTCTGAAAACTACTGTTTATGTTTTATTACCCAATGGGCCAATGAAATTCACTGGTCAGCACCGGTGACAACCTACGACAACCTACGACCTCCTGGCGACCCACTACCACTCCACCTACGTCACGAGAATTCTCGCCACTCTCCATGGCGTCCAAATTCTGGTTGCCGCTCATTTTCAACATTAGGAAACTGGTACATGATTACTGTTAGTCAAAACTTTGATGGAGCTGGCATCCTGGACTGTTCATAACATGCAGAGAATATTCAGTTGTTCATTGCTAGTGTTCCTAATCTCAGGGAGTCAAATTAAAAGAAAGATGAACAGAAATGATAATCAATCATGGGAGCACCAAGAGCATCTCATGTAGTAAGTAAGTCAATCCTCTGGTTCCTTTGAATAGTCAGCTTGTGTTTTTGTCATAAGCATTCATGTTAAATGATTTTGAAGCATTGTCATGTTATAGTGGATAATATTGTTGGCCTGGAGAATTCAAACTGTCAACAAGACAACATGAGAGGCTTAAAAAAAAAAAGATTATTGCTGCTTTTTTAATCTTCCATTCTTCATTTGTTTCCTTGTTGATGTATTATTATTTAAATTTGATATTACTTTGCACTCACAATTTTACATTTGAAATGGAAATGATCTATCAAGTCAGTATTTGAAATCATGCCAAGTATCTTATCGTTAAAAAAAAATCAAACCTAGGACTCCAGCACTGGAAGGTAACACGGCTGAACTATTGGTAAAGGAAAAACTCAATTGGAATGTTGCTCAAATATTCGTACAACTTTACAGAAGGCAGCCACATTGCCTGACTAATAATAATCAGATGGGGGAATTGAAAATAATAAATCTGGATCCCAAGAGGCTCATGATAGTTTAGGAGATAAGACTGAAATTGAAGTATATGACTTCATCTGAATAACATGCCTGTTTACCAATGGAAGTGCACAAGAGCAAAGAAAATAAATCAAGCCACCCCTGTAGTGTTTTAATTTGTACTAATTGTTTCTGTGGAATTTTAATAATCTTTATAATATTGCTCATGTAAACATAATGGAGAGTTGAAGGAAAATCGTCTTATGTTTTAACCAGAGAAGAACAGCTGACTCTGCTTAGTCCATATTGAAATATCTAAAGCAATTGCATAGATTTTGTTTTTGAAGTACTTGACCCTTAGTCTGTTCAATGTTTGTAAAATGTATCCTCCTCTATAATTTGCTCTGATATCTTTGTATTTCTGAACTTTCCATTCCATCCCCAGAAGTTGTCATGGCTCCTAGCAAACTGATATTTCCTTTGTAACTCAACATCGCCAGATTTTGATGATTTGATTTTGATTTTATCTCCCAGCTGATAGCCTGGCCCTCTTTGAATTGATTTGATCCTCAAGCCATCATTACGTGTTCTGCAGGCTGGATGCTCCAAATGGTTTTGTCTGATTTGTTAACTTCATTTGGTTATAATTATGAACAATTCCACACAAAGGGATTAAGCAGCAGCATCATTTAAAACAAATGAGTAAAGGGTGTTTTGCACATCAAGGGAACAATTATGAAACATAGTTTTAAAAAGCTTGTTGAACTTCAGTAGGTGTATTTTGCATCCTACATACAACTGTATTTTTTATTTGCAAACATATTATAATCTTCATGCTATAGACAATATGGTTCAAAATTACAAAATAAATTGGAGCAGAATCCATAAATTACTTAGCTCTTATTTTCTGCAATATGTAACTTCTAATCATTTAAATTACAATTACAGCATTTTTACTAGCTAGTGATTTGCAGGGTGAATTACAATATGCAATGCCAAACATATTAACGGTATCCATAGTCAAGTCAAGTCAAGTCAAGTCAAGTCACTTATATTTCTATAGCACATTTAAAAAACAACTCTCGTTGGCCAAAGCGCTTTACATTGGTGGATGTACTGACGTTATACAACATTGGTTCATGGATTAAGTACATACATAAATACATACACATAGCCCTTCCTCAGAGGTCGTCAAGAAAGGCTTGAGAGTATCATAGATTCAGCAAGTGATTTATTTTGCCAAGACCTTGCATATTCAACTATGAACCATAATTTTATTACTTACTCTGGCAAATATACCTTCATAATGTTAGTTAACCTTGATGCATATATTCCAATATTACCAATCGTTACATTTCTGGACACACCAAAACAATATATTGGATCATACTTTGATAAGTAGATTGTTATTTTTAAGCAATTCCCACAGCATATTAATTTTTTTTTAAGAAAGATATGACATCCTTTAATACAGCACCTCATATTTCACTTGGGTAGCTTATACCCCCGCGGTATGAACATTGACTTCTCTAACCAAGTAGCCCTTGCTATCCCTCTCTCTCCATCATCTCCCCCTTCCCACCACTCTTACTGTATCCGATTATATTCCATATCTGTACCACCCACTCTCCCGACATCAGTCTGAAGAAGGGTCTCGACCCAAAATGTCACCCATTTCTTCTCTCCATAGATGCTGCCTGTCTTACTAAGTTACTCCAGCATTTTGTGTCTATGTTAAATACATTTGAAATATTGATATTACAGAATTAATGAAATTGAAGTCACAGAGGAAGGCTCACCTTGTTCTAGCCTGGTCAGAATTGGATTGTGAGTTAATTGTGTTTTTTCCCCTGTTCTTAATCCATAGCTCCAAGGTAATCCATAGCTCCAAGGTAAAGTGTTCATCCAATTATGTTTCAAAAGTGGTTGTGGATTCAACTTCTACTGGCCTTTCTGACAGTGAGTCCACAATACATTGTCTTTTTTTTCTGAAAAACCCTCTTTAAGTAGACAAATCAATTTAAATTCTTGGGCTGACAGATCACACTCAAGCCTGTTGTGCTGGCAGCTCACTCACGGCTGGTAGGTGAGCAGTTGAGTCACGGCTATTCCTTGAAAATCCATTTCAAGCAGGGAGCAATGCCACCAAATTCAAATGCAGTTTCATACCACTCAAGCAGTGTGCAGTGCCACCAAACTCAAGTGCAGTTTCCTACCACTTCAGGCAGGGTGCAGGGCCACCAAACTCAAGTGCAGTTTCCTACCACTTCAAGCAGGGTGCAGGGCCACCAAACTCAGGTGCAGTTTCATGCCACTTCATGCAGGGTGCAGGGCCACCAAACTCAAGTGCAGTTTCATGCCACTTCAAGCAGGGTGCAAGGCAACCAAATGCTAGTGCTGTTTAATGCCATTTCAAGCAGGGTGCAAGGCCACCAAATTCAAGTGCAGTTTCATACCATTTCCAGCAGGGTGCAAGACAACCAAACTGAAGTGCAGTTTCATACCATTTCAAGCATGTTGCAAAGCAACCAAATTCAAGTGCAGTTTCATACCATTTCCTGCAGGGTGCAAGGCCACCAAATTTAAGTGCAGTTTCATGCCATTTCATGCAGGGTGCAAGGCCACCACATTCAAATGCAGTTTTATACCATTTCAAGCAGGGTGAAACCACCATAAATCCAACATAAAACACCCCATTAACACCACACTCACAGTTCAGTAGACATTCAGTGTGTTTAGTTGATTCACAGCTCAGACAGTCGTGCCCTCTTACTCCCCCATCTTGCAGAGACTGAGCCACACCCAAACTTCTGGGTTTTATAATCCCTCCCCCCTCCCACCGAAATGGGCGTGGCCTTCATGGCGTGATTGACAGGGGAGAGCTTCTCAACATTTTTTTTAAACACTAATAACACTTTTATTTTTCATTGATGGGAAGAATCCTCTGCACTGGATGAGCGGAGGGAGACTGAGTAAGATGGCCAAAAATGACAGCCGTAAGTGGTAGCGTTTTATCCAAAATCAATATACAGTGCAAACAGGAAGTTGTGCAGTTACCACCACCAACAACCATTTGCAGTGCCGGATTTCAAAGCTGTTACCACCTCCAACAACCATTTGCAGCGCAGCATTTTAAAGCACTTACCACCACCAACAACCATTTGCAGTGCAGCATTTCAAAGCAGTTACCACCACCAGCAACCATTTATAGTGCAGCATTTCAAGGCAGTTACCCCAACCACACCATTTTTACCACCACCAGCACCATTTGCAGTGCAGCATTTCAAGGCAGTTACCACCACCAGCAACCATTTGCAGTGCAGCATTTCAAGGCAGTTACCACCACCAGCAACCATTTGCAGTGCAGCATTTCAAAGCAACCACATTTTCATTTTCAAACCACATTAAGGACACTTATAGTTGAGTAGACATGTGTTCAGTGTTATTCACAGCTCAGAGAGATGTGACCCTCTTGCTTCCTCCATCTTGCAGAAACTGAGTGAGGCACAACACTTCCGGGTTTTATAGTCCCTCCCCCTCCCATCAGCAGGCGCAGCAGAGAGAATGTCAACATTTTTTAAACATTAATAACTCTTTTATTTTTCATCGATGGGAAAAATCCTCTTGTCCTGCGCAGTGGAGGGGGACTCTAAGATGGCCAAAAATCGCAGCCGTAAGTGGTAGCGTTTTTTCAAAAATCATGAAACAGAAAAACAGGAAGTGGTCAAGATCTTACTTTTACTAATATAGATGATGTCCCAGCAATGTTTTTGTAACTAGAAAAAAAAGACATGCAGGAAATACTTAGTTGGTCAGCCAGGATCTGTGGAGAGATTGTCAGAGTTCTGAGAATGTTCAGCACTAAAAGACTATGATCTGTGGATGATGGATCTCCAAAGAAAATGGACATCCTTCATCCACTGTGTGGCAGACAATGGTCTGATATCAGCAGTGGGATCATTGTTTTTGCTTTTGAACATGCTCTCAATTTTTCTCTACATGTTATCAAGTTTTACACATCACAATTTTTCTCTACACATTATCAATATTCTGCTGTGACTTGACTGATATTTGATACATCTAGTATGGTCTCAATGCTTTGGCAAGTGTCAAGTCCTGTTAAAAGTCACATCAACCTGACTCTCCATCTTCATGGGTTAGCAGGGAAGCACTCCATGATCCCTTTGTCATTTTATGATTAGCATCTTTCCACTGTTTATTCTCTTGCTTTATTACACTTTACAAATGCACTAACTCATATATCTCTAGATTTTAATTCAATATGTGTCCATATGAGTAGTCCATCAATTTCCTTCTGTACTTACAACTTCCTTCCTCGTTATAAACCCCACAGCCAACATTGGCATTATCAGTTTGTGGCCCCTAAAATTAACTTCAAATCTGTTAAACAGAACCATAAAAATCAAATGGCCTAGCATATACGCAATACACCCTGAAATTCCTGTTAACCTCCTTTGCTTTCTGTTGGTTAAACCAATTTCTAATCCAATTTGCCACATTCACTGACATCTATTTGTCTGATTAATCTGATTAATTAACTTTGTTAAATGCCTTGTTTGTATAAACTGCATCAAATCCTGACTCAGATCGTAACTCTTTTTAACCATTTGGCAAATTCATTTATTCTCTTTAAAAAAAAATTAGATCAGAATTGTTAATTAAATGTGGGTTTGCTGCTGAGATTTAATTTATAAAATATAACACTCCACCAGTGTTTACAAATATATAAGTATTCATGCAAACATGATGTTTTTGACACCCAGTGACATTTTTTACATTTAGCATTAATACTAATGTTGAATGCATTTGATCATGGGTGTAACGATTTGTACTGCATAAGCAGTTTATCCATATTCCTTACTTATTAATTTAAGTTTTTTTTTGTATAGGTTAACATTGCCTATGAGTTCCTAGGCATTCATATTCAATGAAAAACTAACTTTAAAATAACATTATTGATGGCATAATTATATGAATTGGAAAATAAAATAATTATTTTTCTCATTAGCAATACACTGGCCTTGAAATGTCATCTTAACATTCCCTCTCCTCTTCCATGCACTTATGAGATTGTCCTCCTAAGAGCATTGCTTGTAAAGACATAACACCAAATGACAAGAATGGTTTATCACTTAATAATTATTAAAATATTCACAGGATGTTTTCCTGGCATGGTGTCAAACACACAAAGTAATATTTTTTGATGTATCGTTCCACTGAAAGTGAGTGTCAAAGCCGTTTTTAAATAACAGAGATGATAATTAATTACAGGATGACTGAATGCTTGATCCAGTAGCCATAGTGCACTCAACCTTGTAAAATGACAAGTGACACTTTTTTGACATACTGAAAGAAAATAATACTTGAGGTTAGGGCTAAATTAATTGATGAAACACCACCATGACATGAGTCATGAAAATAACATTTCTGTCATCACTTCAGGGCACAGTTTTGTATAGACCTATCAGCAACATTAGATAGCATTGAGTAAACTGCAGTAAATAGTACAAACAAAATGACACATTATTTTTGACATCGTTAATATTGTTAAAAAAATTAAAATTAATAGTTGATGTTATATCAATGTGTGTGCAACCTAGCAAGCGAAATAACATTTTATTAAAGCTTTTCATCGTTTTGCACAGATATTGTAGGCCAAAGGACCTCTTCCTGTATTGTAGTGTTTTATGTTCTATGTACATGGCCAGCAGATGAGATCCTATTAGATATGTTCCATAACAAAATCTTTCATCTCTTCTCTGAAATTTAAAACCAACTTGTTTTCAAACTTCTCCACTTTTGATTAAAAATCTTGGACCTAAATCATTAACTTTGTTTCCCATTCCACAAATGCATCTGACCTGTTGAGCTTTTACAGCTGTTTTGATTTTTTTTTGTTTTTGTTTCCAGCATATACAGCCTTTTTTTTAATTTCAAATACACTTCCTGAAGGCCACTTAAATGTAAGCTTTTACCATCATAGAAAATGAAGAGCTTTCATGATCATAGCGGATGTGACTTTGTTCATCTTCTGGTACAGAAAATAACATGAACTGGGCAATATACCATTGTTCAGAGATGAAAAGACAGCTGACATCCTTTGCTTCATAACTTGCAAACTTTTCACGTTTTATGTAATAATCTGTGGTATAGCCCAAAGGAAAAGCTCCATGACTTATGAATGTCAAAGAATAATCTTCTTGGAAATACATCTTTGAATGCTTTTCAACTTGCATTACAGCTTCCACTTGAGTAAAAAGCAAGTATACTGGAATGACCCATTAAAATCCCACCCCATTTTGATCGCATGCAGTTCAATCAGTTTTCTATTTATTCACATTGTTATGAGTTGTCTTCAGAATTAATCTCTCAGAATGATGTATCAGTTTTGTTCCTTTCTCTTATCCTGGAAATATATTGTAAACTGTGTCTATACAGCATCAGTGTATACAATTAATCTATTATCATATAAGGGGAACACAATAAATAGTAAGATTAAACGAGAACTTACCAGTTCGAAGTTTGATCGTTATTTTATGAGGAGCACGTTGAGGGAATACGTGAAGAACCCTGCCAGGACGCATGCGTGTCATTCTTCAAAGCAGCGGTGTGAAATCACAGATAACTGTAATGACTGAACATAGTAAGATTAGAGAAGAAATACCAGTTGAGTATATGATCATGGGTGGGAGCGGAGGGCACGTATTCCCTCAATGTACTCCTCATAAAATAATGATCAAACTTTGAACTGGTAAGTTCTCGTTTAATCTTACTATTTTACTTCGGAGTCACGTGAGTGACTACGTGAAGACTTCAAAGCTCTGTGATTTCATGCCGTGGAAACGAGTCCATGCATCACATCTGCCTAATGACTGTGGGAGGAATTGTGTCAATATAATTTAGACATGAACCCGACATTGAAATCCATGAAAAATTTATTAACACCAAATTATAGCCCCTATTTATAGGGTAAATTAAATTACAGAACTTAAAATTGTTTCTACGAATGTTCCAGGTTTAATGACTGGTTTATGATAAAATAGTTGGAATGTTTTTTCCCCTGACCATCCTGCTGTCTTGAGGATTTGGTCCATTGGTACATCCAACTGCATAGCTGCTGATGTAGCTGCAGCCCTGGTGGAATGAGATTTAAAAATATTAGTATCCATCCCAGCCTGTGTTAGAACCTGTTTCAGCCATCTTGAGATGGTCTGGACCGTCACTTTTTTGTGTGGTTGCTTGTGGCTGATTAAAAGTGCCTTCTCATTGCCTCTGATGATTTTCGTGTTCTCCATGTATAACAACAAATGTCTTACTATACAGAGACGATCATCTATTGGGTAAGACCTACATTCTCTATTGAGGCCTGCTGATCCCTGTCTGTTCTGCTTAACTAATTCATAAATATGAAACGTAATATTTCCAGATGAAGAAGTCATGTTGTCCAGTCTTAATTTATGTAACGACTTTACCCTTTGTGCCATGACCAAAGCCATTAGCATGACTGTTTTCAGTGTCAGTCTATGTAGGGACAGAGCTGTTGCTGGAGACCAATTCCTTAGCATCGTCAGAACAATACTCACATCCCATATTTGAGAGTGCCTGGTTCTTGGGGGATTGGTATTAAAAATTCCCCTCATAAGTTTGTTACCAGGGGGTGAGTCCCAACAGAATGACGCTCTGTTCCTTGCCATAGATAAGTTGATAGGGCACGTCTGGCGCAGTTCATGGCACTATAACTGAGCCCCTCATCATAATGGAGGCCTGCCAGGAATTCCAGAACAGACGGGATGTTCATTGATCTGTAGGTGATGCTGTTTCTGTGACAATACATCTCCCATTTCCTGATATAGACCAGATACTGTTTTTTGGTGGACTGTCTGTGGGCCGCCGAAATTATGTTCACTGTTCGGTCCGTCAGTCCCAGCTGTAGTAGAGGTATTTTTAGACTACAAATTAATAAATTCATATAGTTATGACATGGGTGGCTATCCCTTGTTACGGGATGAACCAATAAATCTTGTCTATTCGGGATGGTGATACATGGTTCTAACACCATGTTCAGTATCACAGGGCACCATGGTTGAGTAGGCCAATCGGGTACTACCAAAATACCAGACGCAGTCTTGCTGTATTTTCCTTAATACCCGACTGATGAGGCAGAAAGGAGGGAATGCATAAATAAACAATTTCCCCCAATGCAGCGAAAATGCATCTGTTGCCGCTGCCCCAGGGTCTGGTTCCCACGAAACATAGTTTGATAACTGGTGATTAAGTCTGGATGCGAATAGATCAATATCTGGTGTTCCATACCGTGCTGTAATATCAGCAAATACTTTTTTATTCAACATCCATTCGGTGTTTTCATTAAATTTGCGTGACCTGGTGTCTGCCACTAAATTTAGTTTACCTGGTAGGTAAGTAGCTGATATCCAAATATGTCTCTGGATACACCATTGCCAAATTGTATTAGCCAGATTGTCACATGATGTCGATTTGTTTCCACCCATGTGGTTGATATATGCTACCACGGTGGTATTGTCAATCTGTAGTCTAACATGCTGGTGATATAACCCAGAACAATATGACTTTAGGCCATGGAATGCACCCAACATTTCCAGGTAGTTTATTCCCAGTGTTTGTAATAATGATGCCTCCTGTGCAGTCCATCTACCTCCACAGCTGGATATGGAATTGGTGGCACCCCAACCAAGTGCACTGGCATCAGTTTGTAGCACCATAGAAGGGTTGCTGATAATGATTGGATTGAAACAAAGCCGAATGTTATCTTTCCACCATTTTAGTTCCATTATAGCTTTGATTGGTAGCTTCATTGGTCTGTCTAAATGACCAGTATTAATTTTGTGTGCTCGTATTTTTGCTCTCTGTAAATTTTGGTAATGTAAAGGTCCGAATTGTGTGGCTAGAAAAGCAGCCACCATTTTGCCAATTACTTTTGCTACTAATCTGATGGACGGTTTACTGATGTCAATGAGGTTATTGCAAGCCTCTATTAAGTCTATAGCCTTTCCCTTTGGCAAAGTCACCGACATGTGAACTGAGTCAATGGTGAACCCCAAATAGTCCATAGTAGTGGAAGGCGTTAATTTAGATTTAACTGGATGGATAATAAACGCCAGTTTTTCAAATAACCCCAGTTTTGTGGTTGTTACGGTTTGTTTGGCCAATTCCAAAGTTTTGCCCACAATAAGTATGTCATCTAGATATGCCATGAGCATGTGTTTTCGTTTCCGTAGAAACGCTAGGGCTGGTTTCAAAATTTTTGTGAACAGCCTGGGGGCTGATGTTAATCCATTTGGCAGCGCTCTATACTGCCAAAGCTGTCCCATCCAGTTGAATTTTAAGTGACATCTATGGTCACCTCGTATAGGCACTGAATAGTAAGCATCTTTTAAATCGATGCTAGCCATGAAGTAACCTTTGGAAATCAATTGTTTTGCAGTAACAAAGGTTTCCATTTTTAAATGAATATATTGTACAAATGTATTCAATTTGGTCAAATCTATGATGATGCGACAACCACCATCTTTTTTGTTTTTGGTAAAGATATTGGACACGAATTCTAGCGATTCGTGTTGGGATTTTTCAATTACCCCTTTTGCGTAAAGCCATTCCAGTTCAGCATGCGCTTCTGATTTTTCTTTACCTGAAAGTACGAACATTCGGTTCGGTACATGCTGAACTGGAGGGCTGTATTTGTGTATAAATTCTATGGTATATCCCTGGATACTGCTTAAAATATAAGTGTCGGTAGTTAACATACTCCATGCATCCAGAAAGAAGTGTAATCTCCCCCCAACCTCCATGCTCCCTGCAATTTGTAGGGAACCAGACCCACCTACCTCCATAGTTACCAGTGGCAGGTTTACTTCTTTTTGTAAATCCTTCGTTGATGTTGAGGCGCCAGTGTCTGGGTTTGTGGTTGGGTTGGTGTTGGAGGTTTGCGTATTTTCCAAAAAGGCCGGCCTGGGCCATGGCCTAAAAAAGACTCATGTTCGGACCTTTGAGCTTTCAACAGTTTGTCTTGTTCTACTGGTGGGTGCGTAAGGGTGCTGTTTATGGCCGTAGTAGGTTTTTGATGAAGTCGCTTTTATAAGCCCCAGAGTTTTTGCCTCCTCATCGAGCTCCTCGATTTGCTTCGATAGGTTACCTCCAAATAGTAAAATTGGTGGTTTTACGTTTCCAGGTTTGCACAGACCTGCGAATTTTGGGTTTAGAGCAGGTCGGATGGCATTCTTCCTGATGCTGTTTATTTCATATTGTGTGTTGCAAAGCAGTGCCAGTGCATCCTGTTGGTCCTGCGACATGTCCTTCTCATCTACTGTGTGGGCGAAAGCTGTTATTCCCGCTGTTAGGAGCTTTAGTACCTTTTGGAGTTTGACATCCATGCCTCTAACTCCTGCTCCGATATGTTTCCATATGCAATTATTTACAACAGGAACATTCAGGGATATACAGTTACCCGGTGCCAAGTGTCTTGCCGTGGTATCCAATACAGCCTGTTCCTGTAGCTGGTTAAAGGACATATAATCTATACTGGCAGCTAGTTTTTGTTCCAGGTTTTGGCCAGTCTGGTCTGGCTGTATGAAGTTGGACACCATGTGCAGTAGATTTTCACGTTCCTGCACCCCTTGCACACTTGATTTCTCTTCTGCAAACCCCTCTTCAGGATCAGCCCAGAACTGACCCCCAGTACTCCTCTCTGACAAGGGAGATGCACTGTGCAGCCCTACAAGAGGTGCTGCTGTGGGTTTAACATAGTGCCCACAGTGACTAGACTCCATCTCCCGGAGCCTGTCACGTTGGAGCAACTGCTCCACACACCGCTCCATCCGGCTCCAGCGCTCACAGTCGCTGTCCGCTCGCGGCTGCTCTAAGTCGGACTCATCTGAGTCAACGACTTTGTTAGTTTTTTGTTTTGCCTTAACGCCCGGCCGCGGAGTGGATCTGGTCGGTGCGGAGGCGAAGTCGGGCACAGCTGTTCCCATTATGGGTGATTCATGTGCCGCTAGCCGCTGCTGGCTGCCCGCAACTCCGCGGTCTTCCCCCGCCAGCTTTGTCGCAGCCCTCGTTGTTTTCTTGGACTTGTCCATTGACTCCCCACCTGTAAATCAGTATGGGAACAACACAAAAGACCGCAGAGTATCTCTTACCTGCAGGTTCCGGCTTTTAAAACTGCCGCTGCGGGGGAACGTCGTTCCACCCCGCCTGACTGTTTCACAATGCGTTTAGCAATATGACACGCATGCGTCCTGACAGGGTTCTTCACGTAGTCACTCACGTGACTCCGAAGTAAAACTATCCACGCATCATTCTAACTGATTTTATTTTCAGGAATAGAAGTAAAATTGAGAGATGCTAAGAAAATGAAAGTTAAGATTAAATCTAACTCATACACTTTAAGCTTCGGGGCAGACCTATGAAAATATATGAATGGTAAGCAGAGAGCCAGCTGTGATCAGCTGAGAGAAAACTAATTGAAAATTGTATTATCTGCTCTGTGTAAATATTCAATGTATCCAACCAGATTAGTTTAATGGAAACAGTTAACACTGGGGAGGCTGGTGGGTCGGGCAGTGGGGAACAGGCGAGAAGAGTCGAGGGAGAAGGGCGTTAATGGAGGGGTTGATATCAAGGCCCACTCAGAAATACAAAATATTTAGATAAAAATAAAATTCACAACATATCCTCTGATCACAGCAAGGAATCTTTGACTGGGATTTTAATTAAAATTGATTTTGATTAAAACTGTTGTGGGATTACTTCCTAGAAATATATTCTGCCTTTTTCTAATTAAAATTGTGAATATAACATTTGAAAGAAAAAAATTACAGAAAATAGACCAACAGTACTATAACGATGGAAATCAAACATGAATTATTCTTATATTTTAGTCTATACACGAAAAAGATAATAACGATAGTGTCAGTCGAAAGCCATGAAATTCGTGATCTCCACACTTTCCTTCTGAAAGATAATAGAAGAGAGCTTCAGGATCTGGGCTGGTCCAGAAGGTCATAGGGAAGAGAGGTTCAGAAGTTGAGAGGTTGAACATCAGGCCAGGGCCTGAGAAAATGATCAGAACCATATCTTGGGGTTTGAAATCAGGAGGAGTTATATCAGAGATTCATGGTAGGAATCATAAGTTTAGGACAAATAGCCATACAATATGGAAACAAGCCATTCAGCCCATCACATGCATACTCGCATGCTTGCATTAGATCCTCGATTTCCTCATTCACAGACCACAGTCTGTCAGTATTGGTGGAAATGTGTCATCCTCGATAACAATCAGCACGGGAGCACCTCAAGGCTGTGTGCTCAGCCCCCTGCTTTACTCACTCTATACTCATGACTGCATAGCCGGACCTAGTGCGAACTCCGTCATCAAGTTTGCCGATGACACCACTGTTATGGGACGTATCACTGATGGGGATGAGTCAGAGTATAGAAGTGAGATCGACTGATTGACCAAATGGTGCCAGCACAATAACCTAGCTCTCAACTCCAGCTAAACCAAGGAACTGATTGTGGACTTTGGAAGGGGTAGGATGGGGACTCACAGTCCCATTTATCTCAACGGGTCGATGGTGGAAAGGTTCAAGAACTTCAAATTCCCGGGCGTGCATATTTCCGAAGATCTCTCCTGGTCCCAGAACACTGATGCAATTATAAAGAAAGCACATCAGCGCCTCTACTTCCTGAGAAGATTAAGGAGAGTTGGTATGTCAAGGAGGACTCTCTCGAACTTCTACAGGTGCAGAGTAGAGCGCATACTGACTGGTTGCATCGTGGCTTGGTTCGGCAACTTGAGCGTCCAGGAGCGGAAAAGACTGCAAAAAGTTGTAAACACTGCCCAGTCCATCATCGGCTCTGACCTCCCTACCATCGAGGGGATCTATCGCAGTCTCTGCCTCAAAAAGACTGGCAACATCATCAAGGACGCATACCATCCTGGCCACACACTCGTCTCTCCGCTGCCATCAGGTAGAATTAAATTAAATTAAATTTCTTCATTTATATAGCACATTTTTAGTCAACTTGCATTGACCCCAAAGTGCTTCACATAATTACATTCACACACACAGGCAAAGGTGGGTGAAGTGTCTTGCCCAAGGAGACACACAGGCAAAGGTGGGTGAAGTGTCTTGCCCAAGGACACAACGACAGTATGCACTCCAAGCGGGATTCGAACCAGCCACCTTCCGGTTGCCAGCCGAACACTTAGCCCATTGTGCCATCTGTCGTCCCAACAGAAGGTACAGGAGCCTGAAATCTGGTACATCCTGGGTCAGGAACCGCTTCTTTCCCACAGCCATCAGACTATTAAACACAACTTCAAACAAACTCTGAACTATAATAGCCTATTGCACTTTATCTGTTTATTTATTTGTGTAAATATATTTTCAATGGTATATGGACACACTGATCTGTTCTGTATTTATGCCTACAATATTCTGTTGTGCTGCAGCAAGCAAGAATTTAATTATCCTATCTGGGACACATGACATTAAACTCTCTTGACTCTTGACTTGACGACTTGAATTGCTCACGAGTAGACACCCACTTTCCAGCATTTGGCCAGTAGCATTCCTTGTGTAGGTAATGGTTCAATAGATATTTCTTACGTTTTTTTTGTGGTTCTACTTCCATCACTCAGTATAGCAATGTATGCCAGTAACTTACCACTCTCTGATGAAAAAAAGCTTGCCAGATTACTTTTAAATATGTTGTTCCTTACTCGAAAACTACATCCTCTAGTACTCTCCTGTAATAAGGAAATGAGCTTTCTGCAGTGTACCCTATCTATGTCCAAAATAATCTTATTCTTATAATTTTATAATTTCAATCGTATTCTTTGTTAACTCCTCCTTTTTGGGGAAAACACGCCAAGGCTCTCCAGCCTCTCTCATAGCTGAAATGCTCCAACCCAGGCAACATCCTCTCCAATATTGTCATATATTCTCCATTCAGTTTGAGAAGAAACATTTAAATCTTGCCTCTGCATATACTACAATGCATTTAAAACCTTGTTAAACTGAAAGGGTTCAATGACATGTTCCTCTAAATTGCCAGAACTAGGAAATAATGATGATTATGCATTGAGTACTGAAATTCTGCTACCAGATAAGGGTGATTTGACACCAGAAGTACCTACTATATATTTCAGTGGCATAATTTGACCTGAAAAAGTTCATTATAAAATGCTAGAGATTCTTAACAGATCAGGCAGCATCTGTGGAGAGAGAAACAAAGTTAACATTTCAGGTCAGAGACATTCAAAAGATCTAGTAAAATGAGAAAACAAGCCTGTTTTAAGTTGCAGAGATTGGGAGAAATCATATAACCATATAATATAACCATATAACATTTACAGCACGGAAACAGGCCATCTCGACCCTTCTAGTCCGTGCCGAACACGTATTCTCCCCAAGTCCCATATACCTGCGCTCAGACCATAACCCTCCATTCCTTTCCCGTCCATATAACTATCCAATTTATTTTTAAATGATAAAAACGAACCTGCCTCCACCACCTTCACTGGAAGCTCATTCCACACAGCCACCACTCTTTGAGTAAAGAAGTTCCCCCTCAAGTTACCCCTAAACTTCAGTCCCTTAATTCTCAAGTCATGTCCCCTTGTTTGAAACGTCCCTACTTTCAGTGGGAAAAGCTTATCCATGTCAATACTGTCTATCCCTCTCATCATTTTAAAGACCTCTATCAAGTCCCCCCTTAACCTTCTGCGCTCCAAAGAATAAAGCCCTAACTTGTTCAACCTTTCTCTGTAACTTCTGTAAATTCTGCTACCAGGTAAGGGTGATTTGACACCAGAAGTACATACTATATATTTCAGTGGCATAATTTGACCTGAAAAAGTTCATTATAAAATGCTAGAGATTCTTAACAGATCAGGCAGCATCTGTGGAGAGAGAAACAAAGTTAACATTTCAGGTCAGAGACATTCAAAAGATCTAGTAAAATGAGAAAACAAGCCTGTTTTAAGTTGCAGAGATTGGGAGAAATCATATAACCATATAGGTAATTCGTTGCTACCCTAATAACAAACCTTGGATTACCAGCAGCCTGAAGGCCTTACTAAATGAGAATGAGTAAGAAAAACAAGGAGATAGTTATGGACTTCAGGAGGGGGAGGAGGAGGACTCAAGCAACACCAGTCACCATTAAGGGCACTGAGGTGGAGGTGGTCGCTAACCACAGGTACCTTGGGGTGCAGCTTGACAGTGAGCTGAACTGGAAGTGTCATATGGAGGCGGTGTACAGGAAGGGACAAAGCCGACTGTATTTTTTAAGGAGGCTGAGGTCATTTAACATCTGCCAACCCCTACTGTGCAGTGTCTACCATTCAGTGGTGGCCAGTGCTCTGTTTTTTGCTGTGGCCTGTTGGGGAGATGGCGCCCGCATAGCGGACAAAAACAGACTGGACAAGCTAATCAGGAAGGCCGGCTCAGTGGTCGGGGCTGAGCAACGAACGGTCCAGCAGGTGGCAGAGGCCAGAACTCTGAACAAACTGGGTTCAATAATGACCAACCCCACTCACCCACTCCATGCCCTGAAGGTGATCAAGAACAGCATCTTCAGTCAGAGGCTGATTGCACCAATGTGCAAAACTGAGAGACATAGGAAGTCCTGTTTACCAGCTGCTATAAGGTTATATAATGCGCATAAATAACTGCACTTTTTTTTTTTTTAATTAATTGTATTTTAACTTGTATTTTAACTTGTTAAGTATGGAAGCCATTTGAGGAAATGTGTGGTGTTATGTCTGTCTTGAAGCTGTCGTGGCACTGTAATTTCCTGTAAAGGATTATTAAAGGTATAATCATCAATCATAATCAACAGTTGCTGAAATCCAGGCAACATTCTAGTAAATCTCCTCTGTACTCTCTCTATTTTGTTGACATCCTTCCTATAATTAGGCGACAAAAATTGTACACCATACTCCAGAATTGGCCTCACCAATGCCTTGTACAATTTTAACATTACATCCCAACTTCTATACTCAATGCTCTGATATATAAAGGCCAGCACACCAAAAACTTTCTTTACCACCCTATCTACATGAGATTCCACTTTCAGGGAACTGTGCACAGTTATTCCCAGATTCCTCTGTTCTCCTGCATTTTTCAATTCCCTACCATTTACCATGTACGTCCTATTTTGATTTGTCCTGCCAAGATGTAGCACCTCACACTTATCAGCATTAAATTCCATCTGCCATCTTTCAGCCCACTCTTCCAACTGGCATAAATCTCTCTGTGGACTTTGAAAATCTACCTCATTATCCACAACCCCACCTATCTTAGTATCATCTGCATATTTACTAATCCAATTTACCACACCATCGTCCAGATCATTGATGTACATGACAAACAACAGTGGATCCAACACAGATCCCTGTGGCACCCCACTTGTCACTGGCCTCCAACCTGACAAACAACCATCCACCATTACTCTCTGGCATCTCCCATTCAGCCACTTTTGAATCCATCTTGCTACTCCACCATTAATACCCAACCATTGAACCTTCTTAACCAACCTTCCATGAGGAACCTTGTCAAAGGCCTTACTGAAGTCCATATATACAACATCCACTGCTTTACCCTCATCAATTTCCCGAGTAACCTCTTCAAAAAATTCAAGAAGATTAGTCAAACATGACCTTCCAGGCACAAATCCATGTTGACTGTTCCTAATCAGACCCTGTTTATCCAGATGCTTATATATATTATCTCTAAGTATCCTTTCCATTATTTTCCCACCACTGATGTCAAACTAACAGGTCTATAATTGCTAGGTTTACTCTTAGACCCCTTTTTAAACAATGGAACAACATGCGCAGTACGCCAATCCTCCGGCACTATTCCCGTTTCTAATGACATTTGAAATATTTCTGTCATAGCCCCTGCTATTTCTACATGAACTTCCCTCAATGTCCTAGGGAATATCCTGTCTGGACCTGGAGACTTATCCACTTTTATATTTCTCAAAAGTGTCAGTACTTCCTGTTCTTTGAATCTCATAGTTTCCATAGCTACTCTACTTGTTTCCTTTACCTCACATAATTCAATATCCTTCTCCTTGGTGAATACCGAAGAAAAGAAATTGTTCAATATCTCCCCCATCTCTTTGGCTCTGCAGATAGCTGTCCACTCTGACTCTCTAATGGACCAATTTTATCCCTCGTTATCCTTTTGCTATTAATATAGCTGTAGAAACCTTTTGGATTTACTTTCACCTTACTTGCCAAAGCAACCTCATATCTTCTTTTAGCTTTTCTAATTTCTTTCTTAAGATTCTTTTTACATTCTTTATACTCCTCAAGCACCTCATTTACTCCATGCTGCCTATAATTATTGTAGATCTTTTTCCGAACCAAGTGTCCAATTTCCCTTGAAAACCATGGCTCTTTCCAATTTTTACTATTTCCTTTCAACCGAACAGGGACATAAAGATTCTGTACTCTTAAAATGTCACCTTTAAATGTACTCCATTTCTCTTCCACATCTTTCCCATAAAACAAACTGTCCCAATTTACTCCTTTTAAATCCTTTCGCATCTCCTCAAAGTTAGCCTTTCTCCAATCAAAAATCTCAACCCAAGGTCCAATTCTGACCCTCTCCATAATTATATTGAAACTAATGGTATTGTGATCACTGGTCCCGAACTGTTCCCCAACGCATACCTCTGCCATCTGACCCGTCTTATTTCCTAACAGGAGGTCCAGCACCGCCCCTTCTCTAGTAGGTACTTCTATATATTGCTGCAAAAAACTATCCTGCACACATTTTACAAACTCCAACCCATCCAGCCCATTTACAGAATGTGTTTCCCAGTCTATGTGTGGAAAATTGAAATCTCCCACAATCACTACCTTGTGCTTACTACTAATATCTGCAATCTCCTTACATATTTGCTCTTCCAATTCTCGCTCCCCATTTGGCGGTCTATAATACACCCCTCTAAGTGTTGCTACCCCTTTCCCATTTCTCAGTTCCCATTTCTCAGTTCCACCCAAATAGCCTCCCTAGACGAGCCCTCTAACCTATCCTGCCAAAGCACTGCTGTAATATCTTCCCTGATAAGCAATGCAACACCTCCACCTCTTGCCCCTCCAATTTTATCACACCTGAAGCAACTAAATCCTGGAATATTTAGTTTCCAATCACAGCCCTCCTGCAACCATGTTTCACTGATCGCCACAACATCATACTTCCAGGTGTCAATCCAGGCTCTAAGTTCATCCACCTTTCTTACAATGCTCCTAGCATTAAAATATACACATTTAAGAAACCCACCCTCTCTTATTCTCTGTTTATTATCTTTTTCTTCTCTCTCCTCTACATTTTGGGTCAGAGTGCTACCATTCTCTGCCTCCTGCCTCACACACTGACTGCTAGCGTTCCCAATTTGAGTCCCTCCCCCCAACCATACTAGTTTAAAGTCTCCCCAGTAGCCTTTGCAAATCTCCCCGCCAGGATATTGGTCCCCCTCGAGTTCAAGTGCAACCTGTCCTTTCTGTACAGGTCGCACCTTCCGCAAAAGAGGTCCCAATGATCCAGAAACTTGAATCCATACCCACTGCACCAGTCCCTCATCCACTCATTTATCCTCCACCTCGCTCCATTCCTACTCTCACTGTCGCGTGGCACAGGCAGTAATCCTGAGATTGTTACCTTTGCAGTGCTTCTCCTTAACTCTCTACCTAACTCCCTAAATTCTTCTTCAAAGGATTGCCTGTGACAGGGTGGAGATTGAGGTTGTCCAAGTAATTTTATTGCATTTGTCATCATAATCATGCATGTCTTAGTGGGTGGCAGAGTTCAGACAACAATTAAGAAGAATTTAGATGAGTACTTAAATCAACAAGGGGTAGAATGCTACAGACCAGCTTCTGGCACATGGGATTAGTACAGATGGGGCCTTGATGGTTGGCATGAACATGTCGGCCCAAAGGGCCTGTCTCTGTGCTGTATGGTATCTATCTATCTATCTATCTATCTATCTATCTATCTATCTATCTATCTATCTATCTATCTATCTATCTATCTATCTATCTATCTATCTATCTATCTATCTATCTATCTATCTATCTATCTATCTATCTATCTATCTCTAAAACTCTGTTCTTGTGCTCTTCCGGTTTGCGGGGATTTTCTATTTGCACAAAAAGAGTATGGGATAGTGCTACGATTTTGCCAGGTTACTCACCATTCTCCTGTGCTGCGAGTGCAACAAGTTTTGTTCCGATCGGTCATATATTGTAAAAGTTATCGAGGTTTAAAAATCTTAAAAACCGCACATGCGCAGATTCCTTCAGTCAGCACCATGCAGATTGGTCTCTTCTCCTGTCAGTCAATGCCATGGCCGGGATGGCCACGCCCATTCCTGTCCCACTGGCGGCGGCCTGTCCCGCCTTACCATCAAACTCCTCTTTCCCCTCCTCACAGTAACTTGTCTATTGTCGTCCCCACCACCTGTGGCGGCCGCGGAGGTGCGGGGGGAAGGGGGGGGGGGGTTCAGTGGAGGTCCTGTGGAGGCCCTGGTCCCCTGTTTCTCACTCTCATCACTCACCCCTCTCCCCCGCCCTCCCTCTGCGGCAATGGCGGTCTCATCTACACATCCCCCCGGGTCCGGCTCTTCTGTTGCCACCGTTGCAGTAACTCACCCTCACGGCCTTCTCGGAGGAGATCTTCTCCACCAGCTCATTGAAACCCATGGTGCCCACCGTGATGAACACCAACTCCATCCCCCCCCCCACAGCCCAGCAGCGGCAGAGAGCAGGCAGGCATGTAGTCGGGTGGGCAGGGCGGGGGCGGGCTAAGAGGCAGCAACAGGTGGTGGGCAGGGCAGAGACGGGCCGAGCGGCAGCAGCAGGCAGGTGGATAGGACGGGGTTGAGCCGAACGGCGGCTGAGCCAGAGTGGGCAGAGGGAGGGAGGGAGAGTCAGGTTTCAGGATGGCCGAGCAGTTTGAGCAGAGTTTGGGGGTGGTCAGGAGGGATAGTGGGGGAGGGGGATAGGGGGAGGTGAGGAGTGAAGGATAGAGGGATAGGGGGGGTGTAGGGAGGGGAGAGGAGTTATGGAAGGTGGGAGTGAGTGACTGAGGGTAGTGGAAAGGAGAGCGAGGGAGAGGTGAGGGAGGGATTGGCAGAGGGGAGGAGGAGAGGGGAAAGAAGAGGGAGGGTGAAGAGGAAGGGGAGGGAGTGCTGGGGGATGAGGGGAAATGAGCTGTGCCTGCATAGTTGTGGGTTATGCGTGAGTGGTGAAATATTGCATTGGGGGGACAGGTTGCATTGGGGGAATGGGTGAGTGGTGGAAGATTGCATTGGGGGACCAGGCCTCCCATGTGACAGGAACCCAACGGGTCTCACTTAGTCTCGTTACATTCTATGACTGGGGCATTTGTCTGAGATTACAGTAAACAACAGTTTTTCAGCAAGCAGAATTTATTTGCTCAGAAAGCACATCGGTTTAAGCGAGTGATTATTTCAATACATACAGGGTAATCAGATGGATAGATGATTACTATATTAAAAAGAACATAAATGCAAAATAAATCAACCAGACACTACAGCAATGGAGTTAGCATGTTTTATTAAATGGATAAAATGTTGGAATTGCTGTGAATTATGAAAAGGGTGCCATTTGGCTCCCTAGGTTTTTACCAAATCTGGATAACACAATATAGAATTTCTGAACTATAGCATCAGAGACCCATGTTCGACCCTGACTATGGGAGCTGCCTGTACGAAGTTTACATTCTCCTCATGGCAGCTCGAGTTTACACCGGGTGCACTGGTTTCCTCCCACACTTCAAAGACTGGCTTTGGTAAAGATCATAAATTGTCCCCAGTGTGTAGGAAAGTGCAAGTGTACAGGGATTGCTGGTCGGCGCAGACTCGGTGGGCTGAAGTTCCTGTTTCCATGCTATATCTCTAAACAAAACTAAAATAAACAAAATGTCGTCAGTCCTGTTTCCCCACTATTTCACCATAGCCCGTCAAATGATGATGAGAATTATCCAATTATCTATATGCACAGGCTGGGGCAAACAATGTCATCATGCTGATCAGAGTACAATATGAGCAGCCAAATCAATGTATCACACTATTGTTCATAGGTATAATTTACCTGATTTTGTTTTTCCCCTAGGAAATAAATTAAAAATACATTTTAGAGCTCTTACAACTGAAAGAGAAAGATTTGCCAAAAAAATTGTTATTCATTTTCAAATATGTATCCATCCAATAGTTTTTGTTTGTAACACCAAACAATCATATAACCATATAACCATATAACAATTACAGCACGGAAACAGGCCATCTCGACCCTTCTAGTCCGTGCCGAACACATAATCTCCCCTAGTCCCATATACCTGCGCTCAGACCATAACCCTCCATTCCTTTCCCATCCATATAACTATCCAATTTATTTTTAAATGATAAAAACGAACCTGCCTCCACCACCTTCACTGGAAGCTCATTCCACACAGCTACCACTCTCTGAGTAAAGAAGTTCCCCCTCATGTTACCCCTAAATTTCAGTCCCTTAATTCTCAAGTCATGTCCCCTTGTTTGAATCTTCCCTACTCTCAGTGGGAAAAGCTTTTCCACGTCAACTCTGTCTATCCCTCTCATCATTTTAAAAACCTCTATCAAGTCCCCCCTTAACCTTCTGCGCTCCAAAGAATAAAGCCCTAACTTGTTCAACCTTTCTCTGTAACTTAGTTGCTGAAACCCAGGCAACATTCTAGTAAATCTCCTCTGTACTCTCTCTATTTTGTTGACATCCTTCCTATAATTAGGCGACCAAAATTGTACACCATACTCCAGAATTGGCCTCACCAATGCCTTGTACAATTTTAACATTACATCCCAACTTCTATACTCAATGCTCTGATTTATAAAGGCCAGCACACCAAAAGCTTTCTTTACCACCCTATCTACATGAGATTCCACTTTCAGGGAACTGTGCACAGTTATTCCCAGATCCCTCTGTTCACCTACATTCTTCAATTCCCTACCATTTACCATGTACGTCCTATTTTGATTTGTCCTGCCAAGATGTAGCACCTCACACTTATCAGCATTAAACTCCATCTGCCATCTTTCAGCCCACTCTTCCAACTGGCACAAATCTCTCTGTAGACTTTGAAACTCTACTTCATTACCCGCAACCCCACCTATCTTAGTATCATCTGCATACTTACTAATCCAATTCACCACACCATCGTCCAGATCATTGATGTACATGACAAACAACAGTGGACCCAACACAGATCCCTGTGGCACCCCACTCGTCACTGGCCTGCAACCTGACAAACAACCATCCACCATTACTCTCTGGCATCTCCCATTCAGCCATTGTTGAATCCATCTTGCTACTCCACCATTAATACCCAACCATTGAACCTTCTTAACCAACCTTCCATGAGGAACCTTGTCAAAGGCCTTACTGAAGTCCATATACACAACATCCACTGCTTTACCCTCATCAATTTCCCGAGTAACATATTAAAAAAATTCAAGAAGATTAGTTAAACATCACCTTCCAGGCACAAATCCATGTTGACTGTTCCTAATCAGACCCTGTTTATCCAGATGCTTATATATATTATCTCTAAGTATTCTTTACATTAATTTGCCCACCACTGACGTCAAACTAACAGGTCTATAATTGCTAGGTTTACTCTTAGACCCCTTTTTAAACAATGGAACAACATGCGCAGTACGCCAATCCTCCGGCACTATTCCCGTTTCTAATGACATTTGAAATATTTCTGCCATAGCCCCTGCTATTTCTACACTAACTTCCCTCAATGTCCTAGGGAATATCCTGTCCGGACCTGGAGACTTATCCACTTTCATATATTTCTCAAAAGTGTCAGTACTTCCTCTTCTTTGATCCTCATAGTTTCCATAGCTACTCTACTTGTTTCCCTTACCTCACATAATTCAATATCCTTCTCCTTGGTGAATACCGAAGAAAAGAAACTGTTCAATATCTCCCCCATCTCTTTTGGCTCTGCAGATAGTTGGCCACTCTGACTCTCTAATGGACCAATTTTATCCCTCGTTATCCTTTTGCTATTAATATAGCGGTAGAAACCCTTCGGATTTACTTTTGCCTTACTTGCCAAAGCAACCTCATATCTTCTTTTAGCTTTTCTAATTTCTTTCTTAAGATTCTTTTTACATTCTTTATACTCCTCAAGCACCTCATTTACTCCATGCTGCCTATAACTATTGTAGATCTCCCTCTTTTTCCGAACCAAGTGTCCAATTTCCCCTGAAAACCATGGCTCTTTTTTACGATTTCCTTTCAACCGAACAGGGACATAAAGATTCTGTACTCTTAAAATTTGACCTTTAAATGTACTCCATTTCTCTTCCACATCTTTCCCATAAAACATACTGTCCCTATTTACTCCTTTTAAATCCTTTCGCATCTCCTCAAAGTTAGCCTTTCTCCAATCAAAAATCTCAACCCTAGGTCCAGTTTTGTCCCTCTCCATAATTATATTGAAACTAATGGTATTGTGATCACTGGACCCGAACTGTTCCCCAACGCATACCTCTGCCACCTGACCCATCTCATTTCCTAACAGGAGGTCCAGTACCGCCCCTTCTCTAGTAGGTACTTCTATGTATTGTTGCAAAAAACTATCCTGCACACATTTTACAAACTCTAACCCATCCAGCCCATTTACAGAATGTGTTTCCCAGTCTATGTGTGGAAAATTGAAATCTCCCACAGTCACTACCTTGTGCTTACTACTAATATCTGCAATCTCCTTACATATTTGCTCTTCCAATTCTCGCTCCCCATTTGGCGGTCTATAATACACCCCTATAAGTGTTGCTACCCCTTTCCCATTTCTCAGTTCCACCCAAATAGCCTCCTTAGAGGAGCCCTCTAATCTATCCTGCCAAAGAACTGCTGTAATATCTTCCCTGATAAGCAATGTAACATCTCCACCTCTTGCCCCTCCAATTCTATCACACCTGAAGCAACGAAATCCTGGAATATTTAGTTTCCAATCACAGCCCTCCTGCAACCATGTTTCACTGATCGCCACAACATCATACTTCCAGGTGTCAATCCAGGCTCTAAGTTCATCCACTTTTCTTACAATGCTCCTAGCATTAAAATATACACATTTAAGAAACCCACCCTCTCTTATTCTCTGATTATTTTCTTTTTCTTCTCTCTCCCTTCATTTTGTGTCAGAGTGCTAACATTCTCTGCCCCCTGCTTCACACACTGACTGCTAGCTTTCCCAATTTGAGTCCCTCCCCCCAACCATACTAGTTTAAAGTCTCCCCAGTAGCCTTTGCAAATCTCCCCGCCAGGATATTGGTCCCCCTTGAGTTCAAGTGCAACCCGTCCTTTCTGTACAGGTCGCACCTTCCCCAAAAGAGGTCCCAATGATCCAGAAACTTGAATCCATACCCACTGCACCAGTCCCTCATCCACGCATTTATCCTCCACCTCGCTCCATTCCTACTCTCACTGTCGCGTGGCACAGGCAGTAATCCTGAGATTGTTACCTTTCCAGTCCTTCTCCTTAACTCTCTACCTAACTCCCTAAATTCTTCTTTCAGGACCTCTTCTCTTTTTTTACCTATGTCGTTGGTACCTATATGCACCACAACCTCAGGCTCCTCTCCCTCCCATTTCAGGATTTCTTGGACACGTTCAGACACATCCCTGACCCTGGCACCAGGGAGGCAAACTACCACCCGGGACTCCTGTCTGCGTCCACAGAATCGCCTATCCGACCCCCTGACTATAGAGTCCCCTATTACAATTGCCCTCCCCTTCTTTTCCTTACCCTTCTGAGCAACCGGACAGGTCTTTGTGCCAGAGGCCCGGCCGCTGTCGCTGCCCCCAGGTAGGCTGTCTCCCCCACCCTTACTCAAGCATGAGTACTTATTTTCAAGGTGTACAGCCACCGGGGTACTCACCAGTCCCTGCCTCTGCCCGTTGCCCTTCCTAACTGTGACTCAGTTTTCTGTCTCCCGTAGTCTTGGAGTGACCACCTCCCTGTAACTCCTTTCTATGACCTCCTCGCTCTCCCTGAGCAGACAGTGGTAATCGAGTTGCTGTTCCAGGTTCCTGACACGGTCCCTTAGGAGCCCCATCTCGACGCACCTTGCGCAGATGTGGACGTCTGGAGGGCACTCCGACTCCATGACCTCCCACATCTGACATCCAGAACAGTAAACTGCCCTGGCCTTCATTCTCCCCCTTATCCAAATACAATAAAGCCTTACAATTACAATACAAATACAATACAAGCCAATCAGCTGCTTCCGCTGGTCCTCTTCCACCAATCAGAGGCTTCCACCAGAATCAGAATCCTTCTCTGGAAGTGAGATGGAACGTTGCAGATTTGGGTTCCTCACAGCTCCAGGTAAGTCCTCCTCTCACCAACGGCTCCCCGGGCCTCTGTAAAAGCAAACCCCGCGCTGTATTTATACTCACAGCTCCAGGTAAGTCCTCCTCTCACCAACGGCTCCCCGGGCCTCTGTAGAAGCAAACCCCGCGCTGTATTTATACTCACAGCTCCAGGTAAGTCCTCCTCTCACCAACGGCTCCCCGGGCCTCTGTAGAAGCAAACCCCGCGCTGTATTTATACTCACAGCTCCAGGTAAGTCCTCCTCTCACCAACGGCTCCCCGGGCCTCTGTAGAAGCAAACCCCGCGCTGTATTTATACTCACAGCTCCAGGTAAGTCCTCCTCTCACCAACGGCTCCCCGGGCCTCTGTAGAAGCAAACCCCGCGCTGTATTTATACTCACAGCTCCAGGTAACTCCTCCTCTCACCAACGGCTCCCCGGGCCTCTGTAGAAGCAAATCCCCATGACTTGAATAATTTAGTTGTTACTTTAAACATCAAGCTATTCTCTTATCATGTAAAATGGCCCTCTGGGACTTCGGATTTCCACATAACAAATGCATGCATTAACAATTTTTGTGATGCCAAAGATGACAAGGCTATTACACATGAAAGCTTTCCATCCAATCTAAGTTTACATTTAGTTCTATTCTTCTTACTTAAATTCAAGCTACATTCAGAGATTCCATTACCCACCATTAAATACCTCTATATTTTCCCTAACATATGGTTTTCAGGCAAACAACGGACATGTTTCTCTGCTCTGTTGTCACCCAGCAACAATCCTGTTGCTCCATTTCATGTTTAGGCCTAGGTTGGGTTTAGGTTCGTTATTATCATGTGTACTGAGGTACAGCGAGAATCTTTGTTTGGCATGCTATCCAAAAAGATCAGATATGCCATATGTGAATATAGTCAAATCAAACTCAAGTACATTAGATAGAGCAAAGGGGAGAATATAGAGTGCAAAATATAGGTCTCAGGATTGTCGTGCAATATAGACAAAATCCAGTGTCCACAACAGAGTAGTGGTAAATTGGATTGTATCCCGATTTATGGAACAACCATTCAGAATCCTGATAACAGAGGGAAGAAACTGTTCCTGAGACCGTTTGTGTACACTTTCAAGCTTCATTTTCTTCTGCTGGATGAGAACCGAGAGAATAATAAATGACCAGGGTAGATGTCTTTGCCAGTCTGAAGAAGGGTGAAGTGCAGATGGGGTCAATTGGAAACAATCTGGTCTGTGACATCTACAACTCTGCAATTTATTTATTTATTTTTTAAAATATATTTATTTTTATTAGAAGCAGTGTACAAAACTATAAACCACGGCATATGACATAATACATTTATTGTACAGCTTCAATTTTAATTTTTAGCTAAAGATGCGAAAGAAGAAAAGAGAAAAAGTAAGAGAGAGAGAAAGTGAATGTGCAAGAATAGAACCCATAGCCGACCAAATTGGTGTAGCCGAAGAGTGAGTAAGTAAAAGAAATAAGAAAAACGTAAAGAAATAAAAAGACAAAAACAGAAAGAAAAACAAAAAATGATGATATACCTGCTTTGTATCTCTCCCCACCCATCACCCAACCCGTAATTCGATTTAATTCCAAAATTGTGTTGCATCATACTATCCTTGTAATGAATCAATGAATGGTGTCCATGTCTTCAAAAATTGCTCTGGTTGTTCTGCTGAGACAAGTCTCATATTTTCAAGATGTAGTGTCTCAGACATGTTTGTAATCAACATTTTAAGAGTAGGGACAGATGTATTTTTCCAGAATTTAAGTATGCTTTTTCGCCGTTATCAGGCGAAAGTATTTCAAAGACGTAAAGGAAACGTCTTTGAAATATTGATAGCTCAGAGCAGGCTTCTGATGTTCCGAGAATAATCAGTTCCGTGTCAGGGTCCAGTTTTGTTTTTAATGTTTTTGAGAAGATTTCAAAAATTCCTTTCCAAAAGCTCTGTAGTTTGATGCAAGAGGCAAAGGAATGTGTTATAGTTGCTTCTTGAAGGAGACATTTGTCACAAATAGGAGATACATTTGAAAAGATCTTATTCAGTTTAGTCTTTGAATAATAGAGTCTGTGGAGTGTTTTAAATTGAATTAAAGTATGTTTAACATTAATCGAACAATTGTGTATATATAAAAGGTTAGCTTCCCATCTGTCTTTTGGAATTTTTAGGCCTAGTTCCTCTTCCCAGTTTCTTCTAATTGCATCTGACGATGGAATTTCTATATTTAGAAGGGTGTTATACAAATATGATGTTACATTGTTTGACTCTGAGTTTCTATTCATACATTCGTCTAGTTTATCTGGCAGCAGAGATTGGTAGTCGTGGGTAGGTACACAAAATTGCTGGGGAAACTCAGCGGGTGCAGCAGCATCTATGGAGCGAAGGAAATAGGCGACGTTTCGGGCCGAAACGTCGCTTATTTCCTTCGCTCCATAGATGCTGCTGCACCCGCTGAGTTTCCCCAGCAATTTTGTGTACCTTCGATATTCCAGCATCTGCAGTTCCCTTTTGAACACCGGTAGTCGTGGGTATATGTTTTCTAATAGTCTCGAATTTGAAGATAACTGATATATTGATTACTTCAGGTGGTATTTTGACTGTAATTCCTGAAATGACAGAAGAGTTCCCATCTCGTAGAGATCTCCAAGTTTTTTAATTCCTAGTCTTTCCCAATAAGTAAATGTTTTATCTATAATAGATAGCTTGAACAAAGGGTTATTAGCTATTTGTGAGAGAAGAGATAAATTTCTTAGTTTAAAAGTTGATTTTACTTGTCTCCAGATTCGTAGAGTGCTGTGAATAATCGGATTTTTTATCATATAGTGTGTTCTTCAACTTTGTTGGGGAGAGAAGAATCGCGCCTATATTAAAAGGCGAGCAATCCTCTCTCTCCATTATTAACCAGTCTACCTGTTGGCATGTGTTATCCAGCCAGTAAATTTCATTTTTAATATTCGTTGCCCAATAATATTATAAGAAATTGGAGAGAGCCAATCCGCCCGTTTCTTTGGGTTTACATAGATGTCGTTTATGAATTATATGTGTTTTATAATCCCAGATAAAGTTTGTAATCCGAGAATCAAGATTAAAAAAAAAAAATATAGGTAGGTACATCGGATTTGATTGAAATAAATAGAGAATTTGTGGGAGGAAGATCATTTTTATAGCATTTATTCTGCCTATTAGAGACATCGGAAATGTTTTCCAAAATTGAATAAAAGCGTTTAATTTAGTAACTAAAGGCGGGAAGTTTGCGTTGAATAGAGAAGTGTATTTTCTGCTTACCTGAACACCCAGTTATTTAAATTTTTCCGTAACAATTCTGAAAGGGAATTTTAAAAGGTGTGGTGGCTCTTGAGGTTTTATTGCCATAATTTCACTTTTGTTCCAGTTTATTCTATATCCTGAAAAGGAACCAAATTCCTCAATAAGATTTAATATATTTGGAATGCTTACTTGGGAATTGGGGATATATATTTCTTGCAGTATTGGGCAGAGCTGTTCCCCAACCAAGTTGTGATACAACCCAGAAGTATATTGTCCATGGTGTATCTGTAGAAGTTTCAAAGCGTCATTGGAAACATACCAGATTTCCTCAGTCTACCTCAGGAAATAGAGGCATTGGTTTACCTACTTCGTGCGCTTATATGTTTCCTGAGTGGCCAGACCGGCATTTTATGGGCATGACTTTCTCTGATTTGCATTTATATATAACGCTTTATCACTACTTACTTCAAAAACACCAATTTCAACACAATTATCCTCCCCCCCCTACTACCCCATCATCCCAGAGACATATTGTGGCTAATTACGCAGATCTCTTCAAAAAATGCACTTGTCCATTAGCCATATGATCAACTTAATCTTTCCCCTCACTTCCTATCTAAACTTGTCCATTTATCACCTTTACCTTTATTCCCTTAATTCATATTAGTGCAGATGTTTACAAATATTATACATAAATTATGCACCACCTGGTCTGACTAGAATTTATGAGGCACCAATTGACCTTGCAGTCTTATTCCAAAAAGTTTATGATCATTCTGGAATACAAAGACAGGCTGGCTTCTCTTCTCCACGATCATTCACGTCCTTTAACCCCTCTGTCTCTGTATTTAATTTAAAAGAGAAATGCAAGCAGCTCCTGTGTTTCTTTGGTTAATTTTATAATTTAATTGACTTATTTTGGTCCATCTTTTCCATAAGAAATTGGGGAGAGCCAATCCGCTTTGATCATCAGAGTAAATTTCCCAAAGCCACCGCATTCTTTAGCCCCAAGTTTGCTGTTACCTGCAAGGTTCATTCCCCCCCCCCCCCCACTCTCCTACTCCCACTCGACTGCTCTAATAATTTCCATTATGCAATCAATCATACAACCTACTTTTCAGCACACACACACACACACACACACAAAGAACACACACACACATGCACATACAAGCCCACACTCGCACACATACATGCACACATATGCATCCACACACTCACACAAAGACACTCTCCCTTCCTTGCTTCTGGAATGAATACACAGTTTTCTCATCCTTATTCTTACAAATTTATCATCAATAACTTTCGCTCCAGGTTCTCAAATGCTTCATTAGTTTTCCAGCACCTGCCCACCTTTCCTGCAACTCACTTTTTGAATCTAAGAGCAATAAAAAGGCATCATTCAAACATTGACGCCCGTGTGACTGTGGGAATGGTGCACAATTCCTCTGCTCACAACACATTCATTACTTGCCTTTGAATTAGGCAAAATATATCATATTCACTTTATTAAAATACTGACTCATTTCCATTTAATTAAATTGCCCATGTTTAATCCTGCTCTTCTGATTAAATTATTGCCATTCAAATACTTGTTTTCTCATGTATTTCTTGCTTTAAGTTTCTAAACAAACTTTCTCAATCATCAAAAGTTGACTGAATAATATTGTCTCAATTAAAATATCGGATCAATTGTTTCAAATACCTCCTTAAAAAACAACTTTAGTTCTCTTGCTCTGGGGTTATACTCCCCAAAAATACTGGATGCAATATATAGTTTTATGGCCTGAATTGTTATGTCAAATAAAAGTATTTGCGGTCAGCAAACCAGTGAAGAGACCAGTTCAGCCTTTGACTGTGCATATCCTGAAAAAGGGAGAAGACACATTTGACAATGTCGGCAATTCTTTCATTTTCTAGCTGTCCCTCCAACTCCTTCTGCACCAATTTACCAAAGCTGGTAACTGGTGATTAATGGAATATCTTTGTAGTGGCCATTTGGCCTGTTTTGCATGTCATTGTGGATGGCATGTGCCTTTAAATTTTAGACTGACCGTTATAATGTGGGTGGGATTTATAACGTGTCTTTGGGCGTGTTTGCAGCTTAACTGCTTGCGCAGAAGTTTAGTTTTTAGATTCGTTTTGGAGAGACGATGGAGAAGGTTAATCCTTCGACCGTCATTACATGTCATTGTTACGGAGACACGAGGAGCTTTCTAATATCTGAAGTAATGAGCTGGAGTTCAAAGAAGATTACCGTAACAAGTCGGAAAAACCTTGGATGTATCTTACTGTTTTATATCTACAATAAAGAAAATATTCATCAAAAGCTGAAGCTTTATGAATGGAGAAGCTCTGAAGGTCTCTGAGGCAGCTTGCATGCGTACCAAAGATATTCCCTTTATCCATTCTCATCCAATTAGTGGCTAGGGTGCTAATTACCTGAAAGATATGAAAAATCTGCCACTACACTCTTGGTTAGCATTGCAGCCTTGCTATTTCTACCAAAGTTAATTAATTTAACATCCAATTAACATTGACCTTAATGTTACGGCTGCCATCGTAGCTTGATTCCTCTATTTCAAATCTAGTATTTCTCTGCAAACCCAGCCACTCTACAAATCAGTGATGACTCATTCACCTAGGCTAACACTATTCATTTGATCTTCTGTGAGACTTTCTTAATGAGATCCTGTTGTCTCTAACCTAAATCATGGCCCCCTTTTTAACACACATTATTTTTTTTAATTGAAATTAAAGGAATTATTTCATTTTCAGACATTTTAAAATGTCTCAAGAAAGTGAGAGAACATTTTTTTTTAAAGACTATAGTACAGCTGGCAAATCTGTACGGCCAGGTCTGATATCTAATGGGTGTATTTCAGAGGCAGCGGACCACCCTTGCACCAGTTGCTGTCTAGACCTTGTAGCTGGATTCCAATGTATAGAGAACCAGTGAAATAAGGCCATTACATTTGGTTTAACGAAGTCAGGTTGAACGTGATGCTTCTAGTCAACATGATTCAGCCCCATTACATTTGGCTACAGTTTATAATCCCAATTCTGTTATTTGAGCAGTGAGAACTATGCTGACCCATATACATGGATCTGTTTCTGAAATTCAGCCTCATGTCAGTCAATGGGAATCACCATGGGTGGAACAGTGATAGAATTGATAGAGCTGGTGTCTCACAGCTCCTGAGGTCTGGGTACAATCTGTGCTCTTTGTGGTTTGCACAATTTTCTCCGGTTGCTCTGGCTTCCTCGCACATCCCAAAAACCTACACATTGGTAGATGAATTGGCCATTATAGAATACCCTGAGATAAGCAGAATGTGGAAAAGAAGATTGTGCTTGCTGATTGGCATGGATCTTGTGGACTTATTCCCTGCTCTATGACTCTGACTCTCTAATTGTTGACTGGAAACATGACTAGACCAAGTACAGACATATCATGACTGCAGAGAAAGGTCAGGGGCTTTGTAATCTGCTGTGAGTGACACATCTCTTGATACATGAGAACCTTTCCACGATTTTCCAGATGTGTGATGGAATGCTCTCCACTTGTTTTGGATGAATCCTGTTTCAACATACTCAAACCATCCAGGTAAAGCAGCCTGATGATTGGCATCCATTCACCACTCTAAACAATGATTCCACCCACCACCAGCAGACAATGCTTGTAACTTATATTTTAGACAATAACAACCAAACTCACAAACTCTACTGCTTAAAAAGCCTGGGGAAACAAGAACAAGCATATGGCACAAACTGAACATTTTCTGTCCATGTCAGATGCTAACCTGACTTGGAAATGTATCACTTTTTTTAACTGCTGATGTATCTAAATTCTGGTAGTCCCTGCACAACAACATTGTGGGAGCACATTCATCAGGCAGACTGCAATAACTTGAGAGTTTGGTTCATCAGTATTGTCTCAAGGGTAATTATGGATATTCAATGAATTCAGGCTTTGTCCATGAAACCTACATGCTAGTAATGAATGAAAAAAGAACTGAGTATCATCCTTCTACATCTTCTGTTTTATACAAACAACAAGCATCAAATTTCAACCCCTGAGAGTTTCAGCCAGTGGCCAATATAGATCCAGAATGCATGTGTTGTATTTTCTTTTGACAATAGCCATTGAGTGAACCTGTCATTTAATAATACCCAGGAAGATTTCCCCTTAGGTACTAGTAATAAAAATAAAAGGATAGTTAATATTTAATGCGACAATATTTTACACGGTATAAAGAAGACATTCACAGCATAAGTTATTTTAATTATTATACAAATATCCTCAGGGCACATTTTCACTGATATAATGTGACATTTTGATGCCATAAAATCGAATTGGTTAATGAGCCTTAGATGCTCAAAGGTTCACCAGTGAGTGCTGTCTTTGTGTAACACAGCCACTTGCTTGTACTTGCTTGTGTTGCTTCGAGTAGTGAAAGCACATCTTCAATTCTTTCTCATGAAATACAACTAACATTTAATCAACATCTGAAAGCACCAAGAGCATTTCAGACTGGACAAATCCCCAAACTAAGTGTGACTGACTGAAATCTCTGTAGACAGCTGATTTTTAAATATTGTAAATATTATTTTAACCTTGCAGATTTTATAGATGTGGATTATGGAAATCATGGCGTTACCCGAATATGTCTCCCAATTTTGTGAATTGCACTGACTTGTAATATAAACATTGACAGACAACGGAAGCATTGTCAAATTCCATGATTAGTTTTAAATCATATTTCTCTCTTTATAATAAAGAAATATCCCAATGTAACATTTCATATATTGGAATCCTCTCCATTAAACATGTTAAGCTCTTGAAGTTCCTTGAAATAGGAACATAAGAAATAAAAATACAAGCTATTCAATATCTCACATCTGCTGCACAACTTTGTAAGGTCATGACAAATCTTTTGCCTCTGCACTGTTTTACTGTATCAACACCTTGATTCCTTTCTATCCCTTAGTATTTCAAAATCCTTTGATATCTATCTTTAAAATACTCAATGACCGAACTTCCACAGTTCTCTCCGATGAGTTCAGTTACCTTTCTCTGGCTGATGAAATTTCTTCTCATCTCTTTCCTAAATTGTTGACCATTTATTTTGAAAATCAAAACATAATAACAAAATAACTGCTGTAATGTGGCATTACTTAAATCTGCATGATGCTCCAAACCTTTTGAGCACATCAATTTCAGATAAATTGTGCATATTAGTAAATAAGAATCCCCAAAGAGTTCTTCTACTTTTCATTTAAGAAATTAAAATAAAATAACTTCTCGAAGAAATTGGATTCAATCGTATTTATATAAAATATTTACAAAAGAGCTACCTTACTTAGTATCTTTAACATGGCATATCAAATATTGAGACACAATATTTAATTTCCTTTGGATAATGTAAATCTACCAAATCAAACTTAAAGAATAGATGCCATCTGGTGAGTACACACACAATATAAATCATAAATTCTAGTGTTATACAACCTTCATTGAACTTTGAAAAAATAGCTAACAAATAGTTCAAGAAATCTAATCAGTTTGGGCATATTTTGTTTCACCCTTCTGTCTGCTGCTACTCCCCTGATATTTTGCATTGTCTGCCTTTTGTCCAGAATGGAGAACTTTCCATTTGATGCTTGCAGTTTCTAGCAGCCATCCTGTGTCAGCTTACAGCTTGGGCCACAGTAAAAAAAAGTCACTTTGATTATATGCTCCACAAAAGAGAAAATGGCTGTAGGTTTACCCATTGTGCATTTATACCTGTCCTGAAAGTGAAGACTTCTACAAACATGTTAAAGGGTGTGCATTGTAAAAGACTCCAAATACCTGCTCTTGTCTCTATGTCTCAGCAATGGATTTATCTACAACTAAATTGATTTGCTTTATCTACGATGACAATTAATTCAAATGCCTTTCAGCATTGAGCGACCATTTGTAATTAAAGCAGCTAAAGTTAATTTAGCAAAAAAAAGTGCGACACAGTGACACAGCTGGTAAAGCTGTTGCCTCATAGTGCCAGAGACCCAGTTTGATCCTGACTTCAAATGTTATTTATGTGGAATTGTGCGTTCTCCGTGACCACAAGAGTTTTCTCCAGTTTCCTCCTACATCCCAACGATGTGCAGGTTTGTAGGTTCATTAGCCTCTGTACAATTGTCATTGATGTGTAGGGAATGGATGAAAAAGTGAGATGGCATAGAATTAGTGTGAACTGATGATCAATAGCCAGCATGGGCTCAGCGGGCCAAAGAACCAGTGTTTATGCTGTATATGTCTAAATTACATTATAAAACTGACTTAAAATATTTTTTAAATGACAAAAGTAAGGAACATGAACAGATAATTACTCTAAATTAGTATAAATAGCATCTTCAATTCCAAGGTAGACAAAAAATGCTGGAGAAACTCAGTGGGTGAGGCAGCATCTATGGAGAGAAGGAATTGGCGGTTTCAGGTCAAGACCCTTCTTCAGACTGAATAAATTCTCCAATTCCAATATGCCCAGCCATCCAACTGTCAATTTATTCCAAAACCTGATTATGAGAAGCTTCTTTTCTCAGGAATTTCTAATAATGCCTATCCATTGGCACCCAAGGGAAACCCAATGATTCCTGAAGTGGAAGAAAATCATTTTTAAGTAAAAAAGAGTTAGGATCTGGGATGTTCTGCCAAGGGGATTGAGGGGGGACTTAGAAAATAAAACACTGTAACACAGAAAAAGGCTCTTTGTCCTATTATGCCAGTACCAATCATGATGCAAATTTAATTTAATTTGCATAGATGCCTGCATATTTATATCCCTCTATTTCCTATCTGCTTATGTGTCTGTCTAAATGCCTCTTAAACATCACTATCATAAATGCTTCCACCCCCTTCCCTGGAAGTGCTATATGGACTTCACAAATCTCAAAATGTTTCACCTCTCACCTTGAAGCTATGATCTCTAGCGCTTGGCATTTCGACCCTTTGAAAAAGTCTCTGACTATTTACCCTATCCATGCCTCTCATAATTTTATATACTTTTATCAAGTCCGACACTACAAAGAAAATAATCCAAGTGTATCCCATTCATGTCATACCCCACCCTGCTGCTATTCCTCCCAAACATTATTCGGCCCTGATCCCTCAGTATCAACCACAGCCACATCTCGGCTCTGATTTAATTAATTGCTTTCCAGATGCTGATCGCCTGACATGACACCCTCTTCCCCTTCTACCCCAAAATCTGACTCTTAATCACCCTCCACCTCCTCATGCCTGGACTCACTTGATTTTCACCTTCTGCCGATCACAGATCTATTCCTCCTCCTCTGACAAACCAAACTGCATCAGAGATAATTGCCAGTGGCCATGATTCCCCCATATCCCAGGCCTTTCCCTCCCATGCTTCACCAGACCTGGCCACAGCTCCGGACTCACTTGAATTGTTTTGTAAAATCTGCACTGGTAAAAGGAAAGGCCTTTCCCAAAGTTGGTCTAATTCCATAGCAGCCAATACTGGGAGTTCAGGAACCATTTAATTTCTATGTGCCAGGCCTGTCAATTAATGTGCCTGCAAAAGGCATGCATTTCTTAGTTGCTATGAAGCATCCCCAAGTAATGAATCTGAATATTCTACAAACTGCTTTATTATTGGTAAGGAGTTTATAACAAAGTTAATACATCAATAGCGTAATCTATATTTTCTTTGTCACATGTTTTATCAAGACAAACAGTCAGATAGTCAAGTTGCTTTTTATATTGTTTAAGACTTCTTTCTCTTTTGATGCTTGACTCTTGTTTACTGGGTCACAATTACCACATCGGTTGATTTGCGTGCTTCCGTGGCATGTGAGCTGGTTAAGCCCTTTGGTATGGGTGTCTGTATCTATAACGATTATTTGAAACTCCCTATCGCAGGTTTGCTGTTGCTTTTCAACAGCAGTGCTTATCATTCTTATTTCAAACCCATATTCTGAGTCCTTATCTCTTATTGATTGTGCCATCCATCATAAATCTGATGAATTCTGCAATCATCACAATGTCATAAACAGAATATTTTTTGACTGGTTACCTTAACCCTCCATTTCACTGTTTATGACAATTCTTGCTTCTTGACAGAATTACCACCTATTTCTACATGGGAACCATCCTGAGATCTCCTTGCCCCCATTATTGGTTCAGCTCCAGAGTGGAGCATTACCGTAAAGGATCAGGGAAAGGTGTCAGGATGCTTTGATTCCCAGAGGCATATTGAAGGAATATGGTCATGATAGAAATGTGCTTCCATATTCCAATGGTGTTTAATTTGTACATCCAAATTAAGGTACAGGTGCACAACCTTTTATCCGAAAGCCTTGGGACCAGTCACTTCTCGGATTTCGGTATTTTTCGGATTTCCGAATGGAAGTTTTTTAGCGTAGATTAGGTAGGAATTGTGTCAACATAATTTAGACATGAATCCGACATTGAAATCCATGAAATTTATTAACACAAAATTATAGCCCCTATTTATGGGGTAAATTAAATTACAGAACTTAAAATTGTTTCTGCAAACGTTCCAGGTTTCATGATGGTTTATGATAAAATAGTTGGAATGTTTTTTCCCCTGACCATCCTGCTGCCTTGAGGATTTGGTCCATTGGCACATCCAACTGCATAGCTGCCGATGTAGCTGCAGCCCTGGAGGAATGAGATTTTAAAATATTAGTATCCACCCGAGCCTGTATTAGAACCTGTTTCAGCCATCTTGAGATGGTCTGGGCCGTCACTCTTTTGTGTGGTTGCTTATGGCTGACTAAAAGAGCCTTCTCATTGCCTCTGATGATTTTCGTGTTCTCCATGTATAACGACAAATGTCTTACTATACAGAGACGATCATCTGTTGGGTAAGACCTAAATTCTATATTGAGGCCTGCTGATCCCTGTCTGTTCTGCTTTACTAATTCATAAATATGAAACGTAATATTTTCAGATGAAGAAGTCATCTTGTCCAGTCTTAATTTATGTAATGACTGTACCCTTTGTGCCGTGACCAATGCCATTAGCATGACTGTTTTTAATGTCAGTCTATGTAGGGACAGAGCTGTTGCTGGAGACCAATTTCTGAGCATCTTCAGGACAATACTCACATCCCATATTTGGGAGTACCTGGTTCTTGGGGGATTGGTATTAAAAATTCCCCTCATAAGTTTTGTTACCAGTGGGTGAGACCCAACAGAGTGACGCTCTGTTCCTTGCCATAGATAAGTTGATAGGGCACTTCTGGCGCAGTTGATGGCACTATAACTGAGCCCCTCATCATAATGGAGGCCTGCCAGGTATTCCAGAACAGACGGGATGTTCATATCTCTGTAGGTGATGCTGTTTTTGTGACAATACCTGCAGTAAGCTCCGGAGCGCTGTGGCCGCCGACTCCCAACATCGCGGAGCTGGGGCTGCGGGCGTCCGGCCGCGGGCGGCGCCGGTTGGAGCTCCGACTCCGGCAACTCTACCCCTGGCTGCGCGGCGCTCCAAATCCAGCGCCACCCGCGGCCGGACGCCCGCAGCCCCAGCTCTACGATGTTGGGAGTCGGCGGCGACGCAGCGCTGGGATACCAGCGGGGAGCGGGCAATGCCTTACCGGGTCGACGTGCGGTAAGCTCCGGAGCGCTGTGGCCGCCGACACACAACATCGCGGAGCTGGGGCTGCGGGCGGCCGACCACGTGCCGCGCTGGATTTTGAGTGCCGCGCAGCCAGGGGTAGAGTTTCCGGGGTCGGAGCTACAACCGGCGCCGCCCTCGGCCGGACGCATGCAGCCCCAGCTCCGCGATGTTGGGAGTCGGCGGCCACAGCGCTCCGGAGCTTACTGCACGGCGACCCGGTAAGGCATTGACCGCTCCCCGCCTCTCCGACCAGGTAGGGGACTAAGAATTAAAGTTTCCCCCTACACCCCCCCCCCCTCCCCCCACACATAAAAGCCCTCCAAACTAACTGACTAACATTTAAGCAATGATTTACAGATGTTAAAGTGTCTCCCCGGTCTCCGGGGAGGAGGCAGCCGCTACAGTAGTACGGACCTGGGTTGACCGTGGGTCGTTTCAGATCAAGTTTGGCGCCAAACGCAAGCTTTGGTGTGCAGACGACATCCTGGAAAAAATGTCCGATTTTCGGAGCTTTTTGGTTTCCGGAACTCCGGAAAAAATTTGTGCACCTGTACAATGATTGCCAACCAAAGTAAGTCAGCGATTAACAGAAGTACTCAATAACAATTGGTTATCAGATCAAGAGGAGCACTGTAGTAGAATGATCTTCCTTCATTCTTCTAATTTTCCAATTTGTAAATACAATTAGGGAAAAAATACAATTACCTGGTTATCTCTCTCTCTGTCACTTCCAATATTGTAATGTTTAATTGCTGGTATCTTGGTGACAGTGAATTGGAGTCAATAATTTCACATGTACTATCTTCCCTTGGATTCAACTAATCTATTTATATATTCAGATTTAAAATAAACTACCACCGACTGTCTCATGAGAGAAAATATATAAAATACTAGACTAAGTGGACCCGTTGGGTCCCATGTTCACACGGGAGGGCTGGTCCCCCGACAAAATATTCCACGTCTCCACCAATTCCAATATTGGTGGCCAGTGGGGGGACTTTCTGGAGTGCTGGTATGGGTTCTTGGGGTGGCAGCTCAGTCACTCAAGCCTGATCTGCTGGCAGCTCACTCACGGCTGGTGGGCTAGCAGTTGACTCATGACTATTCCTTGAAATTCCATTTCAAGCAGGGTGCAAGGCCACCAAATGCAAATCCATGTTCCTACCATTTCAAGCAGGGTGCAAGGCCACCAAATTCAAGTGCAGTTTCTTACCACTATGAACAGGGTGTAAGGCCATCAAATTCAAGTGCAGTTTCATACCACTTTCAGCAGGGTGCAAGGCCACTAAATTCAGTGCAGTTTCCAACCACTTCAAGCAGAATGCAAGGCCGCTGAATTCAAGTGCAGTTTCATTCCACTTCATGCAGTGTGCAAGGCCACCAAATTCAATTGCAGCTTCATACCATTTCATGCAGGGTGAATCCACCATAAAACCACACAAAACACCAAACTCACAGTTCAGTAGACATTCAGTGTGTTCAGTTGATTCACAGATCAGACAGAGTTGTGACCTCTCCCTCCCCCATCATGCAGAGACTAAGCCACACCCACACTTCCGGGTTTTATAAACCCTCCCCTTCCCACCGGAAAAGGTGTGGCTATCATGGCGTGATTGACAGGAGAGAGATTCTCAACATTTTTTAAACACTAATAACACTTTTATTTTTCATTGATGGGAAGAATTCTCTGCACCTGCTCAGATGAGGGGGGACTGAGTAAGATGGCCAAAAATCACAGCCATAAGTGGTAGCATTTTATCTAAAATCAATATACAGTGCAAACAGGAAGGAAGTGCATTTGCAGTAGTGCCTTTTAACTTCAAGCCAAAGCACCCAAGCCGCTATTTGCAGTAAGTAGTGCCTTTCAACTTCAAGCCAATGCACCAACGCCACCATTTGCAGTAAGTAGTGCCTTTCAACTTCAAGCCAAAGCACCCAAGCCACCATTTGCAGTAAGTAGTGCCTTTCAACTTCATGCCACCATTTGCGGTAAGTAGTGCCTTTCAACTTCAAGCCAAAGCACCCAAGCCACTATTTGCAGTAAGTAGTGCCTTTCAACTTCAAGCAAAGCACCCAAGCCACCATTTGCAGTAAGTAGTGCCTTTCAACCAAGCCAAAGCACCCAAGCCACCATTTGCAGTAAGTAGTGCCTTTCAACTTCAAGCCAAAGCACACAAGCCACCATTTGCAGTAAGTAGTGTCTTTCAACTTAAAGCCAAAGCACCCAAGTCCCCATTTGCAGTAAGTAGTGCCTTTCAGCTTTAAGCCAAAGCACCCAAGCCACCATTTGCGGTAAGTAGCACCTTTCAACTTCAAGCCAAAGCACCCAAGTCACCATGTGCAGTAAGTAGTGCCTTTCATCTTCAAGCAAAACACCCAAGCCACCATTTGCAGTAAGTAGTGCCTTTCAACTTCAAGCCAAAGCTCCCAAGCCACCATTTGCAGTAAGTAGTGCCTTTCAACTTTAAACCAAAGCTTCCAAGCCACCATTTGCAGTAAGTAGTGCCTTTCAACTTCAAGCCAAAGCACCCAAACAACCATTTGCAGGCAGTGCCTTTTTACTCAAACAAACTATATTTTCATGTTCAAACCACATTAAGGGGACTCACAGTTGTTTAGACATTTGTTCAGTGTTATTCAGAGCTCAGAGAGACATGACCCTTGGTTTCATCCATCTTGCAGAGGCACACCACTTCCTGGTTTTATAGTCCCTCCCCCTCCCTCCAGCAGGGGCAGCAGAGAGAATGGTGACTTTAAAAAAACATTAATATCTCTCTGACTTGTCATCGATGGGAAAAATCCTCCACACCCATAAGGCGGAGGGGGGCTCTGAGCGAGGTGGCCAAAAATGACAGCCGTAGGTGGCGGTGTTCTGTCGGAAATCGCAGCACAGTGGGCCAAATGTGGTCAAGATCAGAGTTTCAGTAATATAGACTATGTATGAGTTCTGAATTGTATCAGCGCAAAGCTCTATCAAGCATCAGTATTGTTAAATGTCAATTGCAATTTGCATTAAAATATTTTTGCACTCCAAATTGACGATGCACAGTTAAAACTTTAAAAAAGAATTAAAATAAAGAATCCTTACAAGATTCTACAACTGTCTCTAAAGGGGATGTAGCCTATGACAAAATCAAATCTGAACTATTAGAAACATTTTCTGAAAAAACTTTTAGATGAAACCAGTTGAATACATTTCTTATAACCTGAGTCCACGCTAACAATGAAAACATTTCCATCAGTTGCATTCTTCTCCCTAATCTTCCTGCCACACTCTCTTAGGAGCAATTTAAAGTGGCTTATAAACCTACCACCATATTTGAAGAATGTGAAGAGACTAGAGCACCTATTGAAAACCCATGTGATCATAGAGAATATATGCATATTCCAATACATAATTCCTGACTTCAGAATTAATCCCTTAAACTGTGTGTTAACATTAATGTCTGTTACGTGGCTGTGTAATCCTTCAAAATATCCCAATTTCTGCAACCTACATCTTTTGTGAATTTGAGGCAGCTCCTCCTTTCAAATTTGACAGCAGGGTGTGAAATTAAATAGATGTGAAGTTAGGAAACAAGTCTTCTAAAAAGATGTTGCAAGAAGCCTGGAGCTCTCTTCCACAATAAACAGGTTTTTTTGCCAGCTGACTGAAAATTTTCAAAGCAAGTGCAGTGAAATTCCTTTTTTTTTGTATACAGTTCAGTAAAAGTATTATTATACATGAACATTTTAGTTAAGTACAAGTGTATAGGAATCGTACACTGAGACAGTATACAAGAATCGCCATGTCTTGGAGGCATTTTTCATGATTCAACAATGAATTATTGAAACAAAATTTGGAGGAGTCAATATCTATGCTGGGATAGACCTTGTGCATAACAGTGAATCCAATCATTCTAGGGGAGAGGAATAGCCATGAAGTGCTCAGCTCACAGGCTTTACTAAGATAAATTATTTGGTATTTTCTCTTATTTTTTCCTGATAGGAACACAGATAAACATTATGTTGATGAACATTCTGAAGAAGGGTCTCGACCCAAAATGTCACCCATTCCTTCTCTCCAGAGATGCTGCCTGTCCCGCTGAGTTACTCCAGCATTTTGTGTTCATAAACATTACATTACAAGTTAATATAAAACTATTGTCAAGGTTAATGGTTCAATAGTTTCTACATTATCACATACACAGAAATACAGTGAAATGCACATTCTCCATGCTATCCATCAAATTATATCATACATGAGTGCAACAGATCCTCTTCTGGAGCAATACGCAGAGAGTTACGATGCCATTTAGCAATGTCAGGGGAAAGAGACAGATCAACTGATTCAGGCAGATTCTTCAGCTGCAAGGAAATGCATCTCTGCAAGGCATAATGATCCTTTTCTTTGATGTCCTCCTTTTAACAGCAATTTTCTCATGTTGCCAGTTGCTTTACAACAAAACATAGATTGCATCAAAAATGACCTTTGAATCTGAAGAAATTGGAATGAGTCAAGTAAAAATATGTCATGTATTGTCCTGGCCCTGAATTTTAAAATGAAATTGTAGGTTAATCTAAGAATCTGTTAATGTGATTAATTAACATGAAATGCCAGCCTGACTCACCAAAACTGAACCCCACTGGACAATTGCACTAGTTTTCAATTCTAGGTCAACCCATTTTCTGTAATTCTTTTAATATATATATTATGATAAAGAAATGCTGTCTCCACCTCCTTGTGGTTTTCTGAATTCTAATTTATTTTCAAAAAAAAAAATGTTGCACTGATTTTACAATCCATAATATTGCACATCTCTTGCGAATAGGATATGTACTATATTTTCCTGGCAATATCAAGTTCACAAGAAAACAGTATCTGTGTGTTTCCATTGATCAAATCCACTTCCAGTGACAGTGGAATTAAGTATGAGAATTTAGGCTAAGATACAACAATTCTGTTGATGTGAAGCAAAACAAATAAATCAAAAATGTGTTTTGATTTCTTTATTTTTAAGAACTTTACATTTCTCTTTTTTCAGAAGATTACTTTATGAGCCAAAACTTGCTCCTGGTGACAAGCTGCCCTCTTTTGCTACTGAAATGTGTTGCAGATATTCTTTTGTCATGTATGGACCATAAAATCTCAAGCTACTAGTAAATGCAACCTCAATAGTAAATCCAAAATGTGCAAGATCCTGCAAAGTAACCATCCCATGAGGTGACGCAGAAGAAGCTTCATCCATGAAATACATGTAAACAACGTTGACAGCCAGCAAAGTATTGTCCCTGAGGTATTGCTCGCTGTCAAACATAGTAAGAAAATTAAATCTCCGTGCATGTTTTTGTTATACAAAATCTTTCAAATGACATTAAAATTATAAAATATTTATTAAATTAAAAATGATTAAAAATGATAAAATCTGAAAGAAAAATCTTACAAGCACTTTAAATCAATCAAGCACATTCAGTTAAATTGATTTTACTATTTATCTAGGCACTTCATGTTTATTGCTCTTCTGTGGAATAAATAGATTCAACATTATTGCTCCAGGTCTACCCAGCACAGACTCTGTGATTGCTTCTTTTGCCGGGGGATGTAGTACATCCAGGCTCTGCCACCACACAGGCAGATTTTAGTTTAGGTTTGAGATACAGCTTGAAATTAGGCCCTTTGGTCCACCGACTTTGCACCGACCAACAATCAATTGTACACTAATTTACAGAAGGCAAGTAACCTGCAAACCAGTATGTCCTTAGAATATGGGAAGAAACTAGAGCACCCGGAAAAAAAACAATGCAGTCATTGGCAGAACATACAGATTCAGTGCAGACAGCAGCCGTAGTCAGGTTCGAACTTGGGACTCTGGCACCACAAGGCAGCAACTCTGCCACTGTGCCACATTTGACTGCAGTCACCATGATCATATTTATTCATGTTCTGGTGGATGAGAGTTAATAAGACCACACTTACTGACTCTGCCAATTTGCCTTTGAGATGATGGTGAAGAGTCCTCAATGGTCAATGGTGTTTTATTATCACATGTGCATACGCACAGTGAAATTCCTTTTTTGCGTAGAGTTCAGTGAAGTATTGCCATACCTAAGCACAATCCCCGATTAGCAAACTGAACTGAAATAATCAACTGAGACCCCATGCAATAGTCACCAGGTTTTGGCACATCCAGTCCGGTTCATGCTCTAGGCCTTATGGAACGGAGTAGAGAGTTCCAGGATTTAGAACAGGCACAAATAAACATGGACAAAATACTTTCAAATCAGGAAAGTGGAAATGAGAACCAAACTCAAAATTCAGGACTTCAGTTTTTTCACAGGATTTCTAAGCCTGCTGGCAGTTGAAAGGGAGACTGATCTAAACTGGAGTCACAGACAGATGCTTAACAGCTGTGGCAGGCTTCCACGCTATCATTGCCCTAAGGACAAAATCGGGTAGCACAAGATGACACATCACTTCCATATGAGCTCAGTGCCTTTTACGATGATTTCAAAGGGTGAAAAATGTCACAACTACATGAGCTACCATAGCTTCAGATGACCCTGTGATCTCAATCTCTGAGAATGCCAACAGAGCATCCTTTGAGAGGGTGAACCCACACAAAACATTAAGTGGAGGCAGCATGCCAGGCTAAGTGCTGAAGACCTGTGCAGTCCAACAGGCTGGAATATTCAAGGACATATTCAACTTCTCGCTTCTACTGTCTGACGTTCCCACCTACTTCAGAGGGGCATTTTCCATACTGATACCGAAGAAGAATGTTGACTTGTCTCAATGACTACAATCCTAGAAACTTAGCTACACTTCAATTCCTGCTTAGAAATGACAAGGAACTGATTCAATTTTCCTATTGCCACAACAAAACAATAGCAGATGCTGTCTCATGGGGTCTGAACTGTGGTCTTGACTATTGAATAACGGGAACACATACATACACTTAAAGGAACAACACAAGAGATTCAGAGAGTGGTGGACCCATCACGAGCACTGCACTCCTTATCATTGATAGCATCTACAGTACATGCGGTCCAGTCACCAAGGATTCAAGGTGTCATCAAGCATTCCCACCGTCCAACCCATGCACTGTTCTCACTGCTTCCATCGGGCACACGACACTGAAGACTGAAGTCCCAAGTCACCAGGTTAAGGAACAGTTACTTTCCAGTGACCATTAGGTTTTTGAACTAACCTGCACTACCCTAATCCTCATGTCTGAAGAAGGGTCTCGACCAGAAATGTCACCCATTCCTTCTCTCCAGAGATGCTGCCTGTCACGCTGAGTTACTCTAGAATTTTGTGTCTACCTATCCTAATCCTACTTCGGCAACAGATGCAACAGACCACCTCTTTCATTGCAATAGTCATGTTCTTAATTTTGTTACAAAAATGTCTCACTTTGCAATCTTTTTTCAGTCGTGTTTAATTTATGTACAATTTATATTCTTTGTGGTGTCTGACTCAACATGCATGTAATGCTGCTGTAAGTAAGACTGTTGTTGTTCCTTGTACATATGACAGTAAACATGACTTGACTTAACAAGTTCAGGACACCATGCTTGGAGATATTATGAATCTGATGGCAGGTCATTTGATGCAGAGTTGTCAGCATTTCCTATTGAATTCCAGTGACTTTTTGTTTTTGTTTTGAAGATATGAAAAATATGCCGACAGGTCAGCTTGGGAAAATGACTTGCTTATTCCTCCCACCACCCCACGGATTTCTTTGTAAATGGATTCAGACTATCAGGTAGTCAAAATAAGTGCTTCCATTCAGATCAGAAATAAAATCAGCAACAAACCTAAGGGATAACTTTTTGAATGATTACATTATACCAGTCAATTTAATGACTACTCAGATTGGATTTTATTTTAGCCTGACTTTGTTTCTACATTCTGTTGGGGCAATACCTGTTCCTTACATTGGCACAGTCCATTGAACATGTTTCATTGTTAAATTAGAACGTTGTTGATTTTTACCTCGATGCCATTAAGCAGCATAGACATCATGTCCCTTTAGGCCCTTGATTGGCTAAAACCTATTGATTTTAGCTTTGAAATTCTTCAATAAGCTGGCAAAATAACCTTTGTTTATTGTGGGAGAGCACTCTATGCTTCTTCCAGCATCTTTTTTTGAAGAATTGTTTCCTAACTGCACTTCCGAATGATCTTTCTCTGACTTCAGGATGAACGACAAAGAGTATAAGAAATAAGAGCAGGCGTAGACAACTCTCCAAGATTGTGGCTTTTCTTTGAATATAAATATGTTTCCTCCCCTATCCATTCTTTCCTTTATATTTCAATGCCTTCATTGATTGCAATCACTGGAGCCAATTGGGCCAGAGAATTCTAAAGATTCATAAACCCGTAATGGAAGGAATTCCTATTTCAGTCTCAAATGGGCAAACCCCTTATTTGGAGATAGACAGAAATGCTGGAGAAACTCAGCGGGTGAGGCAGCATCTATGAAGCGAATGAAATAGGCAACGTTTCGGGCCAAAACTCTTCTTCAGACTGATGTGAGGATGAGGGGGGGGGGGGGGTTGGCGGGAAGAAGAAAGGAAGAGGAGGAGCCAGTGAGCTGAGGGAGAGCTGAGAAAGGGAGGAGAAAGTAAGGATTACCTGAAATTAGAGAAGTCAATGTTCATACCGCTGGGGTGCAAACTGCGCTAGCGAAATATGAGGTGCTGCTCCTCTCATTTACGGTGGTGCTCACTGTGGCCATGGAGGAGGCCGACGACAGAAAGGTCGGATTCGGAATGGGAGGGGGAATTGAAGTGCTGAGCCACCGGGAGATCAGGTTGGTTACTGCGAACCGAGTGGAGGTGTTCGGCGAAGCGATCACCAAGCCTACACTTGGTTTCACCGATGTAGAGCAACTGACATCTAGAGCAGAAGATGCAATAGATGAGGTTGGAAGAGGTGCAGGTGAACCTCTGCCGCACCTGGAAAGACTGCTTGGGTCCTTGAATAGAGTCAAGGGGGAGGTAAAGCGACAAGTGTAGCATTTCCTGTTGTTGCAATGGAAAGTGCCCGGAGAGGGGTGGTTCGGGTGGGAAGGGACGAATTGACCAGAGAGTTACAGAGGGAGCGGTCTCTGCGGAAAGCGGACAGGAGAGGAGATGGGAAGATGTGGCGAGTGGTGAGGTCACGTTGGAGGTGGCGAAAATGACGGAGGATTATTTGTTGTACGTGATGGCTGGTAGGGTGGAAGGTGAGGACAAGGGACTCTGCCCTTGTTACGAGTGGGGGAATGGGGAGTGAGAGTAGATTCACGGGGTATAGAAGAGACCCTGGTGTGAGCCTCATCTATGGTAGAAGAGGGGAACCCCCGTTCCCTGAAGAATGATGACATCTCTGATGCCCTGGTGTGGAACACCTTATCCTGGGTGCAGAAGCGGCGTAGACGGAGGAATTGGGAGTAGGGGATGGAGTCCTTGCAGCAAGCAGGATGAGAAGAAGTGTAATCTAGATAGCCATGGGAGTCAGTGGGTTTATAGTGGATGTCGGTCAGGAGATGGAGATAGTGAGGTCAAGAAATGGTAGGGAAATGTCAGAAATGATCCAGGTGTATTTGAGTGCCGGATGGAAGTTAATGGGAAATGGATGAAGTCAGTGAGTTGTGTGTGGGTGCAGAAGGTAGCACCAATGCCGTCGTCGATGTAGCGGAGGTAGAGTTCGGGGATAGGGCCACGGTACGTCTCGACCAAGGATTGTTCGACGTACCCTACAAAAAGGCAGGCATAGCTACGCCTTGTATTTGGAGGAAATGGGAGGAATCAAACAAAAAGGTATTAAGGGTAAGGACCAGCTCCTAGGCAGAGGAGAGTATCAGTAGACAGGGATTTGTTGGTTCTGCGGTCGAGCAAGAAACGGAAGGCTTTGAGACCCTCCTGGTGGGGGATAGAGGTGTAGAATGATTGGACATCCATGGTGAAGATGAGGAAGTGGGGGCCTAGAAAATGGAAGTCCTTGAGTCGACGAAGAGCGTGTGAGGTGTCTTGACCATAGGTAGGGAGGGATTTAATCAGGGAGATAGGATGGAGTTGAGGTATGTGAAAATAAGTTCACATAGTGAACAGGCAGAAACTATGAGTCTGCCAGGACAGTCAGGTTTGTGGATTTTGGGGAGAAGGTAAAATCGGGCCGTGCGGGGCTGGGGAACGATGAGGTTGGAGGCTTGGGAGGGCAGGGAGCCGGAGTTGATGAAGTCAGTGCTGGTGCTAGAGATAGTGGCCTGGTGCTCGTCTGTGGGGTCATGGTCCAAGGATAAGTAGGAGGAGGTGTCTGAGAGTTGGCGCGTGGCATCAGCCTTGTAGAGATCAGCGCGCCAGAATACCACGGCACCCCCCTTGTCGGCGGGTTTGATCACCCAGTCTGGGTTATTACACAATGAGTGGAAGTCAGTACGTTCAGGGGGGGAGAGGTTAGAGTGAGACAGGGGAGTGGAGAAGTTGAGGCAGTTGATGTCTCGTCGGCAGTTTAAAATAAAAAGGTCTAAAGCCGGAAGATGGCCATGAGGGGGAGTCCAAGAGGAGGGGGTCCGTTGGAGACGGGAGAAGGGGTCATCAATGGGGGGCGAGGACTCCTTCCCATGGAAGAATGCTTTGAGGCGGAGGCGACGGAAGAAGAGCTTGAGGTGGGGACGGAGGGGGACAAAGGTAAGGCCTCTGCTGAGGACAGACCATTCAGTATCAGAGAGGGGGATGTCAGGGGGGATGGTGAACACACGGCAAGGGTGGGGGTTGGGGCTGGAGGAAGGCAGGTGAGTGGACTGAGGCCGAGGCGATGTCTGGTGGGGCGGTGGTGGGTGGTCAGGGAGGTAGGGGGTTTGAGGACTATAGTGTGGGTGGTGAAGATCTGGGGTCACATGGTTTGAGGGGGAAGGGGAAGACCCAGTGGAACAACCACTGAGGTTTCCTGGGTTAGGGGGACTAGCACCAGGACCCAGAGCAGTCAAACCCCGAGGAGTTGGAGTCTGCAGTGTGGATACTTCAGGCCCGGTGCTGAGCCTAGGATTCAGGTAAGGCAACAGCTGCGGTGTGTTGGAGAGCGGTGGAGTGGCGAGGGTCAGTGGAGTCGATGGTGGAGGCCCGCGGGGAGTGGAATCCGGGTCAGCGGGCGGAGCGTGGGAGGATGGTCGGTGAGGCGGCGAGGTTCGGCGTGTTCTGTGAGGCCGCGATGTTCGGCGGGCTCGGTGTGGCGGCGATGTTCGGCGGGCTCGGTGTGGCGGCGATGTTCAAAACTGTGTGATCTCACCATGGCACTATATAATTACAGTATCTTTTTCTTTACTCAGTACTCCTCTTGCAACAAAGACCACATGCCATTTGCCTTTGTAAATACCCGCTACATCTGCATGTTAACTTTAAGTAATTTGTCTCCAATTCACACAGGTCACTTTGAACATAAACATGTCCTAACTTTGAACATGTCCTCACTGTTTAGAAAATACCCAGCATTTGTTTATTTCTTCTGGTGGAAAAACTCACATTCTTTTTTCTCTTTTGTACATTCGTTATTCCGTTGCCCATCAATATGCCTTGATAAGGCATATTGATGGGCTTCTTCGCAACATATTAATATTAAATAACCCACATATTTTCAAGTCAGCTGCAAACATAGAAATATTACTTTTTGTCACTTTGGCCAATTTGTTGATAGAGAATTTGAAAAATCAGGGCTCAAGCATTGTATACCAATGGTATACCAATAGGCGCAGCCAGCCATTCTGAGATTGTTTTACTTTCTATCTATCGATCAACTTTATTCTCCTTTCATATTTGTTTAATAACCTCTTGTATGGCACCTTACTGAAAGCATTCTTAAAATCCAAAGAAATCCCATCCACTGATTGTCCATGATCTATCTACTAGCTACATCCAAATTGAACCTCAATAGATTATTCAAATATGATTCTCCTTTCAAAAATCCCTATAGGTGGGGCATAGGAGAGAGATAGGGTGGGGAAAGAAGTGTGGTATGTGGGGAAGAGGGGAAAGGGGGTATATAATTACCTAAAATTGGAGAATTCAAAGTTCCGACCATTGAATGGTAAGCAACCCAAGCGGAATATGAAGTGCTGTTCCTCCAGTTTGTGTATGGTCTCACTCTGGCAAAGGAGGAGGACCACAGCACAAAGAATGGCAAGAGAAAGTAAAAGGGTTGGCAGCTAAGGGATCCAGCAGGTTCTGGCGCACCGAGTGCAAGTGTTCAGCAAAACAGTCGTTGAGTGTACAGCTGGACTTTCCAATGTATAGGTGGCCAAATCAGGAACACCACATGCACGAAATGAGGTTAGGAGAGGTGCATGTGGACTACTGTCGCACCTGGAAGGACTGCTCAGGTGGAGGTGTGGGTGGAGATATGGTGTTACATTCTCTGTGGTTGCAGGGGACACTTCCTGAGGAAGGGGTGGTGTGGGTGAGAAAGGATTTAAGTTTACAGATGATGCCGAAGTGAAGGTGCTGTGGATAGCAAAGATGATGATATGAAATTAAACCAGGATTTTGATTGGTCGGGCAAGTGGGATGAGGAATGGTCAAAGGATGTTTAATGCAGATAAGTACGAGATGTCGCATTTTGGGAAGTCAAACCAAGGAAGGATCCTTACAGTGAATAGCAAGGCACGGGGGAATGTTGTCGATGAGAGGGATCCAGGAGTGCAGGTACATTGTTTTTTTAAAGTAACATCACAGGTAGATAGCGTGGTCAAGAAGGCTTTTGGTGCATTGGATTTCATCAGTCAGCGTATTGAGAAAAGAAGTCGGGATGTTATGTTACTGTTATACAAGACGTTGGTGAGGCTCAATTTGGGTTATTGTGTTCAGTTTTGGTCATCTTGCTAAAGAAAGGATTGTTGTTAAGCTGGAAAGAGTACGAGGATGTTGCAGATTAGGAGTGGGGTAATCTTTTAAGGTTTCTAAGGTAATGAGGGGAATAGATAGGGTGAATGCAGGGTATTTTACACAGAACACAGGAGGCAAGTTTGATTTAACACGCCCACTCCTAGGCCCCAGGGCCCCAGTGTGGTTGCTGCTGGATTGAAGCTCAACATCATTTGTGGTCATAACAGATGCATCTATGATAGATTCATACAATAAGCTTTTGTCCAAATATGTTTTTTTTATGATTGCATTGTCTTAACATGCAGGTTTGCATTCTCATTTATTTTAGTTTAGAGATACAGCACAGAAACAGGCCCTTCGGCCCACCGGGTCCATGCCGGCCAGTGATCCCCACACATAAATACTATCCTACTTGCACTAGGGACAATTTGCATTTATACAAAGCCAATAAACTTTCAAACCAGTACGTATTTGGAGTATGGGAGGAGCCGAAAACTCTGAGAAAACCCATGCAGGTCACGGGGAGAGCGAACAAACTCCATACAGACAGCACCCATATTCAGGATCGCACCCGGGTATCTGGCTCTGTAAGGCAGGAACTCTACTGCTGTGTCACCGTTTGTCATATTTCCTTATAACATGGAGAGTCATTCAGCCCAGCAAGTATGTGCTGGTTCTCAGTATAACACATGAATCCATTACTCTACCCATTTTCCCATAAACTAGTCCATCTCACATGCCCTTCACAATTCTCCTTATACCCACCAACACCAGGAGTAATTTACAGTTGCCACTTCACTTAAATACCCCCGTCTATGGTAGATGGCTGTGGGCACAGGCCTGATGCCTGAGAACCAGTGGTGGGAGATGAAATGCAACTGCCTTGTGTGGATAGCAGTTTCAGGTCACATGATACAATTGAAACTATTCCTGAACAGACAGAGGGCTATAGAACAGCTGTGGTCTAGATTATCATCAGTCTCCTAACCCGTAGCAACATCAACAATTGAATCTCACAATACAGTTTCCTGAGAGATAGTGTTCTCCTGGTGGTCAGCTCTACGACTGGTCAATGTAACAGCTTTGTCCTGGGTGAAAGCAGTCTATTCTCTGGAGATATGTATCTGTTCATGGAGATGAACAATCTGATCTCAGCTAATAGTAATAGTTTTTTTTTAAATATATCTGACAGCTAGGAGCTGTGTTTCCTGCATTTCCCCATCATTAGCTGCATTCCCCTGTCATAGGCCTATTCCTAGTGCTCTGATGACAATGCAAATCAATAACCTATGCCTCAAGAGATCTCACCCACCAACTTTCACCTTGACTACAATCCACTGATGCCGGGTTTAGGTTTAGGTTTATGATTGTCATGTGTACTGAGGCAATGAAAAGCTTTGTTTTTGCATGATATTCAATTAGATCAGATAATACTGCACATAATTACAATCAAATCAAACTCAAGTACACTGGATAAAGTAAAGTGCAAGATACAGAGTGCAGAATATAGTTCTCAGCATTGTATCACATCAGTTCTATAGACAAATGCAATGTCCGCAATGAGGCCGTTAAATAGGACATGGAAATAGGACATAGCACATGGAAGAACCATTAAGAGCCCTGTTAACAGAGGGGAAAATCCTGCTCCTGAGTCAGGTTGTGCGTGTTTTCAAGCTTCTGTACCTACTGCTGGTAGGGAGCAGTGAGAATATAGAATGCCTGGATTAGGACAAGTCTGATTATGTTAGCTGATTTTCTGGGGCGCATGAAGGATAGATGGAGATGATTGTGAAAAATCTTGTCTGCATGACGGATTGGACTACATCCACAAAGCTCTGCAATTTATTGCAGTCTTGGGCAGAACTAGTCCCAAACCAAGCTGTAATGCAACCCAACAGTATGCTTTCTTTTTTGATATATTTTTTTTTATTAAAGGTAATCAATTACAATGCTTCAAACAACTTTATATCAAATTAATTCAATTTGCATTAAGTAAAACACTAGTAATACTTATCTACTATTTTTTTTAGAAATAATGATAGAAAAAGAATAGAACAGTTATAAATCATTAAGAGAGTGATTAAATAATAATTTGATTATATATAAGAAAGAAAAGAGAAACGAAAAAAAAAAAAAAAAAAAATGAAAAACCACAATATGTATTGTTAATAACACTACTACAAGTGATAGTATCAATAAAGACATATATGTTAATTCCAATATAAAAATGAATTATTCTCACCAAATCCCGCAGGGTGCACGCCGAGCTGTGTTGCCAAGAACAGCTACTTCTCTAAATACTGTATATATGGAGACCATATCTGTTCAAAAGAATTATACTTGTCCAATAGGACAAATCTAATTCTTTCCAGATGTAACGTCTCCATCATCTCTGTTGACCACATTTTGGTTGTGGGGGATAATGTTCCCTTCCAAAATTTCAATATGATTTTTTTCCCAATTATCAAACAGTAATCAAAGAAATTTCTTTGATTTACTGTAAGTGATAGATGTAAATCCGGAATTCCAAATATTATTAGCTTTGGGTTAGGGTCCAATTTAACTTTGATGACTTCAGAAATAACTTTAAAAATTTCTGTCCAGTAATAATTCAATTTAGGACATGTAACGAAACTATGTATTAAATTTGCCTCTGCTTTCTTGCACTTATCACAAATAGCGGAGAGATTCGGAAAAATACTATTTAATTTAGTTTTCGAATAATGTAACCTATATAATACTTTAAATTGTATCAATATATGTCTGGCGTTTAATGAACACCGGTGTATTCGTTGTAGACTTTCTTCCCAGTTTTCTTTTGTTATAGCCAATCCCATTTCATTTTCCCATGCTTGACGATATATTTCCGTTATTGGATTCTCCTTATCCAAAATGATGTTATATATATAGGCTATTAATTTTTCTGTATTTGGATATAAATTAAACAGTTCGTCTAACAATCCTGCTTCTTTATTTTTATAATCTTGTGTATTGGATTTAATATAATCTCTAATTTGTAAATACCTAAACAAATGTTGTGGAGACAATCCATAAATATCTTGTAACTCCTGGAATAAAAGAAATTTTCCTTTTCTATAAAGGTGTTCTATCCTTGTAATTCCTAAATCATCCCATTGTTTAAAACCCCATCTAATATAGCAGGTTTAAACGATGGGTTATTCATAATTGGTAATCTAAATGAGAGATTATCCAAATGTAGAGTCTTAACTATTTGTTTCCAAATACGTCTATTATTATATATTATTAGGTTGTCTTTATAATTTTTTTTTTGTACTTCCGTTGGTGCAAAAATTATCGAACCTACATTGAAAGGTAGACAGTCTTCCTTTTCTATATTTAACCATGTCGGTTCATGATCCATATTTACCCACCAGAAATTCATATTCTTAATCTGAACAGCCCAAAAATAATATAAAAAGTTTGGAAGTGCTAATCCTCCATTTATCTTAGCTTTGCATAGATGTTTTTTATTTATTCTGTGATTTTTATAATCCCAAATAAAACTATTAACAATATTATCAATTTTTTTTAAAAAAGTTTTCGGAAGAAAAAAAGGAATAGCCTGAAACAAATATAACAACTGTGGTAGAAATACCATCTTTATGGCACTTATTCTACCAATCATGGATATAGGAAGTGTTTTCCAATATAAAATATTTTTTCTAAGTTTATCTAATAGTTGAGGATAGTTGGATTTTATTAATGAGTTATGAGTTTTAGTTACGTTAATCCCTAAATATTTAAGTTTGTCTGTAACTACTTTTAATGGGTATTGTTGTAATGTATTTAGATTTATTCCTGTTATTGGCATAATCTCGCTTTTATCCCAATTAATCCTATACCCAGAAAATGCACCAAACTTAGTTATAATGTTTAGCAGGTTGGGAATACTAATTTCCGGTTTTGTAATATAAATCAAAACATCATCTGCATATAAAGAAATTGTATTAATTGTTGTATCAGTATTATAGCCATATATTTCAGGTTCAGATCTAATTTTTTCCGCCAATGGTTCTATCACCAATGCGAACAATAAGGGTGATAACGGACATCCCTGTCTGCATCCCCTAGAGAGTTTAAATTTGGCTGATAAAATTTGGTTAGTCAAAATTCTTGCAATAGGATTCGAATATAAAATTCTTACCCATTTACAAAATCTATCCCCCAATTGAAACTTTTCCATTATATTAAATAAATACATCCATTCCACCTGATCAAACGCTTTTTCTGCATCTAATGATATAACCGCTAGTTCCGTATCTCGTATTCTTTTTGAATATATAATATTAAACAAGCGTCTGAGATTATGGGATGAATAACGTTTTGGGATAAAACCTGTTTGATCGTAATGTATTAATTTAGAGATCACTAAACTTAACAGTATGCTTTCTGTGGTGCATAAATTTGAAAGAGTCATTGGAGACAGCCAAATTCCCAAAGTCTCCTAAGGAAGTAGAGGCATGTTGGTGCAGGATTTCCAGAAGGTTAATTTGCAGGTTGAGTGTGTAGTAAGAAATACAAATGCAATGTTAGTATTCATTTTGAGAGGACTAGAATATAAAATCAATGACGTATCTGTAGAATGTATCAGATCTTCCCACTTCTGCTTGTAAGCCAGGAATGGAAGCACAGCCAGGTGATTATATTTATCAAAGTGTGGTCTGAGAATGGAATAGTATACATTTAGATACTGGAGTAGTAATAGTTGAGGGTGTTTGGGCGTCTGGTTGGGCAAGAGATGTGCTGAGTATTTTGGCAGCATGAGGTTGATCTGATTGAAGTCCCCAGCTATACCAAGGCCTCAGGGTACTTCATTTTAAGGCAGAATGTAGTTTTGCAAATGCTAATTTATTCTGTCTGGGTTGGGATGTGGATTGCTGTCGGAATAGCAGAAATGTGAGGTATTGATGTGGATAGAGAACTGGCTGGCAAACAGGAAGCAAAGAGTAGGAGTAAACGGGTCCTTTTCACAATGGCGGGCAGTGACTAGTGGGGTACCGCAAGGCTCAGTGCTGGGACCCCAGCTATTTACAATATATATTAATGATCTGGATGAGGGAATTGAAGGCAATATCTCCAAGTTTGCGGATGACACTAAGCTGGGGGGCACTGTTAGCTGTGAGGAGGATGCTAGGAGACTGCAAGGTGACTTGGATAGGCTGGATGAGTGGGCAAATGTTTGGCAGATGCAGTATAATGTGGATAAATGTGAGGTTATCCATTTTGGTGGCAAAAACAGGAAAGCAGACTATTATCTAAATGGTGGCCGATTAGGAAAAGGGGAGATGCAGCGAGACCTGGGTGTCATGGTACACCAGCTATTGAAAGTAGGCATGCAGGTGCAGCAGGCACTGAAGAAAGCGAATGGTATGTTAGCTTTCATAGCAAACAGGATTTGAGTATAGGAGCAGGGAGGTTCTACTGCAGTTGTACAGGGTCTTGGTGAGACCACGCCTGGAGTATTGCGTACAGTTTTGGTCTCCAAATCTGAGGAAGGACATTATTGCCATAGAGGGAGTGCAGAGAAGGTTCGCCAGACTGATTCCTGGGATGTCAGGACTGTCTTATGAAGAAAGACTGGATAGACTTGGTTTATACTCTCTAGAATTTAGGAGATTGAGAGGGGATCTTATAGAAACTTACAAAATTCTTAAGGGGTTGGACAGGCTAGATGCAGGAAGATTGTTCCCGATGTTGGGGAAGTCCAGGACAAGGGGTCACAGCTTAAGGATAAGGGGGAATTCCTTTAAAACCGAGATGAGAAAATCTTTTTTCACACAGAGAGTGGTGAATCTCTGGAACTCTCTGCCACAGAAGGTAGTTGAGGTCAGTTCATTGGCTATATTTAAGAGGGAGTTAGATGTGGCCCTTGTGGCTAAGGGGATCAGAGGGTATGGAGAGAAGGCAGGTTTGGGATACTGAGTTGGATGATCAGCCATGATCATGTTGGATGGCGGTGCAGGCTCGAAGGGCCGAATGGCCTACTCCTGCACCTAATTTCTATGTTTCTATGTTTCTAAATGAATTCCCACAACAGATATTAGGAACGGCTCATCAATGTAAGGTACCCTAGTTTTGGGGAACTTTATCTTGCCACTTTGTATGACATCATATCATTTTATATGAAACAACCCCTCAAATCTGATCTCTTCAGTCCTGTGCAGTAGAGTGGTGTTGTAGAGGATCATTTGGGAAGGGATCTGTTTATCCCTCACAGAATCTGCATTTATAAAGCCACGAAAGAAGAGTAAAGTTATGGTGCATACAATGACTATTGGAAAATCATTCATTATAATCACAGATGGGTGAATAATGAGGACACAGAAGATGCATCCTGAGGAGAACAAGGGTTTCTTCAATTGCATTAGCTGCATTAAGTTACCTTAATGCCACTTGAGAGGAAGTCATTATTTTGCAGGGAGATTAGGCTTTAGGAGTGCTCGAGAAATGCTCTCTTCTCTGCTGATACTGTTATTCTTTTCTTGGAACAGTAATTTGTAAGGGAAAAGGGAAGTGATATTACAAAGTCCAGGAAAGCATGTGTGTGTGTGTGTGTGTGTGTGTGTGTGTGTGTGTGTGTGTGTGTGTGTGTGTGTGTGTGTGTGTGTGTGTGTGTGTGTGTGTGTGTGTGTGCGTAAGTCAGTGTGTGTGTGTAAGTTAGTGTGTGTATGAGTCAGTGTGTGTTTGTGTGATTCTGTATGTGTGTGTGTGTGTGTGTGTGTGTGTGTGTGTGTGTGTGTGTGTGTGTGTGTGTGTGTGTGTGTGTGTGTGTGTGTGTGTGTGTGTGTGTGTGTGTGTGTCTGTGTGTGTGTCTGTGTGTTTGCAGAAAATGTATTGGTTGTAAAATGTTTGCAAAATTGTTTGTCTTGCTTCTAAAATGGTTGCAGCAAATGTATGGGTTGTAAAATGTTTGCAAAATTGTTTGTCTTGCTTCTAAAAAATGTTTGCAGAAATGTATTGGTTGTAAAATGTTTTTCAAACTTGCTCTCAACCTTTTTGGTTATCTCTGCAAAAAACATCAAATTAGTAAGACACGATCTCCCACGCTGACTATTACGAATAAGCTCCTGACTTGCCAAATCCATATATATCTTATCCCTGAGAACCATCTCCAATAATTTACCCACCATAAATATTAGATTAATTGGCTATAGTTCCCAAGCTTTTCCTTGTAGCCTTTCATAAATATAGGCACAAGAATAGCCACCCTCCAGTCATCCGACACCTCACCCGTGTCTAACGATGATTTATATATCTCAGCCAGGGCTTCTTTAATTTATTCTCTATCTTCCCACAGTGTCCTCGAATATATCTGATTGGCCCAGGAAATGTATGTACCTCCATACAGCCTGGGAAGTCTGGTATCTCCATTACCACAATGGAAGAGTGCTCAAGGCTTCTCCATTAAACACCAGTCATCATCCTTGGCTTTACTCAAATTATTTAAAACACTCTTCCATCTTCCTCTAGTCGTGGGGGTGGGGGATTGGGAGGGGTCTCACAAATGGAATAGCCTAGGGCCTCTCTTCATCTAAATCCGGCACTGGTCACTCCAGGATGCTAACTGCTTTCAGCTGCAAAACTGAAAATACTACCTTTTTCCACAAAGTCTTCAGTGCTACATTGGAAACTCTGAGAACACACACTCCCCCCTGCTGTACCATTCATGAATATAGCCCCCAAGTCATAATGTGTTCCACAATGAACACCATGGTCTGTTGAAGTCACAGTGCTCTTCTTCTTTGAAAATATTATTTCTGAGTGAAACTCACAGACAAACAACATCAAGGTTACCACCAGCTACATGCAGCAACTATTCTAATGCGTTGACACCATGTGGTTGCACATTACAATCAATGAGTTCAAATTCTTGGGCTATCAAATTTACCGCCTCAGATTCCATGATTATAGTAATTCAAAATTGAGCTTGTATTGAATACCGATATCAAAATTCATATTTACCAGACAGGTCACTCTTTTGAACATGTCAGCTGAGGAGATATTGAGAGCAGTCAAAGTGCATGTGGTGTGTAGCAGATCATTTTTTAGGATATTTTTTTCTGCACAACCACACGTGCTTCATTTTTAACTGTAATATGAGCTATTTGTTGCAAATGATTTCAAGTCATAGTTGAGAGCAAACTTTAGGATCTATTGTGATTGAAGGCTTAAAAGGAAAATATATATCAAGAGACAGAAGTCAAGTCAAGTCAAGTCACATTTATTTATATAGCACATTTAAAAAACAACTCTCGTTGGCCAAAGTGCTTTACATTTGTTATAAGAATAGCACAACAAAACAAACAACATACATATATACATGTAGCCCTCACTCAGAGGACGTCAGGAAAGGCTTGGGAGTATAGATAAGTCTTTAGTCTTGACTTAAAAGAGTCGATGGAGGGGGCAGTTCTGATGGGAAAGGGGATGCTGTTCCACAGTCTAGGGGCTGCAACCGCAAAGGCGTGGTCGCCCCTGATCTTATGCCTAGACCGTGAGATATTCAGCAACCCCAAGTCGGCCGATCTGAGGGGCCTGGAGGTGGAGTGGTGGGTGAGAAGACTTTTTATGTAGGTGGGGGCAAGCCCATTGAGGGCTTTGTAGACATGGAGGAGGATCTTGAAGTTTATACGGAACCGCACAGGGAGCCAGTGGAGAGAGGCCAGGATCGGGGTGATGTGGTCCCTTTTTCGGGTGCCCGTCAGGAGTCTCGCTGCAGCGTTTTGGACCATTTGCAGGCGGGACAGGGAAGATTGGCTGATGCCAGTGTAAAGGGAGTTGCAGTAATCTAGGCGGGAGGAGATGAATGTGTGGATGATCTTTTCCAGGTCATCAAACTGGATGAATTTTTTTATTTTAGCTATCGTCCGAAGCAGAAAGAAGATAGTTTTTACCACGGCATTGACTTGTTTGTCAAATTTCAGTGCTGAGTCAAATATCACGCCAAGGTTTTTGGAGTGAGGTTTGAGTAGTGGGGTAAGGCTTCCAAGGCTGCCTGCTATCATTTTGATTGAGTCCGAGGGGCCGAGAAGGATGACCTCAGACTTACTCTCGTTTAGTTGGAGGAAGTTCTGGGCCCTCCAACACTTTATATCCTCAAGGCAGTGGGTAAGGTTAAACAGATTTGATTGGTTTTGGGATTCAGGAGGAGATAGAGTTGGGTATCGTCTGGGTAGCAATGGAATGAAATGCCGGGCCTTTCAATGACTTGGCCTAAGGGGAGCAGAAGAGGAGAGAAAGTGAACGAGAGAAAGTTGCCATAGCAGAGATGATTGCAACCTTTATCATGTTCTGCAAAACTATTCAAGCCACTTTTGTTCATAGAGATTTTTATGTGTGGTTGTATCTATTGTTTAAGCAGTAACAAAAAAAATTACGGTCAAAGAAAACATTGCAGAAATTCATCAAAAGCCATTGAAGAGAATCCTTACAAATCGTTTCTTAATTTCTATGTAAACATTATTTCCTCCATAACAATTTCAACTCAATGCCTCTGACCCCAAACGCTTAGTTGAACACCAATCTGTAATTATATATCATCTATAATGAGACAAAATGTCTCCTGATTATGTTTTAAATGAGGTGTGACTATCAGTAGCGAAGCTAATCCATTCCTAATTGTTCTTCAGCAAGTCAAAATTAGATGCCTTCTTGAACAGCTGCACTGAAAGGACCATTAGACAGGGAATGTAGGATTTTGACCCCATAATGGCAAAAGGTAAGGAAAATAAATACAATTAAGGATTGTGTGTGAATTAGAGAGGAACATTTGGCTTACAGTTGCCTGCTGCCATTAAACTTCCAGGTGGTAGACAGCCCAGATATGAGAGATGTTATTTAATAGGCCTTGGTGAGGCGCTGCAGTACATTTTGTAGATGTCATGGCATACACTGCATCTATGGCACATCAATAGTAAAGATAGTGTTTCTTTAAAGTAGAGTACAACATCCCAGTAAAGCAGATGGTTTTGACCTGGATAGTATCAAGTTTCAGATTGAAGCTGCAATCATTTAGGCAGCTGGCAGGGCTACTGCCTCATCATGCCTGATACCCAGGTTTTGTCTTGGGTGTTCCCTGCGTGGAGTTTACACGAACTTCATGTGACTGCATGGATTTCCTACAGGGGTACTCCGGTTTCCTCTCACATTCAAAGACGTGTGTGTTCTGCAGCAGTGATGTATGGTTAACATAGACACGTTGGGCTGAAAAGTCTGTTTCCATGCTGTATCTCTAAACTAAACTAAAGTGAAGAAAATGTACCGTGTTTCCCTGCAATGACGATGCTATTTTATACCCCAAAATAAGGCACAAAAAATTACCTGCGTCTTGGAAGCCGAAGGTTAGGTTGTTAGCCAAGAAAGATAGACTTGGCTATCCCTCATTGCTGGCAGCTGATGGGAAGTGGCTGTAAAGTGGGAAGCGGCTGTACAAGGACAGGGGGGGGGGGGGGGGGGGGGGGGGAAGAGTTCCTTTCACAGTGTGTGGGGAGTCTGGCCCAGGTCAGCACAAATTGGCTGGGCCGCCAGGGTAAAGTTACGGGGAGGGCAGGGGCGTTGAGAAGGTGAGGGTCGGGGATCATGCCAACAAATCACTCACTCACCGCTACCGCGGCGCTCCAGGCACGGAGCCACTGCATTGTAGCCGTGGACAGAAGTAGCTCGGATGGCTGTGAGCCGCCGCCGAGACCGGACAGCAGAACCGGCCGCCACCTCAGTCCCTTCTGCCGGCCCAGCCACCAGCAAGCCATGTGTCCTTCCGCACAGGCGCAACCGGTGGAGGTGGTGGTTGGCGGGTAGCTACTGGGTGGAAGGCTGGCTGCTCCGTCCCGGGCACGCTCTCTCTCTCTCTCTCCTTACTAGTTGCGTGCAGGCGACCTGGGCGCTATAGCCAGTCCCGGGGCAGGTGACCTGGGAATTGCAGCTAGTCCCGGGGACGCGAGGGATCTGGGAACTGAAGCCAGTCCCGGGGATGCGAAGGATCTGAGAACTGAAGCCAGTACCGGGGCACGCAGGCAATGTTGCCGACCCATGGACTAAACCAAACCCTTGACCCTGTCCCGCCATCCTTTTTTCAAAATTTAGCAACTTAAATTGGGGGTGCGTCTTCATTGCCGGGAAATACGGTAATCTTTTCAAGCCTAAAACATTTCCAGATTTGTATGTACATATGCGGTTATACTATTCAAGAGATTTTTGAGTGCAATTAAACATTGAGCAATCACATCAGTGAACATCACTCCAGATGGTGCAAAGCATTTGGGCAGTCAGGTTTTGGAAACATGGAAACAGAAAAATAGGTGCAGGAGGAGGCCATTCGGCCCTTTGAGCCAGCACCGCCATTCAATATGATCGTGGCTGATCATCTAAAATCAGTACCCCGTTCCTGTTTTTCCCCCCATATCCCTTGATTCCTTTTGCCCTAAGAGCTAAATCTAAATCTCTCTTGAAATTACTTCACATAATAGCCTCTGACCTTTAGAAATTGGTACAATTAATTTACTTATCAAAGTTTCTGAGCAACATACAGATCATTTATGCCAACGGAACTAACCAATGGCTTTTTACTATCAAAGTGTTACCAATTTCACAGTTGTTCTGGATGTAATTCTTAAGGTTACTCAAATGTTTAGTACTACCCATTACCCAAGCCTGAAAGTTTTCCAAGCTTTAATGTATGAATGCATATGCTGTTATACTATTCAAGGGGCTGTGAGTGCAACTAAACATTAAGCAACAACATCAGTGGACATCTTTGCTGCAGATAGCTTAGTAGCAGGAGAGTCAGTTAGGAAGAATATAAAGCTGGTTGGGGAAAGGAAACAGCTCCAAGAATCTCTTAAAATGATGTAACTCAGAATTAGAACAACATAGAGTCCTTGATCCAGAAATTGAATGATGTCTGTGCTTCAAATTCCACGTTTTCACATGCCAAATTTAGAACAAATTGCGTCATCTTATCAAGTTTCATATCCCTTCAGATTTTAGGGCAACTTCATCATGAAGGAATTTGGTACAGAAAAAAAAATTATGGCATTTTACAGTTGGGATTTATGTGACAGGAAATGTAGATAAAATCTATTCATTAGTTGCACAGATTCCTTTGACTGCCATTCTATCTTTCACTTCCTTTCACTTCCTTTCACTAGAATGAAAGTTAAAATATTGTCAACAAATATTTGTCAGTAATTGGAAAAGAAACACAGTGTTCAATCAGATGCAAAGGACATCATAAACTCTGATGTCAGGTTGGTGGAATGGACAAGCTTACAAAGGAGTTATCCTGGAACTTTTCAATGTAGCTCATTTACTCCAATTAGTACACTAGAAAATGAATGCCTGCAGGCGTCTACTGAGAATCCTGCAAACAAGGACCTTTCTTCAAAAAAAGGCTATTTATCGTACAAAATATAAGACTAAGCAGTTGTTGCATGGAAAATGTGAGGTACAATCCATTTATTTTAAGTGAATACTTTTTGTACACAGTCATCTATCACAAATACCCATTTCACAAAGAGAAAAAAATTAAATATGTACTCCTGGGTCAGATCTGTTGTCCATCAGAAGCTCACATCAGGAATTCAGTGCTGAAGTCAATGAATGAAACGCCTTTCAAGACATACTGGAGTGGAAATTTATCTTCTCTTGAGTGCACAATAATTACAATGTGGAATGTTTACAATGTTACAGCGTATGCAAAATACTTGCAGGATTGAAAGTTATTTTTGAAATCTAATTCCATTGATATTTGCACCAGAAGGTCTGATGTGCATTTCTAGTAGGCAAAACATTCCTAAATTATGCCGCCCTTGCTATCAGCGCCGCAATATTGTAGATGGGAGCATGTGCAAAACCTGGGTGTTTAATATCCTGTCTCGTATGTTGCCTGAAAGCCCTGTCCCACTGTACGAGTTCATTCAAGAACTCTCCCGAATTTAAAAAAAAATCAAAGCATGTAGAATGTACGTAGCGTGTGCGTCGGAGCTCGGGGACGTCTCTTAGCGGGTCGTAACGCTAACGGCAGGTACTCGGGAAACACGGTAAGCTCGGGAAGACTCGTGAAGATTTTTCAACATGTTGAAAAATGTCCACGAGAGCCCCGAGTACCTACGAGCGGCCATTACCGTAAATCTCCGAGTTCGAATCAGGGCAAACTCGGGAGAACTCTTGAATGAACTCGTACAGTGGGACAGGGCTTTCAGCTTTCATCACTGCCCTTGCAACTCAACCATAGGCAAGATTTTCACATGAATATTCAGGCGACACATTCATAGAAAGAACATTATAATTATATTGTAGATGAATCAGTATCAACCACAGTATCTTGTAAGCTACTCTGTGAACTTGGGAATTATCACAAAAGAAAAAGGTATTTTGTGAGGTTTATCTCCAAAAAAGGTGAAAAATGGTCTTTTATCACCAAAATAAATTTCCCATCTCGGTGAAATAGGACTGACCTGACTTTTATATAAGGTACACAAAAATGCTGGAGAAACTCAGCGGGTGCAGCAGCGTCTATGGAGCGAAGGAAATAGGCAACGTTTCGGGCCAAAACCCTTCTATCTGGAATTTGATGAGAGTGAAGTGTTTCCTTTGATTGGTTCATTTTTGGAGAATTGCTGGCTTTGATTTCTGCACCTAATTTATCTTGCTTTGTGAAAGGGACCATTCACTCCCAGATGTGAGAGTGAATGTGTTTGATCACGTCATACTTTCATGGATTAGGACCAATCACCACAGCATCTCCTGACCTTGAAACAAGCTCAGCTATGTGTATCACTTACTGTGTCTATGACCAGACAATACCAAATTTCTACATTTTATGCCTGCATCCTTGCAAGCACATCCTGCCAACATTTTGGTTCTTTACATAACGGGTTAATAATAATAATTGTGGGTGGCTTGTGACCATGATGCACATACAGTTAGTTCTCTGGTATGTAAATTGGTGAAACTTCTCTGATCTAAAGACTACAACAAATCATTCTTCCACAATCTGAACATAATCTGTCCCTACCCCCATTAGAGCCTGAAGAAGGGTTTTGGCGCGAAACATTGCCTATTTCCTTTGCTCCATAGATGCTGACTCACCCGCTGAGTTTCTCCAACATTTTTGTCTACTTTTGATTTTCCAGCATTTGCAGTTCCTTCTTAAACAGAGCCCTGCTTGTGTATGCTATTCACTTGCTCTCCTGAAAGATATCTGCTCCAAGATCCTTGGCCTGCCTCCACGCCGTATGACTCTATGAAATCTATGTTCAAAAGGTGACTTTGGTGATCCACGCGGGAGAAAATGCAGAAAGTGCAAGCCACAAGAATGTGAACAGATAAGGTGAGTGCAAAAGCGATGACCCTCAGGACATAAACAGGAAGTGCCAGAAATCTAATGGCAGAGGTAAAAAAAACATTAATGTGCATTAATGGCTGCAGACCTACAACACCACCTAGCTTCTAGAGGAATGGAAATAACAGAGACTCAACCAGGAATCTGAAGAAGATACATTGTGCAGTTTAACAACACTCTCAGATATTATAACCAAGTATGGCTACCCAGCTTTGCCATGCTCATCATACAATAATTAAGTGAAACAATAAGACTATGTATACTAGATAAAATTTGGATATGTTATATTATTCAAAGCTATTATGAAAGGATTTTCTTTGCGTTCAAACATTATTGGAAAAGATAGAAAATGGGGTTGAGAGGGAAAGATAGATTGGATGGCGGAGTAGACTTGGTGGACTGAATGGCCTAATTCTGCTCTTATGACTTAGAAACTAATGGCTGACCATGAAAAGGGCAAGGCAAACTTATTGGCTATCATAGTTGGCCAGGAGAGAAAAAAGCCAAATAAATAGATGCTGGAGAGGTCATCTCGATCAATAACAATGTAGTTTGAGCTTTAATATTTCAGGACGGAGAACTCTGGCATATTAGGGCTGCCTTTCTCAGATGGAGAATCATCAGAATAGTGAAAATATGATGATCAGAATAAGTACTGTTAGTATACCATTCACTGCACCATGTAAAGTCAGACTATATACATCATTTATGGGCCTGACAATCTATTTAAATGTACTACGGCTTTTTCGAAGTTACAAACTCCAATGATGAATCTCAAATTCATCTACCTTTAGAAATCAGTTTTCATTATGAGTTCCGCAAAGACCGCTCCCTCCGCAACTCCCTCGTCAATTCTTCCCTTCCCTCCCACACCACACCCTCCCCGGGCACTTTCCGTTGCAACCGCAAGAAATGCAACACCTGTCCCTTCACCTCCCCCCTCGACTCCATTCAAGGTCCCAAGCAGTCGTTCCAGGTGCGACAAAGGTTCACCTGTATCTCCTCCAACCTCATCTACTGCATCCGCTGCTCTAGATGTCAGCTGATCTACATCGGTGAGACCAAGCGTAGGTTGGGCGATCGTTTCGCCGAACACCTCCGCTCAGTCCACAATAACCTACCTGACCTCCCGGTGGCTCAGCACTTCAACTCCCCCTCCCATTCCCAATCCGACCTCTCTGTCCTGGGTCTCCTCCATTGCCAGAGTGAGCAACAGCGGAAATTGGAGGAACAGCACCTCATATTCCGTCTGGGGACCTTGCGTCCTTATGGCATTAACATTGAATTCTCCCAATTTGGCTAGCCCTTGCTGTCTCCTCCCCTTCCTTAACCCTCTAGCTGTCTCCTCCCGCCTGCCCTCGGGCTCCTCCTCCTCCTCTCCTTTTCCTTCTTTCTTTCCCCACCCCCCCCCAATCAGTCTGAAGAAGGGTTTCGGCCCGAAACGTCGCCTATTTCCTTCGCTCCATAGATGCTGCTGCACCCGCTGAGTTTCCCCAGCAATTTTGTGTACCTTCATTGTGAGTCTGCTATTTGATGAGATGCAAACCATATTCTTTTCAGTTTTATTGTAACTTAGGATGAGCCAAGTGGAGTCCAGATCTGTTGATGTAACAGGTTTTAATTCAGTACAACAGAAACACACTAGACACCTGGTGGGAGAATACCTTTGAATTCAAAGACATCAAGCTTTTATATGTTTCAAGTACAAAGATAACAGCAGGTGATTAAAGACAATTTCAATAATTACAGTTGCTGAGTTGACTTGAATATTTTGATTGTGAACAACATGTTTACAATGAAAGCACATCTTAACTGACAAGACCAATTTTTAAGCTGAATTTGTGCAACTGAATATTCAAACATCTTTATTGGGACAAAATAGTTCACATCGAAGGCCTAAAGGGCCTGTCCCACTAACGCTACATTTCAGCGACTGTCTTCGACCATCAAGCTCGAGGGCACTCGCCTGAAAAACCTCGAGCTGGACCGACCGTTAGCGATGAAAGCGCGAGCCGGATCCACCACCATCACCACCACCACCACCACCACCCCCACCTTCAATTACCTTGGATTGCCTTTGATTACCTATGATAGCAGTATGACCTAGTACGACCTACCTCGACTAAACCTACGAGTAAAATAATATAGATTTTTTCTATGGCATTTTTTTACTTGCGAGCATTTTTCAGTTAGCTAAAAAAATGCCGCGACATAACTGAGGCCTCGTGTGTGTGGGGACAACTGGAGCATGAAGGAGAGTTACAAAGACCTCCTAGGACTTCGTGTCGTCCATGCTGCGAGTATGAGGCGAGGGCAAACTCTTCGAAACTCGCAAATTAGGTCCCCGCAGTGGGACAGGCCCTTAAATGTTTTTGAAGACAAAACACAGATACCTAAAAATCCTTTTTTTTACTGTGGTGTTGTGAAGAGAAGTTCTCAAAATATTCAGACACCCCAAGTATTGATTGGCAGATTAACTATAATAGCAACCATATTGAAACTATCTAGTGCCAAAATAACCAAAATAAGAACGTGCTTCTCATTCTGGGGATTTTGATGCAATGCAATTAACATTGTCAGTACACTTGGCCAAAGCATGCAACAATGTCTCATCAATCACATCTTTTAAGTGTTCTCCCATTGTGGGCAGATATTGCATCCTTCCACATACTGTGGTATTTATTCATGCAACTGTGATTGTCATTTGAAGCCTTGGTATCAAAGCACCCTGTGCATTGCTGTCCACTTCTAAAATTTGGTTCCATTAAAACTGAGGGTCAGTTTTTACCTCAAAATCATTTTGGGTAGGAGCAATGTTAAGTAATAAGGAAATGTGACAGAAGGACATACTGGACAATTATTATTAAAATGCGCTCCAGGCATTTGAGGAGCTTTATTATTACAATTTGAATTTGAGTGAGCATTGAGTGTTCATCAGTGCAACCTGGCAACATTCTTAAAACATCCCCACAAGTTTGGTTACATTCCTTTATTGTGTTTTACACAAAATTTGGGATGAAAATAGCTCTACCGGGAGATTATGCATCTGTGTTTTTAATGGTTGATAGGCCTGTGAAAGTACATTAAGGAAATGTTTATGAAAAATATTTCAAGGCAAATCTCTTGGAATTTCCCTAACTGAGAAAAATCTTTGACTAAAGGTAAAAAGTAAAAAGTCTTTTGAATATTTTGGGATTCAGTTAGGTTCATCATTCAGATCAAAACTACAAGTTTTGTAGAACTCCAACTACAGGCCTATGAAATATATAAATATATTTTAGATTATTATTGGAGGGGATAATTAGCACGAGGCATTATAATCATTTTTTTGAGATCTCCTAAATTGGATGTGTGTGATTTGCGTGACAGGATTTTGAGAAAGATTTGTAGAATAAAAATAGATTATTTTTTGGGTCTGTACAACAAAAGGGGATCCTTGCCTTCCAACAGGATCTTGCTTTCCGACAAGGCTTAGGACATTTGGCATGTCCCCTACAACTCTCACCAACTTCTACATATGCACCATAGAAAGCATGTTATCAGGATGCATCACAGTTTGGTTTGGGAACATCCAAGACCATAAGAAATTGCAGCAAAATGTGGACGCAGTCCAGACAATCACGCAAATCAACCTCCCCTCTATTGACTCCATTTATACCTCACGCTGCCTCGGCAAGGCCAGCAGCGTAATCAAGCATGAGTCGCACCCTGGAAACTCCCTCTTCTCCCTTGTCCCATCAGGCAATAGGTATAGAAGTGTGAAAATGTTCAAAACACGATTCGGGACAGTTTCTTCCCAGGCAACTGAATCATCAGGAAACTGAATCATCCTAGCATGTGGCAAAAGGATTTTCATTAGACAATAGACAATAGACAATAGACAATAGACAAAAGGTGCAGGAGTAGGACATTCAGCCTTCGAGCCAGCACCACCATTCACTGCGATCATGGCTGATCATTCACACTCAGTACCTCGTTCCTGCCTTTTCCCCATATACCCTGACTCCGTTATCTTTAAGAGCTTTATCCAACTCTCTCTCGAAAGCATACAGAGAATTGGCCTCTACTGCCTCCTGAGGCAGAGAATTCCACAGATTTGCAACCCTCTGTGTGAAAAAGATTTTCCTCTACACCGTTTTAAATGGCTTACCCCTTATTCTTAAACTGTGGCCCCTGGTTCTGGACCCCCCCCCCCCCCCCCCCCCTTGATACACATGACAATAAACTAAACTGAAACTGAAACTGAAAGCACATACTTACAGTTACATCCAGGGCTCCTTTTATGGCCTGTACCATTTTTTGCATCTTCAAATTCACTAACTCCAATTATGTAATCTTCACCAGTGATGGCCAGTCTTTATACACCTCCATTTCCCAATTACCCTCTACTAACATCTTCTTTGCCAGGTAGCATTTATCGTTACCCTCAACTTGCTCAATACGTCTTACTTTCTAAAAATAAAGGTGTAGCCATGTCTTGTTGTTGGCTATATGGATCAGTCATTCATCCATACCTATTCTGACATCCGTCCCCGACGATAACTGGATTGGTGTTGCTTCCTGTATTCATGCAGAACTCATCAATTTTTAACAACTTTCTACCAACATCCACCCTGTTCTCAAACTCACTTTGAAACATTTATTTCATTATTTTTATGCATATCACTTTCGCCATCCCAGGAGACAAACAATCCAGTAATGACTGCTATAAACCATTTAACTCTGTCAGGTACCTTAACTATGTCTCCTCCCACCATGAGTTTTGTGAGGATTCTATTCCATTCTCTCGGTTTCTCTATCTCCGCTGCATCTGTTCTCAAGCTGAGGCCTTGCATTTCAGAAGTTCTGAAATATCCTACTTTTTCTGGAAACATGGTTCCTACATTACAATGGATGTTGATGGAATCACATACATATCATCCATTCCAAGAAGTCCCCCATTCTACTTTGCCCAGACAGAATAAAGAAAAGGGTTCTTTGAGATTCCAGTTACATGTCATTTCAACTTCTCGTTCCAGACCCACACCAATCTGATTTTCCTAGACTTCTCCACAGTCATGGTGCAGATAGACATAAACTAGAAGAACAACATCTCATATTTCACATGGGTACCCTAAAATCCAACAGGTAACGCACACCACCATGTTCTTTTCCATTCCTAACCACAAAGGTTCTCTACCGTTTTGCATTTTTTGTCATTTCCATCTGCTCCGTCACCCACATATAGCTATCCACATGGGTTTTCTCTGCCTGTACTCCCTTTTTATCCCTTTCCCTATCTGGTTCGATCAGTCCATCATCCCTCCAATAACTGGTTCCACTTATTACCTTGCAAGCTTGGGCTCTATGTGCTGCTCACCCCCACACTCGCTTCCCAACACTTCCCCACATCTGAATCCATCAGTCCAGTTTTTTAACCTTACATGTTTCCACCTATAATTCACTGGCCTCTGCCTCTAAACTCCTCTCACCCTCCATCACAGTTTCATCCGCCCATCTCTCACACCTCACCTAGTTCCACCTATCACTCATCAGGCCCTATCTCAGCCCTCCCTCTTACCTCCTTATACTGTCTATCTTCTGACTACATTCTGAGTCCTGAAGCAGGATCATGACTTGAAACATTTGCCGTCCTTTTGCCTCCATGGCTTCTGCTTGAACCACTGATGTCCTCGAACAGTCCTTCTTTTTGGTCACACAATCTGGGTTTGACTTCTCTAATGTAGAGGGGACCTCATACTGAATACCAAATACAGTACTTGTAGGAAAGAACTGCAGATGCTGGTTTAAATCGAAGGTCGACACCTGGAGTAACTCAGCGGGAAGGGCAGCATCCCTGGAGAGAAGGAATGGGTGACATTTTGGGTTTTCTTCTGAAGAAGGCTCACAACCCGAAACATCACCTATTCCTTCTCTCCAGTGATGCTGCCCGTCCCGCTGAGTTATTCCAGCATTTTGTGTCTACTAAATACAGTACACCAGATTTGAATCTGTGGTACTGGCTCAGCTTATTTGGGGTTTTTTTCCACTAATTTTTCTCCCTCTGAGAGCAGAGGACATGCTCAAACTGACCTGCTGGAATTGGTTCCCAACTCTGCATTTCACAACTCCAATATGTTTTTGTCGATGTTGTTTTATCTATTTTCTCACTCTTTAACTGCTAACATTCACTTATTGACCAGACACCTTGCTAATAGCTTATCCCCATGATAATCCCCTATCAGAGACGTCCACCTCTTCAATATCCCTGAAATTTACAAAAATCTCTTGCCTCTTCCATTCTGATGCCAGATCTCTATTCTGAAATACTAAAACTCTGCTTCTGTTTCAACAGATGCAACCTTACCTGTTGAGTATTTCCAGCAGTTTCTGTCCTTATATTCTAATAGAATAGCTTCTTCTAAGCAAAAGGAATTATTTAAAAAAAATGTCAAGCTGTCATTAAAATCTGAAGGAATAAGATTCCACATTTTAAAAATAGATTTAAAAGCCAGAGCTGCATTAACAGTAACAGAGCTAATGTTTCAGTTGGAAAACGTTTCATCTGAAATCTTAACTCCATTCCTCTCTCCTCAGATGCTCCTGACCTGAGGAACATCTCCTGCATTTCTGTTTTAATTGCAGATCCAGCATCTGCAATTTTAAAGAAAAATTGCCATTAAAATTTAAATTTGAGTGAAATAGAACAAAATGAAAACCACTTGCTTGATCTTTGTATTTCACTGCACATACACACACTGGAAACTGTTTTCTGATTTATGAATAAAGGTAATCATTACTAGCTGATCCAACCACTGAACCCGGTGCAGTATTTTTGCATTTTATAAGATGAATGTTCTTTCTCAGCCAACCTCCATTCCATTTTTATGACTTGGAATGGAGGTGAAGGAGAAAGGTAAACAGTGTTCTTAAAATAAATATGCACAGCTGGTCACAAAGCTGTGAGAATTTATGCCTAATGGAAGTCAAGGCGATTGGACTAAATAGGTCTTATCATGTTAATTTATAGACATTATAATATAATAATTATAAAGAGCTATTAGTCTTCGCAAGTGTCGCGGATGTTTCGTATCATGTTTCAGTTTAAATTTTCAACATTTCTTAAGACTATTTGTACAATTAAGAATTTCTCTGGGTACTTTCAAGAGAGAGCTAGATAGGACTTAAAGATAGCAGAGTCAGGGGATATGGGGAGAAGGCAGGAACGGGGTACTGATTGGGGATGATCAGCCACAATCACATTGAATGGCTCGAAGGGCCGAATGGCCTAATCCTGCACCTATTGTCTATAATTATCTTGGATTGAACAGAGTAATATGAATTTAACATATCTTCATGAAAACTGATTGACTGGCCAGTTTTTTATACATCACGCTCAATTACAAAATAGGTGGCCAAGTATCACCATCAGTTTTCCTGGTCCAGGTTATTTTCAGTGAGAGTAGCAGGCACATTAAAATCCCCTGAACAACACACAGCCACGTACTAAGACAAGGTTATAATCTGTGCCAGTGTAGTATTTAAATTTTAGTTTCATAAGCAACTTCCCTTCCTGTGAAGGTAGACACAAAATACTGGAGTAACTCAGCGGGTGGAACAGCATCTATGGAGAGAAGGAATAATAATAATAATAATAATATTAATAATAATAATAATAATAATAATAATATATTTTATTGTCATTGCACATAAGCGCAAAGAGATTTGGTATGCAGCTTCCATCCGATGTCATAACATAAATAACTAATAAAACTTAGATTTAGATACCCCAAGAACATGGATTGTAAAAAGAACAGTAAAATAGTCAAAACAGTTCAAACAGACTAAAGTGCAGATGTGTCTGTGCAACGTGACCATCCGAGGGAGACAGTCCAGGGGGGGTGTGGGGCACTCAGCCGGGCTGGTTCAGAGCCGCTATAGTTCTGGGAATTAAGGTGTTCCTGAGTCTGGAGGTTCGGGCGTAGAAGGCCTTGTAACGTCTGCCGGAGGGAAGTAGTTCGAACAGTCAATTTCAAGGGTGTGAGGAGTCTTTATGGATGCTGACGGCCTTCCTGAGGCACCGTGTGTGGTAGATGCCCTCCAAGTCTGGTAGCTGTGTCCCAATAAACTTCTGCGCTCTGTGGACGACGCGCTGAAGATCTCTCCTCTCCGCCTCCATGCAGCTTAGATACCACACAGAGATGCCATACATTAATATGCTCTCTGTGGTGCAGCGGTAGAAGGTTGTCAGCAGCTGTTGGGGCAGACCAGTCTTTTCTAATGTCCTCAGGAAGAACAGTCGTTGCTGTGCCTTCTTGACCAGCGCAGCGGTGTTGGTGGACCATGTGAGGCCCTCTGAAATGTGAGTGTCCAGAAACTTAAAGCTGGACATGAGCGATGTTTCGGGTTGAGACCCTCCTTCAGACTGATGTCATGGAAGGTGGCGGGACAAAGATAGAATGTAGGTGGAGACAGTAAGACTAGTGGGAGAACTGGGAAGGGGAAGGGGAATGGGAAGGGGAAAGGGGAAGGGGAAGGAGAGAAAAAGGAAGGCTTATCTGAAATTAGAGAAGTCAATGTTCATACCGCTGGGGTGTAAACTACCGAAGCAAAATATGATGTGCTGTTCCACCAATTTGCGCTGGGCCGCACGCTGACAATGGAGGAGGCCCAGGACAGAAAGGTCATATTGGGAATGGGAGGAGGAGTTGAAATGCTGGGCTGCCGGGAGATCAGATAGGTTAAGACCGACTGAGCGGAGGTATTCAGCTAAACAATCACCGAGTCTGCGCCTGGTCTCGCCGATGTAGCGAAGTTGACACCTGGAACAGCGGATACAGTAGATGAGGTTGGAAGAGGTGAAAGTGAACCTCTGCCTCACCTGGAAAGACTGTTTAGGTCCTTGGATGGAGTCGACGAGGGAGGTAAAGGGACAGGTGTTGCATCTTCTGTGGTTGCAGGGGAAAATACCTGGGGAAGGGGTGATTTGGGTGGGAAAGGATGTTGACCGGGGAGTTACGGAGGGAACGGTCTCTGCGGAAAGCAGAAAGGAGTCGCGATGGGAAGATGAGGTCAGTAGTGGGATGCCGTTGGATGTGGCAAATATGTTGGAGGATTATATGTTGTATACGGCAGCTGATGGGGTGGAAGGTGAGGACAAGGGAGACTGTCCTTGTTACGAATGGGAGGAGGGGGAGTAAGAGCGGAGCTGCGGGATATCGAGGAAACCCTAGTAAGAGCCTCATGTGTAATGGAAGAGGGGAAAACCCGTTCCCTAAAGAATGAGGACATCTCCGATCTCCAGGAAGGTAGTTTCCACCCTTCCTGTGAAGTTCTATTGAATATCATAAGGGCATAGAGATGTAATCACAAAGTGCATGCCTTTAAGGTACACAGTGATTGACTTTAAATTTAAAATTGATCGCAAAATGAGATTAAAATCTAAACACATTCAAATTATATTGTGCAATCATTGATAATCTGCTTCTGTGCACATGGAGTGGAGTATGAACAGATGATGTTAATTCATGCGCACTGCTCAATTGATAGATATGTGTGCAATTGAACCATGGAAATGCATTGAACACAAGGTGTGGGCAACATGCAGGAAGGTAGTTCTTAACAGTAGGAGCATGACCTACTACTGCAAAATCTGGTGGGACCATCAACCACTGGCAGGGACTTGCCTAATAACAGCTAGAAAGAGGGGTCAAAGAAAGAGCGTTCACGGTGTGGCCCTGTTTCCACCAATCATACCGCCACTACGCACAAGAGGCACAAGAAGCACAAGAAGCGCAAGACGCCATCGTATGCAGATGCCGAGAAGTGTGTCCCGCTCTGGCTGAACAATTTCTATTCTTGTGATGTGGACTCGATAAGAAGAGGCTGGAAAGAAGTAGCTCGAAAAAGTATTGGGTAGGCTAATGGGACTGAAGGATGATAAATCCCCGGGGCCTGATGGACTGCATCCCAGGGTCCTCACGGAGGTGGCTCTAGAAATAGTTGACGCATTGGTGATCATTTTCCAATGTTCAATAGATTCAGGATCAGTTCCTGTGGATTGGAGGATAGCTAATGTTATCCCACTTTTCAAGAAAGGAGCAAGAGAGAAAACAGGGAATTACAGACCAGTTAGTCTAACTTCGGTGGTGGGAAAGATAACCATATAACCATATAACAATTACAGCACGGAAACAGGCCATCTCGGCCCTACAAGTCCATGCCGAACAATTATTTTCCCCTAGTCCCATCTACCTGCACTCAGACCATAACCCTCCATTCCATTCCCATCCATATACCTATCCAATTTATTTTTAAATGATAAAATCAAACCTGCCTCCACCACTTCTACTGGAAGCTCATTCCACACAGCTACCACTCTCTGAGTAAAGAAGTTCCCCCTGATGTTACCCCTAAACTTCTGTCCCTTAATTCTGAAATCATGTCCTCTTGTTTGAATCTTCCCTACTCTCAATGGGAAAAACTTGTTCACGTCAACTCTGTCTATCCCTCTCATCATTTTAAAGACCGCTATCAAGTCCCCCCTTAACCTTTTGCGCTCTAGAGAATAAAGACCTAACTTATTTAACCTTACTCTGTAACTTAGTTGCTGAAACCCAGGCAACATTCTAGTAAATCTCCTCTGTACTCTCTCTAATTTGTTGACATCCTTCCTATAATTGGGCGACCAAAATTGCACACCATACTCCAGAATTGGTCTCACCAACGCCTTGTACAATTTTAACACTACATCCCAACTTCTATACTCAATGCTCTGATTTATAAAGGCTAGCATACCAAAAGCTTTCTTTACCACCCTATCTACATGAGATTCCACCTTCAGGGAACTATGCAGTTATTCCTAGATCCCTCTGTTCAACTGCATTCCTCAATTCGCTACCATTTACCATGTACGTCCTATTTTGATTTGTCCTGCCAAGATGCAGCACCTCACACTTATCAGCATTAAACTCCATCTGCCATCTTTCAGCCCATTCTTGCAAATGGCCTAAATCTCTCTGTAGACTTTGGAAATCTACTTCATTATCCACAACACCACCTATCTTAGTATCATCTGCATACTTACTAATCCAATTTACCACACCTTCATCCAGATCTTTGGTGTACATGACAAACAACAGTGGACCCAACACAGATCCCTGAGGCATCCCACTAGTCACCTGCCACCAAACTGACAAACAGCCATCCACCATTACTCTCTGGCATCTCCCATTCAGCCACTGTTGACTCCATCTTGCTACTCCTGCATTTATACCCAACAATTGAACCTTCTTAACTAACCTTCCATGAGAAACCTTGTCAAAGGCCTTACTAAAGTCCATATAGACAACATCCACTGCTTTACCCTCGTCAATTTCCCTAGTAACCTCTTCAAAAAATTCAACAAGATTAGTCAAACATGACCTTCCAGGCACAAATCCATGTTGACTGTTCCTAATCAGACCCTGTTTATTAAGATACTTATATATATTATCTCTAAGTATCTTTTCCATGAATTTGCCCACCACTGAAGTCAAACTAACAGGTCTATAATTGCTAGGTTATAATTGCTAGGTCAGATGCTGCAGTCAATTATTAAAGAGGTAATAATGGGGCATTTGGATAGCAGTGAAAGGATTAGTCCAAGTTAGCATGGATTTATGAAAGGAAAATCATGCTTGACTAATCATCTGGAATTTTTTGAGGATGTGACAAGTAAAATGGATGAAGGGAAGCCAGTGGATGTGGTGTATCTAGACTTTCAGAAAGCCTTTCATAAGGTCCCGCATGGGAGACTGGTGACTAAAATTAGAACACATGGTATTGGGGGTAGGGTGTTGATGTGGATAGAAAATTGGTTGGAGGTAGGAAGCAAAGAGTAGGAGTGAACGGGTCCTTTTCAGAATGGCAGGCAGCGGCGAGTGGAGTGCCGCAAGGCTCGGTGTTGGGGCCGCAACTGTTTACCATATGTATTAATGATTTGGAAGAGGGAATTAGGAGCAACACTAGCAAGTTTGTGGATGACACAAAGCTGGGTGGCAGTGTGAACTGTGAAGAGGATGTTAGGAGGGTGCAGGGTGACCTGGACAGGTTGAGTGAGTGGGGTAATATAGTGGGGTAGTATAATATAGATAAATGTGAGATTATCCACTTTGGCAGCAAAAACAAGGGGGCAGATTATTATCTCAATGGTTAGGTTAGGTAAGGGGGAGGTATAGCGAGACCTGGGTGTCCTTGTACACCGGTCACTGAAAGTTGGCGTGCAGTTACACCAGGCAGAGAAGAAAGCTAATGGAATGTTGCCTTCATAACAAGTGGATTTCAGTATAGAAGTAGAGAGGTTCTTTTGCAGTTGTATAGGGCTCTGGTGAGACCACATCTGGAGTATTGCGTACAGTTTTGGTCTCCTAATTTAAGGAAGCACATTCTTGTGATTAAGGCAGTGCAGCGTAGGTTCATGAGATTGATCCCTTGGATGGCGGGACTGTCATATGAGGAAAGATTGAAAAGACTAGGCTTGTATTTACTGGAGTTTGGAAGGATGATGGGGATCTTATAGAAACATATAACAGGACTGGACAAGCTAGATGCAGGAAAAATAGTCCCAATGTTGGGCGAGTCCAGAACCAGGGGCCACAGTCTTGGAATAAAGGGAAGGCCATTTAAGTCTAAGGCAAGAAAAAATGTTTTCACACAGAGAGTTGTGAATTTGTGGAATTCCCTGCCACAGAGTGCAGTGGAGGCCAAATCACTGGATGGATTTAAGGGGGAGTTAGATAGAGCTCTAGGGACTAGTGGAGTCAAGGGATATGGGGAGAAGGCAGGCACGGGTTATTGAAGGCAGAAGGAGGTAAACGAAGGCAGGAGCTGATAAAGCAAGACTGTGCCAGGATTCAGGGCCCCCTCTCTCCCTCCCCTCCTTCCCTTCCCTCCCTCCCCTTCTTCCCTCCCTCCTCTTCTTCCCTCCCTCCCCTTCTTCCCTCCCTCCCCTTCTTCCCTCCCTCCCCTTCTTCGCTCCCTTCTCTCCTTCCCTCCCTCCTTCCCTCCCTCCTTCCCTCCCTCCTAAGGCTGGCCCTGCCAGGACTATTCTGCCTGTGAATGTGAAAGGCAATGTCATCATGAACTTCTTAGCGGCCAGAGCATTTCTGATGGCGAAAACTGGAACTTTTCAGGATGTTCAGTGCACCTCCACCTCCAGGAAGATATTCCTTGATATTTGTTACTCATAGATTGGAAAGTATATCTCTTCCTCCTTGAGCAGAGAACACTGGCATTGGGGGCAGTTAGATAAATCCCATTTGCAAATTCCTAGAGGTGTAAATAAATAATGCGCTGGACTCAGGCAGCAATCTGGATACCACATATAAACTTGGAGCTATTCATGTTCTGTAAAGACCATAACTTCATGAATGAGCAGATGCAAAGTGCTCATGGAAAGAATATTGTCTATTTTCAAAAATAATATTTTCAAACACCACAAACTCAAGAAGTGCATTGGGAATCTATTGTGCTCAAAGTAATTTTGCTCACCCAGGCGGAATTTGGGTATCAAGGGAGAAGAAGTGTCTGTTCTGTCCTTGGTTCCTCACTCACTCCAGCCTCTGGTCATACTGTGGAATACAAACACAACTGCAGGCATGAAGATACTAGAAATGTAGAGGAGCATTTCATCTAGGTTCTCAAAACAACATTCTGCTCTCTGTATCACTGAAAGGCAGGAGTTAATAGAGTTCAGGGAAGGTCTGACATTTTGCTATATTCTGCTTCATAATCTAGCCATCATCAGGGGCAGGCCTTGCTTGCTGCATAACATCAAGACCATCTGGATGATCAGGAGGAAGAGGAGGAAATTAGCTTGAAAATATATCCAAGGGCGGCCTTCCCCAGGCATCTATACATAACTAAAACTCTGATCTTGTTATCTTCCGGTTTGGCAGTCATTCTATTTGCACAAAAACAGTTCGCGGTTCGCTATAATTTTTCACCAGTTCACTCACTGTTCTCCTATGCTGCGAGTGCCCCAAGTTTCATTCCAATCGGTTGAATGTCATCAAAGTTAGCGAGGTTTAAAAATCTTAAAAACCGCGCATGTGCAGATCGATCTCTTCTCCTGCCTTCCAGCACCACACAGATTAGCCTTTTCCCCTGTCATTCCTCGGGAACGTCCACAACTTCCTGCGCCATCGGGTCTTTACTGGAGCTGAGGAAAGCCAGCACAGGTTTCCAACCAGACTTTCGGAGGGACCTGAAGCAACCCCGCCCCAAGCAGCAGCCCAGCAGCTCGGCAATGTCGCCAAACGGAAAGCGGAGAGTCTGATCTCGGCGGAGGAGAGCATCCAGCGCCCGCTATAAGCCCCAAACGCACTGCCATCCCAATGCTCCGCAATTCCACCCCTTTCCCATCTGGTCCCTCTCGCTGGCTACTGCCCCCTCCCCCGTGATACTCCCCTCTCCCCCATGGCTCTTCCCCCATCTTTTTTCCAAGCTCTGCCTCCACCAACCCCCCCCCCCCCCCCCCCCCCCCCCCACCCACATGCCAGTGCGCCCGTAGCTGCTGGTGCTTCCGGGCTGAACCAAGGCCTGGCTCTGAGCGCGCCGACGGCTGATGCAAGAAGGGAGAGGAGCGGCAATCTCGAGATTCTGGGGAGAGAGAGTGGGGGAGAAGAGGGAGGGAGAGGTGAGGGATGGATTTGGAGAGGGGAGGAGGAGAGGGAAAGGAAGAGGGCAAAGGTGAGGAGGGTGAATGGGGTAGGAGCAGGAATAGAGAGAGAGGATGGTGGGAGTAGAGGAGAGGGAAGTGGGGGAGGTATGGAGTGGGGAATAGAGGGAGAGGAGGGCAGTGGGGGAGGTGAGGAGGGATAATGTGGGGGGAGATAGGGGGTGAGGAGTGGGGGAGCTGGGGGACATAGGGATAGGAGGTGGGTAGGACGGGGACAGGTGTTATGGAGGGAGGGAGAGTGACTGAGGATAGGGGAAAGGCGAGGGTGAGGGAGGGATTGAGGGAGGGGAGGAGGAGAGGGGAAAGAAGAGGGAGGGTGGAGGAGGGGGAGAGAGTGGTTGGGATGAAGGGAAATGAGCTGGGCCTGCAGTTGGGCGCTATGGGTGAGTGGTGGAATATTGCGTTGGGGGACCAAGCCTCCTGTGTGACAGGGAGCCAACGGGTCCCACTTAATCTAGTATATTATAAGCACACCTCATGACTCACTTAAACTTCCAACTCCACCAGCGCTGAAGTCTGTTTTTTGTGTGGGTTTGGAATCCTAATCAGCAGGTTACCATAGTGATAAACAGTTGCCTAGCTATGACCATTTCTATCCAATACAAGTCTAACATTTTCCTTTTTTCATTCAAGTGCTTTACCATTGTTAACTTCCTTAACAGAAACATTCCTGGAAATCATCCAAATTAAAAAAAAACTGAAACTTGCACCTGATTACTGTGATCACAACCACCAATCAGAGATTATGAACACCCAGTGAATAATTTAACTCAGAAGGTACACAAAATTGCTGGGGAAACTCAGCGGGTGCAGCAGCATCTATGGAGCGAAGGAAATAGGCGACGTTTCGGGCCGAAACCCTTCTTCAGACTAGATGGGGGGTGGGGAAAGAAAGAAGGAAAAGGGGAGGAGGAGGAGGAGCCCGAGGGCGGGCGGATGGGAGGGTGGGAGGAGACAGCTAGAGGGTTAAGGAAGGGGAGGAGACAGCACGGGCTAGCCAAATTGGGAGAATTCAATGTTAATGCCATAAGGACGCAAGGTCCCCAGACGGAATATGAGGTGCTGTTCCTCCAATTTCCGCTGTTGCTCACTCTGGCAATGGAGGAGACCCAGGACAGAGAGGTCGGATTGGGAATGGGAGGGGGAGTTGAAGTGCTGAGCCACCGGGAGGTCAGGTAGGTTATTGCGGACTGAGCGGAGGTGTTCGGCGAAACGATCGTCCAACCTACGCTTGGTCTCACCGATGTAAATCAGCTGATATCTAGAGCAGCGGATGCAGTAGATGAGGTTGGAGGAGATACAGGTGAACCTTTGTCGCACCTGGAACGACTGCTTGGGACCTTGAATGGAGTTGAGGGGGGAGGTGAAGGGAAAGGTGTTGCATTTCTTGCGGTTGCAACGGAAAGTGCCCGGGGAGGGGGTGGTGCGGGAGGGAAGGGAAGAATTGACGAGGGAGTTGCGGAGGGAGCGGTCTTTGCGGAAGGCAGACATGGGGGGAGATGGGAAGATGTGGCGAGTGGTGGGGTCACGTTGGAGGTGGCGGAAATGGCGGAGGATTATGTGTTGTGTAAATAATTTAACTCCTTGCTTTGTGAAGCCATTTTATCAGTTCAATGGATCAAATCTGGGTTGAGGGATTAAAAAAAAATTCAAGGACACAGTTGTTTCTTGCTTCCATAGTTCAGCTATGTTAATATTGGACAATATTCCTTACTTGCTGCTGCATGAAGACTCGACCGACCGTGCTGAAGTAAGTTGATAAACTAGTTTCAATGAAAGCAGGTCTAAAAACACTGAACGAAGTCCACCTTGTTCACAAGAAACACCCCACCCACAGTTTAACTGTTGAAGCATGCTGAGATTTAATTGCATTCAAACACTATTGACTTTCTTGTATAATACTGTGGCGGCTCCCAAAGGTCGTGCCATCATACTGTTGAACCCCTCGGCACGGGAGTGGTTCAGTCCGGAGGCGGCCCTTAGCCAGAGGGTTTAAAGGCAGTGGTTTGGGTGCCATCTTTCTCTTGTTTGGTCTTCCCTACAACCGGGAGGAACATAATAAAAGGTGCCTCTCAAAACACTGGACTTCGTGCTTCCTTTTGAGACCCACGCACTACATTGGTGACCCCCAACGCTCCATTGGCGTCATGATGGAGAGAAAAGAAAGCCCTACCTCCTCACAGGCTGGCCCGGCCCTGTCTCTGGACGCGGTCTGGGTGAAACTGCCCAACTTCTGGACCACCCGGCTGCTCATCTGGTTCCAGCAGGCGGAGGCCCAGTTCAACCTGCGGGACATCACGGTCATTGCCACCCGCTTCTATTACCTGGTGGGGGCCCTCGACCAGGACATAGTTGAGAAGGTCACAGACTTCCTCGCAGCCCCCCCGGACACTGATAAGTATCTCGGCCTTAAGGAGCTCCTGCTCCAGATTTATGGCCAAAGCAGGATGGAGCGTGCTGCTAGGATCCTGCATATGGAGGGCCTAGGCGACCGACGGCCATCTAGCCTCCTAAAGGAGATGGTTGTTCTCCTGGATGGGCACACGCCGTGCCTGTTGTTCGAATACACGTACCTGCATCTGCTGCCGGCCTACATTCGTCTGCAGCTCACAGACACCTCGTTTGCCGACCTCAGGGCCCTCGGGAGGCGCGCCGACGTGCTGTGGATGGCGCGCCCTGATGACGTCAGCGCGCTGGCCGTCAGCAGAGAAGGGGTCACGCTGAGGCCGACGCGCCCTGATGACGTCAACGCGCTGGCCGTCGGCAGGCGCGCCGATGACGTCACCCCGGCAGCTCCCGATTTCCTCCGGTGGGGCGGGGGAGCAGTGGAAGGAGTGACAGTTCCAGCCAGATGGCCCGTACGATAGCCCCCAGCGGCAGTGAGGGGGTACTGCACCTGCAGTCCAGCGCCAGCAAACTGCAGGCACAACCAGCGGGAGCAGGCAAGCTCCAAGTAACACCAACATGAGGCGCTGGTGCTATTTCCATCAGCGCTGGGGTGCTGCAGCACGACAATGCCGCCAGCCGTGCACGTTCCCGGGAAACGCCTGGGCCGGCTGCCAATAGTCCCCGCGAGCAGAGCTCAGCGTCCTGCCCCCTTCGTTCCGGTAAGTGGGGGCCCGTCCTCACCGCGGCGAATGGCAGCCCCATCCGCACATATGGAGTGCGCATGGTTCCGATCGTGTTCGGCTCCTGCCATTTCTCGTGGCAGTTCACCATTGCCGACGTCTCCCAGCCATTGCTCGGAGCCGATTTCCTCCGGGCGCATTCCCTCATGGTGGACGTCAGGCGTCAGCATTTGGTCAACGCTGCTACGATGGAGCCGATCACGTTGCATTTGTATCAACCGGTGGGACGGCCCCTGGCGTCCGTGGACTCCCGCTTCGCACGGATCTTGGCCGCGTTACCAGACATTCTGACCCCACAGTTTCGATCATCGACCCCCAGCCACGGAGTGGTACATTTTATCCAGACTACCGGCCCACCACTCCATGCACGAGCACGCCGACTGCCGCCGGATAAACTGCGTCTGGCACGGCGGGAATTCCGCACAATGGAGACCTTGGGGATCGTCCGCCCTTCGAGCAGCCCTTGTGCATCCCCACTCCACATGGTCCCTAAGTCGAGCGGGGGCTGGCGACCTTGCGGGGATTACCGACGGCTGAACGCCGCAACAACAGCGGATCAATACCCCGTACCCCACATCCAGGACTTCACCGCCCATTTGTCTGGGGCCACAATATTTTCAAAAGTGGATCTGGTACGGGGTTATAACCAGATCCCGGTTCATCCGGATGACGTACCCAAGACAGCGATCATCACGCAATTCGGACTTTACGAGTTCACGCGGATGCCGTTCGGCCTCAAGAACGCTGCGCAGGCCTTTCAACGCCTAATGGATGGGGTTTGTCGCGACCTAGATTTCGTGTTTGTGTACCTGGACGACATCCTGGTGGCCAGCCGCTCGCAGCAGGAGCACTGCGCCCACCTTCGGCAGCTCTGTCAGCGGCTCAGCGAGCATGGTTTGGCCATCAACCTCGACAAGTGCCGTTTTGGTGTAACTGAGATTGACTTTCTCGACCACCGCGTGACTGCGCAAGGCGCGGTTCCCCTGCTTGACAGGGTCGACGCCATCCGTCGGTTTCCCCACCCACGCACGGTGCGTGGCCTGCAGGAGTTTGTCGGCATGGTGGCGTTTTACCATCGTTTCGTGCCATCCGTGGCCCACATCATGCGGCCTCTGTATCAACTTCTGGCGGGTGGGCAGAACAAGAACGTTGAATGGACCCACGAGGCAGGGGCAGCTTTTGACGGCGCGAAGGAGGCCCTTGCTCGGGCCGTACGGCTGGTGCACCCGCGGGAAGTAGCCCCGACTGCTCTCACGGTGGACGCCTCAGAGTCGGAAGTTGGTGCTGTGCAGGAGCAACTGACAGGCGGAGGTTGGCAGCCCCTGGCCTTCTTTAGCCGGCACCTCAACCGTGCGCAGAAGAAATACAGCGCGTTCGATCGCGAGCTTCTGGCTCTGTACCTGGTAGTGCGCCATTTTCGCTACTTCCTGGAGGGCTGCCTGTTCACCGCCTACACGGATCACTTTCGCCCTGGCGAAGGTTTCCGACCACTGGTCCGCACGACAGCAGCGCCAATTTGCCTACATTTCGGAGTATACAACATTTATCCGCTACATCGAGGGGAAAGAGAACCGGGTGGCCGACGCATTGTCCCGCCCCGCTATCAACGCCGTGTTCAAGGTGGCGCCCGGAATTGACTATTCTGCTCTGGCAGAGGCACAGCTCACGGACGATGAGGTGCCCGCCTACCGGACTGCCATCTCCGGCCTCCGCCTTGAGGATGTCCATCTCGGTCCTGGGGGAGTGACAATCCTGTGCCATGTGTCGTCCGGTCAGCCGCGCCCCATCGTCCCTGGCACCTGGCGCCGGAGGGTGTTCGAGGTGATCCACGGACTGGCTCACCCATCAATCCGGGCGACAACGGCACTAGTGGCCGCTCGTTTCATGTGGCACGGTCTGCGCAAGCAGGTTGGCCATTGGGCTCGCACCTGCATTCCGTGCCAGACGGCAAAAATCCAGCACCATGTCCGTGCACCTCTCCAGGAGTTTGGTCTACCTCACCGGCGATTCGACCATCTCCACGTAGACATTGTAGGGCCTCTCCCGCCGTCCCGGGGCATCACCCACCTTCTTACAATGGTGGACCGCTTCACGCGGTGGCCGGAGGTCATTCCGCTGGCCGATACTTCAACGGCTACATGTGCTCGTGCATTGTCCGCGCACTGGATTGCTCGCTTCGGGGTGCCGGCGCACATCTCCTCAGACCGGGTGCCACAGTTCACCTCCGAGCTGTGGTCAGCCATGGCTCGCTTGCTGGGGGTGCGGCTACACCACACCATGGCTTACCACCCGCAAGCTAACGGTCTGGTGGAGAAGTTCCACCGGCAGCTAAATGCAGAACTGAAGGCACGACTCTCTGGCCCGGACTGGATGGACGAGTTGCCATGGGTCATGCTGGGCATCTGGACTGCTCCCAAAGAGCACTTGGCCTCATCATCGGCGGAGCTCGTTTATGGGTCGCCACTCACGGTGCCCGGGGAGTTTGTGCCGTCGGCGCCGGGGCAGCAGGGAACGCCCTCATCCACCCTAAAGCGCCTTCGCGAGCGAGTTGGCAGGCTCGCACCCGTCCCGACGTCCCGCCATGGGACATTTCGCCCACACGTGCCATAAGCCCTCAGGGACTGCCCTTACGTCTTCCTGCGCTGTGATGCCCACCGGACGCCACTCCAGAGGCCGTACGAGGGCCCATTCCGGGTGCTGGAACACGGGCAGTCGACTTTTATCCTGGACATGGGGGGCCGGCTGGAGGCAGTGTCGATTGACCGTTTGAAGCCGGCACACCTGGACATTGACCAGCCGGTGCTGGTTGCCCAACCTCGGCCTCGAGGGCGCCGCCCTTCACGGCTCCCTCCGCCTGTCACTCCACCTATCCTCCCGCCGGTCCCTCGACCTGTCCCTCCACCTATGCCTCCGCAAGCCCCACGAGCGGCAGACTTCCGGACGCGGGCTGGCCGGGTCGTGCGCCCGCCAGTGCGTTTCGTGCCTCTGCTTCTGGGGGGAGGTCCTGTGGCGGCTCCCAAGGGTTGTGCCATCATACTGTCGAACCCCTCGGCATGGGAGTGGTTCAGTCCAGATGCGGCCCTTAGCCAGAGGGTTTAAAGGCAGGGGTTTGTGTGCCATCTTTCTCTTGTTTGGTCTTCCCTACAACCGGGAGGAACATAATAAAAGGTGCCTCTCAAAACACTGGACTTCGTGCTTCCTTTTGAGACCCACGCACTACAATACGCTATTTACCGAAGAAGAAACATTTATCAAGTTTCCTTCTCATTGAAAGGAGAAGCCTAAATCTTTATCACCCTGACACAGGTATTTTAGCACTGGAAAGGTAAATGAAGGAGCACCAGTTCCTCTTGGAAAAAACACCTCTCTTTTCCCGTGTATTTCTTCATTCTGGTAGAATATAAAAATAATATTCTTTCTCCTTCGCCACAAGCTCACAATAGTTCAGGTTGTTACCTTTTTTACACACCTCCCATCAGAGATGAGCAACAATTATCACAATAGTACTGATGAATGCTAATGAATAAAGAGAAATCTGAATCCTCACCTTGCCATGTTGACTTCCCCCCATTAATGATCATCCCAATGTTTCCTGCTGGACAAATCACAATTTCTAAAAGCCAGCATCAAGCAATTCAAAATGTCAAACATTTCTATGAACAAGGCAACATGAATGGTGATTAATCCTATACATTTTCTCATTGGTTATTGTCCACCTGCCTTAATCTGATATTATATCACAGAGCGTCCTCCCTATTAACTCTAGCCAAGCTGCTGATTGTTCCACTGGAAGGGAGGAGATTGCGCAGGGCTGTGAAACGAGATGCTAAGCACCCAAACAATTCACGGACTCCTAGCATTGTGGTGAACACTCATGAGTCACTTGTGGACCATCATTTTAGTGCAAGTTTTTATGAGCTTCACAACTTCGATCATGTAAAACATTATTATAAATGAATCCCATTGGGCTTTACCCTGGTCTAGCCAAAAGTAATTGATCAAGATGATGCAATCTGTGTTTTTATATGCTTTAACCCTCGGTGCAAATAGACTCACCTGTATGCTTTATTGTTTCTTCATAGCATTAGAGGAATGAGCTGGGTGACATATTGTTTTGTATCCATTCCATTACCCACTGTTATTAACATGGTATAATGTTATTACAATTGCCTAACTTGATGCAATCAAACACAAAATAAAGTGTTACACAACCCTTACTTTTCAATTATCTTTTATAGAAAGTCACCTCATACATTCGTTAATCAACTTCTTTCTAAAATATCAAGCTGTAAATCAACAGCCTAATGCACTGACATTTTAAAGGTCACCAATTCATAACAAAACAAAGCATGAAATGTGTAATGGTTACAATCATAAACTACAAAATTGTAGAAAGGATAGATAAGTCAACCTGTTGTGTCTGACAATAAAAGAATAAATAAAAATGTATTTTCCAGAAATAAATGGAATATCTAATGAAATATATAATTTGTCTTTAGAAAACTGTCACAAATCTTATGCAAAGTCCTTCATGCACCATTTAACTGAACTGGTCCAGCATAATGCCTTATAGCAAGTATTTGAAATGTGTCAGCTGCTTGCAGTTAGTAAATGTCTTGTAAATCTACAAATAAGGGATTTTAGAGAAATAAGAAAGGCAGGAAAACAAAACCAGCACTACATCACATTTTTTTGTTATTGCTTCCTTTCTTAAATATTTAGGGCAAGATTTCGTTTTTTATGCATTCAAATTTCAACTACATTTTGAAAGAAAAATGCTTGTAACTTTACATCACTCAACAAGGTAAGTTCCTTCACTTATTTTCCAATCATTTTCATTGTACATGGACTTTTCAATCATTTACTCTTATTATATTTACCCCACAGCCCATTGCAATCTTAATTTAAAAAAACATTTTCCATCTTGAGAAGTGAAATCAATGACAATAGACAATAGGTGCAGGAGTAGGCCATTCGGCCCTTCGAGCCAGCACCACCATTCAATGTGTTCATGGCTGATCATCCCCAATCAGTACCCCGTTCCTGCCTTCTCCCCATATCCCCTGACTCCGCTATTTTTAAGCCCTAATAGCTCTCTCTGGAAAGGCAGTATCTTGCATAATCTAATATACTGAATTCAAATCAGCATTATTAAATGTTGTATGTTGTTATAATATTTTCAAATATGTAAATAAAATATTGCTAATATAGATCATTATCTTTGCATGGGGCAGGGAAGAAAGAAGAGAGAAATAAGCTTCATTATTTTTAGCCATTTTAGAAACTTCATACATGCTGAATAAAGCAAATGTTTGCCAGATTAAATCTCTAAACATTTTGTTAACCATAAACAATGTAATACAAGAAATTCAGGTTATGTACCAATGTGAATTATCAAGGCAGTAATTTCTGTTCAACATGTTTTTGTAGACCTTGATTTAATTGTTTCCATTTTGTCGTTTGTATTTTAATTATATTTAACAGATCAACTAGTGTATAACGAGTATAGTTGTTGGCTGAGAATGCATTTATGCGGGGCACCAGTGTTTAGAATTAGCATTGCGAATGATTTGTTCCCTCTCCTTATTGATTGTGGTCTGTTGGTCAGGAAGTTGAGGATCCAGTTATAGAGGGGAGTTCTGACTCCAAGTTCCACGAGTTTGGAGATGAGCTTGTTTGGGATAATGGTATTTAAAGCAGAGCTGTAGTCTGTGAATAGGAGTCTGATTCTCTTCATCTATTTATGAAGGATTACACCACAAGGTTTATGTGCATGGCTAATCCCCAATTATCCTCAACAACCAGTACTGAGCCATTTTATTGAGTTGCTCCAGTTCTTCTGATGAAGCTACTCGCACAATACCCTTAATTAATGTGTTCCAGGATTTAAATCCAGACATTAGAAAGGATGAACAATATACTTCCAAGTTTAGATAGTGCAGGATTTGAAGAGGAACCTGCAGGTGATGGTGTTTTCATACCCTTCTTTATGATGAAGGTTCAGAAATTTGGGAGGTTCTGTATGAGTAGCTAAAGCAAGTAACTGTAGTTATGGTTTATGAGTGTCACACACTGCAGCCGGCATTCATCAGTGATGGGGCAAATGACTCAGGCAGAGGATAGATGTTAATGAAATGTTTGCTTCGTGCTGGATGTTTTTGAACTTTCTGATTATTGGACCTGCCCTTATTCAGACAAGTGGGGTGCATACCTTCATACTTCTTATCTGTGCTGTATAGATGTTATTAAAAAATTGTTATTTCAAAGGATGACTTATTTACAGCAGGTTACCAAAGCTGAAATAAACTTATGCTTTTATTTGACCGGTCAAGTTGTGATTCCATCTCTCCCCACTAGGATTTGGCATGGTAATGCCATTGAATGTTAAACCTAGATTATATCTTGTTTGAGGGTAACAATTGTGTGTGGTGAATTGGCAAAAGTAATAAGTGCAATCTTACACTATGTAAACACAAAAGCATTGTTTAATATGGTTTCAGGTCAGTTGGGTTACCTTTAGCAGTAGTGTTGTTAATCCTGACTAAATTGGAGAGGCTAGGTCTTTAAAATGGGGTAAACGCTTCAGGGCTGCTGGGAGATTTGGCCAATTTGGAATTGCTCTCTGCAGAGCTGGGACAAGCTGCAGAGTGGTGCCAGTGTGTCTAGAGCCTAGATACAATTTGCAAGAAAAGAATAAGAACATCTGTAGACCCTGTCAATTAGGTGAAAAATGCATAAAAGGGATTGGATGGCTGCAGACTAGACATACACCTTGTAAATAATTGTAAATAATGTTTCTATTTTGCCGAGTGTTGATTGGATGAGGTATTGAGCCTTGTCTGGGTTTCTTGCAGATCAGGGTAAATGTTTCTAAGTTGGCTTCCTTGAGAAGTCCGGTTTGAATACAATGTATTGAGCTGCTGTATTATTTGTTTAGGGAAATATCTGTTATGTATGGGGTTAATCGATATCTGTAATTGGATTATTAAGAGACCACCCCCATGTGGTTCGGCCCCTCGAGGTCCCGGGACATGTAAATGTCCGCTACCACGAGGTCCAGCGTCAATCTTCTGGGAGAGTGCTTGGGACTGCTTGACTTTCTGGAGTGTCTCTGTTTGAGCGACTCCTAGAGGGCTTGATCAGGCAGATACGAGGTTCGAACCCGCAGTGGGATAGGTACAGTAGTTGAACTGTAATTGCGATTTTGTTAAAATAAAGATTAGTTGTTCAAGTGCTTGATTCAATGTTTTTACTGAAACTAGACTGGGGAGGGGGGGGGGGGGGGGGGGCTTACATACGAGCAATTTACAGTATGTGGCCCAACAATTACCTGTTTCCTGCCAGATACCTCCTGCTATCTGAGATGATTCACCCTTTAAACCAATCCCACTGCTGCCACTTTGCATCCCCAACTCTTTCTCCTGTAAGAGGAGGGGAGTGTGCTAGTAAATGCTGCACAATCTGTTTGATTAATGGACCTGTCCTGATTGAATAGGTGGCATTGTGTGTAAACAATGGGCTATGGGACTGAGGCAGAGTGCAATGTGAAGTATATGTTGGTACAATATGTAGCAGTATGGTGCAGCACATGGACATTTAAGTATGTCATGATTGATAGAAATTGCTGGTAAGAAGATAGTGGGAGTGTGGTGCTTTACATTGTACATAATCATAGGATTATTGTCACAGTAGGCCATTCATCCTATCAAGCCTAAGGAAAGTCTCTGCAAATGCAATCCAGAGAATCTCTCTCCTCGATGAATAAAGGATCTTTGCTTGTCCAAGTTGGCAAATATGGAATAGGATTCTGAGCCATTTTCCATCAATTGGAAATTCATCTTACATACTTGTGCAGCAGTATTCTTTATTTTCAGCATGAGGTTCAATTTCTAAGATATGCTCCAATGGGGGAAAAAACACAATATTTCCATTTATACTGTGAACAACTCTCATGCTCCATTGTGCACTATTAGCCTGGTTATGTCGTCTGATGTTATCGGAGATTCACCTGGCAAGTTTTACTGCCTGGACAGGGATGCAGCTGCACCCTAGACCTCTTATTATTGGGTCCAATTCTTATGAGGTTAATTATTCTATACCATTGTTTTACTTACAACCACTGCCTTTAACAATTGCCACTGCCTAAAGGCTGGCCATGGGTTTACAGACTCAAGGTGTAACACTGAATGTATCAAGCGTTTACTCTTTTATAAATAGCAAAGTGTGGAGGTGGCAGCAGCTTCATTCTGCATTAACTGCAAGGTGCTGAGTTTATGACACATTCTCCACATCATGCTGTTTTTCCCATTCTGCACCATCCTGATCACCAGCTGTGGTTTACTGGAAATCTGTGGCTATACACGATCATAGTGCAGCTGGGTACTGTTTGAACTAAACTCGAGGAGCGACTGTAAACCTTTGTTTAGTCATTTATTGAAAATGAACAACTTGCAAAAGTGTGTGCTTTATGTGCCACATACAAATATGCCATTAAGTCATATACACAATTGCATATTATTTAATGGTGACACAAGAAACTACAGATGCAGGCATGTAAAAAAAGTCACAAAGTGCTGCAGTAACTCAACGAGACAGGCAGTGTCTCTTGAATATGGATAGGTGAAGTCTCAGGTTGGTCAGATTGAAGAAGGGTCCCAACCTCAAATCTCACCTATCCACGTTCTACCTGACACGCTGAGTTACTTTTTAGTCTAAACATTTTTTTTTTTCTGATGATAGGTTGAGAACCAGAAACACTGATAATTTCTTTCCACAGATGCTGCCTGACTTGCTGAGTTTTTTCAACATTTGTTAAACATTAAATATGTTTAAATGCTTCTGAATGTTATATTCTCACCATTTGAGTCCAGAATTCTTGCAGTCGGTTTTGAATACTTCACTTGCTAAGAGACAATGAGGAATCTAATGAGTGTGGCAGGATGCACGCAGTCAAATTTTCCCATCAGCTTTTCCAACAAGAGGTGACAATGCACTTAACAGGGATTCATGAGCATGAACAATTTCACTCCAGATTTAGTTAGAGCCCATCTCTAACTCAGACTGTTGCCATAAAGTTGAGCAGCAGAGAGGTGGTCACAGATACCTTAGGAAGGGTTTCAATATCATCCATCTCTCACGCGTCCTCAACAATCCCAGAGCTATCCACATGGTGCCAGTTTCATAATCCTTTTTTCGATCTAAAGATCATACTCCCAAAGCAGTCCTTGAAGTAGTTACTCTTTAAAGAACAGTTGTAACTGTTCTTAGTTAAAGTTTGCAGTTATTACTCAGCTTTGAGGCTAAAACACAGCGGATGCAAAAAGTCTGAGTGAGATTCGAACATATGCATCTTATTATGTTGGTATATGGGTGTCCTCCAACCTAACATGAAACAGGTCTATGTTTCAAGTGTAATGCCACTTTAATCCACTTTTTATTGTCAGAGGAATTCCAAGGCCTCTGTCTCTGAGTAGAGTTAAAACTCTTTTAAGTAAAGAATGTTTCCATATGTTCTTTCAAAGTACTAATGGTCCTGTGTGAGTAATAACTTGAACAAGGCTGATTGCCAATGGTAAAAATAGAATAAGCTATTACACAGTACATTGACTGATATTATCAAAAATGCATTCACATTGCGTTGTGGTGTAGATATGTCTTGATTTTGATGTTCCATGCGTATCAAATGGTGTTTCACAAAGACTCTAGTGTGTAATCCAGCTTCACAAAAATGCTTTTAAGGGCTCCTCCCCATCACTTCTCCCAACATAATGCTGGAAAGGGTGCAGAAATTATTTACGAGGATATTCCCAGGACTCGGGGGCCTGAGCTATAGGGGAGGTTGAGCAGGCATGGATGTTATTTCAAGGAGTGCAGGAGGATGAGGGATGATTATAAGATCCTGAGAGGAATAGATAAGCTAAATGCACAGTCTTTTACCCAGAGTAGGGGAATCGAGAACCAGAACGCACGGGTTTAAGGTTGAGGGGGGAAAATTTAATAGCTACTTGAGGGGCCACACTTTTACACAAAGAGTGGTAGGTATATAGAAAGAGCTGCCAGAGCAGGTAGTTGAAGCAGGTATTATCAAAACATTTAAGAAACATTTAGATAGGTACATGGGTAGGACAGGTTTAGAAGGGAATGGGACTAGGCTATGACTAGGCTCTATAATGCACTATTTTAACATGCCTTTTTGGACTTCATTTTCCTGATTCCTCTGATCATTAATGGTTCAATAGTTCAGTGGTTCTTTATTGTCACGTATGCACCACACAGTGAAATTATTGCACACGTCGCCATATTTTGGCACCATTTGCAAAATAAAAAGTCCAAAGTGCAGTCCACATGCAGGATGACCTTGATCCAGGTAAGCCCAAGTAGGCCCAAGGCTGTTGTAGTGCCTCCTCTGTCGCACTCTACAGGCTCGGCCAACTAACTGACATCCCTCTCCTCACCCGACCACCTCAGTGTCCTGCAGTCCCTTGCAGCTGACCTTGAAGGCACTGGAGGCAATACCCTGGTTCCTCTCCTACCGACCCACTCCATGCATTCATCATCACCAATGGATCTCTCCTCCTCGACATTCCATTCTTTGGGACCGAGCACGACAGCTTCCGAGCCTCCCAGCAGGCAAAACAGGTCTGTCACGCAATTCCACCAGATCTTTGCTTGTGGCGTCTTTGTTCTCTGTGATTGCCAGTTCCTTTGATACCAGTGGTCACCATCTTTGTTTGGGGTGCCCAGCTGGTCTTTGTTCTCGGTGCCCTACCGAGTGCGTTCTTCAGTATCAGTATTCAGTATTTACATTCATGTCATTTTACCTGAGTACTTGCATACACAGAAGAAACGAAAAATTGTTTCTCAATCAGTTCCCGTCAGTGCAGGATAAAAACAGAATAAATACATATAGCTTTAAAATTAACATATCTAAAATAGGTCCAAAAATTGAAATAAAAACAGACATTCAGACCGAACAGTGGCTTTGCTTTGACAGGTGCCGAGCTGTCCGTTAACCAGTCTTATTGCATGTGGAAAGAAGCTGTGTAGCATCCTGCTGGTTTTGCAGCTGATGCTCCTGTACCTCTTCCCAGATGACAGAATGGAGAAGATGTGGTGTGATGGATGATAGGGATCCTTAATAATGGAGATGGCTCTGCGGATGCTACACTTCTGATAGATCTCCAACAGGAAAGGGAGAGGAGCACCAATGATCCTACTGGCTGTCTTCACTATCCTGTTAAGTTGTTTTTGTTCATAAGCTTTGCAGCTCACAAACCAAGAAGTGATGCCGTAGATCAGTATACTCTCGATGGTGCCCCTGTAGAAGGTCCTTAGGTGAACAGTAGGGAGACCTGCTTTTCTTAGTCTCCGGCACACCTTGTTCGGCACATCCGGGGAGCTTTCTGCTGGGAGCTTTCTAGAAGTATTACATCTACTAAAGTTATTGCCTTAACATTAATTTTGAAAATATTATTAAACCTTTCTGGTGAATGTAACTAATCTAAAATGAAATTATTTTGAATTGATCTTTTTTATGAACAAGGGTTTCAAACCAAAATGTTGCCTATCCATGTCCTACAGAGTTGTTGCTTGACCAACCAAATTACTCCATTACTTTGTGTTTTTCTATTATTTTAAATACTTACTTTGCGTGTGCATCTTTGTAAGACAGATTTATCAATAATTAGTTTAATTTGCATCTGACTGACAAGTGATGAGTGTTGGATAATAGTAATGTTGCAATGAAGCCTGATCTTCTGAGATTATTGAGGCTGCCCACTGCATTACAATGTGTAAAGGTTTTGAAAGACAAAAGAAAACTTCCTCTCCCTCCTAATTTTCATTGTTTTCATTCTACAAAGTAGCCTTTAGATTATTCAAACTTTAAAACAACGATTTAATATTTTATATTTATTACCATGCATATTTTGATAACCACTGCTTAGTTAATCTGTAAAGGCAGGTGGCTGGACAGTAGAATAAAATAGAATAGAATAGAATAGAATAGAATAGAATGCCTTTTATTGTCATTCAAACAGCTTGATTTGAACAAAATTGCATTTTCTACAGTCTTAACATTACAAAAAAACCAAGACCCACAATTAACACAGTTTACACAAACATCCACAAACACCTCCTCACTGTGACAGAAGGCAAAATACTTATCTCTTCCCTTTGTTCTTCTCCCGCAGTCCAGCAGTCCAACTGCAGCATCGAGGCGACTGCGGCTCCCGATTTTAAAGCCCCCAGCGGGCGAAGGTAAGCCCCGCGGCCGTTAACCCAAGGTTTCCGTGTGGTTCCTGGAGGTGGCAGGTGGTTGCCGGAGGTTGCAGGTAGTGGAAGCAGGTAGGGAGACTGACAAAAACCTCCGGGAACCTCCGGGAACCGCACGGAAACCTTGGGTGGGGTGCAAAATCTCCAGAGGTTTCCGTTCAGGTTTTCTAAGTGGGACAGCGGCATTACTTGTCATGTGCCCCAGATAGGACAATGAAATTCTTGCTTTGCTTTCAGCACAACAGAATATTGCAGGCATAAATAATACAGAACAGATCAGTGTGTTCATATACCATTGAATATATATATATATATATATATATATATATATATATATTAATATATATATTAATATATATATTTAAATAATATATATAATTATAGTTCAGATTTTGTTTGAGTTGAGTTTAATGGTCTGATGGCTGTGGGGAGGAGCTATTCCTGAACCTGGTTGTTGCAGATTTCAGACTCCTGTACCTTCTACCTGAAGGCAGCGGAGAGATGAGTGTCTGGCCAGGATGGTGCGGATCCTTGCTGCCAGCCTTTTTGAGGCAGCAACTGTGGTAGATCCATTCGATGGTGGGGAGGTCAGAGCCAATGATTGAGTGGGTAGTGTTTACAACTTTTTGCAGTCTTTTCCGCTCCTGGGCGCACAAGTTTCCGCTCCTGAGCACACAAGTTGCCGAACCAAGCCACAATGCAATCGGTCAGCATGCTCTCTACTCTGCCCTGTAGATGTTCGAGAGAGTCCTTCGACATACCGACTCTCCGTAATCTTCTCAGGAAGTAGAGGTGCTGATGTGCTTTCTTTATGATTGCATCAGTGCTCTGGGACCAGGAGAGACCTTCGGATATGCACGCCCAGCAATTTGAAGCTCTTGATGCTTTTCACCATCGACCCGTTGGTATAAACGGGACTGTGGGTCCCCAGCCTACCCCTTCCAAAGTCCACAATCAGTTCCATGGTTTTTTTGGTGTTGAGAGCCAGGTTATTGTGCTGGCACCATTTGGTCAGTCGGATGATCTCACTTCTATACTCTGATTCGTCTCCATCAGTGATACGTCCCACAACAGTGATGTCGTAGGCGAACTTGATGATGGAATTTGCCCTATGCAGTCATGAGTATAGAATGAGTACTATTTCAGACAATGCAGGTGATAAGTAATATTATCCTGTATACTTTTAAGATATATTTATCTATATTTTTAAGATAGATTTATTAAATACCTGTTCTGTGCTTTTAAAGCTGTGATGATTAAATTACATGGGTAAATACCCATTGAAAGTTATATGTTCTCCTTTCCTCTCTGATTGCCATGAAAGTGCTGGCTGTAACAGCATCCGGCTTATCAGGAGAGATGGTTTGGTGAATATCATCAGAACAGATGATGGAATGTTGATTTTTAAGGATGCCCTTGGCTGATGTAAGCATTTGCATAACAAATAACAGATATTATTCAAGCATTTAAGGTACACTATTATTGTTGATCACAAATATAATGTGGTGAAGGGAATTGCACGGGGAAGTGAAACGGTTCTGTCTCTGGCACTATTTCCATCTTTATATCGTTTTAAATTCAGGTTAGGTTGTTAAAATAGGTAAATATAACTGAGTACAAATTCAGTGAGATCACACAACATAGGATTTCTTCTCCTAATATTTTGGAGACCCCTAAATTTAATCAGTCTACTGTAGGTAGCCATGCCTGCAGCTGCAAAGCAACTTGCCCTAAAATTACTCCACAAACTGGTCCACGTGTCTATCAGAATCTCCTTAAAGGCTGTCTCTATGGCCAATCTATTTGTTCTCTAATTTAATAACATTTTACATTGCTTAGACATAGCGTTTAAGAAAATAGACCTTGGGTCTAATTCAACCTTGCCGACCAAGAAGCCCCATCTAGGCTAGTCACATTTTCTCACATTAGACCCATGACCCTATATATCTTTCCTATCTTTGTACCTGACCAAATGTATTTTAAATGATGTTATTGTACCTGACTCAAACACTTTGTCTTCATTCAGTCAGTGTCAAATTTTGTTTGATAAACCTTGTAAAAATTTAAGAAATTTGCAAAACTGTCCTGAGTAAATATGTTCTTCTTACAGTTGTTATAACACCTTTCATAACTGGCTATGGCAATTTTATATTAAAAGTATAAAAGATGCTTTAAATTTACAGACACCTGTCATATTAATGCCCTGTCAGCTTTTATGTGCAATGTAGTAAGTGACTGGATAATCAATTGTTTAATAGCATTGGTTAAAGACAGGAATGATCAGTACAAATGGAGAATTAACCTTCTCTCTTTCAGGTAATGGTTGTGCCATTACTTTTATGCCACCTAAAATCCACACTTATACAGGCTTAATAACCTACCCAGAGATAGCATATCTACAAGTATGATCCTCCCTCAATACTGTACGCGAGTCTCTGAAGACATCACTTCCAGATTAAGACATGCTACTGAGGGGAAACTAAGGTGTTGCTTAATGTTCCATGAGAAACAAATATGAGACTAGTAATCAAAAATTGCCAAGATTAACTGATAACCACCAAATGTGCTTCGACACAAAATGCTGGAGCAACTCAGCAGGTTAGGCAGCATCATGATTAATTTATTTTTCATTTCACAATTCAATGTTTTTTTCGAGAGCCAGCAATATTCTTTTCATGTTAAATATGGCAACTGGAAAAAGGTTTTGCATCAGTTACACCATAGATCAGTATCATTTCCTGTACAGATGAAAGCCATAAACAAGCAAAACAAGCTAAACTGCCTCAAGTGTAAGTATTTTCCAACATTATTAAACTATTTTCTATATTCCGAAAAAGTAACTAATGAGTGAGTTGCATTTGAAAATTAATAAATAGCTTTGCCTAAGAATTTGTGTGGACCATAATGGCAATCAAAGGTAACAAATAGTAGCTGGTGGGAGTAAATGACAATTTAACTGGTTGTTATTGGTAATTCACTGAACACACCAGTTGCACCCAAGGTCAAGGACTCTGGAACAAATGTCTAAGATTGCTGGGATGCCTTTTGGAGACCATGCTCAGAATGTCTGACTGCCACAAGTCTATCTAGATTTGTTGTTATGTGTTAGGTGTTTGAGGTGAATCAGGAATTGGCAGTTTCATTTGTAGGTTGTACCTCGGTACATGTGACAATAATAAACTAAACTGAACAAATGTAAAGGGAAACAATTGGGCATAGACTAATTCAATAAAGCGAGTTTGGAAAAATGCAAAACTGACTCATGTTCAGAAGCACCAATTCTATATTCTGGGCAACTTGAAACAAACTGGGAATGTTATATGATGTATTTCTGTAACAAAACAAAATCAAGGTAATTCTGTTTTTTGCTGACAATACATCCAAGATCATGGAAAGAGTATTTAGGGCTAATAATGGTTTGACAGATTAGTCAATCCATTTACAGTGTATAGATATATGTTAAGTGAATAACGTTTAGTGCAGGGTAAAGCAGCAAAGTCCAGTCAAGGATAGTCAGAGGATTATCAAAGAAGTAGATAGTAGTTCAGCTCTGCTCTCTGGTTGTGGTAGGATGATTCAGTTGCCAGATAACAGCTGGGAAGAAACTGTCCCTGAATCTGGTGGTGTGCATTTTCACACTTCAAAACCTTTTGCCTGATGGGAGAGGGGAGAAGAGGAAGTGACCAGGGTGCGACTCGTCCTTGATAATGCTGCTGGCCTTGTCAAGGCATTAGGTGGTAGAAGCAGATATGATTGTAAAAGTTAAGGGGCATTTAGACATAGACATGAATAGCAGGGATTAAAGGGATACAGGACTTGTGCAGGCAGATGGGATTTATTTTATTTGGCATCCTGGTCAGTTTGGACATGGTGGGCCAAAGGGCCAGTTCCGTTGCTGTACTTTTCTGTGTTTCTATTTTCTTATTCTCTATTTTCTATTTTCTGTGAGTAAAGAATTAAAGGTTTGACCAGACAAAATTCAGTTGTCTGATTTTTTTAAAATCTCCAAGCTTTAGGTACAAAATATCTTAAACAATTGTATTTGACTCCATGCTCAGTAAAAATAATTAACAAATATACAGGAGTCTCTGCTGACAGAAATGATACCGAGCTGTGTAGGAAGGAACTGCAGACGCTGATTTAAATCAAAGATAGATACAAAATGCTGGAATAACTCAGCGGGACAGGAGAGAAGGAATGGGTGATGTTTCGGGTCAAGACCCTTCTTCCAGGTCAAGACCCTTTACTGTACCATTTTACTGTTGTGTGGTGTCTTTTTAAAATTGCTGTTTTTTTCCTTTTTCTTTCCTCCCAAAAATATGTAATATGTGAATATATGATTCTGTTCCATTCTGTTTGTAGTTTGTTTGGTTTTTTTTTGCACAATTCACAACCACTTTTCATTTCACTGCACATCTCGTATGTGTATGTGACGAATAAACTTGACTTGACTTCTTCAGACTGATCAATGGGTGACGTTTCAGATTGAGATCCTTCTTCAGACTGATTAATGGGTGATGTTTCACGTCAAGATCCTTCTGCAGACTGAGCTGATACTGATACTGAGCTGATGTCTGTTATTATTTCTGTTGAGATCTACTAGACAAATACAATGTCCATATCAACACATTTTATTCTTCTCCAGTTGTGCTCTGCTGCATGGAAGCGGAGAAATACGTTGGAGTCAGACATGGGCTCATTTGACCTATTGTATGCCTCAACTTACTATTGAGTTCAAAGGCGTTCTCTGAAAAGCTCTGAGCTGGGTGATGGATACAGGCCACATCCAGACATAATGTCCGGAATAGCAATCACATCGTACTTTTCAATCGGGCACTGAGCTTCAACAGAAAAGGTACATTTGTGACTTTGTTTTGCCTTTTTCCATTATGCATTTGTTTGCTTTTAATCAATCAACAAAGAACAACTGTGTTTTGAAATGAAATAAATATGTTGTTTTAAATCCGGATCTTGATTGGGGACGATCAGCTATGATTACAATGACTGGTGGTGCTGGCTCGAAGGGCTGAATGGCCTCTTCCTGCACCTATTCTCTATGTTTCTATATTTCTAAATTATTTTAACGTTAAATCAATTTCAACTGTAAATGTTAAATATTGGAGATATTTTTAAAGTGTGAAACATACCTTTGAAAACATGAGTGTTAAAGGTCATCAAGGTGATGCTGAGAGGTTGTGCTGCACGTGCACCCCCTGGAGGCCTGGTGGACTCTGCGATTCACAGGAAGGCTGCAAAATGCCTTTGGCATCCCTAAGAGCTATCCCCAAGTGCAACAATGGGGCTAGATCACAGGGGTGATCATGGGCCATAGGGCAGGTTCAACATAATATAAGTCTACTGATTTAAATACTTCAAATACCTTCTAACCTACACAGTGTTTATACTCCCTGCAAGCCTCCATCTGTCTTATCTCATCCTTCCTTCTTCTTCATATTCTTGGCTTGTCCCCACTTCACATGCATGAAAGGCATGTTTAATATTTACATTAAACACCTTCTCTAGAGTGTGTTCAATATTCCCAGCACTGTGGAGAAAGACATTCCTCTTTCATTTCTCAAATTATTGAGTGGTTTTCTGGGTGATTTAAAAAAAAATTATGGTTTCTAGTTGTGCTTTTCTGCAAAACAGGAAATATTTAAGTATTCATTGTATCAAAACTGCTCAGATTATGAAAACCTCTTCGGTCACCTTTTTCACTCAAGCACATTGATCATTTACATTGATGGCCTTGATTATCAGCATATCGTATATAATAAAGTATACATTAACAATATTTTAAGCAGTAACAGCATTGAAATAAATGTGTTTCCAAAAATAAAGTTTATTCACGATGAAATAAATACAAAACTATGCAAAAAGCATTTTAGCCCAACTCATCCAAACCAACCACGTTGCCCCATCTAAACGTCCCATTTGCTCACATTTAGCCCATATCCCTCTAAACCAGTGGTTCTTAACATTTTTGGCTCCACGACCCCATCAGACATTCTTGGTCAGTGCCGTGACCCCCAAAACAAAATTGAAAAAAAAACAGCCTGATTTATTAAAACATCTCTGCCAATGCTCAGTCAATGGGATGGCTGAAATTGCTTCGCAGACATCAGGTAATCAAAATGAGGACGAATGCTCGACAGGCAGCACCTCATGTCAGTGTCGATCATAAACCTATTGCGTACCTTCGTTTTCAGAGTTACCATGGTTGAGAATTCAGCCTCATAGCGATAGGTTGAGGGGGACTGGACCAATAGGGTCAGGGCCCTCTTCAAAAGAACAGGACAGTCCTTCACTTTCAGCCAAAACATGGTGAGCTCTTGTTCCATTAAGTCACTCTTGAGCTGCGCATCTTCACGGATTTGGTTAAAATTCAACCTTCGCAGTCAGTATCGCTGAAGGCACCGTCTTAGAGTAGGAGTAAACGGGTCCTTTTCACAGTGGCGGGCAGTGATTAGTGCGGTACCGCAAGGCTCAGTGCTGGGACCCCAGCTATTTACAATATATATTAATGATCTGGATGAGGGAATTGAAGGCAATATCTCCAAGTTTGCGGATGACACTAAGCTGGGGGGCAGTGTTAGCTGTGAGGAGGATGCTAGGAGACTGCAAGGTGACTTGGATAGGCTGGGTGAGTGGGCAAATGTTTGGCAGATGCAGTATAATGTGGATAAATGTGAGGTTATCCATTTTGGTGGCAAAAACAGGAAAGCAGACTGTTATCTAAATGGTGGCCGATTAGGAAAAGGGGAGATGCAGCGAGACCTGGGTGTCACTTGGAGAAAAGATTTGAAGATTGAGGCGCGTCCAGACGCAGCGGCTTTGCGCTCCCAAGCCCGAGTTTACTCGGAGCAGCCCGGTACCGAACGTGGCTGGAAAAACAAGGTAATTAAAAACCCCAGAACCCCTAGAACCCATAGGAACCCTAGTAACCCCGGAAACCCCAGGAACCATAAGAACCATAAGAAGAAACTCACTTACAGGACGAGGGAATCCAAGACCCGCATCGCAATCACGACTGGTCGCACATGGAGCCGCTCGGAACTACTCAGCATCGGACGTGGCTGCGAGAAACTGGCGTGTGAATACTACAGTACCCTTACCGTCCCGTCGGAGCTGGGCAGGAAAGCCCCTTGGATCACCACTCCGGAGGGCAGGAGACGGAGCAAGCACCGGGAACGGAAGCAGAAACATGGAAGGCGAGCGGGGGTGCAGGACAGGCTACGGAGGGCTCCACAAAGACCATCGCTCCCAAGCGTCTTTCTCGCGAATGTCCGGTCACTCACCAACAAGCTGGATGAGGTAAGGCTCTGGATCAACAACCAGCGATCCCTGGAAGACTGCTGTGTGCTGATCTTCACAGAGACCTGGCTCAGCGCGCTGGTTCCCGATGGGGCTGTGGACCTGACCAACCGGTCACTGCATCGTGCTGATAGAACAAAGGACTCCGGTAAGAGCAAGGGTGGCGGGCTCTACATCTACATCAACAATGGCTGGTGTACCAACCACACTGCAATAGAGAGCTACTGTTCCCCTGACCTGGAATACCTACGGCTTAAATGTAGACCGTTTTACCTGCCTCGGGAGTTTACTATGGTTATCATCATGGCCGTATACATTCCACCACAGGCTAATGTTAACCTAGCGCTAGCACAGCTGCACTCGGCCATCAGTAAGCAGCAGGATGCTCACCCCGACGGTGCTTTCATTGTTGCAGGGGACTTTAACCAGGTCGACCTACATGCCACACTCCGCAAATTCCACCAGCATGTGCAGTGCCCTACCAGGGGCTCAAACACGCTGGATAAACACCAACATCAAGGACGCTTAAAGAGCTCTCCCCTGCCATCCCTGGGACAATCCGATCACCTCTCACTGTTTCTACTGCCTGCATACAGACCCCTCATCCTCAAGACCAAACCTGCAATAAGGACGGTCAAAATATGGCCCGAGGACGCCACCCTACAACTCCAGGACTGCTTTGATCGCACCGACTGGGACCTGTTTGCACAACAGGCTACCAGTGTAACAGAGATAGACTTGGAGGAGTACACATCCACTGTGCTCTCCTACATCAACTGCTGTGTGGAGACTGTCACAGTGGACAAGAAAATAGAGATGTTCCCAAACCGGAAACCCTGGATGAACAAGGACGTTCAGGATCTGCTAAGGGCACGCAACAACGCCTTTAAATCCAGGGACACTTCTGTGTACAGTGCGGCCAGGTCGAACCTGAACAGAGGCATAAAAAAGGCCAAAGTCATCCACAGGCAAAGGGTAGAAGACCACTTCAATACCGCGGACACCAGAAGCATGTGGCAGGGTGTCAGGGACATCACTGACTACAAGAGCAGCCCCGCCTGCCCCCACGGTGATATCACACTTGCCAACGAACTAAACACCTTCTTTGCCCAGTTCGAAACTGGCAACACCACCAGGTGTGGAATAACCCCGGCCATAGCGGAGGGACAGGCCTTAACACTGAGCACTCAGGAGGTACACTGCGCTCTGCGTAGGATCAATCCACGCAAGGCTGTAGGCCCGGATGGAGTCCAGGGAAGAGTATTAAAGGACTGTGCTGGACAGCTGGTGGAGGTATTCACGAGAATCTTCAATCTATCTCTATCTCTGGCAACGGTCCCCAAGTGCCTGAAAACAGCCACCATAGTGCCGGTGCCGAAAAAGTCCAAAATCACCAACCTCAACGACTACCGGCCGGTTGCCCTGACTCCAATCCCTATGAAGTGCTTCGAAAGGTTGGTCCTCTCCCATATTAAATCCAGCATCCCTGCCTCACTGGACTCCCATCAATTTGCATACAGGGCAAATAGATCGACAGAGGATGCCATCTCTCTGGCCCTTCACACTGTCCTGACTCACCTGGACAGACAGGGCACGTATGTGAGGATGCTCTTCATTGACTATAGCTCTGCATTCAATATGGTCATCCCCACCAAGCTCACCACCAAACTCCAGCTAGGCCTCAGCTCACCGATATGCGCTTGGATCCTGAACTTCCTCACGGAGCGACCGCAGGCAGTGAGACTGGGCCCGCACCTGTCCTCCACCATCACCCTGAGCACCGGCACACCACAGGGTTGTGTACTAAGCCCCATGCTCTACTCCCTCTTCACTCACGACTGTGTCCCTGCATTCGACACCAACACCATCGTGAAGTTTGCAGACGACACAACAGTGATTGGGCTGATCACCAACGGTGATGAAACAAATTACAGAGCGGAGGTGCAGAACCTGGCGGACTGGTGCGCCAATAATAACTTGGCACTAAACACCTCCAAGACCAAGCAGCTGATTATTGACTTCAGGAGGTCCCATTCTGGAGAATACGCCCCAATCTCCATTTACGGGGAAAGTGTGGAGAGAGTGTCCAGCTTTAAGTTTCTGGGCACTCACATTTCAGAAGACCTCACATGGTCCACAAACACCGCCGCGCTGGTCAAGAAGGCACAGCAATGACTGTTTTTCCTGAGGACATTAAAAAAGACTGGTCTGCCCCAACAGCTGTTGACAACGTTCTACCGCTGCACCACAGAGAGCATACTAACGTATGGCATCTCAGTGTGGTATCTCAGCTGCACGGAGGCGGAGAGGAGAGCTCTTCAGCGCGTCGTCAACAGAGCGCAGCGGATCATCGGGACAGAGCTACCAGCCTTGGAGGGCATCTACTACACGCGGTGCCTCAGGAAGGCCCTCAGCATCCATAAGGACTCATCACACCCCTGCCACAGTCTGTTTCAACTACTTCCCTCCGGCAGACATTACAAGGCCTTCTACGCCCGAACCTCCAGACTCAGGAACAGTTTTATCCCAAGAGCTATAGCGGCTCTGAACCGGCCCTAATGAGTGCCCCCCCACCCACCCCCTTTGGACAGTCTCCCTCAGATGGTCACGTCAATCAATTCAGCTTGTTTATTTATGTATTGTATTTATTTACCTTTCTTGTACATCAGTGGAGCTGCACACTAAATCTCGTTGCACTGACGTGCAATGACAATAAAAGATATTATTATTATTATTATTATTATTATTATTATGGTACATCAGTCATTGAAAGTAGGCATGCAGGTGCAGCAGGCAGTGAAGAAAGCGAATGGTATGTTAGCTTTCATAGCAAAAGGATTTGAGTATAGGAGCAGGGAGGTTCTACTGCAGTTGTACAGGGTCTTGGTGAGACCACACCTGGAGTATTGCGTACAGTTTTGATCTCCAAATCTGAGGAAGGACATTATTGCCATAGAGGGAGTGCAGAGAAGGTTCACCAGATTGATTCCTGGGATGTCAGGACTGTCTTATGAAGAAAGACTGGATAGACTTGGTTTATACTCTCTAGAATTTAGGAGATTGAGAGGGGATCTTATAGAAACTTACAAAATTCTTAAGGGGTTGGACAGGCTAGATGCAGGAAGATTGTTCCCGATGTTGGGGAAGTCCAGGACAAGGGGTCACAGCTTAAGGATAAGTGGGAAATCCTTTAAAACCGAGATGAGAAAAACTTTTTTCACACAGAGAATGGTGAATCTCTGGAACTCTCTGCCACAGAGGGTAGTTGAGGCCAGTTCATTGGCTATATTTAAGAGGGAGTTAGATGTGTCCCTTGTGGCTAAGGGGATCAGAGGGTATGGAGAGAAGGCAGGTACGGGATACTGAGTTGGATGATCAGCCATGATCATATTGAATGGCGGTGCAGGCTCGAAGGGCCGAATGGCCTACTCCTGCATCTAATTTCTATGTTTCTATGTAAAAGGGTTGGATGAACCACTCATCACGAGAGTGGTCGTCCAGTCCGGGGAAGTAACGTTTGATGACTTCACTAATTGCCAGAAGGTGGGTTGAGATCTCCTCGTGGAAGTGGCATTCCGCATCTGGCATAGCATCCTGGAGAGTTGTCATCTCAGGGAAGATAGTCGTGTCACTGTCCTGGACTGGACGACCACACCATCCTAATTGACCTTCTCCGGTATGGGGTTGGTATTGATGGCACTGCCCTGAGCTGGTTCATCTCCTACCTCAAAGGTAGGAGTTTCTCGACTAACATAGGCAACTCTTTCTCCTCCCCAGCTAATCTCTGCTGTGGGGTTCCACAAGGTTCCATCCTTGGCCCCATTCTCTTCTCCCTGTATACGCTCCCCTTAGGCCAAGTCATTGAAAGGCACGGCATTTCCTTCCATTGCTACGCAGACGATACCCAACTCTATCTTCCCCTGAAGCCCAAAAACCAATCAAATCTGTTTAACCTTACCCACTGCCTTGAGGATATAAAGTGTTGGATGGCCCAGAACTTCCTCCAACTAAACGAGAGTAAGTCTGAGGTCATCCTTCTCGGCCCCTCGGACTCAATCAAAATGATAGCAGGCAGCCTAGGAAGCCTTACCCCACTACTCAAACCTCACGTCAAAAACCTTGGCGTGATATTTGACTCAGCACTGAAATTTGACAGACAAGTCAATGCCGTGGTAAAAGCTAGCTTCTTTCAACTTCGGACGATAGTTAAAATAAAACAATTCCTCCAGTTTGATGACCTGGAAAAGATCATCCACACATTCATCTCCTCCCGCCTAGATTACTGCAACTCCCTTTACACTGGCATCAGCCAATCTTCCCTGTCCCGCCTGCAACTGGTCCAAAACGCCGCAGAGAGACTCCTGATGGGCACCCGAAAAAGGAACCACATCACCCCGATCCTGGCCTCTCTCCACTGGCTCCCTGTGCGGTTCCGTATAAACTTCAAGATCTTCCTCCATGTCTACAAAGCCCTCAATGGGCTTGCCCCCACCTACATAAAAAGTCTTCTCACCCACCACTCCACCTCCAGGCCCCTCAGATCGGCCGACTTGGGGTTGCTGAATATCCCACGGTCTAGGCCTAAGCTCAGGGGCGACCGCGCCTTTGCGGTTGCAGCCCCTAGACTGTGGAACAGCATCCCCTTTCCCATCAGAACTGCCCCCTCCATCGACCGTTTTATGTCAAGACTAAAGACTTATCTATACTCCCAAGCCTTTCCTGACGTCCTCTGAGTGAGGGCTACATATATATATGTATGTAGTTTGTTTTGTTGTGCTATTCTTATAACAAATGTAAAGCACTTTGGACAACGAGAGTTGTTTTTTAAATGTGCTATATTAATAAATGTGACTTGGCTTGATTTGACTTGGACTCTTCTCTGGTAAAGGTTCCTCCTGAACGCTGCCCTTTGTCACGAGCCGTGTGTAGCATTGGGAGGATTCCTTGAAATGACAGGTTCAAGGAATTCACCTCGGCGAAGAAGTCAGACAAGTAAGCAACCTTCTTCACGAACAGTTCATCCTGCATCTTTCCACTGTTGATTCTCCTTCTCAATACATCCTCTCTCCAAGAACAGCGCTCTTTCCTCTCGAAGTTGAATCACACAATTGAGAACTTTACCACGTGAAAGCCAGCGCTCCTCTGTCTGGAATATCAGAACAGTGAAATTAGCACGAATTTCTTCACACGTCGCTTTGAAGATTTTTGAGTTTGTTGCGCTCCCTCGGATGTGGTTCACAATCTTCACCACATCTGAAAGCACTTCTCAAAGACCAGGAGGGAGAGTCTTCATCGATAAAGTATGGCGATGTATCATGCAGTGGGTGAAGGAGACATGGGGAGCGACATCCTTCACAATGGCTTTGAAGCTGGATCTGCAACCGACCATGGAAGGTACCCCATCTGTACACACCCCAACAAGGCATTCCCAGCCAAGCTCATGTTTGATGAGGAAGGCTTCCAGCATTCTGAACACATCTTCTCCCCCAGTGGTAGTAGCCAATGGCTCCGTGAACAGGTACTCCTCCTTCATGGCTTCTCCATCGAGGTAATGAACATAAACTAGCAGTTAGGAACATGAGGCAACATCTGTTGACTCGTCCTGTTGCAGTGAATACACTGGAATGCTCTTCACAGCGTTCACTACTTGCAGCAGAATATCATCACTCATATCCGAGATTCGACTTTTGATTGTGTTATTCGAAAGGGAAATCTGCCTGAACTTGTTTGACTGCTGTTCCCCCAGCACCAACTTCACTGTTTCAAGAAGGCATGGCTTGATCTCTTCACCGATGCTGTGAAGTTTCTTATTCTGCGCGATTCGATAAGCGATTCGACAAGTATGAAGCCTCCAACGCTGCTTCATTTTGATGAGCGCAGTGACCCTGTCGAATCAATGCGGGAACCCTTGATTGCGGCTTCTTTTCGTTTGAAATAGTCCATGTCCTTCCCCGCCAAGTTGCTGTGACAAGACTCCAAATGGATCTTCAGTTTGCTGGGCTTCATGCTCTCGTGGTTCAACACCTTGGCACAGATAACACATTGCGACTTGACGGATTACGGATTTTTGAACAATGCTTGTGAAGCCGAACTTGAGAAATGCTTCATTATGCGTGCGCATCTTGGAAGACATGATTCACAACACACACAGTTTGTGTGTGCATATGCAGGGCCTCAGAGGAATTTTATCAGTGGGTACAAATTTCTTTCGGGCCCCCTTCCCTTCTCCATTAGTCATCCTGTTTTTATCCACTACGCTACGGTTTTATGCCATGAGCTGTAGCCTGTAAGGCAAAAAGGGGTATGGAAGATGAGAGAGGATGAGAGAAGATGTTGATTTTCTGCATTTGAGGCCTTATGCTCCTATACTCCATCCATGATAAATATAAATAAATATAAATAAAATAAAAGGATCAGAAAGCACATTTGTTTTGAACATCTTTGTTTATGCTACAATACAGATAAGGAGAAATAATTCACATTGAGACATCCTTTTATATTTCTATGCAGATCAGATCATCAGAAAGTATAATTATTAGCACAAAGTAAAAGAAGGTAGATAGGCTTAGTATTTACTTTAAATAAAGAGCTTTCCTGACCTTTTTTTGTGAAAAATTTCGAATCACAGCATGAAAATTTATTGTTCTGGCAATGTTTGATTCAATACTATTGATTCAATATGTTGACATCGAAGAGCATCTAGCTGCGGGCGTGGCGTGGACTTACCATCCGGAGCTTGAACTTGGGGATCGCCAGAGAAGAGCTCCAACCACCAGCCTGCGGCCTATAACATCCTGAAGCCGTGGTCTGCGGAGCTTCTAACCGCGGGCGTGGCGTGGACTTACCTTCCGGAGCTTGGAATCCCTCGCTGGGGATGGCCTGGAGAAGAGCTCCGACCGCCGGCCTGCGGCCTATAACATCCTGAAGCCATGGTCTCCGGTAGGAAAGTGCCGAGTCGGGACCTCCAAGCCATGGAGTGTGTTTGTACGGACCGACGTCGGAGTTTGGATCATTCCGAAGAGAGGGTCTTCGGGCCGTCCATAGCGGCGACTATGGAGGGGTTGTGGCCGTGACCATGGTTGAACAAAGGAGGAGGACTGGCTGAACCTTGTTGCCTACCACCACAGTGAAGAATGCTGAGGTGGATGTTTGTGTTAAATTTTATTGTGTATTGTGTGTTCTTTTTAAGTGTAACGCTACTGGCAAATTCATCTCAATGCACCTTCGGGTGTACGTGATGAATAAAATTGACTTTGACTTTGAATACATAGCCTGGCCAAATCCACAAGATGTTCCTGAGACATTGTAGACCTTAAATAATTCTTAAACAGCTTGAGGTTGCTAAATGACCTCTCTGCAAAAGCTACTGTTCCTGGAATTGTTAATAGTATTCTTAAGCTAGCACAAACATTTGGAAACAGTTCATCAAGTCTATACTCTGTTAACGAGTTCAACAGATCTAATGGTTTTAATGGCATTTTAAAAATTCACCCTCCCACTAACACACACACTCAGACTCACACTCACTCACCCACTCACATACTCACACACACCCACACACACCCACCCTCACACACACACAAACACACACACACCCACACACACCCACACACCCTCACACACACGATGAACCCCATGCACCCCCCTCTCATAGGCCCTGTGTATATGTACGCGCATACGCGAACAAAATACTGTGTGTGGTATGTACCTTTGTAGTTTCCTAAAAATGGGCTCAACAAATTGATGTTATTTACAACCCCTTCACGACCCCCAGAAAAACCCCAAACGACCCCCATGGGGGTCACGACCCCCTGATTAAGAACCGCTTCTCTAAACCATACATTCTGAATGTCTCTACGTTCAATAGTGTCATACTCAGTACTGTTTGCAACAATCTTTAAACCAAATACTCTTTCCACTCATATTAGCAATGTTACAAAATGTTGAGTTTAAAAAATCAAGTCTTTAATTTATCCCATCAGATAAAGCATAAAAATAAGTTTAATTTGACACCTAATTCACTTTCATATCTTCAGTATTAAAAATGTTATGGCCATTTTCATACTCGGAAATTGGCATCTTGTTCCCTATTGCTTTTTCATTGATTCAACACAAAATCTGTGATCGAGAACATTTAAAAGCCGATAACTTTCTTAAAATTTAAGAGAACTGAAATAAATTTTCAGTTATTATAGATTGAAGCATTCTGAAACAAATATGAAACAATCTTACTTAGATGACTTGAAATTAAAGCATATATTTAGTTAATTACCTAATCGTGTGTATATATTTATATCATGGTATATGGACACATTTATCTGTTTTGTAGTAAATGCCTACTATTTTCTGTGTGCTTAAGCAAAGCAAGAATTTCATTGTCCTACACAGGGACACATGACAATAAACTAACTTGAACTTGAACTTGAACTTGAATTGTAGCTAATTACAAAATTCAATTACTAGATCTAAACATCTATCCATTTCTTAAGAATAGATTAACATTTTTAAATAGCCTAAGTGTCCAAATAACATTCACACAAGAATTCAGAATACAACATAATTTTTAAATCTCATTGTCATGGGTTTATAGGTCAAATGGAAGGAATTTAATGTTTAATACCTGTAAATTAATTGCCATTTAAATCAGCTTGCGAGTGGGATTTTCTGGAACGGGACCATTTAGAACTGTAATGTTTGAGACCACGTAAGGCCCTGTTGTGACTAGCAAAAGCAGAAGGAAAGCACGTCCGACATCTTGCAATTATGATTTATTCTTCCCCACCCACGGACACTTCTCCAAGGTCACCTGCTCTCGATCACGAGGCACAGCCCTTTATATTAAAGGGGCACTGGCATTTACATATACATCACATCTCCCCCTTTACTTTAATTACAATTCTCCCTTCAACGTTGGTCAAAATTAATAACTTGAACCTTAATGAATTTAATGTGGATAAAGTACCACAAATAACACAGTGCTCGTCATACTACAAAACTATAAAAAAATTGCCCAACGATTTTACATAACAAGTCGAGTTGAGGGTTTTGACAATCGCCCACTTCTCGTGCAAGTCGTCTTTCCAACTCGTTCTGTGTCGTATTTCTGTTGTGTGCGAGTGTGGCTTGGCTCGCTTTGAGCCGATTCCCCCACCACAGACCCTTGTGATGCGGCCTGTGATAGTTTGCTTGAGTTTGGGAGACTAGCTCCTTCTGGGTGAGGGGTTCCTCCTTGTGGGAGAGTGTTCGCACTTGTCTGCTGCGTGTTGCCAGGGCATGGCTCAGCTGCTTCGTGCGCAGGTCTATGTCCTTCCTGTTCCTGCGGAACTCTGTACCGCTCGGTGTAGAGATGACGTAGCTCCGAGGGGACAGGTTTTCTCTTGCAATACGGCCGCGTTGCCACTCAGTTGGTTTGGCATGAAACCATACCTGTTGTTGTTGTTCCAGGCGCGGCAGCGGCTCGACGCTTGCCTTCACATTGAAGTATGCTGCCTGTTTTTCTTGTCGGATGGCCAGTTGTGGTCCCATGGGAGGGACATGATGAGGCAGTAAGAGTGATAGAGGCGATGGCAATTTGCTTCTTAACAGTCTACTGTTCAGTAACTGTGAGGGGGCATAGCCACCTGTCCCATCAAGTGGGGTGTTGCGGTATTCGAGGATGGTGTACATCGGGTCACGGCCGTTGCGTTTGGCTTTCCTCATGATACCTTTTTTAGTTTGCACACAGCGCTCTATCTGCCCGTTGCTCTGTGGATATATGGGACTTCAAAGGTTCAAAGGTTCAAAGGTTATTTATTAGTCACATACACCTAGGTGTAGTGAAATGCTTCTTGCCAGTGCAGCACATAAAGAAAGAATACAGACATAACATTAATAAGAGGTTTAAACATAAAGAACATCCCCCCACAATGGTTCCCACCATGAGGGAAGGCACAAGGTCCAGTCCCCAACCCCAGTTCACCCATAGTCGGGCCCATTGAGGCCTCCACAGTTGCCTCTACGGAGGCCCGATGTTCCTGGCCGTTCTCGCCGGGTGATGTTGCTCCGGCGTCGGGAGAATCCTCGCAGCGGCCTGGGGTGACATGGGCAAATTCCCAGTCATCCTGGAACCTACGAAACTCAGCACAGACAAATTGCCTCGCGTTGTCAGCCATCACCAAGTCAGGAATGACATTCCGGGCAAACATGCCCTTCATCTCACGTATCACCGAATGTGACGTCATGTCTGTCAGTTGCGCTATTTCTGGGTACTTGGAGTAATAGTCCACTACAAGCAAATGGTCAACTCCATCCAGATGGAAGATGTCTGCGCCGACCTTAGACCAAGGTCTGCTGGGGATGAAGTGTGGTTGGAGCGGCTCGCTTGCTTGTGCTTTCCTTGTCGCCTGGCATATCGAGCAATTTCCCACAGTGTCCTCAATCTGTGCGTTCATTCTTGGCCACGCAAATAAATTGCGGGCTCGTTGTTTAAGTTTCACTACTCCCAGATGTGATTCATGTAGCACGTTCAGCATCTGCCTCCGCATGCTTTGGGGGAGTACGATTCGGTTTTCCCTCAAGACTAATCCATCAACTTCAACCAGCTCATCATGGTATGTATGAAACGGAGTCAAGTCCGAAGGCAGATCACGCCTGTTACTAGGCCAACCCTTCCTTATATACTCGCGCAACAGTGTTAGGGTTCGATCTTTCTTTGTTTCAGCCTTGAACTGCGCAAGGCGCTCGTCTGACATGTGTAGGATGGCTTCAACAGCATGTATCACGTTCGGCAGTGCAGTGTACTCTTCCGCAGGTGTGTTTACACTGGGCAGCCGGCTCAGGGCATCGGGGACAAACATTTCCCGTCCCGGCTTCCACCGTATTTCCAGGTCATACCGTAGCAGGTGCATTCGCATGCGTTGGAGTCTGGGGCTTAATTTGTGCAGTGGCTTGGCGAGCAAGCCTACTAATGGCTTGTGGTCAGTAACAATTACTGTGCACTGACCAACAATGAAGTCATGAAACTTTCTGCATGCATACAGTATGGAGTACAGCTCCTTCTCTATAGTTGCATAGTTGCGCTCAGCCGCGTTCGCACGTCGTGATGCGTATGCAACAGGTCTCTCGTCTTGCATCAGGACCGCTCCAAATCCGCTGTTGGAAGCATCTGTGGCAATTGACACAGGCGCGTTCACATCGTACAGTTTGAGTGTGGGTGGTGAAGTGAGAAGACATTTCAGCTTGTCTGTGCTTCTGCTCAAAATGCCACGCTATTCCCTTTTCTGTTAGCTGTCTAAGTGGGGCGGTGATCTCTGAGAGGTTCGGAATAAACTTAGTCATGTATGTAACCATCCCCAAGAACGTTTGGACTTCAGCCTTGTTTGTCGGGTATGGCATTTGTAGCATGCTGCTGACACGAGATGGGCTTGGTGACACGCCTGCTTGCGAGATGACGTGTCCCACATATTCAATCTCATTTGAGCGCATTACCGACTTTCGGGGATTGAGCTTTAGGCCGGATTCTTTCACCCGTTTGAGTAGGGCTTTCACCCTTGTGTCATGTTGTGCTGCATTCACACCCCAAACGAGAATGTCGTCGACAACTATCTCCACCCCTTGTAAATCGCCAAACTCTTCCTGCATTGCCCGCTGCCAAATCTCACTTGCGGATGAGATTCCAAATGGAAGCACGAGGTATCGGTATCTCCCAAAGGGAGTATTAAATGTGGTCAGACGTGAGCTGTCATCGCTCAGTGGGAACTGCCAGTACCCACTTGTAGCATCAAATTTTGAGAACCATTCTGCCTTCGGCATGCGGGCTGCAATGTTCTCGAACGTCGGCATTGGGAAATGCTCCCTACGAAAGGCCTCATTGAGGTCACCTGGGTCAAGGCATATGCGAACTTCACCATTAGGTTTGCTGACCACAGTCATTGAATTCACCCAATCTGTCGGTTCACTCACGGGCTTTATGACTCCCAAGCTTTCCATGCGCTCTAATTCGGCTTTGACCTTATCCCTGATCTTATAGGGGATAGTGCGTGGCGGGTTTTGCTTAGGTTGCACGTTCTCTTGCAGCGCTATGTTGTACTCGTGTCTTTTTAGCCTTCCCAGCCGTTGGAAAATCTTACGGTTTTCCTCAATGATCCTTGCAGTGTATGATGGGCTCGCACTCACGCTATCAACCGCCTCCTTTCGCACAAGAAGCCCTAACTTTTAACACGTTAGTTTCCCAAATATGGGTTTCACATTCCCCCTCACTATTTGAAAGACAACCCTGTGTTCTTTCTTACCTACTTTGACGTTCCCTTTTACCTGCCCCACGGGCTTCATTGTAGGTCCAGAATAGGACCTCAGTGTCACGTTCGTCTTCAGTAAGTCAAGACCAGTCTTTCTGAACAACTGCTCTGGCAGGATGTCCACTTGAGCTCCAGAGTCAAGTTTGAACTCAATGTTCACATTGTTGATGCTGCACATCTGTCCCCATTCACACGTCGACCCAATCACAGCATCAGTCACGGCGTCAATGTAGAAGACATCAACCTCGTCGTCCACTGGCTCATGCAGCGGTGAGGCGTTCATCTGGAACTTGACGTTGCGGACGTCACGGCTCCAGTCCCCAGCCTTTTGGCTGATTCGCCGGTCATATTGTCGCGGACGTGGGCGGCTGTAGGGCGCTCTATTTACCGGGCAGTCGGGGGATCTGGAAAGATGTCCAATCTCTCCGCAGGTATAACATCTCATGTACTGAGCAGGGCAGTAGTTGCCTTTATGCCCGCGGGTGCATGACCGGCAGACGGTATCCTTACAAGAATCACGGATTTCTGTCTCTGGTTGTCTGGGTTGCGAATCCCTTCCTCGGCCCCAAGGCCGACTGGCGCTGTCCCGTTTCACAAAATCAAGTGTCTCTTCGGTGTCGATGGCGGTTGGGGCAATCTGCTTCATCTGTTCTGCTGCTGCTTCAGCTATCAGACACGTCACTGCATTTTTCCAGTGTTAAATCATCGCATTGTAGTAGTTTTTCCCGGAGCGGCTGGCTGGTGATGCCGCAGACAATTCTGTCTCATAGCAATGAGTGATGGATAATGCCAAACTCACAATCTTTGGCTAAAGACTTCACTGCAGTCAGGTAGCTGGAGAAGGTCTCCCCTCGCCGCTGATTACGTGTATTAAAGACATATCTTGAGACAATTAAGTTATTTTTTGGTTCACAGTATGTCTGAAACTTATCCTTCAGGGGTTGTATTTTGTCAGTTTCCTCCTGGGTAAACTCAAAGGTCTCATAAATCTCCTGAGCTGCCGGCCCGGCTACGTGGAGGAATGTTGCACAGCGAATATTATCTGTTTTATTTGTTAGTTCTGTTGCCGCCTCTTACAGCTGGAATGCCCTTATCCAGTCCTTATCATGGCCACGTTTCCTTGCATGGAGAGTGGTCCTGGTGGCTTGAGTCCTGCCATTCTTTTCTTTAGTTTTTTTTTTTTAACTTTGACACCATGTAATGTTTGAGACCACGTAAGGCCCTGTTGTGACTAGCACAAGCAGAAGGAAAGCACGTCCGACATCTTGTAAGTATGATTTATTCTGCCCCACCCACGGACACTTCTCCAAGGTCACCTGCTCTCGATCACGAGGCACAGCCCTTTATATTAAAGTGGCACTGGCATTTACATATACATCACAAGAACGTTGAGGATGCGGTGAATTTAGTCCCCCATGTCGGCAGCAAATACACTGCGGTTCTTCGGGGGAAAAAATGACCGTTTCGCAACTTAAAAGGGAAATTAAATACATCTTAAGATACTTTTACACATAAAAATAAACTACTTTCTTTTACCTGGTCCTCCATAAAATCCGTCCCAGTTGTCGGCATTGACGGCTTCAGAAGCTGATTTTAAAATCATTCCAGCGATTAACTTATCGGGTGAATTTTTTTTTAAAACACACAGAACGGCCGTAGGAATGATTCTTTAGCAACATCTTGCACTCCAACAAATATAATTCAGGACCAGGTCGGGAAAAAAACCCGTTTTAACCCCGACCCCACCCCCCCCCCCCCATCCTCAAATGCGCCAAAATCGCGCACACGGCCAGTGGCAGAAATGCAGCGCCGTTGAAGGTAAGTTTTGTAACATATCTACTCATATGGCTCCCTGGGATGATATCTCTTCTCTTCTTTGAAGGATGTCCCTACTTGACTCTGCCCCATTTGAGTTGATAGGAAAGGTTTCAGTATCATATGGAATCTTCAAAACCTTCAACTCAGACTTGCCAAGAGACAGCAAATGTTAACGGATTGCAACAAAAAGCTGTTTGTCCAAAATGTTCAATCAGATTATGATGATTCACATGTGGGTGGCTCATATTAGGTATCCTCCTTTAATAACATTACATGACAGAAAAATAATGAAAATGCATGATATTGAAGTTGTTGGAATGTTTTGTATCAAAGTTCTAGAGATAGTCAGAGAAAAGCCGAATTAATGTTACAAATCAAAGGCACCTTCTGAAGGTTCATTGACCTGAAACATCAACTCTGAATCGATCTCCTCTGATGCTGCTGCAGCAATTTCTGCTTTTCTATCTTAGTCTTTTTGAACAACATGTGGTGTCAGATAATTTAATGAATCCTCGACTGATCTACTGCACCTCTTTGCAGCATCTATATTACTAAAACTCTGATCTTGACCGCTTTTGGCCCACTGTGCTGCGATTTCCAACAGAACGCCGCCACGTACAGCCGTCATTTTTGGCCACCTCGCTCAGAGCCCCCCTCCACCTTAAAGGAGCAGAGGATTTTTCCCAACGATGACAAATCAGAGAGATATTAATGTTTTTAAAACATTCACCATTCTCTCTGCTGCCCCTGTTGGAGGGAGGGTGAGGGACTATAAAACCAGGAAGTGGTGTGCCTCACTCAGTCTCTTCAATATGGATGAAGCCAAGGGTCACGTCTCTCTGAGCTCTGAATAACACTGAACAAATGTCTATATAACTGTGAGTCCCCTTAATGTGGTTTGAAAATGAAAATATGGTTTGTTTGAAGTAAAAAGGCACTGCCAGCAAATGGTGGCTTGGGTGTTTTGGCTTGAAATTGAAATGCACTACTTACTGCAAATGGTGGCTTGGGAGCTTAGGCTTGAAGTTGAAAGGCACTTCTTACTGCAAATGGTGGGTTGGGTGTGGCTTGAAATTGAAAGGCACTACTTACTGCAAATGGTGGCTTGGGTGTGGCTTGGGTGTAGCTTGAAGTTGAAAGGCACTGCTTACTGAAAATGGTGGCTTGGGTGCAATGGCTTGAAGTTAAAAGGCATTACTTACTGCAAATGGGGGCGTGGGTGCATTGGCTTGAAGTTGAAAGGCACAACTTACTGCAAATTGTGGCTTGAAGTTGAAAGGCACTACTTACTGCAAATGGTGCCTTGGGTGTTTTGGCTTGCAGTTGAAAGGCAGTACTTAGTGCAAATGGTGGCTTGGGTGCTTTGGCTTGGTTGAAAGCACTACTTACTGCAAATGGTGGCTTGGGAGCTTTGGCTTGAAATTGAAAGGCGCTACTTACTGCAAATGGTGGCATGAGGTTGAAAGGCACTACTTCCTGCATATGGTGGCGGGTGTTTTGGCTTGCAGTTGAAAGGCAGTACTTACTGCAAATGGTGGCTTGGGTGCAATGGCTTGAAGTTGAAAGGCATTACTTACTGAAAATGGTGGCATGAAGTTGAAAGGCACTACTTACTGCAAATGGTGGCTTGGGTGCTTTGGCTTGGTTGAACGCACTACTTACTGCAAATGGTGGCTTGGGAGCTTTGGTTTGAAGTTGAAAGGCACTACTTACTACAAATGGTGGTTTGGGAGCTTTGGCTTGAAGTTGAAAGGCACTATTACTGCAAATTGTGGCTTGGTTGTTTTGGCTTGAAGTTGAAAGGCACTACTTACTGCAAATGGTACCTTGGGTGCAATGGCTTGAAGTTAAAAGGCATCGCTTACTGCAAATGGGGGTGTGGGTGCATTGGCTTGAAGTTGAAAGGCATTACTTACTGCAAATTGTGGCTTGAAGTTGAAATGCACTACTTACTGCAAATGGTGGCTTGGGAGCTTTGGTTTACAGTTCAACAGCACTACTTACTGCTAATGGTGGCTTGGGTGCTTTGGCTTGAAGTTGAAAGGCACTACTTACTGCAAATTGTCGCTTGGATGCTTTGGCATTAAGTTGAAAGGCACTGCAAATGGTGGCATGAAGTTGAAAGGCACTACTTACTGCAAATGGTGGCTTGGTTGCTTTGGCTTGAAGTTGAAAGGCACTACTTACTGCAAATGGTGGCTTGGGAGCTTTGACTTGAAGTTGAAAGGCACTACTTCCTGCAAATGATGGCTTGGATGTGGCTTGAAGTTGAAAGGCACTACTTACTGCAAATGGTGGCTTGTGTGCAATGGCTTGATGTTAAAAGGCATTACTTACTGCAAATGGGGGCATGGGTGCATTGGCTTGAAGTTGAAAGGCACTACTTACTGCAAATTGTGGCTTGAAGTTGAAAGGCACTACTTACTGCAAATTGTGGCTTGGGAGCTTTGGCTTGTAGTTGAAAGGCATTTCTTACTGCAAATGGTGGCTTGGGTGTGGCTTGAAATTGAAAGGCACTACTTACTGCAAATGGTGGCATGAAGTTGAAAGGCACTACTTACTGCAAATGGTGCCTTGGGTGTTTTGGCTTGCAGTTGAAAGGCAGTACTTAGTGCAAATGGTGGCTTGGGTGCTTTGGCTTGGTTGAAAGCACTACTTACTGCAAATGGTGGCTTGGGAGCTTTGGTTTGAAGTTGAAAGGCATTACTTACTGCAAATTGTGGCATGTGTTGAAAGGCACTATTACTACAAATGGTGGCTTGGGTGTGGCTTGAAGTTGAAAGGCACTACTTACATAAAATGGTGGCTTGGGTGCAATGGCTTGAAGTTAAAAGGCATTACATACTGAAAATGGGGGGCGTGGGTGATAGATAGATAGATAGATAGATAGATACTTTATTAATCCCCTTATTCAGGGGAAATTCAGCACACTAATAAAAATACAACACAGTATTCGTAAAGAAATTCAACACCAAAACATCCCCCCACAGTGATTCCCACTGTGGGGGAAGGCACAAAGTCCAGTCCCCATCCTCTTGTCCACCCATAGTCGGGCCTATTGAGGCCTCCACAGTCGGCGCCACGGCGCCCGATGTTCTCGCCGGGTGATGGTACTCCGGCGTCGGGAGAACCCCCAGCAGCTAGGGGTGCCAGGAACGGCCGCCTTCCCACCGGAGCCTGCGGCTTCCAAGCCAACAGACCACGCCAGACGGAGCTCCGCACACTGGTGATCTCGGCGAGAAGTAAGTTCAAACGTCGCAGCTGGCCGCTCCGCAGAACCGCGGCTCCCCGATGTTTTCCTCGGCGGTACCAAGCATACTGGAGTCCCAGCGCGGCGACCCAAGAAAGGCATCGCCCGCTCCGCAATAGCGCTCCAGCGCTGCACTGCCGCCAACGCCGACGTTCTGCGCCGCCGCCAAAGCCGATGTTCTGGCCAGGTCCCCTCAGGGAAACGTCGCTCCAAGACCCGCTGGTAGGCCGCGAGTACAGGTCGAAGGAAGGCAACCCCTCCGACCAGGTAGGGACTTAGAAAAGCAGTTTCCCCCTTCCCCCCCACCACCCCCCACACATAAAAGATTTAGACCCCCTGACTGTACACTGAACGAACTAAAAATAATAAAAAAGAAGGGGAAAAAACGGACAGCTGCAGGACAGGCAGCCGTTCAGGACAGCGCCTCCAGCCGCTCAGGACAGTGTGGGTGCATTGGCTTGAGTTGAAAGGCACTATTTACTGTAAATTGTGGCTTGAAGTTGAAAGGCACTACTTACTGCAAATGGTGGCTTGGGAGCTCTGGTTTGAAGTTGAAAGGCACTACTTACTGCAATCGGTGGCAGGAGCTTTGGCTTGAAGTTGAAAGGCACTACTTACTGCAAATGATGGCTTGGTTGCTTTGGCTTGAAGTTGAAAGGCACTACTTACTGCAAATGATGGCTTGGGAGCTTTGGCTTGAAGTAGAAAAGGCACTACTTACTGCAAATGGTGGCTTGGGTGCTTTGGCTTGAAGTTGAAAGGCACTACTTACTGCAAATGGTGGCATGAGGTTGACAGGTACTACTTACTGCAAATGGTGGCTTGGGTGCTTTGGCATTAAGTTGAAAGGCACTGCAAATGGTGGCATGAAGTTGAAAGGCACTACTTACTGCAAGTGGTGGCTTGGGAGCTTTAGTTTGAAGTTGAAAGGTAGTACTTACTGCAAATGGTGGCTTGGGAGCATTGGCTTGAAGTTGAAAGGCACTACCTACTGCAAATGGTGGCTTGGTTGCTTTAGCTTGAAGTTGAAAGGCACCACTTACTGCAAATGGTGGCTTGGGAGCTTTGGTTTGAAGTAGAAAAGGCGCTACTTACTGCAAATGGTGGCTTGGGTGCTTTGACTTGAAGTTGAAAGGCACTACTTACTGCAAATGGTGACATGAGGTTGACAGGCACTACTTACTGCAAATGGTGGCTTGGGTGCATTTGCTTGAAGTTGAAAGGCACTATTACTGCAAATGGTGGCTTGGTTTCTTTGGCTTGAAGTTGAAAGGCACTACTTACTGCAAATGGTGGCTTGGGAGCTTTGACTTGAAGTTGAAAGGCACCTCTTACTGCTAATGGTGGCTTGGGTGCTTTGGCTTGAAGTTAAAAGGCACTACTGCAAATGCACTTACTTCCTGTTTGCACTGTATATTGATTTTAGATAAAACGCTACCACTTACGGCTGTGATTTTTGGCCATCTTACTCAGTCCCCCTCCGCTGAGCAGGTGCAGAGAATTCTTCCCATCAATGAAAAATGAAAGTGTAATTAGTTTTTTTTTAAATGTTGAGAATCTCTCTCCTGTCAATCACTCCATGAAAGCCACACCTTTTCCGGTGGGGGGGGGGGGGGGAGGGGTTTATAAAACCCGGAAGTGTGGGTGTGGCTCAGTCTCTGCATGATGGGGGAGGGGGAGGTCACGACTCTGTCTGAGCTGTGAATCAATTGAACACACTGAATGTCTACTGAAGTGTGAGTTTGGTGTTTTGTGTGGTTTTATGGTGGTTTCACCCTGCATGAAATGGTATGAAGCTGCATTTTAATTTGGTGGCCTTGCACCCTGCTTGAAATGGAATAAAACTGCACTTGAATTTGGTGGCCTTGCACCCTGCTTGAAGTGGAATGAAACTGCACTTGAATTAGGCAGCATTGCATCCTGCTTGAAGTGGTATGAAACTGCACTGAAATTGGTGGGCTTGCACCCTGCTGAAAGTGGTATGAAATTGCACTTGAATTTGGTGGCCTTGGATCCAGCTTGAAGTGGTATGAAACTGCACTTGAATTCGGTGGCCTTGCACCCTGCTTGAAGTGGTTGGAAACTGCACTTGAATTCGGTGGCCTTGCACCCTGCTTGAAGTGGAAGGAAACAGCACTTGAATTCGGTGGCCTTGCACCCTGCTTGAAGTGGTAGGAAACTTCACTTGAATTTAGTGGCCTTGCACCCTGCTCAAAGTGGTAAGAAATTGCACTTGAATTTGGTGGCCTTGCATCCTGCTTTAAATAGTAGGAACATGGATTTGAATTTGGTGGCCTTGCACCCTGCTTGAAAAGGAATTTCAAGGAATAGTCATGAGTCAACTGCCAGCCCACCAGCCGTGAGTGAGCTGCCAGCAGATCAGGCTTGAGGGACTGAGCTGCCACCCCAAGAACCCATACCAGAACTCCAGAAAGCCCCCCTACTGGCCACCAATATTGGAATTGGTGGAGAGGTGGAATATTGCGTCGGGGGACCAGCCCTCCCGTGTGAACATGGGACCCAACGGGTCCCACTTAGTCTAGTTATTCATAAATGTATGCCAATATTAGGGTTCTGGCATTGCCCTGAAACAGCACCCATGCTTACACAAGAATTTGCATGTATATATTAGAATCCAAATTATTGTTTATTTATCATTTATAATTTGATTACTTAGAATCCATATTATTATCTCTCGTACTTATTCTTTCACTGAAAATGTTTATGGCAAAGAATAATGACGTAAACTCATCATAAAAACATAGAACATAGACATAGTAAAGTACAGCACCGAAACAGGCCTCTCAGTTCACAATGTCTGTGTTGAACATGATCCCAGCATAAACTCATCTCATCTGCGAGACATGATCCATATTCCTCGATACCCCACATATTAACGTGCCCATCTAAAACCCGCTTAAAATCTGCTTCTGCAACCACCTCTGGCAGCATGTTCCCAACTATATGTAGAAAAAAGCTTGCCCCGCACACGTCCTTTAAACTTTTCTTGAAGTTATGCCCTTAGCTTTTGATATTTCCACCCTAGGAAAAAGGTTCTCATTGTCTCCCCGTCTCTGCATGTCATCGTTTTATATCCTTCTATCAGGTCCTGTGGGCAGCAATGTTTTCCAAATGGAAGACGAGAAGATATTCATTGAGCCTGCACTGTGCCTTGTTATAACATTGCTAACCTAACAGGTAGAAACGTCACTGGGGGTGGGGTGTAGAATTACATTGGCTATGAATACTTGCTATGGAGTGATGTGGAGCAGATTCACCAGTTTGATTCCAAAAATAACTAGTCAATCATCTGGGAAAAGATTGAGGCCTTTATCCTCAGCCATCAAAAGGAATGGGTGGTGACCATAAAAAAACTAAAACAAATTCTTAGATAACTCAATTGTGTAGATGCTGGGAAAATAGACCAGTAATACCAGTATCATACCAGTAATGTCTACTTCTTGAACAAAAGAAAACCTGCTGGAGGCACTCAGTGGAACAGGCAACACCCACTGGAGAGAAACGGAAAGACAATATTACAAGTAAGGACCTTCCGTCTGACTCCATGTCTTCTACTTGACTTCTTACCCCAGAAATTCTCCACACACTTTACATTGAACAGTTTGTTTCTCTCCTGCTCTGTAAGTGAAAGGTAGTGAGAAGAAAGATGTGAGGAGCAAGGCAGGTATGAAATTATGGACCCCTTTGCACTCTCACAACAACCATAACCTGAAACAGGGATGTGTTTCACGGGCAATATTCAAAGTAAAATGATCATGGGAATTTTAAATGTGGTTGCATCATATGCAACACACCATAAATTAGCACAATGTTTCCACAGAAAACGCTTGCTAGTTATGTACTGGAGAAGTTAAAAACAAAGTAAAATATTCTCCACCCTTGCCTTTGAATCAAACACAGGGAATGTTCATCAAGATATTCAACATCACGTGCATGCAGAAAAGATAAATTTAACCTGAGATTATGTTTCATACGGACATTTTGGGCCGAAGGCTTGTTCCTGTGCTATACTGTTCCATGTTTTATTTTACAAAACAAGAGTGTTTGTCATTTGCATCACACCCAAAAATATAATGTTTCTAGCTTCACCGACACATTAACACAGCAATGCAACAAATAAATATCCAATAAGCAATAAGAGCAGTTCAGTGCTGAGGTAAGGTTCCAGTTATGGTTGTGTAGTATGGTTCTAGAGACTGATCATTGATGGGAAAATTGTTCTTGAACTGCTGTTTTTGAACCTGATATTTTGGCAGCAGCAAAACAGGACAGTACTGGAGATAAACATTTTGAGCTTCTTGTATTTGTCAAGTTTTCTACAGTTTGAAGTTCTTCCTCTGATATTTATTAACTAAATCCACTGGATAAATCATAAGCAGCAAATGCAACATATGTTCCGCTGACAATGCCAAAGGAAGTGCACTAACTCAGGTGCAGCAGACGATAAACATAAAATAAATATTCCTTTACATGTTTATGTCCACCATGCACAATTGCAATACAGTGAACAGCTATGTTTCTGTCAAGTGTCATTATGTTTGAGCCTCAGTAAGTTTTATATCAGTAAAGATCACCACCTTTCCAATCATTAAAACATATTTTTATACTCAGGATTCAATCTAACTAAACTAGCTGGAAATCCAGCGATTACTCTTTGATCCCAGTTAGTGCAATGATGACACATTCTCTTCTTCTTTCTAAAAAACATACAGTTCAATAATCTTTGCCATAATATTTGTTCTGTAGTTGGCACACTGTAGAATTATGTCACTGCTACGGTTATGTGTCACCTGAATATGTTTGCATTTAATGGGATTTGGTTGAATTGGTTACTTTAGCAGTCAAATACTCTTTTTATTCAATTTTCCTATTAATATGACCAAAACACACTCTCCCACAGTCAGCTGTGTCTCCCACTGCACCCACACTGACAACTGGTCTCTGGGTAATCACAGATGCACCAGGTACCAATCTACAGCACAAAGCTGCCTCCCACTCCCAGAGTTAATGGTTATCTCGCCTGCTTCATCTGAGAATATGGTTTATTGGACATAATTGCAGCTTGTACAATTATTCCTCTCTCTTCCCTGGCTCCCCTGTACAAAAAAACTACAGCAGGGAAGAACACTTTCCATAATTACCACAATTAAGTTCTCCCTCCTATTTTTCAGCTGTGCGATCACATTGTTCACTGTGTCTGTCTCTTGTTTTATTCATAATAAAGCTTTGCATTGGACAATTTGCTGTTCAGTTAATGAGATACAATTTCAGCCAAAATTTGAGATGGGCTGGGAATTTATAATCACTTGTGTTCTGAAAATCTATTTTCACTGTAAAAACGGAGGGTGCTTCAAAACCAATTTACTGATATCATCATGAATAGCAAACGGTGTGATCATCAGAGGATCGAAAAAGGATTCCCCTTGGGCAATCATGCATAAATTTATTTCCAGATTGTTTTATCAACTATTGCTAAGTTTTGTACAGAAGGAATTCAGGATAGAGCAAAGCTTTTGCTACTCTGCCTGTGTCCTATCCAATATTCGCAATGTCAATATAGAATGTGATTGAAACAATGTAAATCTCATTCTGAATTTGTTTAGCAAACATAGCGGTTTCAAACTACGTTAAAAGCAGTACCCCACGCATCCACTCACCTCACAAGATCATATGAATCATGTTAGCATGCAATGAATACCAAATAAAAAAACCTGCCTACAGTTAAATGCCAAGTTTTAGATATGTTAAACTTCTGTCATATGGTTGTGTCAATGATATACCTGGTTGAAAGGGCCATGGTAGCTGCTTACATCCTATCTTGACAAATCCCATTTCTGGTTCCAATTCTAGTAACATTTCTGAACTTTCCAACTGTTGATGTGGATTAATTTATTCCTTCTTTACTCAAGCTTTTGGTCCAGTCTTGAATGCTGAAGTATTTCAGTACTTATTCTTCAATACCAGTTGATATGATTTCTAAGCAACTTTCTGAGCACAGGCACTTTTAAAACTTTTCAATATGACAGAGATTAATATAAATTCTAGAATCTGGAGCTCGTGTACCAACAGAATATAATTGTGTGTATTATTATACTTACCCGTTGGGTCCCATGTTCATACGGGAGGGCTGGTACCCCAACACAATATTCCACCTCTCCACCAATTACAATAATGGTGGCCAGTTGAGGGGTGGGCTTTCTGCAAGTGCTATATGGGTGTTGTGGGCTGAACGGACTGGTATCCAAAGGGCGTATGGACATTGTGGGCCAAATGGATTCTTGGGCTGGCAGCTCAGTCATTCGGGCCTGGTGGGCTCTCTGCTCTGTGAATCGGGCCTGGTGGGCTAGCAGGTCAGACACTCGGGCCTGGTGGGCTGGCAGCTTAGTCACTCGGGCCTGGTGGGCTGGCAGCTCAGTCACTCGGGCCTGGTGGGCTGGCAGCTTAGTCACTCGGGCCTGGTGGGCTGGCAGCTCAGTCACATGGGTCTGGTGGGCTGGCAGGTCAGTCACTCGGGCCTGGTTGGCTGGAAGCTCAGGCCTGGTGGGCTGGCAGCTCTGGCCTGGTGGGCTGGCAGCTCTGGCCTGGTGGGCTGGCAGCTCTGGCCTGGTGGGCTGGATGCTCAGGCCTGGTGGGCTGGCAGCTCAGTCACAGGCCTGGTGGGCTGGCAGCTCAGGCACTCAGAGCTGGCAGCTCAGTCACTCACGGCTGGTGGGCTGGCAGCCGACTCATTCACGGCTGGTGGGCTGGCAGTTGACTTACTCACAGCTGGTGGGCTCGCACACACACACACCCTCCATCACACACACACCCTCCATCACACACACACACACAGACACACACACTCCATCTCTCACACACTCTCCATCTCACACTCACATACACACCCTCCATCTCTCACACCCACACTCCATCTCACACACACACACACCATCTCTCACACACACACACACTCACAATATCCATCACACACTCTCACACACACAACATATATATGAGAGTAAAACTGTCTTGAACCTTCACGCTTTTGAGCTTGGCCTCTCCCCTGAGCGGGACATCCGCAGTGAGTGGGACTTCCGGAATGAGCGCGACATTCAGTTCAAGCAGCACAGTGCAGCCCAACCCTTCAATTCAGTTCAAGCAGCACAGTGCAGACCAACCATTCAATTCAGTTCAAGCAGCACAGTGCAGACCAACCCTTCAATTCAGTTCAAGCAGCACAGTGCAGACCAACCCTTCAATTCAGTTCAAGCAGCACAGTGCAGACCAACCATTCAATGCATGCACAGTGCAGACTCACAGTTCAGTTCACTCATGGCGTAGACTCACAGTTCTGGACTCAACTCTCACTCACGGTCTTACGGGGTGACTGACTCAAGTCCGTCCTCCAGGGCTTTATTCTCCTGGCCCCCCCAGAAGGGGCGTTACCTTCATCATGGTGACTGAAAGGCGAGAAGACCAATCTGCTGTTCTCACTATTTTTTAAACATTCATAACTTTTTTATTATTTCATCGGTCGGAACAAAACTTGGGGCAGTTGGAGGAGAGGAGGATGGTGAGTAAGATCATTGCGATATAAGGCAGTGTTCCTTTCTAAAATTTATTTACAACCTAGACAGGATGTGGTCAAGATGAGACTTTTAATAATAGTATAGATGTTTACTTCAATCTTAACATTGCTTTTTGTACATTTTCCTATTTAAGTGATTACGCTCATGCTGATACCAGCTGACTCTATGGCTCTTCCCACACTTAGATCCAATTTTGCCGAGAGGAAAATAGTTTTGGTGCTAGGTGATTACCAAGAAATCAGGAGTCAAATCACAGGGCAGTGGGGAACGATTTCCTAAAACCAACCAAACGCCTCCTGCTCCCATTTAACGCACCATACAAGTTCCATTTTCAGAGTGCGGTCTTTTTTGGTACATTCATAGATTGTACCGTCACAATTATTTCTGGTCTCGGTCACTATGTATGAAAACTTCAGGCACGGAGCTGAGATTCGCAAAATGTTTGTTCTGAAGAGGTTCACGTGTTGTATAAACACAGTTTAATATTAAAACGATACAGCTCAACAATTAGTACAAAAGGGCAAGCTGTGTGTGTTTATGTTGACTGTGGTGAAGACTAGCTCCATCGCCCACGTGATACCGGACGAAAAACGGTTCGAGACCAATGTGGCTCGGTCTGCCACAGTTCCCATTTTTCAACTTTAAGATACCATTGTTCACTGTCCTCAATCCCAATCATTAGTTTAAATGACAGAAACTTTTCCCTTTACATCAGACATTTCTGTACTTTATTTGTCTTTCTTCATGACATCATTGGAAACTATTCAATCCTTTAAGTCTATTAAGTTGCGTTTCTAAGTAATTCTATTCTTCCACTTATTTCTGTATGACCTATTCCTTCACACATGTCTAATAACATCCCATGTAGTATAATTGTTCCTTTCACACTACCACAAAAAGCCCACCTATTCAGACACACCATGGGCATAAATCAGATGTCCCCTGCCCATTCTCTCCCTCCAACTTCCCAAAACATCTTCACCTCAAAGAGCTTAACATAAAAATGATATATACTAATGTTAAGAACTGTAACCAGAATATAGTGTAAATATTTCAGGCCTTTTACATGCACTTCTATGCTTTGCAACTAATCCATTCCCCGAAGCAATAATTGGAGTGATAATCGGGAAAATCCAAGCAGAAGAAACATTTTGCTTTAATAGCATTGCATAGAATTATTAAGTGAGCGTTTCAATATTGGAAGCAAAATAGAAAACCAGGAATGCAATGGATTAAAGGATTGTGCACATTTGTATCGAAATGTTAGGACATTTGATTGATCAATTTCCAACTAATGCAGGGAGCCTTCATTTACTTCAATGTTTGGATGTAAAACCTTAAGACCTCCTATGGATAATCAAGCTCTGGAGCATGGTGCAATTGGTGATGACCTTGCAAGATTGTGGCAGGACTGTACTTTGCACAGACTCCTAATCTGCCAGACATCTGAACAGTTGACTGAAAACATATTCGATATTGATCCTGAGGTTGGTTGAAGTTTATGTTAGCTGCATTCACCTGATATTTGCAGCTATTACAATTGTGTCTCAAATCACAACATAAAATAAACTTGTTTATTTTTAAAGAGTTATCCTTCAAATGACCTAGCCACTGAGAATTTGTCTTAAACAAAGTTATGACTGCCAGGGAATGGGTTTTAGTTTACTTTTAATTTAGTTTTAGTTTAGAGATACAGCACTGAAACAGGCCCTTCGGCCCACTGAGTCCATGCCAACCAGCAATCCCCGTACATTAGCACAATCCTACACGAGGGACAATTTACATTCTTAACCCCCATATCGGTACATCTATGGAATGTGGGAGGAAACCAGAGCACCCAGGGAAAACCCACATGGTCTCTGGGAGAACGTGCAAACTCTGTACAGACAGCACTCGTAGTCAGGATCGAACCTGGTTCTCTGGTGCTGTAAAGGCAGTAATTCTACCACTGCGGCATTATGTTAAGACTAAACTGTGTAAAACCACATTGGTGATCCCCAACTAACTCCACTTCAAAACTGTTGAGTAAATCACACATACTCACAGATCTGATATAACAGTATTTATTGAGTAACGTACACAACACACTATAGCATGTTACTCTTACCGTGAAGCAGTACTAACTAACAGCACATGTCGAGTTGCGATAATATGAATGGTGTGGTAGTAGGCGGAGCTTATAATAATAAAGCACTACATTGGTTAGTAAGTAAAGTAACCAATCTACATCTTTCCTTGTTAGAATAAAAAGTGAAACATATTGTAGCGGCACCATACGTGGTGAATAAAGGTGAGACGTCAGGCCGGTTCAAAGAGTCGTTTATTCAGTGGTGACACGTTAGGTTGGTGCGCTAACTATAATACAATGTTGCTGTAGCTGAGCGAGGTTGTTATCTCGGGTTCAGCTACCTGGCGACTCCTCAAGGTCTCGCGGTGAGAGACCTTAAGTACCAGGACACTCCCTCTAGCCCATGACGTCACGTGCCCACCCTTGTATCTCCTGGCGAGGGTTCAAGCATGAGTGGCCCGTGTTTAGGCTGATGCCACAACATCCACAATAAAGTGATATATATGTATAAGCACATTACTAGGTGCTGACTGATTAATAATGTAACCAAAACGCTAATAGCGCATACAGTGAAGTTCAGATGGTTCAAACAAAGTCCCCATATCTAAGAGGCGGCCTACAAACCCGTCCCATGTGCGTACGGTACAGATTTGCATCTCCTCCCTTCACCAGCGGGAGCACTGGGTAACCGGGGGAAAAACACGGCGAGGCAGGCGAGTGGGGCATCGAGCGTGGTGATGAGGGAGCTGGAGACACAACCAATGGTTGGTCTGCAGCTGCAGGCCATGAGGAAAGTGAAAGTCCATCAGTAGATGGGTAGCTCGGACGCTTAAAGTCAGGATACGAGATAGCAGGACGTGGTTCCTTTATAGAAATGGAGATGTTGACGGTTGTGTCTGTAGATCCCTCTGTCTGCACTCACCAGGTATGAGCGAGGCTCTTTTGTGGGATTGTGGATGACACCAAAATGGCCATAGCCCTTGTTGGTTTGAAGGTGAATGGCTTGGCCACTGGAGAGAGGTCTAAGTGGTTTGCTGGACTTATCAAAAATCGCTTTTGGGAATCGCGTTTCAGTTGGAGTTATTTCTGGACAGCAGGTGGTGAACAAACCTGTGGCTACAGTAGTTGTTGTGGCACAGGCAGTGCACGGGTCTGTTAGGACATCAGGCATTGGGCAGGAGACCCCAGTATTGGGTCACGGGCGATGTTTCTCAGGTTGAGCAGGTCCAGATAGATATCGGATTTAGCAAGGTGTGTGAGTGCTCCATTAATTGCTTGGCGCTCAGGACAGCACGTTCTGGAAGTCCATTTGATTGTGGGAATTCTGGACTGTTAGCGAAAATCTCATATTTGAGCAAAGATTTTAAAACACTGGTTAGTGAGCTGGCTGCCGTTATCTGACAAAAAGGCATGCTGGGGCACCGTGTACGGCGAAATGGCACGCCAGCCTTAGGATTACTGCAGCGGATGTTGGGCTTTGGAGCAAGTCAATATCGAACCAGCCCGAATACGAGTTAACGAGAACCATATACTGTTTGCCAAGCCACTCGAATATGTCAGTAGCAAGTGTGCACCAAGGCAGAGGAAGAACAGGGTGTGAGAGCAGGGGCTGTTTCTGTTGGTGTGGCATCAGGCTGTTGCAGATAGCACAGGCTTCAAGTAACCAATCTACAAAAACTGTGATACTACTTGCAGTCGAGGCATATCATAATAGTATGCTCATGTTTTGGTTGCAACACAGTATTATTAACAATGTCTTTGGTACAAATGTATTGATTTCTGTACAATAATTCATCTTAAGAGTTTGAATAGAACTATAGTTAGTCTTCAAAAGCAATCCATATATGCCTGGATATACTCCATTGCTCCCTTGCTATAGGTTTCAGGTGCAATTGAATGGGGTTTGTAAATCTTGAAAGTTAATGTGTTCAATAATATTCCTTTCCGCCATTGAGAGAGGAGAATTTTGACAGCAGTGGAGGCAAAATAAACTCCAAGTACTGGAATCTTGAGAAAAAAAAACTGCTGGGGGAGCCCAGAGGGTCAGGCAGCATCTGTGGAGGGAATGGACAGCAGACGCCTGATTAGGGCTTGTGCTCTGGACAGGATTAGTGAAGTGGGCCAGCGTCAGAACCTTGACATTTAGGACATGGTGATGAGGGAGGGAGATTGTTGACAAAGAATTGTTACAAGTTCTTGAGTTATTTGGTGAAAAGATAGTTTGAAGTATTGGGAATTGTGGAAGGGAGTGAAGAGACTACTGTTGGAAGAAATTATCACACACACAGTTTGACTGTTGTGATGGAGTTGGGATTACAGTGATGGATACAATTCTGAAACTTGGGCTCAACAAATTCAGCCTTTGGGGAGATGGAAAGGGCGGTCTGTTATTTTCAGCAGTAGAATCAAAGGGATAGTGATGGGAAATCAGGAAATATAGGGTCAGAGCTTTGAATAGTCCTATGGAGAACAGGATACTGACAGGAGTATTGGTGTAATATGGGAGATGGATACACTTGCAGAATGAAGGAAAATAGTTCACTTACCTTGCAGTCATCCCAGTCTGGCTCATGCAAGCAAAACAAATTTTTTCCTGGATAGACACAAAATGCTGGAGTAACTCAGTGGGACAAGCTGCTTCTCCCATTCTATTTCTCCACATACCTTGCATGTTTAGTGATGGCCTAATTTTCCCTGTATGGTACATTGCATGGGGAATGATGACAACCTGTGAGATGCTTGTAGTGCCCAGTTGAATACCCAGAAAGGTGCAAAACAATCTGGATATAGTCGTTGGCACATTTACTTCAAGGGGACGGAATATAATTTGGTTGAACACTTGATGTCATCTTACGCTCAGATTGTTCTAGTTTTAGGGCATCTTCTCCAATGTTGTATCACCATTGACCAAACCCTGAAGAACACAGATCCAACATTGGGACCACAGTAGCTGGTGAATTTTCCAATATAAGGGAAACCTATTTGACCTACTGTTCATTAGTTTATTAGTATGGGGTTTTAGTTTATTATTGTTACCTGCTCTGCTTTGTAGTGAAAAAAAATGTTTGTGCTATCCAGTCAAATCATAGCAAACATAAGTACAATCAAGCCACACACATTGAGGATGGTTTTGAGTGCAAACTCATCACCGGAGCAGCTTTCATAGACCTCACCACTGCCTACGACACTGTCCAGCACCGAACCATGATCAGGAAACTTTTTGACATGACTGGTGACCTCGACCTGTGCCAAGTCATCAAAAGCCTTATCAACAACAGGCGCTTCTTCGTTAAACTAAACGACAAGAAGAGCAAATGGAAAGCCCAAAATAATGGCCTACCACAAGGCAGCGTACTGGCCCCCTCCTCTTCAACATCTACACCAACGACCAACCACTTCCCCCGCAATGCCGCTGCTTCATCTATGCTGATGAACTCTGCATCACCACCCAACAGGAGAACTTCCAGAAGATCGAGTCTGTCCTGGGAAGCGCCCTCCAAGAGATGACAACCTACTACAATAACAACCACCTGAAACCCAACCCATCAAAAACCCAACTATGCAGCTTCCATCTTAAAAATCGAGATGCAGGAAAACAACTGAGCGTCTCATGTGTTGGCCACAAACTCTCCAACCACTTCCACCCCGTGTACCTCGGAGTCACACTCAACAGGACACTCTCTTTCAAAACCCACCTTCAGAACACCAAAGCCAAGGTCAACACACGCAACAACATCCTGCGCAAACTGGTAAAATCAAAGTGGGGCGCTGATCCACCAACCATCCGTGCAACTGCCCTAGCCCTGTGCTTCTCCACAGCTGAATACGCGTGCTCAAGCTGGAGCCGCTCCCACCACACCAAACTGGTTGACACAGCCCTCAATGACACCTGCCGCATTTACACGGGATGCATAAAGACAACGCCAGTCCCGTGCCTCTACGCCCTAGCTGGTATTGCCCCCCCCCCCCATATCAGACGATCCATCGTCGCCCAAGACGAGCGGAGAGCACAGGAGATCGATACCAGGCACCCCCTGCACGGACACACAGCACCTCCACCCCGACTGAAATCCAGAGCCAGTTTCTTGCAGACAGTCCCACCTCTCCAGACAACCAAAGAAACAGCAAGGACCAACATCTGGAAAGATGAATGGAACCAGCTCAACACACGAGCCCACGACTGGATGGAGAGAGGAATCACTCTGACTGAATGCCTCGCCAGCGGGCACGACCTCCCATGGCCAACCTGGAAGACCCTCAACAGATTACGAGTGGAGCAGGGGAGGTGCAAAGCATTTATGAAAGCATGGAACTACCAGGCAGAAGACACATGCAGCTGTGGAGCAGTACAGACAATGTCCCACCTACTGGAGTGTGACGACGCCCCCCAGTGCAGCCCCCAGGACCTGGCTGAACCGACCCGACCAGCTGTGAGCTGCGCCAGATACTGGCAGAACGACATCTGAGATTGCAACGGACTCGAAGAAGAAGCCACACACGTATAGGTAGATGACAGAAAAGAAAAACAGATTTCAGAATACAATGTTACAGTGCTGCAGTATTACACACAGCCTCACATATATACAGCTTCACAGAAGGTGCAGATTTAGAAAGTGCAGGGTTGTAATAAGATAGGTTGAGAGATTTGATTATTAGCTTATGTTGCAGGTGAATCTGTTTTGGTATAACTGACCACTGTGCAATCCTTGTTGATATAAAGTCCTCTATGTACTGAAGACACCTCCATCCAATGGTCTATTACTAACCCTCTCCTAAATCAATTCAGATAGATTAATAACAGATGCAGCAGCTCAGAAGAGAACTTGCCCTCAGCGGTTGCAGAAGTAGATTCCAACACTATCGGTCACCCTTTGATCAATCATATCACCTACTCTATTTTTACAATCAAAAGTAGTAATCAATCTTAATAGAATAAGGAAAGCAAAAGATTAGATCAGGGGAAACTTTAAGTGTAGATCAAAATGAGGCAACAATATGATGAATTTACATCAGAGCATACTTTGACAGTGATAGAAGCATACTATAGTTAAAGATAAGTGACACTTTGTCCGATGGGTCAGATCAAAGCTATACATTCTTGCCACACCCAATTAAGAATGTTGAAGCACAACATCTGGATTCAAAAGAAAAAACACATTCAGATTACACAATTGATCGGTTTGCAAAGTTGAGGGTTTTATCAGGAAGTTATAACCAACCAATCTGAGCAACGGAAAAGGTTCTGCAAAGTTTAACCTCTGCCACATCCATAAAATAATCAGCTTTGACTTTCTTGTTTCACTGTGAGCATTTTATATATATTGCAAAAAAAGTCATTTGGCTTTAACAGACTAGCCAATATCATGAGTAATGAGGACATAAAGTATTACATTTATCTTCCCGAAGCATTTGGGCAAATGGCATGGGGGTGAATGCAAAAATTCAACTGCCACTGTGATAATGAGGCCCAAACTGTTCTAGCTTTTGGGCATTATTTAAATTGCACCAACTCATTTACAATATTTTCCTGATGAAGAGGCATCAGGAAATAACTAAAAAGAATTGGGTCTGAAGGTTACTGCTTGCATGAAATGTTGAAAATTAATAATGATGGCATTATTTATTGGTCTTTTACGTTATTTTATAGATTTTTAAAGAACGATCCTGCTTGAGTCCGACATAGAAATGAAAGAGGAGATGATCACTGAAGTAAATTCCCGGGATCGCGGGACTGTCATACACTGAGAGAATGGAGCGGCTGGGCTTGTATGGAGTTTAGAAGGATGAGGGGTGTTCTTATTGAAACATATAAGATTATTAAGGGTTTGGACACAATAGAGGCAAGAAACATGTCCCCAATGTTGGGGGAGTCCAGAACCAGGGGCCACAGTTTAAGAATAAGTGTTAAGCTATTTAGAATGGAGACGAGGAAACACTTTTTCTCACAGAGAGTTATGAGTCTGTGGAATTCTCTGCCTCAGAGGGCGGTGGAGGCCTGTTATCTGGATACTTTCAAGAGAGAGCTAGATAGGGGTCTTAAAGACAGCTGAGTCAGGGGATATGGGGAGAAGGCAGGAACGGGGTACTGATTGGTGATGATCAGCCATGATCACATTGCATGACGGTGTTGGCTCGAAGGGCCGAATAGCCTACTCCTATTGTCTATTGTCTATTGTCTAAGAGTGGGCTAAAATCATAAACAGTGGGATCCAGTTATATGCTCAGGGATTCATTGTAACTTACTTAAATTCAGTAAAATTATTCCCCGACTCTTTAATTTGGCAGTTCATATTCGTACATATGTTGGTGGAAGTCAATACATGTCAATTCAAAGATTGGTGTGCATTTTGAAATCGTAATTAGGTAAACTTTAGCATTTGACACCTAATCCTTACCCTCATTATTTAGCACGAGCAATTAGCATCTATTTTCTAAATTTCTTAAAACATCTGAATCATACGAATCTTTCAGGATATGGGTAGGTTCTCATTTTTAGACCACCAGCTCTAGTTCACCTGTCCCAAAAATGAAGCTAAATCAATATTATCTTCAGTATGTTATTTCTCGTTATTCACCTTGCTTGCAATTTCAACAGCAATACTGAACTTGGCAGCTTAGGCAACATTTCTGGAATGAGAATCCGAGTGGATATTTCAGATGGAGACATGTTTGTCAATCCAACAGCATGCACAATTGCCTTGAATTTTATCTAGAGTCAGTAGTGCTGAAGTTACAGTATGAGGATATTGCTCACTGCTTCAAAGATTTCATTCATTTGTTTAGCATGCTTGTTCTGTGGACTCTCAAATTTATAGATATATGTGAATGAAGATTTATTAGACAGGGTTTTGGACGGCGCTATGTGTCTGTGAAACCATTATTGGCAAGCAGTTGATTCTTTGAGCAGGCATGAACACAACCTTACTAAAAATATAACAACATAGTACTATGTTTCTGCACTCATATTTCCTGCCTTCACACCAAACAAAAGTAGCTACAAAGAATTAGACCACTGTCAATAGAGAAATATGTTTTTTTTTTAAGTGCTACCTCCCTTGGTTATGCATCCAAGCTCATGGACCTGCAGTTACATGGAAGAGTTCCTTGAATTCATTATTTCCAACACTGGATTGCTCAGATTCTGCTGGAAAACTTTGTCATTTTGGTTGATTTCAGGACGTGAATGTGGTAGTTCCAGACTTGTAAGATATTGTGATCCATTGTGAGATATTGTAAGATATTGTGATCCATGTACTCGCTAGAATTTAGGAGATTGAGGGGGGATCTTATAGAAACTTACAAAATTCTTAAGGGATTGGACAGGCTAGATGCAGGAAGATTGTTCCCGATGTTGGGGAAGTCCAGGACAAGGGGTCACAGCTTAAGGATAGAGGGGAAATCCTTTAGAACCGAGATGAGAAAAACATTTTTCACGCAGAGAGTGGTGAATCTCTGGAACTCTCTGCCACAGAAGGTAGTTGAGGCCAGTTCATTGGCTATATTTAAGAGGGAGTTAGATGTGGCCCTTGTGGCTAGAGTGATCAGGGGGTATGGAGAGAAGGCAGTTACGGGATACTGAGTTGGATGATCAGCCATGATCATATTGAATGGCGGTGCAGGCTCGATGGGCTGAATAGCATACTCCTGCACCTATTTTCTATGTTTCTATGTTTCTATTTTTCTATTGTCCCCTAATTACGAACACAATCAGCTCCAAAAGTGAACATCAGCAATAATCTCTTAGTCTTGCTGGCTACCAGTGATCATTCCACATTGTAATCAAATTCCTCCTACAACCACCATCAAAATTAATGATCGGATCAGGGGATTAAACCTGACTTTGAATGAACGTATCCTGTTGATAGCTGAAGTTGGGAAATATATTTAGTGTTATAAAGTAGGCTTTGATTGTCCTGTAGGTATCCAATTGTGTCCAGTTTTGTCTCCAATCGCAGATTTGTAGCATTACTCTTGTTAGTTGTAACAATGAAGCACGAAAGCACATGAATTCAATCCTCCTGTAATACACATGCAATACACATGCCCTAACACAGTAGGCTACACACAAGCACCGTAAGGGCACAATAAACCATGTCAAAGTAAAATAAAGCCAGCTTTTGAAACGCTTGACAGAGCCCTCACTTACATGCAAGTTTGATGGCAATTGTCTCAGCAGTGTTCCCTTTGGACTCACTTGGGGTTTACCTTTGGTGATGGCTATTATGTCCCTGTCCCACTTAGGAAACCTGAACGAAAACCTCTGCGGTTCACGGAGGTTTTTGTCAGTCTCCCTATCTGCTTCCACTACCTGCAACCTCCGGCAACCACCTGCAACCTCCGGGAACCGCACTGAAACCTTGGGTGGGGCGCAAAGTCTCCAGAGGTTTCCGTTCAGGTTTCCTAAGTGGGACAGGGGCATAATCTTTTAGTGCAATTATGGTGCAATTCAGCAGTTGTCCTCAAGAGCATCCAACAACAGGCTTAGGAGGAGAGTGTTCCAAGTCAAGAAGATGCCAACGGAGACCCAATAGACTGCAGATGCTGGAATCTACAGCACCAAAGGAGGAACACGTTAGGTCCAACAGCATCTGTGGACAAAAAGGAATAGTCACCATTTAGGATTGAAACCGAGCATCATGATTTGAGCATATGCCCATTGGGTAACTTATCAGCAGGCATAATTTTCTAATAGAACAACTGCTGAAGCCTACTGTCCATTGCAGACTGAGCTGCAGCCTGTGCTAGACTGTATTCCCTGTGGAGAGGAAGATTACTATAGTTCTGAGCCTTTCAGTCTTCAGGTTATTTCAAGGCATGCATGTAAATACAGCACAGTTTTGGGACGAGACAGAGCTTTCTATGAAACAACAATGAAAATGATTTTTGTTTTGCCTTGAGGAGAGATTAACACCATGTATGGGCAGCTGGATTTGCCCAAAGAGTAGACGTTGCCATGGTTCAGCAAAACAAAAAGATTGTATCCTGCTACTGATGTCCTCCATATATGAACCCCAAGTTATTTTTCAACATAATAGCTTACCACTCCTTAAAGTACAAATTATGTTGATCACCACCAAAATGCCAGAGTCTAGGCTGTGTAGCTGAAATGGTCAAATTATTCCTAGATTTTGAGACGGTACACTGCTGCCATCCTGTAACAGAGACCACACCAAACTAATACAGAGCTCTCCAGAGACAAGAACATTCTTCTGAAAACATTGCTCCTCATTTCTACATTGGCTGATGGAAGTAGTGGAAAGTGCTTCTACAACTATAGCCAATGGCAACAAGGAATATAATGGATATGATCACTGTTGTTGGCCCTATTTAATCTATAGGTTATCTACCGACATGGCTAACAAAGGACTCTCAATCAAGGTTTATTACAACTTAATTTTTAACGCTCGAGTTACTTAAACTTGCATGCAAACCATTGACTTTTAGTAATTACATAGAAACATAGAAATTAGGTGCAGGAGTAGGCCATTCGGCCCTTCGAGCCTGCACCGCCATTCAATATGATCATGGCTGATCATCCAACTCAGTATCCCGTACCTGCCTTCTCTCCATACCCTCTGATCCCCTTAGCCACAAGGGCCACATCTAACTCCCTCTTAAATATAGCCAATGAACTGGCCTCGACTACCCTCTGTGGCAGGGAGTTCCAGAGATTCACCACTCTCTGTGTGAAAAAAGTTCTTCTCATCTCGGTTTTAAAGGATTTCCCCCTTATCCTTAAGCTGTGACCCCTTGTCCTGGACTTCCCCAACATCGGGAGCAATCTTCCTGCATCTAGCCTGTCCAACCCCTTAAGAATTTTGTAAGTTTGTAAGTTACATTTGATTTGATTCAATGTTAAAACTTATCACTTTTTACAATGAATCACAAGACTCAGGACTTGCAAATATGACACATATGAATGAAAGGTGCCCTTTGCTGGTACATGGCAGTCTTCATTGAGTTTAGAACTCAGGATCCTGGGTTGTCATCTGATGTCATCATGGACTGGCCTATTATAGGAATTTTCCTTCAATCTCCTTCAAAGGGAAGCTTTGTTCTTATCATCAATTTCTCCAAATGCCATTTATCTTTCCAAAAATATGGGCACTTCATATTCAGTGTAGTACCACTCACATCTTAAACAATCTGGATTGCATGAGACAGTGTGGATTCGGGTCTCCCCTAAATCAGTTCCAAAGGAAAGAAACCACAACAAAACATTTTAACAATGGATAGGACAAAATAAAACTCCATACCTGCACTTCACTTTCTTCAAAACTTTCACAAATAACTTCTTCTTATCGAGTCCACATCACAGGATCAGAAATTGTTCAGCCAGAGTTGAACACACTTCTCGGCATCTGCATACAATTGCGTCTTCCGCTTCTTGTGCTTCTTGTGCTTCTTGTGCGTGGTGGTGGAAAGATTGTTAGAAACAGGGCCCGAAACGTGAACGCTCTTTCCTTGACCCCCACAAAAACTGAAAAACCTAGAATAAAAGTTAATTGTGGCAATGAAAACTTCTAACACATAATCCAAAGAATAAAGGAAAGGATAAGGCCTCTGTATAATTTCTTAATCAGATACTGACAAAACACAAGAGGTACTGCAAATTTACAGAGGAGCAGAATTTTTCAGTCATAATGTAGTCCATCTGCAGCATAGGATGAATTAAACGTTCTTCCGTTATAAAATTGAACAAATAACTACCTTTAGATTTAATCTTTGCTTACAAATCAAAATAGTAAGATTAAACGAGAACTTACCAGTTTGAAGTTTGATCTGTATTTTATGACGAGTTACGATGAGGGATTACGTGAAGAACCCGCTCAGCACGCATGCGTGGCATATTTCAAAGCAGCGGTGTGGAATCACAGATAGACACAGTTATTGAAGTAAACATAGTAAAGACAAGGAGACATCAGTTTATGAATTTGCCCCATATTATTGAGGGTGGGAGCGGAGGGCACGTAATCCCTCAACGTAACTCCTCATAAAATACAGATCAAACTTCAAACTGGTAAGTTCTCGTTTAATCTTACTATTTTACTTCGAAGTCACGTGAGTGATTCTGTGACGATTTCAAAGCTCTGTGATTTCAAACCGTGTAACAGTTATTACTACATCACTGCCGAAGTCTTTGAGGGAGGAAGTGTGTTATCGTACCAACCAATGAATCTGTTTGTAGAAAAACTCAATGGTATTTTTTAACAATAACAACAAAGAAATTAAATTGCTCCCCTGGGCTTAAATTAAATATTTGCAGTCTGTAAAATCTTTCCTGCAAATAAAACAGGTTTTGCCAACGGCTTATTATAAAATTTCTGAACGGTCTTTCCCCCCACCATCCTACTGTAGCCAGGATGTGGTTTATAGGCACGTTCATTCTTTTAGCTGTCGACGTGGATGCTGCCCTGGTGGAATGAAATTTGTACATGTTAGTTTTTATCCCAGCAGCTTTTAGCACCTGCTTGTGCCATCTTGAGATGGCTCGTCACCCAACCATAAGGTTTTTTATGACTGACCCACAAGGCTTTTCATCTCCCTCGATTATTTTGGTTGTGTCTAGGTAGGATAGTAGGGTCATGGCACATAACCGTGTTTCTGACAGGTAAGCCCGGAATTCCACGACTGGATTAGATGTTCCTGGTCTGCTCTGTTTGATCATTCCCTGGATAACGACAGAGATCTGGTCTGGAGCTGTGAGCATGGTGTCCAGTCGCAATAGGTGTAGTGACTGGACCCTCTGTGCAGATACAAGTGCCATCAACATTGGTGTTTTGAGCATAGAAGGTTCCAGGTTGAGGGATCTGGCTGGTGGCCATCCCCTGAGGTATGTCAGGACCACACTGACATCCCATATATGGATGTACCTTGGTCTAGGGGGTTAGAGTTGTAAATACCCTTCATTAGTTTGACCACCAGCTGGTGGGACCCCATGGCCTGTTGTCCTGGATCTGGTTTTAAATAGACAGGCAGGGCAATTCTAGCTGTGTTGATGGCTCTGTAGCTGAGTCCTTCATCGTGGTGAAGGTTCGCCAGGAATTCCAGTACGTTGGTAACTATAGCGGTTGAGTAGGTGGTCCCTGTATCCAAGCAGTACTTCTCACATTTTTTGATGCTGGACAAGTGCTGTTTTTTAGTGGATGTTCGGAGGGATGCTGACATGGTGTCGACGGTTTGTTATGATAATCCCAGTCCCAGAAGTGGTTTGTGCAGAATCTGCAACCCAGGAGTTTGATTTTTTCATGGCACGGGTGGCTTGTGCCCGACACTGGGTGTTAATAACTCTGGGTCACTGGGGAATACCATCGGAGTTTCAACAACCATGTCATGGAGTATTGGGAACCATGGCTTAGTATGTAGGCCAGTCGGGTACTATCAAAATACCTGAAACAGAGTCCATTTGTACTGTGCATAGTCCCCGACTGATGAGGCAGAAGGGAGGAAATGCATAGAAGAAGAATTTCCCCAATCCAGCGCGAACGCATCTACCGCTGCTGCCTCAGGGTCTGGTTCCCAAGCGAAATACATAGGTACCTGGTGATTTAGCCTTGATTCAAATAAATCGATATCTGGCGTGCCATATTGCTTGATAACTTTTGTGAAAAATTTTTTGGGGGGTTTTAACATCCATTCGATGTTGTCATTAAATTTACGTGACCTGGTGTCTGCCACTGTATTTAGCTTACCTGGCAGGTAAGTTACTGATAGCCAAATATGTCTTTGGACACACCATTGCCAAATTGTGTTGACCAACTTGTCGCATGATACCGATTTTATGCCGCCCATATGGTTAATGTAGTCCACCACCGTAGTATTTATCTATTTGTAACCGTACATGCAAGTGATGCATATTTATGCATATGCTTTTAAACAATAAAAGTCACCCAACATCTCTAGATAATTAATGCCCATCAAATTATAAGTGTAAGTGGTAACAATGATTCTGGGTTAGTCCATCTACTACTTGTGCTGGATATAGAGTTAGTTGCTCCCCAGCCTTGAGCACTGTCATCTGTTTGGATAACTGACGTAGGGTTAGTGATGATAATAGGCTGAAAACTATGTCAAACGTTTTTTGCCCACCACTGTAGTTCTGATATTACTTCAGTGGGTAACTTCATGAAATGATCATAATGACCTGTATGTCATTTTTGGTACAAAGGTCCGAATTATGTAGCCAGAAATGCTGCTACCATTTTCCCAACTACTCTGTTACTTGTCGAGTAGTTGGTAGTTTGTTGACCATTAAATTGTTGCATGATTGTGCCAATTCAACTATTTTATCTCTTGGCAATGTTACAGTCACGTAGACTGAATTAATTGTGAAGCCCAAGTAGTCCATGATAGTGGATGGCTTCAACTTAGATTTATCCGGATGTAAGACAACCCCAGGGTTTCGAATAACTGTTTGGTAGCTGAACAGCTAACATAGTCAATTTCATGGTCTTGCCTACCATTTAGGATATCATCAAGATATGCCATGACAATATGTTTTTGTCTTCTGAATATTGCCAGAGCTGATTTTAGTGTCTTGGTGGCACTCTTGGCTGATGTGAACCCATTGGGTAACGCTTCAAACTGCTATAGCTGCCCCGTCCAGGTAAATCTGCGATGATCCTTGTGAATGGTACTAAATAGTAAACATTTAAAGATGAATGCTTACCATGAAGTATCCTTTGGAATTTAGTTGTTTGGCAGTAACAACCGGTTCCATTTTGAAATGTATGTACTTAACAAACATATTTAGTGAAGTTAAGTCAATGATGATGCGACATCCACCATCTTTTTTGGGTTTAGTGAATATATTTGATACGAATTGCAAGGGTTCAGGTTTTCCCATGATACCCTTTGTAATTATTCACACCAGTTCAGCTTGTCCCTCTTGTTTCTTTAACGGAGAGGGGAAAAATACCCTCTGGGGTGAATGTTGACCTGGTGGCAATTTTTATTGTATGAACTGTATTTGTATTCACTAATGCCATTGAGTATATACTGATCACTCGTGATAGACTCCCATGTGTTAGTATTACTCTATATACTGGTAGGAACCAGACCCACCTACCTCCAAGGTTATGGGTATTCTTCTGCTTCCTGCCGGTCCAACGAGTGTTGCACGTCGTCTGACGTGGCGGTGACGTGGGGCGTGGCACATTTTCCATGGGGTCCGCTCTGGGCCCTGGTCTAAAGAAGACTTTCGGTGATAGAATGCGGACCCCGAGGTTTCATCAGTCCGATATGGTAGACGTTGACTGATGGATGCGATGGGGTGATGCTGCGTAGGAATTACTGTTTTTGGTTTGCTCGTCCCAGCCCTCCCCTCATGAGCCGAAAGTTTTGTAAAACCTCTTGCATGTCCTTCATATGCTTTGTGAGGTTTTTGCCAAAGAGCAGTGGGTCTGGCTCAGTGGCTGGGGTATGCACAACCCCGCAATGTAGGATTTATGGCAGGTCTTATGACTTGTTTACGAAGGTTGTGGTCATCTCCGTATTTGTCCATGGAACGAGGAGAAAACGATGTGATGGCTGATGTCAGGCTTTTAATGGCCTCCTGTACGTGGGGTTTCCACGTAGCTGTCCACCACACCTAGCAGCTCTTCCTGTTCCTGCATCCCTTGCATACTCCCGAGATCTTCAGCCATTGCCCCTGTTCTTGACCAGCCCAGTTCTGGTCACCAAAGCTATCCTCTGGAAAGGAGGAAGCAATGGACAATGCACAAGGCACTGTGGAGGGAGTGCCTGACCCCCCTCTGTGAGAGCGCCCCTCCTGGGGTGCACCTCGCTGGAGTTCCTGCTCCAAGAGCCGCTCCAGCGGCTCATGCAGCTGTCTCTCCCCCGCCTGGGTGGAGAGACGTCCCCGTCCGATAAGTCGGAGCCACCGGCCGGACGCCCCTTCTATGGCTTTACTTCCAGCCCGCTGCTCAGGCGCTAGCGGGCTGGGCTCGGCGCGGTGTCGGGGTATAGCGGACCGCCCGGTAAGCGGTCCTACCGCCTTGTTGCTGCCCCCGCAAGAGATGGAACGCTCCCGCGAGCGGGGGCAGGTCTGTTCAGGTGGCTGTCTTTCCCCCCGTGTGGGTGGAAAGACGTCCCGTCCGATAAGTCGGAGCCACCGGCCGGACGCCCCTTTCATGGCGGTACTTCCAGCCCGCTGCTTAGGCGCTAGCGGGCTGGGCTCGGCACGGTGTCGGGATAGCGGAGCGCCGGGTAAGTGATCCTACCGCCTTGATGCTGCCCCCCAGATGGAACGCTCCTCCGTGGAGTCGAGCGGGGGACAGGTTTGTTCTAGAGCCTTACTTCTCTGCCGGACAGCAGAAGGCTCCCTGTGAAAGAAAAACCCGACCTCAGCTTACCTGACGGTCCGTTCTTTCACCTCCGTAGCGGGAGTGCCTGACTCCCGATGTGGCCGCTGTTGCTCTGCTGGACGTAATGCTGCGCATGCGTGCTGAGCGGGTTCTTCACGGAATCACTCACGTGACTCCGAAGTAAAATTAGCTCACAAGTTGCCATAACTCTTGCAACATTTTAAAACTCACAGATCTCACATACTTTACACCAGTTCATGTTTTTTCCTAATGGTTAAGACAACAATCAAACTATTTTAAAGGGAACATTTAAATTTTAAGACTTCAAAGTAAAGTCAAAGATGCATTAGTAAATTTGCAGATGATGCTAAAATATAGTGTATCGGAGACAATGAAAATGGTTTTCAAGAATTACAGCAGGATATTGATAAGCTGGGCAAGGGACCTAAGGAATGGCCAAAATAATTTAATTTGGATAACTGTAAAATGCTGCATTTGTGGAAGACAAGCCATGACAGGACCTACACAATGAACTGTAGGGCCGTTATAGAGTGTTATAGAGCAGTGGAATCTTGGAGTACAAGTATATAGCTCCTTGAAAATGGTGTCTCAGATAGAATGGGTGATGAACAGGCTTTTGTCATGCTAGCTTTCATCGGACACGAAAATAGAAGTTGGGACGTTATGTTCTTTTGTAGAGGTGTATAAAATCATGACGGGAATACCTGTAGATGTGTTAAATGCGCTGACTTTTTTTCCAGGGTAGGGGAACCAATAACTTGAGGACATTGGTTTAAGGTGAGAGAGGAAAGATTTAATAGGAACATGAGGACAACTTTTTCACATGGAGGGTGGTCAGTATAAGGTATGAGCTGACAGAGGAAGTAATTGAAGCAAGTACAGTAAAAACATTTAAACAACATTGGGGCAGGTACATTTTGTTCTTCCTTTGCTACTTTCAAACGTAATCTACTTGCTTCTTTTTTTACAGCTTGTAACTTGCGATTTAACTTCAGCTGTTCCTTTTATGTTTCTTTGTGTTTTGTGTTTTACAATGTCTAATTTCTTCTTTAACGTTTAATTCTCATTATACATAACTCATCATACCACTGGCTAGTGATGTATCCTTACAAAGCTTGTAGGCTCAATTTTCTTTTATTCACCTGGCCTCTTCCCGATACTTCTGTCCCAGATCCTCTATTGTTTTATCAGTATAGTCAAGCCTTATGGTAATTTACAATGCAGGTATTCACAGAGCCAGCACTGTCAAGTCGCCGGCGACTGGAACGGCAATTGTCAGAGTGGAACACACACACATTGCTTCCTTCACCAGCCCATTATGCAGGCGGAAGACAGGGCAAGTGGGGAGAGCGCTGTCTGAGGGAAATTCACACAGTGCAAAGCCAATGTGATAAAGACACACACCGCGATGAACAGGAAGGTTGGCGCTGTAATAAAGACGGTGAAAGCACAGTGTACGGGAAGGGTCACGTAAGTCCTTTAAATGGGGGGAGAGGGGGGGAGAAGGAGGGAGAAGGGGGAGACGGGGTGGGGAGAAGGAGTGGAGACAACTTTTATGAAGCCAGAGATACATGGCTGTGAAGCTCAGTGGACATTAACATTATGTCGGTTATCCTTGGTTTTGAAAACTACAGCTTACGTATTTTTTTCCCAATGAGCCAATGAAATTCATCTGTCAGCCCCAGCTACAACCTATGACAACTTACAACAACCTTTGACCTCCTCGCAACCCACTACCGCTGCACCTACGGCACGAGAATTCTCGCTACTCTCCGTGGCGGCTTCATTCTAGTCGCCGCTATTTTTTCAACATGTTGAAAAATTTACGCTGACCATAATGAAGCCGCGACTAGTTCCTGGAATGCGGGAACTCATCACAACCATGAAGGCGACTACCCAGCAACCACCCGCGAATATGTGGCGACTATGTGGCGACCGCACAGTCTCCTGCTGTCACCTAAAAAGTCCCCTAAGTGGAACAGGCCCATTACTTTATTGTACTATTTCCGGATTCTGTCTAAGAAGTTCAGTAGTCGACAGAGGTAAGGGTCCGTCGGCTCTGATCAGCGGCAGGAAGGAGTGGACATAACCTTTTAAATCCTTAGTACCCATCTTCCATGCTGAATTCTGTGCCGAACATGATGCCAAGTTGATCTCTTATCAGCCTGTTCAGGGCTTGATCTCAAATACAACCCATATAAATGAATAGGCCAGTTGCATTCTGCAGGAATGGGGAAAGATTTATTTGAGTGTCCATCTCAGGACTCGAATTCTTGTGATGGTTATTCCTGGGTTGTAACACATTGTCTCAGAACAACTTTTGTATGCTTTTTTTGTTCTTCAATCTTTTAATGTAAATCTTTGTTCTTAACCAAGAATCGGTATCCCTATTCATCAGTTTCTCCAAATGCCATTTTTTCCCCAAACATATGGGCATCTCATATTCAGAGTGCATACGCTTACACTTCTAACACAATCAGGACTGCATGTGTCAGTGTGGAATCTGGGTCTCCCTCAAATCAGTTCCAAAGAACAAAAATGCAATGAAAAAATATTTTGAAAATAGATAGGACAAAATAAACTTCAAACTTGCAGTTATCTATATAACTAAAAGTCTCATCTTGACCACTTCCTGTCTGCGCTGTATATTGATTTTAGAAAAAACGCTACCATATATCGCTATGATTTTCTGTCCTCTTACTCACAGTCCTCCTCCGCTGAGGCAGCCTTGAGGATTTTTCCGATTGATGAAAAATAAAAATATAATGAATGTTTAAAAAATATTGAGATCAGCTGATTAGTTATCTTGCCAGTCAATCACCATGATGAAGGTAACACCTCTTCCAGGATATAAGTATAAAGTGCAAATGGTATGACATTGCATATGAATTTGGTGGCCTGCACTCTGCTTCAAATGGTATGAAATTGCATTTCAATTGGGTGGCCTGCACTCTGCTTGAAATGGTATGAAATTGCATTTGAATTTTGTGGCTTGCACTCTGCTTGAAATTAAATTTCAAGTAATAGCCATGAGCGAACTGCCAGCACACCAGCCATGAGTCAATCAACTGCCAGCCCACCAGCCGTGAGTCAATCAACTGCCAGCCCAACAGCCATGAGTGAGTGAACTGCCAGCCCACCAGCAATGAGTGAGTGAACTGCCAGCCCACCAGCCGTGAGTGAGTGAGTGAACTGCCAGCCCACCAGCCATGAGTGAGTGAGTGAACTGCCAGCCCACCTTTGGCCAACCTGAAACCACTCGTTTCAGCCCACAAGGCCCGTATTATCCCAGAAACGAGTCCCTTTTGCCCAAAATGCCGGGATTAGTCCAGGGGGAGCATTTTGGCCCAAAAGGCCCATGCCAGGCCTGGAAAAGTTCACAAAAAGTGCCTTTCACTGAGATTTCACTCTTTTTATATATTTTTAAGTCCCTTCGGCCCATCAGGCATGTACTAGCCCAAGAAGAGTCCCTTTGGTCCATCACTAAGTATTCCTCCTGTAAGTATTAAACCTCACCCCAGTATTTTTCTCCCTCCCTTCATTGGCTCCCTGTGAGATCCAGGCCAGGATAGACTTTCCTCCTTCATTACTGTGATCTGTAGAAAAAGATGAAACATTTCTAAAATTGATTCACCACCTATTCTCTCTCACAGAGTCTTTCACCTGTTTTGTGCATAATTTCTGGCAGTTTCTGAGCTTCCAGCCCACCAGCCCTGAGTGACTGATCTGCCAGCCCACCAGCCCTGAATGACTGAGCTGCCAGCCCACTAGGCCTGATTGACTGAGCTGCCAGCCTACCAGGCCTGAGTGACTGAGCTGCCAGCCCACTAGGCCTGAGTGATTAGGCAGCCAGCCCAAGAATCCATTCAGCCCACAATGTCCATACTAGCCCTCTGGAAACCAGTCCCTTTGGCCCACAACAGCTATACTAGCCCTCCAGAAAGCCCCCCCCCCCCCCCCGACCACCAATATTAGAATTGGTGGAGAGGTGGAATATTGCATTGGGGGACCAGCCCTCCCGTGTGAACATGGGACCCAACGGGTCCCACTTAGTCTAGTCTTTCTTTAAAACCTTCACAAATAGTTGAATAACAGATTAAAGCATATTTTCCACTGTAAAAGCTTCTTACACATAATACAAAGAATAAATGAAAGGAAAAAGTGCATGTGAGGTTTCTGCACAATCTTTGAAAGAGGTACTGGTTCTAACCCACAGGAGGTACTGCAAACTTACAAAGTAGAATATTTTGGTCATAAAGTAGTCAATCTGCAGCATAGGATAAATTAAACATTCTCCCAATATAGATTTAACAAACAAATACCTGTAATTGCATTCATTCCATGCATCCTCTCAGGCAAATCAAAATTCTCTCACATTGCCTTAATTCTTGCATCATTTTAAAACTCACATATGTCTCATACTTTAAACCATTTCATGATTTTCTCCTACACGGTTAAGCAGATGAAAATACAAGACCTCAATCATACAACTTTTAGACTTCAAAATAAAGTCATGGTTGGGATTATATTGATGCATGACTAGTAGGTTTGCAGATAATGCTTAAAATATAGGATATTGGAGAGTGAAGAATTACAATCAAGAATTACAGCAGGATTTTGATGTTGGGCAAAGAGACCAAAAAATGGCTATTGGAGTTTAATTCAGATAAGTGTAAAGTGCTGCATTTTGGTTAGTCAAACAATGACATGACCTTCACAATGAATGGATGGGCCCCGGGGAATGTTATAGAATGTGACAGAGAGGTCTAGGAGTACATGTACATAGTTTCTTGAAAATTGTGTCACATGTAGAAAGGGTGGTGAAGAGGCCTTTGGCATGATAACCTTCATCAGGCAGATAATTTATAATAGCAGTTGGGTTGTTATGTTACATTTGTACAAGATGTTGCTCAGACCACACTTGGATTTTTTGTACAATTTTGGTTACCCCACTGCAGGAAAGATGTCATGAAGATGGAAAGAATGCAGAGAACATTTACAAGGATTTTGCCAGAAAAAGAGGGCCTAATCTACAGGGAGACTTTGGGCAGAGTAAGACTGGGCAGAGTTATAGACTGGACAGAGTTGGGCAGAGTTATTCCTTCAGGCAAAGGAGGCTGAGGGGCACTCTTATCAAGGTGTATAAAATAATGAGAGGAATAGATATTGTGAATGTGCAGTCTTTTTTCCAGGATAGTGGAATCAATAACTTGAGGGTATCAGTTTAAGGTGAGAGAGAGGATTTAATAGGAACAACATTTTCACACACAGCGTGGTGGGTATACGGAACAAGCTGCCAGTGCAAGTAATTGAGGCAGGTACAATAGCAATATTCAAACAACATTTGGACAGGGTGTTTTGTTCTTCCATTGTTACATTCTCACGTAACCTACTTGCTTCTTGTTTTACAGCTTCCAATTTTTGCTTTAACTGCAGCTATTTCTTTTGTGCATATTTGTGCTTCCTATTTTACAATGTCTAATTCCTTCTTTACATTTGAATTCTCTATTTCTTTTGTGCATATTTGTGCTTCCTATTTTATAATGTCTAATGCCTTCTTAACATTTGAATTCTCTATTTATTTTTCCCATAACTCCCTCACAACACTGCCGATTGCTGTAGCCTTACAAAGCTTTGACACTTATTTTCCTTGTCTTTTTCTGGCCTCTTCACAAAACCTCTGTCCCAGATCCTCTATTGTTTTATCAGCATAGTCCACCCTCTGAGCCTATAACAGAACATATAACATGAAACAGTACAGCCAAAGAACAGGCCCTTTGGCCAAAAATGTTTGTGCCGAACATGATGCCAAGATCAATTCTTAACTGCCTGTATATAATGCACATGTCTCCATTCACATCATATCAACATGCCTATCCAAGTCTCCTAAATGTTACTATTGTATCTGACTCAATCACCACCCCCACATAAGAGTTCACAAGAGTTATGCTGAAAAACCAACAAAGATGACCTGCAGGGTATACACTCGCTCCTGATAAATTGATTTCTATACCCAATCTTAGTTTCTCTTTTGATAATATTGGCCAATATGTCACAAAATGGAGGATCTCTGCATTTGCAAAGCCTGCTTGTTCTCTTTCTGTGAAAAGCTACAAGGCCATGAGTCGCATGGCTCCAGGGTGTCTGGACCCTGGGAGGAAGTTAAGTACAAGGTGATGTCCAGATGTCCCCTGTATTGTTAATATGTGTAGATGTTCCTTTAACATAGTGACCTCACCACTACTAACCACTCCCTATATCCCAAGTATAAATGTAACCTCCCCACCCCTTGATCTCTCTCTAGCTCGTGTGACGGACCACGTACAGCTAGTGCAGTAATGAATGTGAGTTATAACAATAAAAGCAGTAAAGACTACTGTGCGTTATTGTAGCCCTTTACATGGTGTCACAATAGTGGCTCTACGTCTCTACGTCTCCTATTCTCTTGCTATCCTGTTTTTTTTATTTGACCCAGTAACCTACCCTTCTCTACCTCTCGTGCCATGGCTACCTCGTGCCGCAAACCTGATCCTCTTGTCTTCGACTCGGACATTGCCCACCGTTGGGATGTCTTTAGACGCGACTTTCAGCACTACGTGACGATTGCCCATCCCGCAGCCACCGCCGAGATGCGGGCGTCCCTACTCCTCAACATTGCCGGCCCCGCCGCCCTGGAACGGTCTGAGTCGTTTGTCTATGCTGCGGGTGAAGATGAGCGAGACCCGGTATGTCTTATGGCTAAATTCACCACAATGTGCGACATCCCCACTAACTGTATTCTCGCACGTTATAAGATGTTCAATCGGCGCCAGGTCGTTGGCGAGTCCGTTGATAACTACATCGCCGCGTTGCGACACATGGCCAGACGTTGTCGCCTGGACGCTCTCACACCAGACCAAGTGACCAGGGATATTCTTGTATATGGCCTTTTAGACTATAAGCTTAGGGCTGAACTTCTGCGTAAGCCCGACCTGTCCTTAGACGAGGCTCTACACGCCGCCCGCATGGCTGAGGCGGTGGACTCGGCTTCGCCGCCGGCCGGTCATGACATCAACTTTGCCAGTGCTACCGCCCGCCGGCGGAACACTGGCCCGCCACGGCAACAGGTCTCTCCTGCACCCGGCGTCGCCAGCCCACGGCGTTGCCCTAACTGTAACTTTTCCTCCCATCAGTTCAATGTGTGCCCAGCGTTGGGAAAGACATGCAACTTTTGCAGAAAATTAAACCATTTCTCTGCAGCCTGCCGCTCCAAGGGCAGGCCAGTCCCCGCACCACGGAGAATGTTAAACAACGTTGCTCAGGCTGATAGCGAGTTCGATTCCCAACACGAGCCCGAAGATTTACCTTTGTCTGATACTAGTTCCCCCTCCCAAGGGGAGGCGGGCATCTTTTCGATCTTAGATGCACATGCCCTGATAGCAGACCCTTCGGTTAGGGTTACTGTTAATGGTTCGACCTTCACTGCGAAACTAGACACGGGGGCAGTTACGAATGTAATGTCAACAAGCCTATTCAAAAAGATTAGGACCGATGAGAGAGTCACTGTTGACAACTCCCGCCTACATGCTTACGGGGGAGGGCTTCTCGTTCCCGTGGGAAAGGCAACCCTGCACTGCAAGATCCTGAAGGCCTCTCGGCCCCTCACTTTTTATCTGCTAGACTCTGACAGCGTCACCTTGCTGGGTGCCCGGGCGTGTCAGGACCTCGGCCTGGTCTCCTTTCACCGTGACATACACCTGGTGCGGACCCTCATGGACCCCCTGCTGGAATACCCCGACCGCTTCGACGACAAGCTGGGCAAGCTGCCCAGCTGCTACAAGATTGTCGTCGACCCCGATGTTGAACCTGTGATCCGCCCGCCACACCGCGTCTCCTTCGCCATGAAGGACAAGGTGGAATCAACGCTGCGCGACATGGTCACCTGGGGCATTCTCAAAGAGGTGAGCGATCCCACCCGGTGGGTCTCCACCATGGTCGTTGCCGCCAAAAAGGACAAAAGTGAAATCCGCATTTGTATCAACCCCAAGGACCTGAACCTGGCGATCAAACGACCGCACTACCCTATGCGAACTGTAGAGGACGTCGCTGCACAGGTCGGTCCGGCCACTGTCTTTTCTGTCCTCGACGCCAAGAGCTCGTTCTGGCAGATACCGCTTGACGAGCGATCCTCCTACTTGACCACCTTCAGCACGCCTTTTGGACGTTTCCGTTTCCTCCGCATGCCATTCGGGATCAACTCCGCCAGCGAGGTGTTCCAGCGGACCATGGAGCAGCTGTTTGCCGGTCTGCCGTGTGCCATAATCGTGGACGACATCCTGGTCTACGGGAAGGACGTAGCCGAGCATGATCTCCACCTTCGCCTGGTCCTCGACCGGGCTCGCGATATAAACCTCAAGCTCAACCCCAAGAAGTGCCGTTTCCACGTCCCGGAGGTCACGTATGTGGGGCACGTTTTCACCGCCTCCGGTCTCAAGCCCGACCCGCAGAAAACTGCTGCCGTCTCCAGTATGTCTTCGCCCGCCGACGTGCCAAGCCTGCAGCGCTTCCTCGGCATGGTCAATTACCTGGGGAAGTTCATCCCCGACCTCAGCGAAATGAGCGCTCCTTTGAGGGAACTGACCAAGAAGGACGTTGCCTGGGTTTGGTTCCCGCACCATCAGTCGGCTTTCGAAGCCCTGAAGTCCCAGTTGGTCCGAGCACCTACTCTTAAATTTTTCGACCTGAAGCGCCCCATCGTTCTGACTTGCGATGCCTCGAAGTTCGGCCTCGGTGCCGACTGCCTGCAGCTCTACGACAAGCTGCAGCTACCCGTCTCCTACGCTTCCCGCACCATGACCCCTGCTGAGCAGCGCTATGCTCAGATCGAGAAGGAGCTCCTGGCCGTGGTGTTTGCCTGCTCGAAGTTCAAGGATTACATCCTGGGAAACGACTTCCTTATCGAGACTGACCACCAGCCGCTGGTCACCATCCTAAACAAGCCGATTCACGCCGCCTCATCCCGCCTGCAGCGTATGATGCTGCAGCTTCAACGCTTCACCTTTCAGATTGTGTACCGCAAGGGCAAGGACATGTTTGTGGCCGATACGCTGTCTCGTGCACCCCTGGTATCCACTGCCCGTCACCCGTACGAGTCCTCCGACCTGATGGTGCTTAACCTTAACATTGTGCCTTCTCAGCAGATGCAATCCCTGGTCAAGCACACTGCCCTGGATCCTGCCCTGCAGCAGCTTGCCGACGTCATCAGGCAGGGCTGGCCAGACCGTCGCTCATCTCTACCTGCCGGTGCTGATCCGTACTTCCTGGTCCGTGATGAGCTTGTCCTGCACGACGGCGTGGTGGTGAAGGGTCACAAAGTGGTCGTGCCCGCTGCGCTGCATGCTCACTACTTCGAATCCGCCCACCGCGGTCATCCTGGGGCCGAAGCCACTCTGTCACACGCCCAGAGTCAATTCTACTGGCCCGGCATGGCCGATTACATCCGGGACAGGGTCTCCGCCTGCGCTACCTGCAATAGCCTTGCTCCCCGTCCGCAACGCCAGCCACTTCTGCAACAGCCTGCCCCTGAACTTCCATGGATGGCCCTCGCCACTGACATTTTCGAGTGGCGTGGAAAGCACTTTCTGGTCCTTGTGGATTCCTATTCCAGCTGGTTCGAAGTTGATCAGCTGCACTCCCTCTCCTCTTCGGCCGTCATCGGGAAACTGCGCCGCCACTTCGCCACCTTCGGCTCCCCGGCTACCCTCCAATCTGACAACGGCAGCCAGTTCACCAGTGCCGAGTTCCGGGGGTTTTCTGCCAGCTGGAACTTTCGCCATTTCACCAGCAGTCCTGAATACCCGCAGAGTAACGGCCTGGCGGAGCGCGCTGTCCGCAGTGCCAAGGACTTGCTGGAACATTGTAGAGTGTCCGAATCCGATTTTTACTTAGCTCTTCTTAATATCCGCAACATCTCCCGCGACCCTGCCCTGGGCTCGCCAGCCAACCGGCTGATGTCTCGCACTACGAGACCTCCGCTCCCTGTCACCCAGCGGTCACTCGTGCCTTCTCCCCTAAAGCCTGCTGCTGTCCAGGAGCGCATTGCTCACAAGCACGAAGTGCAGAAGCGCTCCCACGACCAGTCATGCCGCCCCCTTCCGCGTCTGTTCCCCGGCCGAGTCGTCCGGATGCAGTCCCCCTCCGGTCCCTCTAAGCTTGCCACCGTTGTCGGTGATGCTGGATCGCCGCGCTCCTACCTTGTCGACCACGACGGCACAATTTACAGGCGGACCCGCCAACATCTCCGTCCCGTCAACGAGCCTCCTCCGCCTCCCGCTGTCCCCTTCTGCCCTCCCCTGCCCGAAACACTGCCTGCCGCCCCTCGCATGCCTCGGTCCCTGCCTTCCCAGCTCTCTCATCCTCACTCGCCGCCTGCTTCCCCTGGCTCGCCTGCCCGTACACCCGATTCTGCCGCTATTTCCCCGCCTCTGCCTCCGCCTGCTCTTTCTACTCCCGGCTCCCCGGCTCCTTTCCCCGCCTCGGCTGCTGCTCTTCCTGTAGAGGGAGGAGATGGCGAGCTGCGGACCCGGTCCGGTCGACTGGTTAAGCCGCCGGTTCGTTATGGTGATTTTGCTTAGCTGTATGCTCCTCTGTTTGTTTAACTGTTTGCCTGCCTGCTCGTAGCGCATGAGACGTGGTCCCTAGGTCACTACTGTATTGTTTGTTTCCAAGGGAAAGGATGTAGATGTTCCTTTAACATAGTGACCTCACCACTACTAACCACTCCCTATATCCCAAGTATAAATGTAACCTCCCCACCCCTTGATCTCTCTCTAGCTCGTGTGACGGACCACGTACAGCTAGTGCAGTAATGAATGTGAGTTATAACAATAAAAGCAGTAAAGACTACTGTGCGTTATTGTAGCCCTTTACAATATGCATGAGGGTTTTGCAGAAAGAGCTGACCTGAGTTGCAAATGCATGATTAGGATTGGTTATAGAATGGTTATAGAATGGGGTGTTGTAAAGTATTGTTAATTATGTTGCAAAGTGTTTGTGCTGTTATCTTGTGATTGGTCAAAGTATGGAGCCTTGTTCAAATTGTTTATAATAATATAATAATAATAATATATCTTTTATTGTCATTGCACGTCAGTGCAACGAGATTTAGTGTGCAGCTCCACTGATGTACAAGAAAGGTAAATAAATACAATACATAAATAAACAAGCTGAATTGATTGACGTGACCATCTGAGGGAGACTGTCCAAAGGGGGTGGGTGGGGAGGGGGCACTCATTAGGGCCGGTTCAGAGCCGCTATAGCTCTTGGGATGAAACTGTTCCTGAGTCTGGAGGTTCGGGCGTAGAAGGCCTTGTAACGTCTGCCGGAGGGAAGTAGTTGAAACAGACCGTGGCAGGGGTGTGATGAGTCCTTATGGATGCTGAGGGCCTTCCTGAGGCACCGCGTGTGGTAGATGCCCTCCAAGGCTGGTAGCTCTGTCCCGATGATCCTCTGCGCTCTGTTGACGACGCGCTGAAGAGCTCTCCTCTCCGCCTCCGTGCAGCTGAGATACCACACAGAGATGCCATACGTTAGTATGCTCTCTGTGGTGCAGCGGTATATTACTTGGTGAACTATCTTCCAACTAGAATTTTCTGTGGAAACAATGTAATGGGGTACTTTGTGATTGGGCTAGGGAACTGTCAATAAATGTATTATATGATCTTTATTTGTGATTGGCTTGCAGAGATTGCCCCAACTCATGTATTTTCACGCCACGTGTCCGATACAGTATAAAAGAGGGATCGGAGTTGATCTTCTTGATGTGCACTTGGGACTGTGTTGACTGTCTGGAGGTGTCTATTCACACGAGGCTGAAGGGCTTGGACGAGTAGAGACAAGGATCGGACCCGCAGTGTTGGTTAGGTATCGTATAGGAAGGAAGTTTGTGAGTGAGAATAGAAAGATTAAACGAGAACTTACTGTTTGATGTTTGATCTTTATTTTAGAGCAGCTGTATGAAACCACAGAATAGTTGCTGACCTAAGCTATAGAAAGATTAACGACCTAAGATCTACCGAATGATCTTAATGAGAAGTAGAGTTGGGATTGGAGGGCACGTATTCCCTCACTTCAACTGCTCATCAAATAAAGATCAAACTTTAAATGGTAAGTTCTTGTTTAATCTTTCTATTTTATTTCAAAGTCATGTGAGTGACTACGTGAAAGCTCTGTGGTTTCATGCAGTAACCCAATCTGTGTGTGCAACACTTAAACAGATAAACCATTAATGGTAGAAAAACATGGGTTATTAATTAATTAATTAATTTATTTTTGATTTTTTTTTTTTTTTTTATAGTGGCTACTTTTACATTTATTTATTTTTATTTTATTTATTTTTGATTTTATTTTTATTAGAAGTACAATAAGTTACAGTAATACACACCACATATATCTCATTACATTTGTTGTACCCCTTCATTTTTTAAGCTTTAAAAAAGATAGTAATAAAAGAAGTAAGGAAAGTGAGAAAGAGTCGTGAAGGTGCAGGAAAGTGTTGGGAAAAGAAAGCCCATTAGAAAAGGAGTTAGAGAAGAAAGTTAAGAAATAAACCCTAGAAAAGAAAGAAAGAAAGAGTAACAATCGCTCTATTATAAAAAATAAAAAACTCCTCAAATAGGGATATACCACCCGTATTTTTCACCCCCCGTTACCAGATCCTGGCACCATTTATTTTTTTAAATTACTATTGCATCTTATGCTTGTAATAAGTCCATAAATGCAGACCACGTCTTTTGGAAGTGGTCTGCTTTGCCTGCTAGGAGGAGTCTCATCTCTTCCAGATGTAATGTTTCGAACATGTTTGAAATCCACATTTTTATTGTTGGTATAGGAGCGTTTTTCCAGAATTTGAGTATAAGCTTTTTTCCCATTATTAGCCCGTAATTAAGTAAATTATTTTGAAACACGTTTAGTTCAGGGCTACCCTCCGTTATTCCAAAAATAATCCATTCTGCTTTTGGTATGAGTTTTATTTTAACTAGTTTTGTGAAGATTTCAAATATTTCGTTCCAGAAACTTTGGATTTTTATACAAAAAACAAAAGAGTGCGCTATGGTAGCTTCATGAGACTTACATTTATCACAAATGGGTGAGACATTAGGGAAAAGTTTATTTATTTATTTTTTGAATAGTATAGTCTATGTAATGTTTTGAATTGTATTAGAGTATGTCATATGTTGATCGAGCATTTATGCACATATAGTAAGTGTTTATCCCAGCTCTCTTTTGAAATTTTTATAGCTAGTTCTTGTTCCCAGTCTCTTCTAATACCATTAGTTGTAGGTATTTCTATATTTAAAATAGTGTTGTATAAGTATGATATTAGGTTTGCTGATTCGGCCTTTGTCTTCATTGCTTCGTCCAGTAAGTCTGGAGGCATGTTATGATAGTCGTTTGTGTATTTTTTCAGATAGTCACACAATTGAAGATATTTAAAATATTGATTATTTCTCAAATTATATTTCAGTTGTAATTGTTGAAATGATAATAATTTTCCGAATTCATACAAGTCTCCGAGCTTTTTGATTCCTATTCTTTCCCATTGTGTAAATGATTTATCTATAGTAGGTTTAAACGACGGATTATTGACTATTGCCATTAAAAGAGATAGATTTCTTAATTTTAGATCCTGTTTTATTTGTTTCCAAGTTCTAATTGTGCTATGTGTAATTGGATTTCTATTGTAATTTTTGTTATTCAGATTCATTGGTGAGAGGAGAGTCACTCCTATATTACACGGAGAGCAGTCCTCTCTCTCCATTACAATCCAGTCCACCTGCTGGGCAGAATTGTCCTGCAGGTGAATCATATTTTTAATATTTACTGCCCAATTATAGTACATAACGTTAGGGAGCGCTAGACCACCCAGCTCTTTGGGTTTACTAAGGTGTGTTCTTTGTATTCTGTGGGATTTATAGTCCCATATAAAATTTATAATGTCTGAGTCCAGTTTTTTGAAAAACTTTTTTGGAAGATATATAGGTATTGATTGAAATTGAAATAGATATAGGATTTGTGGTAGAAAGATAATTTTTATAGCATTTATTCGACCTATTAAAGACATCGGGAGCGTTTTCCAGAATTTGATTAGATTATTTAGTTTCTTAAGTAAGGGACTATAATTGGCATTAAACATAGCATGATAGTTTCTAGTAATTTCAATTCTCAAATATTTAAATTTTTCTGTGGGTATTTTAAAGAAGAATTTTAAGAGATGTGTTGAGTCTTTCGGTTTTATCGACATAATTTCACGTTTGTTCCAGTTGTTCAATTCTGTATCCTGAGAAAGATCCAAAGTCCTCAATTAGATTTACTATGTTTGGTATACTGATTTGGGGTTTTGTGATGTACAGTAGTACATCGTCTGTATATAAAGATATTATGTTATTTGAATATTTTGTATTATAACCGTAATTATCCGGGTGTGTTCGGATTTTTTCAGCTAAAGGTTCAATTACCAGAGCAAATAACAGCGGTGATAATGAACATCCTTGTCTATTGCCCCTTGATAATTGGAATTTCGTAGATAGTATGTTATTAGTTAATATTCTAGCCGTAGGTTTGTTATATAATAATTTTATCCATGCGATGAAGTTCTCTCCCATTTGAAATTTTTGCAATACTTTAATCATATAATCCCAATCTACTTGATCAAATGCTTTTTCTGCGTCCAATGAAATGATTGATAACTCTTGTTCTTGAGGTTTGTGTGAATGCATTATGTTAAGCAGACGTCTCAGGTTATTAAATGAGTGTATCTTGGGTATAAATCCCGTTTGATCCTCGTTTATTAATTTACTAACATATTTACTTAGTCTTCTAGCTAGTGTTTTCGCTAATATTTTTTGATCCGTATTTAACAATACAATAGCTCTATATGAGCCTGGTTCTTCTATGTCTTTATCTTTTTTAAGTATTAATGTAATCGTTGATTCTGCTAGTGTTTCAGGTAGGATTTGTTCTTTAAAGGCATATGTATACATTTTCTGTAAACGTGGTGTAACTATGTCGTAAAAACATTTATAAAATTTGTTACTGAATCCGTCTGGTCCTGGTGTTTTTCCATTCTTTAGTGTGTTTATTGTGTCTTCTATCTCGTTAGATGTAATTTGTGCTCCCAGTTCCTCTTGTTCCTTCAATTCTAGTTTTGGAAGATTACAATAGTCCAGGAACTTTGAAACTTTATTATTGTCTGTTAGCGTTTTGGATGTGTATAAATTCTGGTAAAATTGGGCGAATCTTTTATTGATATCATTGGGTAGTGTTAATAATTCCCCTCTATCTGATTTAATCTTTAAAATTGCGTGGTCTTTTTCCCGTTTTTTCAGTTGGCGTGCCAGAGGTTTATGGGGTTTATCCCCAAATTCAAAGTGTTCCTGTTTTGTAATTTGGAATAGTCTTATAACTTTCTCTGATAATAACTTATTTAGTTTAAATTTCAATATTAATATTTTATTATGTTTATCCATAGTTGGATCTTTAGCATTATCTACATCTAGTTGTCTGATTTGTTCTTCAAATTGTCTTTGTTCGTTCTTATTCTTTTTGTTTTGAAAAGCTTGGTATGAGATAATGACTCCTCTAATAAATGCTTTGAAGGATTCCCATAGTAAAGTGGGCGGTATGTCTGGTGTATAGTTTGTCTCAAAAAATAAGTCCATCTGTTTTTTTAGATATATACTCCCTTATGGGTCTTTTAAAATTTGCGAGTTAAACCTCCAGAACGATTTATTCGTAGACATTCCTTCCAGTTTTAAAAAGAAAGTTAGCGGGGAGTGATCTGAAATCGTATTGGTGTGATATTTAGGGTTCATAGTGTAAGGGATTAGTTTTATATCCACTCGGAAATAATCTATACATGAGTATGTTTTGTGTACCGTTGAATAAAACGAGTATTCCCTTCCAGTCGGATTCGCGATCCTCCAAACGTCTGTTATGTTTGTATTTTTTGTGTATGTATTTAAGAGTTCACTAGTTTTAGATTTCATAATACCTCTTTGTTTTTGCATCGATTTATCTAAGTACGGGTCTAAAACACAGTTGAAGTCTCCTCCAATTATAACATTTTGGTAGTTGAACTGCGATTGTATTCAAGATTTTATTGAAAAATTGAGGATTATCAAAATTGGGCGCATATATATTTACCAAGGTGATTGGTGTAGCATGGATCTCTCCTGTAACTATAAGATATCTCCCTTCCTTATCTGATATAATGTTCTTTGATTTAAATGGTATTCCTTTGCGAATAATAATTACGGTACCTCTGGATTTCGAGGTGTGTGAAGAGTGATATGTTTGGCCTATCCAATTCGCCCTGAATCTCATCTGATCTTGGTGTTTAAGATGCGTTTCTTGTAAAAAAAGTAATGTCCGTGTTGTATGATTTCAACTGAGCTAGTATCTTGCCCCTTTTGATTGGTTCATTAATATCCCTTATGTTCCAGCTACAGAATGTGATTCCTCCCATTTTCTTTTGTTTATCGTCTTGCATTTTTGCTGATTTTAATACCCTTAATTATTATGGTGCATCCATACCTCAGGACTCTGGATATTTGGGGAACGTTTATGTTACTGACTTCCTTTGGTAGATCCCTTTTGCGATTGTCCTTAAAAAAAAACCACATAGTTGTGACATATTGTGATTTAAAAAAAATTGAACAAGTGAAATTACAGTGTCTAGAGTAGTCAACACTGTAATGAGTGACCCACATGTCTGTGGAGTTTGACATCAATTCGACTTCCGATGTTGATGTTATGCAATTAGCTCCGCTCCCTTTATTACTCTTAGACTAGGAGGGAGGGACCTTTTCAAAATCAGTTGTATTTCACCCAATTACAGTATATATATATTTCATTAAGACTTATCAAATCGTATGTTCAGCTACTGTGAAACTTATATATCTAACACTTTTATCTACTAACTATTTATAGTTATAGTTATACCTTTGATAATAGCCAGCTGTCGGCTGAGAGGGTTAACCAGAATCAGGCTCCTGGAACTATGCCAGGTGCCTGAGTCTCCTCCCTTCCCAACACGAAGTACATAGCAGTAAAACTTGTGATATTATCAACGTTAGTTCTAAAATTTGTTATTTGTTATTTCTTTATCCCTGCTTAACTGTCTCGCTCTATATACGGGATAGTCTGTCTTTTTAAAACATTATTACATTTTGCCCATTATATAGTTCTGGTTAGTTTCCATTTCTATTTCTATATTAGTGTTGTTAATTATTGTTAATTCTCTATGTTTTGTGAAACTATTTTAAGATCTTAAACCGCCATTTGTCCTTGTGATGTTTTCCACGTTCGGCTCTCCTATTCGTCTCTCCGTTGATAATCAGTCTTTCCTTCATTTTGAACAAAGTGTGTCCTTGAGTTAAATTCCAAAGCGTCCGAGGGAGATAAGGTGTCTAGACCAGAGCACTTGGAGATACTCCTCCATTTTAGATTTTACAAAATGGTGTTTCTTCCCTTATCTTCGGGCATTCTCTGTGAACTAATAAAGAGAAAGAATTTGTCCATACCATCCCGCTGCATTCATTAATCCTCTGTTTCTGCCACAATCTCTTGGGCATATTTGTACGCTGAGTCCGGATTAGTGAATGATTTCTCCTTTCCCTTGAAAGTAATTCGCATCCTGGCTGGATAAAAAACACCACATCTGACATCTTGAACTCCTTGGAGAATCTGTCTTGTCTGTGAGAACTGTTTTCTCTTTTGCACGATCTCATAGGGATAATCCCGGAAAAGTTTGATAGAGTCGTTTCCAAACATCATCTTCACTCCGTGTTTGATTTTTTTCATCAGCTCTTCCAGTGCTGAAATGTCCCGAAGTTTGACTATGATATGTTGTGGGTGGGCTGGATCTAGTTGTGATCTTGGCTTAAATCTGGGGACTTGATGTGCCACTTCAATTTTCGGTTCCACGGGTAAATTGAGTACATGTTTGATTAAGTTGGCAGTAAACTCACGGGGGTTGTTTCCCTCTGCTCCCTCTGTTGCTCCCAGTATTCTTAAATTTTGGCGTCTTGAGCGAGCTTCGAGATCGAGGCATTTATCCGGAACTTTCGCCAGATGACGCTTGAGGCTGTCTAGTTCTAACTTCATTCCCTGCATATCTTCAGACATTTGTGCAACAGCTGTTTCCATGTCTTTCATTGCAGTTACATATGAAGAACCAGTTTCATGCACAGCCTCAAACTTCTTCGTGGAATCTTCTTCCACTTTATCAATTTCCCCCGTTAGCTCTACTTGCACATCATCAATTCGTTTTTTTAAATGCCAATGCAATCAATAACTTTTTGAATGCCAGCATTGATGTTCGACATATTTTCCATCATTTTTGAATTTCCAGCCTCAATATCCTTTCTCAGTTCTCTTTCCGAATTATTTATCTCCTCGAGTTCATTTTTCTCCTTAGTAGCCATCTCAGTCTTGGATCTTGTAGCCATTATGGCCAGTTCTCACGGTGCGACCTGAAGCAAGATGTCACCCGAGTGAAGTGGTCGTGGTCCAGCACCGTGATGATTGTCTTATTTTATTATCTACTGAGAGGTGAAACTTTCAGTCTGAAGAAGGCTCTCGACCCGAAACGCCACCCGTTCCTTGTCTCCAGAGATGCTGCCTGTCCTGCTGAGTTGCTCCAAGCAACTGGGGTCTATCTTCAAAGGACTGACCACCGGGCTGGATGTCGGGGCTGGCGTGTTGCGTTTCACAGACCGAACTGTCCAATTAATAGTAACAGATGGGCACTCGCTCTCAACCACACTCTCTTGCCTTCTCCCCATAATCTCCTGACAGCCGCACTAATCAGGAATGTATCTATCTCTGCCCCTATTCTTCACCCTTTTGACAGTAGTTTTGTTTTATTGGAGACGCGGGAGACAGCGGATGCTGGAATACTGAGCAAAACACGAAGTGCTGGAGGAACTCGGTGCATTTGTGTTTAAGAAGGAACTGCAGATGCTGGAAAATCGAAGGTACACAATAATGCTGGAGAAACTCAGCGGGTGCAGCAGCATCTATGGAACGAAGGAAATAGGCAACGTTTCGGGCCGAAACGTTGCCTATTTCCTTCGTTCCATAGATGCTGCTGCACCCGCTGAGTTTCTCCAGCATTTGTGTGTGGGGGTGGGAGCTGGGGGGAGGGGGGGGGGGGGGAGAGATAAGGCAGCCTGAAGAAAGGGTTGCATGTCCATTTCCCATCCGTAGATGCTGCCTGGCCCGCGGAGTTCCTCCAGTCTTAGAAACTGCTTTAGACAAAAAGAGACACAAACTACTGGAGTAAAATAGCTCAGCAAGTGAGGTACCTGAACACTCAAAAATGAAAAAGAATGAAAATGTGATTATTTCACCTCCCTTCAACTATTTTGTGTTTCAGCATGAGAGGGATTATAACATTAGAGACATTCATCTTGTAGTGATGTGTTAATGAAGAATTCCAGACATCAATCTGATAGTAAAAAATATATTTATTTAACAATGAGGTAAAACAAGCACTGACAATCTAACTGCTCATTTACTCACCGTTCGCAGGAGTTCCCACGGTACCCGCAAGAGTTATTACGGATATCGCACGGGCCACTGCGTTCATACAATATTGCAACGCTCACCAAAAAGTGCTCAAGGCACTCTTGGAGAAATTCAAAAATGTTTGAATTTTCTCCCGACCTTACCAAGTCACACGACTACCTGCCGTTAGTGCCACGGAGGTCCTCGGTGGTCCACGAATGCCGTACTGCTATCGCAGAAGGTTCCCACGATGTTAAATCTTGTTAAGTCTTGCTTCAGGTCGCACAGTGAGAAAGCCCTTTTACAGAAACCACTTCAGAGGTCAGTTCTTTAGGTTTCTGGCTTTTCAGTAGCTGTTTTGAGGCTGTTCTCTGAGGGCTGTGAGCTGGAGACGTTTTTTTTCATTTAAAAGCCTTTATCCTCCGTTTAATTCATGGCGCTTACTGATGACGTCATCAGCGCGACGTCCAGGGGCTCCGGTAAGTTTTTGAATCGGTCCCGACCTCCAAACCCGATTTTAACGCGAAAAATCTCGAATTTTCAGCAGCGGAGCTAAATGGTGCGACTGCTAGTCCAGCATGGCGCCACCGGAAGTCCAACATGGGTTATTAGTACCATGATGCTAACTTGCATACATGGCCATTGTTCTTAACCGGACCATAGTCCCAATTGACTTTGAGTTAGACAATAACTCATGCAATACTATGCAGAATTCTATCTGCAAATATCCAGACATATTCAACCAAATTTTATAATTTATTAACACGCACTATGTAAGCCTCTTGCTGTATGATGAAAGGGGAATATCTATTCTATTGGCTGCTAATGAGCCATCAGTAATATCTTGAGACTATTGAATAACAATAAAGAAACTTTCTTTCATCTCATAGGTACTAGCAAGCTCAGTGCACTTGTATACATAGAAACATAGAAACATAGGAAAGAGGTGCAGGAGGAGGCCATTCAGCCCTTCAAGCCAGTACCGCCATTCATTGTGATCATGGCTGATCGTCTCCTATCAATAACCCTTGCCTGCCTTCTCCCCATATCCCTTGACTCCACTAGCCTCTAGAGCTCTATCCAACTCTCTCTTAAATCCATCCAGTGACTTGGCCTCCACTGCCCTCTGTGGCAGGGAATTCCATAAATTCACAACTCTCGGGGTGAAAACGTTTTTTTCCTCACCTCAGTCTTAAATGACCTCCCCTTTATTCTAAGACTGTGGACCCTGGTTCTGGACTCGCCCAACATTGGGAATTTTTTTCCTGCATCTAGCTTGTCCAGTCCTTTTATAATTTTATATGTTTCTATTAGATCCCCACTCATCCTTCTAAACTCCAGTGAATACAAGCCTAGTCTTTTCAAACTTTCCTCATATGACAGTCCCGCCATCCCAGGGATCAATCTCGTGAACCTACGCTGCACTGCCTCAATCACAAGGATATCTTTCCTCAAATTAGGACCCAGAGACCGAGCCAGAGATTGACTAAAGACTGTGTTGTTTGTGCTGAGATCAGTTGCTGAAAGCATAATCATCTTAAAATTACTGCTCCCATTAGGAATACAGTAGAAGAATATTTGCATAATAATTTACTGATATACTTCGCACACTACAATGAGTGTACGCTATTAGAGTGGTCATATAAAAGACACTCTGCATAATGTTAGTGAACAGCGGGTGAATAACCAATCATTTATTGTCCCACTTATGGTGCTCTAGAGAATGACAAAGCAGCACAAGCAGTGTCAATTGTGCTAACACATAAATGCTTCTCTAGGCTCAAACTGAAAGCCACAAAAACCTCTGTTACTTCCGTTTAAAAGTAAATCACATATTTTGTTCACAGGCTTCCCATACAATCGTGCAGAGCTAGCTGCTCGAGAAGACAGGCTGCCCTAGCCATCACTCATGACCGAGTAAATAGGAGTTGCTTCAGCCGCTTTACCATGGCCTGAATGAATAGGCAAAATTGGCACTGTTAAATTTCATGTTGCCTCATTCTTAATATCGCAAGAGGTATCTACTGATAACCCCTAAGTTTTATCAGCAGCAAATTTTGCATATTATCTAAAACTCGATGACACAATGCCCTTTGATCTGAGTAGGGCAGCATTGGCTTCAACCACTGGCTTTGTTATCAAAACACCAGATAATCTGTGCCTCATGTGTATAGATATGGCAAAGTGTGCATCTTCAAGATCGATTCTCTGAATCAGTTAAATTGCTGAAAGCCAATCATCCCTTAAACTGGGTAACTAAACACATGCTCAGATTAGCTAAATGCTAACCTGATTCGGTATACTCCATGTTTCTGTAATCTTGAGAAGTATCAGAAATATACCTCTTTTGTCCTTGGCCAGACCACTCATCCTCCGATGAGATGTCGCTGATTCCACTCGGAAGCCCCTTTCCTCTATTAACCATACGGACGGAAAATGTTTGGCTTCTCTTGCCGTGGAAGATGCATTATCTAGTTATTCATACATTTCGCTGATAACATATAATCAGAACCTTATGACTGGAGCTGAAAACAGTGTCTCACTTTGATGTGGGAATACGAGTTCCCTGTCAACTCTTGACTATAAGAGTCACCACGAATACTCAGCATTCTTCCTCAGAGTGGAATTTAGCATAATGCAAGCCTGAATCAGGAATTGCTTTGCAGTCTTCTGAAGGAAACCACTTGTCTGAGTTGCCAGAGTGCACAACACAAACACTTCGACCCACCACTCAATAAGGAATATTGGTATTGAGAGCCTACGGATTATTATAAATACATTGTTGATTCACAACATGAACCTGCATGTCAGATAAACATAGTATATGCCAGACCAGCTTCTTGCTGGTAGGTACCTATCCCAGAGTGGATGGCAATGATGATTCCAATGAACCGGCAACTCTACTAACTGAGGAGAAATTAAAACATGTGTTGAGGAAGATTTCAACTACTTCATTCTACTGAGCAGTCTGATAACCTCAATCACAGATGATGAGGCAGTGCTTCCCTGGTCAATATGACCCATATGGCCAGCCAGTTCCATGATAGTCTACCCTGAAGCAGGGTAACTAAGCTGTTCCTACTTGGAACTTACAGAGGTTACTATGCAAGACACCCTGGCAATGTCTCTGCATCAATCTGATCTATCCCAGAGACAGTGAAAAATTACTAGACAGCCAATGCTGCCAGTAAACCCAAACATGGGCCAACAGATTGCTCCATTTCAAAGTTTTACGGAGGTTAATAAAGAGACCTTACCTGCCAGCGTCTCTGAACCCTGGTCGATTTGCTTGTTGGAGCTTCAGCGAAGTTCCATTTGCAGACCCTGTCTGTCATGCTTGTCATTTCTTCAGCTGGTGTGATGTTAGATAGCTGATGCCAACAAGAGGCCAACTCCTCTTGTAGTGGCTTGCCCATCCCTGAGGGATCAGCAAATTTAGAGGCAAGAGCAGGCAGCTCTTCCTTATGTGACTCTCGTACATCATGCATTAAAGCATGGGATTCAGGCACATAATCATGTTCGGAGTAATGTTCGGAGTCAGCTCCATACTGATCCCTGACACTCCCTTAGAGTGGGAGAAAATAGTGCACCCCGAACCAGGAGCTGCCACATGCGTATGACTCGAACAGCCTGTGCATGCCTCCGTAACACGGAACATATTTTTTGGCACCAACTCCGATATTATTCCGAGTGGGAGGAATATAGCAACCCTGAACCAGGAGTTGCTACAGGCATATGACTTGAACTGCCTGTACATGCCTCCGTAACACGGAGCATATTATTTGGCACCATCTCCAACACTCCTTTCATCCGGGTGGGAGGAATATTGCAACCGTGAACCAGGAGCTGCCTCAGGCGTATGACTCGAACGGCCTGTGGTTGCCTCCGTAACACGGAGCATATTGGCACCATCTCCAACACTCTTTTCATCCGAGTGGGAGGAATATTGCAACCCTGAACCAGGAGCTGCCTCAGGCGTATGATTCGAACTGCCTGTACATGCCTCCGGAACACGGTGTATTTCACGTTCCACCATCTGATTCATCAGATGTTCCAATTGAGACAAATGGCCAATCACATCTGCCCTAGATGTGGGGACAGAATCCCCTTGACCCAAATCGTTCGAAAGGACTTTTCCCGCAGACTTGCCTTTGACTTTGCCCCGACTCGACAGGTGTCCTAAACTTTCTGAGGCGCAACTTTCATCATTGTTCAACTTCTGTCAAGGAGAAGCTATACGTCACACTCGTTAGACCTCTTTTAGGATTACGCAGTTGCAGCATGGGAGCCATATACAAATAAAAACATTTCTTCCATCAAACGTGTCCAAAGACAGGCAGCTCGATTTGTTACTAACACCTGCAGTTCATCGCGTGTACTCCACTTGCTCCTTCTAGGAGCCGAATCGGGACTAGCTGTGCAGATCGGTGCTCTGTCGATATAAATCATCATTATTTATTATACTTACCAGACAGGTTGCACCAGCTATAATCGGAGTCACCTCTTCCCGATAGTCCGCTAGACAGAGTAGGAGAAATACTACAACCCTGCCAGGTGTTGTCTCGGGCAAATTACTGGAGCCGTCTGTAATGCCTCCAGTATACGGAACACAGTTCATATGATTTAAACAGAAGCATAGCCCCATTGGATCAAAGATTCAACTGCTTTGTCGATATCCACATGGTTGGGGTCTCTTATAAACGATCTCCAACAGTTCCCTCTACTGAGCGGAAATTATCATGACGCAACCCTGCAGTAGGTATTGCTCCACAGGTGTCTAATAGACACCAGCTGAAAAAAGGCTTCCCAAGCCAGGAGCTCCTTTCCGGAGCCTCAATGGAGTTCCTCCGAACAGCCGCCCGCTCCAGTGGAGCCCCATCCTGTGCCTTAATGGCAAGTCAAATTTTACTACACCATATTGGTGTATGATAATAAATGTTCTATCTGCTGTGATAGTCACAAACGTGACCGAGCAGCAACCACTATTAAAACTGCCAGCTCTATTTATAACTAACTTCATCAATTAAAGAACTATCTGTAGTATATTGAAATGCCCCCGACAAATAGAGCACACACTATATGCTGGTCTACAGCGTATGCTGCCTCAGCAGCATCTATGATTAAAATTTTATAGGCGTTATGGCAGCTGAGTTTACATAGCGTTCGCTGCCTTGGCCGCGGCTAACACCGGCTGCTGTTATCTTTAGCAGCGATCGAAACCTAGCCGCGCCGGCAGCCCCAACTCCTGATGGAGTTTTCACGGTGGCCTAAAATCCGTCCGCCTGCTCCCGTATGGACCTCCAAAGCCGGCAGGCAATAACGAAACTGAGCTCCTATGGAGTTTGCACGGTGGCCTCAAATTCGGCCACCTGCTCCCGTTCGGAGCTCGAACTGCGGCAGCCGCAAATTGAATCTAGCTCCTAATGGAGCCTCCACGGCGGCCCAAGACCGGCCGCCTCCATCAGCTATTCCGGGCCTGCTGTCGCAACGGCCCGCTGAAAGTAAAATTACTTACCTACCAGAGCAGTTAAGAACTGCTCTGACTTGCGCCCCATGCGTCAACGCCATTGACGCGCGTGCGGACCGGCGGGCTCTTCACGTAGTCACTCACGTGACTTCAAAATAAAATGAAGAGTTAGTTGATCCAGTGCTTGACTCAGTGTTTCACTGAACTAGACTGAGGGGGTAAACTGTCGAGAGCATAATTACACTTTCACTACTGCTTTGTTTGGCCTGTCTGTGATTCAGACAATTGGAACCATAAGATTGACTGCTCAATCATGCCCAGTCAGTGATGTCCAAATGTTGATCCTATTACCTCTGATATCAACTGATATGTCAAAGAAAGGACTCTTAAACCAAGGTTTAGTACGTTATTTTTTAATTAACACTCAAGTTATTTAAGCATGCATGCAAACCACTGAGTTCTAATAACTTAACATTTGATTTACTGTTCTAGCTTATCACATCTTACACTAAATCATAAGACTCATGACTTCGACTCAGATACGATCTGTATGAATGAAAAGGCCAGATATACTCTGCTGGTACATAGAACATAGAACATGGAACATAACGACACAGGAACAGGCAGTTTGGCCCACAAAGTCCGTGTGCGACTATATCTCTCCATTCCCCCCCATATCTCTGTGCCTATCTTAAAGCCTCTTAAATGCTACAATCACATCTGCCTCCTCCACCACTCCTGCAGCTCGTTCCAGGCACCCACCATTCTCTGTGTAGAAAAACTGTCCTGTACAACTCCTATAAATGTCACCCTTCTCCTCTTAAACTTGTGTCCTCTAGTATTTGACATTTCCACCCTGGGAAAAGAGTTCTAACTATCTACCCTGGCTATGACCTTCATAATTAAAAAATATATATATCAAGCCTCCCATCACCCTCCAACTCTCAGGAGAAAACAATCCAAGTTTGTCTAACGCCTCGTAGCTAATACACACTAATCCAGGAAGCATCCTAGTAAACCTCTTCTGCACCCTCTCTAAAGCCTCCACATCCTTCCTGTAATGAGATGATCAGAATTTATGTAATCTTCTCTGAGCTTTGAACTCAGGGCCCTCATTCTTGCAATGGTTGAACCCAGGCCACTGCTATTAGCTCAGTTTGCCCTTCTTTTCTATTATTTTTTCTTCAATTTTCCATAGAAAGCCCTCGTTTTTATGCAAGGTTCTCATGACTCTGAAGGCAATCATTTCATGTTGTCATTCATTAAAGGGCTGAATAATCAAACTACATCTTCTTTCCTTATCAAATCTTAATTCTGTTGCCTATTCATATATTCCCAGATACTTTGTCTTCTTAAGGCCTCACTACATAGCCATGAAGTTATCTTCAGCTACGGTCACAGCAGATGCTGAACATATGATCTATTTAACTATGCTTTGTTATCATAGTCTCAGCATTTCTCTCTGACCCTTTCTCTATAGCTGGGAGTGTTCTCACAGAGACTGCCAGAGACTTGTCTCCAGCTACACTGGTGTCTTTGAACAGAGATTTCATTGCCTGGTCAGATGTGCTGTGCAAGGCATTGTAGCTAACTCCCACATATTGTCTTCTGCTGCTGCATTGCACAATTTCCCCAGCATAAAGGTAGCAGAAGTAAGTAAGTAAGTAAGTAAACTTTATTTATATAGCGCATTTTAAGCCAATTTGCATTGACCCCAAAGCGCTTTACATAATTTAAATAATAATAAGTTCCATTGCAAACCATAGAAAAAGGTTTTAAAAAAAAAAAAAATTAAAAAAAAATAAATTAAAAAAAAATAAAAATGGACACAACATATTACAAAGTTCAACACAAATATCCCCCCACAGCAGAATCAAAACATTTCCACTGCGGGGGAAAGGCACCAGAAAGTTAAGTCCTCTTCCTCTGTGAAACATCCCGAGGTCAGGGCCCATCTGTGGCCGTGCAGCCAGTCCGATGATTTTCAGGGCCCTCTTGCCGTAAAGATGAAACATCGGCGTCGGGTGAAACATTCCTCAGCGGCTTGGAAAAGTCTGGAGCGGCTGTCCCCTCCCCGGAGAGCGGAGACCGCGGCACTCGTAGTCCTCCGGCCGCGCCGGCTGGAGCTCCGACCCCGACGAACTCGATCTCTGGCTCTGCGGCGCACCAAATCCAAATCCAGCGCCGCCCGCGGCCGAACGCCCGCAGCCACAGCTCCGCGATGTTGGAAGTCGGCGACCAAAGCGCTCCGGAGCTTACCGCACGGCGACCCGGTAGGCATCGCCCGCTTCTTGTTGGTATCCCAGCGCTGCGCCACCGCCGCCGAAGCTGTAGTCCCAGCCGGTCCCGACAGGAAAACGCCGCTCCCCTTTCGGTGGTAGGCCGCGAGGACGGGGCGAAGAAACAGCACGGAGGGATGCTGCCTCTCCGACCAGGTAGGGGACTAAGAATAAAGTTTCCCCCTTCCCCACCCCCACCCCCCACATAGAAGACCTCCACTAACATAAAATAAAATAAAGAAAGGTGTAGAGGCGGACTGCGGGCAGGCTGACATACACAGACGGCGCCCACTCCCGCACATCCGCCATCCAGAAGGAGTAGAAGGCAAAAGAAGTACAGGTTCAGAGGGTCAGATAAGAATTCCACTCCACTGAAAATGAAAGATTGAAATACAGTCTATGCCTAAATACAGACAAAATTTGAATTCATATGAAAAGTTGCCAGCTGTCACTGGGCTGCGACCAGCACCTGTTAATCATCATTTCCGCCAAGAGGAATCCCTGCCGTTCTCCTTCATGACCAATGTTATAATTATTGAATATACTTCAATAGCAATATCCAAAAATATCACCATTGTCCAGAAACAAATTGGAAGCTGAAAGGAGAAAGGAACAAAAAAAAAAGTGCTTGAGAAACTCTGCAGTCAGGCATCATTTATGGAGGGAAATGAATAGATGAGATTTTGCTTTGAGACGCTTCTTAAGACTAATGGAGTAGGATGAGTAATCTGGGAAAGATGCAAGTGGTAGGTCTATACAAGTGAGGAGGGATGATTGACAGATGAATGGAGATAGTGACAAAGGCTTCCAATGAAATGGGGACAAAAGGATGTCAGATAAGGAAGGAAGAGGAAAAATTAAATGTGAAACCAAAGGGGGGGATATGAGTGGAGGAGGGAAGGGGAAAGGAGAAAGAGGGTGGACAAAAGGGAAATGGGAGAACCAAAGTGCAGATAGATTCCAAGTGGAATATGTGGTGTCGTTTTTCAACTTGTGTGGGCCCTCACTCAGGCTTTGGAGAAGGCCAAGGTCATAGGTCATGGAAATGAGAAGGGTAGATACAATGGTTAATAACCCAGAGCTCTAACAGGCCTCGTAGGACAGAGTGCATGTTTGATGAAATGGTCACCCAGGCTATGTTTGGTCTCACTGATATAATGGAGGTTACATCAGAAACACTGAATGCAATAGATGAGATTGAAAGATGCAAGCAAAGAAAGGAATGAGTATATTACCATGGTGAGTGACGGTTATTCATATCCAGAGTGAAAGCAGATTGTGGAATGAGGAGTGGGATATGATATAATTAATAGTAAGATTAAACGAGAACTTACCAGTTTGAAGTTTGATCTTGATTTTATGAGGAGTTACGATGAGCGATTACGTGAAGAAGGGCCGTCTGCGTGCGCGTCAATCTTCAAAGCAGCGGTGTTAAATCACAGATAAAAAGAAGACCTGAGAATAGTAAGATTGAAGAAACTAGAACTTCCATGTGACCTTGATAGTATGAGGGTGGGAGTGGTGGGCACGTAATCGCTCATCGTAACTCCTCATAAAATCAAGATCAAACTTCAAACTGGTAAGTTCTCGTTTAATCTTACTATTTTACTTCGGAGTCATGTGAGTAACTATGTGAAGATTTCAAAGCTCTGTGATTTTACGCCGGTTTCGAATCCAGGCGTCACACACTGAATGGATTGACCATGGATGCGTGTAATCATTAAAGCATTCAGACATTACGTAGTTAAGTAAGGACACTGATGCTTTAAATGAAAGAAAAGTTTTTATTTTGTTGTAAAGGGGTGCGTTCCTATCGACCCGTGCCCTGCTTGCAGCATCAGATAGGAGGAAAGTGCACCTCTGGCACTATTGATTGCACTATAACTTTGTTTATAGTTATAGTACAGAGTTGATAGGAAATTCCAAGACATCTGTTATCCGAACTGTGTTGTATTTGTTCGGACAGTCCTATGCCTTGAAATGGCCTCCTCAGAATCTGTAGACCAAAAAGTTAATACGTTCGTGTAGTGGATGATTACTCCCTGTAACTGGGTTCACTAGGAGATCCCTGCTCTTGGGTACAGCCATAACTGGCTGGATTATAGTTCCCAAAATATTTGGGGACCAGGCTTGAGTAGGCCAATCTGTCACTACCAATATGCCTGTGGCTTGGTCTTGCTTGATTTTGGTCAAGCATCGGTTTGTGAGACAAATTTGCGGAAAGCATGCATAAACAATCCTCCCCAATTGAGGGAGAAAGCATCCACTGCCTTTGTTTCTGGATCCTGCTTGCAGGACACATATCTGGGTAACTGATGGTTCAGTCTAGATGCAAATAGATCAAAATCTGGTATGCCAAATCGTGTAGTTATTTCGATAAATACTGCCTGATTCAACATCCATTCTGTGTTTTTATTAAACATCCGTGATCCAGCATCTGTCACCGTGTTATATCTACCTCGTAGATTTCCCAAATATTTCTCTTGATACACCAGTGCCAAATGAGGTTCGACAATCTATCGTAAGATACAGATTTTACACCACCCTTGTTAGTGGATATGTGCCACCGCAGTGGTGTTATCAATCTGAATTTGAACAAGCACCGGTTGCATATTGCTACAGAACCCCTTGAGTCCAAATTGTGCCCCCAACAATTCTGGGTAATTGATTCCATGTGTTGGGGAATTACAGACTCCTGCTCATTCCACCTGCCCCCACAGCTCTAGACTGTGTTAGTGGCTCCCCATCCTTAGCCACTAGCATAGGTCTGAAGAACCCTCGATGGCTTTCAAGCAAATTTACTTTGAGCTTTCTCACGTTCGTTATCCACCGTAGTTATTCAACAATGGCCTCTGCTGGCAATCCATAGTTTTGCCAATTTTGCCTGCATGGAATCTGAGTGTTCGTTCCTTTGCTCGCTGTAATTCTAGTAATGTAAAGGCCCGTACGTACTGCTGGAAATGCGGATACTATTTGCCAATTACACTCGCTGTTTGCCTGATAGATGGCTAGGATTTGACTATCAGGTCATAGCAGGCTTGATTAATATAGTCGTTTGCCCCTAGGCAAAGTCACCAACATATTTACTGTTTTTGATAGTAAATTCTAGGTAATCAATTACCCTTGTAGGTGTCAATTTTGACTTAACTGGATGGATGAGGTAACCAATTCTATCAAACAGGGTTTTGGTTTGCTTTGACTGATGCTTCTGCCAATTCTGGTGACTCCAAAATGAAATTCTCCAAATATGCCATTACTATGTGGTTCTGAGACCTTTGTAGACCCTGAATTGGTTTCCGTAGTTTTGTCAATAGTCTAGGAGCTGATGTCAACCCATTTGGCAGATCCATACCATCCAGTTAAACTTCAAATATCTCCTGTTCTTAGTGAATAGACACCGAATAGTATGCATCTTTGAGGTCGATGCATGCCATGTGACCATTTTATAGGAAGCTCCTATAAAACAGTAGTTAAACCGTAACAAAATTACTGTTTCTAAAAGTCTATACTGCACAAATGAGTTAAACCTGGATGAAGTGACATCCTCCATCTGTCACATGTCCTGAATGGCAATCCTGCCCAAAGTACTGGGCCTGCCTCGAAGACAATTCCAGTCCGAGTTCCAAGTCTGCTTGGAACCTGTGTATGTTGTGCAGTAAAATTCTCACGTTATTATCAGTTTAAAAAAAAACAGTTTTGAAATTTCTTGTTCTTGTCATTTTGAACAAGAACACAAGAGTAAATTACCAACATGTAACTGCTCCACAATCCCTTGTTTCTGTAAACCCAGACCCACCTACCTCCATGGCTACCGGTGGTCTTGTGGTAAGCCCAAAGGCCCCTGATGCGGATTCCTTTTCTCTCCTTGATTGGGAGTAGGACTGGTAAGGTGTGGATTCCATGTTTCTCCCGACCTCAGCTTGGGTCTGGTCTGAAACCTTATCAAACTGAGCCTGCCTTGTAGGACAATTCAGGCCATTATTTTGAGTCTGCCTTGAAAGATGATTCTGATCATATTTCCGTGCCCAGCTTTCAAGCTACCACCGGATTCAGTGAACCGCTTACCCCGTATGGAGGTGTGGGGTGTGTTGTCGCCTACTGATGCTTCAGTATGTTCATACTTTAAATTCGAGATCAGTTACCTACTGATCATTCACACTCCCCTCCACTGAGAGTGAAGTTCGTAGGCAGCCCTGAAAACAGGTGCTGCCGCAGGCCCCTGAGGATACCTGTGCTGACATGGCCCTTCCAGTGGACCTAAATGAGATTCTAGCTTTGGTCAGACTGAAATGGACCATGAATGCTCCTCTCCTTAGAGCAGGAGACATTTGTGCAGCCCTGAAAACAGGTGCTGCTGCCTGCGGGTTCTCCATAATACCCGGGCTGTCAAGAGCTAGATTCCATCCAGGGAAGCACCCAGTGGAACCTGGATGATTGCAGAAGCACTTATTTTCTGTTTGTTTGTATGGAAGCTTATTATTCCTTTTATGTAAAGCATTTTGGTGTTGACTTAAACAGTGCAATATAAGTAAAACTTACTTACTTACTTCCTTTCTTCTGCTTGTCCCTGGGAAGGTTTCCCCCCCTCTTCTTTGTACTCTGATTCAGAGTGGTTTCTTCCACATGTAGTTCCCCCTCCAATGGGGAAGACATTGGGCTGCCCCATGTGCGAGGCTCCCGGCACCGGCACTGCTGTAGGCCGTGCTGATACTGCTCCCTCCTTTGGAGCAGATCATTGTTGGAGCAACTTCTCCATAAGTTGCTCCATGTGGGAGAAGTCGTCCTAAGACGCTCTCCGTTGAGGGAGGGTATCCCTCTTCCCCGGACTCATCTGAGTCAACGGGTTTGTTTAGACTTGCGGGTGGCATTATGTCCCGCAGGACAACCATGGAGCTCCTGCTCCCGCGCAAAGTCTCCTGCCGATTCTGCTGTCGGCGCTAATGTCGGGAAGCGAGGCTCCCGGCACCTGTTGATGCTGCTCCCTCCTTTGGAGCAGATCATTGTTGGAGCAACTTTTCCATAAGTTGCTCCATGTGGGAGAAGTCGTCCTCAGACCCTCTCCGTTAAGGGAGGGTATCCCTCTTCTCCGGGCTCATCTGAGTCAACGGGTTAGTTTAGACTTGCGGGTGGCATTACGTCCCGCAGGACAACCATGGAGCTCCTGCTCCCGCGCAAATTCTCCTGCCGATTCTGCTGTCGGCGCTAATGTCGGGAACAAGACCGTCGCCCGCTATTTGGAATGCTGCGGTCTTCGGCAGCCGACATCCCCGCGGGCCGTCTCCTCGACATCATGGGCTCTGAGAAAAAACTTCAAGCCCGAAAGAACGCAGGTAAGTGATTCAACTTTCCTTACCTGCTCATCCAGACGGCCTGGGAGGCTCAGTGCCTGCCATTCCATCGTGCGTGTTGCGTTCAGACGTAATGACGCGCACGCAGACGGACGGCCCTTCTTCACGTAGTCACTCACATGACTCCGAAGTAAAATTACACATAAGCAATGCCACAATTACCAAACAGTGACTGATCACAGTCTCAGACCCTATGATTGACCATACCCATGAAAAGGGCAGAATTAAACATAGAAACATAGAAAATAGTTGCAGGAGTAGGCCATTCGGCCCTTCGAGCCTGCACCGTCATTCAATATGATCATGGCTGATCATCCAACTCAGTATCCTGTACCTGCTTTCTCTCCATACCCCCTGATCCCTTTAGCCACAAGGGCCACATCTAACCCCCACTTAAATATAGCCAATGAACTGGCCTAAACTACATTCTTTGGCAGAGAATTCCAGAGATTCACCACTCTCTGTGTAAAAAAATGTTTTTCTCATCTCAGTCCTAAAAGATTTTCCCTTTATCCTTAAACTGTGATCCCTTGTTTTGGACTTCCCCAACATCGAGAACAACCTTCCTGCATCTAGCCTGTCCAACCCCTTAAGAATGTTGTAAGTTTCTATAAGATCCCCCCTCAATCTTCTAAATTCTTGACCAGCATGTTACTGTTACAATGCACAACTATCAGCAAACCTTTCCTGCATGAAAAATTAAGGAGCATCAATTAATAGGTTGCAATGTGACTGTAACATGTTCTTGCCATAAATGAATAGTCTGTGTGTAAGCTGAGAGATGAGACTTAGATATTCCGAATATTATTAAATCTACTGGGATCTATGAATGTTGTACTGGAATATTGATTAATGGAAGTTGCTGGTAAATGAATGTTGAAAGAATGTGTTTATTTGTGCAATTGTTGGGAGCTGAGATGTGTTGATAGACAGAATGATCATAGCTATGTGAGATCATTAGCATCTTGCAGCATTGCGCCATGTCTGCAACTTGTCACATTAAGCATTAGATTTCTAATATCCTCCTCTTAATGGCACTGTCTCTCTGACCTGTGGGACTTCCTAGACGCCTGGACATTTTGGAACTCTCTCCTACTGTTGATATTTTCTGATGCAACTGTGAGTGCAACTTGTGGAAACTTCAACTGCTCCTGAATCTGCCTCAATCTAGTTGCTTGGAGTCTTCCCCAAGATCAGCAATGATATTAATCAGTAGTAACTAGTGAGCATTGCCATATTTAGAGGTTAGGGATAACTAAATTGTCCAGGTGTGTGGGTAAACTCTGCAAGTCTGCATTGAGGGGTATTCAGCATAGCTCCTGTGAAGTGACTCAGAGGGACTGGGTAGGAATTTAGTGGGGAAGACGGTCACTAAGGATTCAAAGGTCATCCATACACCCTCCTGACTGCACATCAGAACCGCCGGACCCTTACCCCAGTCGCCTCCCTAGCTCTTGGATGGCGTCCAGAAACATTAAAATAATGGGCGAGTGCCCAGATTGGGAACAAGTACTCGGGTAGTACCTAGATCATAAATGGCCTTGCGGGTCGAGTTTGCAGATAAAATATTAAAAGGTCCTGGACCTGTAGGACTGAAGTATTGGGAAGAAGCCAGGAAAAGTCAAACAAAACAAGCCTCAAAGATTTGTAAGGCAGAAAGAAATTGAGAATTCAAAGTTGAATTCAAAATATAAGGATGGAGTTAATGAGAAAGAGAGAACAAGAAAAGTTAAGAAAGACACCAGAATTAACGGGGCAGAAAGCTCAAAGGGATAGGAGAGTATGGCCAAGTGAATTAGGAATCGATGTGAAAGGTAAGGGGATAAATGGATTTAATGTATTATATATGAATGCACAAAGTATAAGAAATAAAGTGGATGAGATTGAGACTCAGTTAGAAATTGGCAAGTATGATGTTGTGGGAATTACAGAGACATGGCCGCAAGAGGACCAGAGCAGGGAGTTCAAGAGTTCAAGTTCAAGAGAGTTTCTTGTCCTGTGTCCCTGATAGGACAATGACATTCTTGCTTTATAGGCATGAATACAGAACAGATCAGTGTGTCCATATACCATTATATAAATATATACACACATGAATAAATAAAATGATAAAGTGCAAATAAATAGATTATAGGCTATTAATGTTCAGAGATTTGTCGGAGCCGAGTTTAATAGCCTGATGGCTGTGGGGAAGTAGCTATTCCAGAACCTTGTCATTGCAGTCTTCAGGCTCCTGTACCTTCTACCTGAAGGTATTGGGGAGATGAGTGTATGGCCCGGATGGTGTGGGTCCTTGATGATGCTGCAAGTCTTTTTGAAGCAGCGACTGTGATAGATCCCCTCGATGGAAGGGAGCTCAGAGCCGATGATGGACTGGGCAATATTTACTACTTTTTGTAGTCTTTTCCTCTCCAGGGCGCTCAAGTTTCCGAACCAAGCCACAATGCAACCAGTCAGCATGCTCTCTACTGTGCACCTGTTGAAGTTAGAGAGCGTCCTCCTTGACATACCGACTCTCCGTAATCTTCTCAAGAAGTAGAGGCGCTGATGTGCTATCTTAATAATTGCATCAGTGTTCTCGGACCAGGAAAGATCTTCAGAGATATGCACGTCCAGGAATTTGAAGCTCTTGACCCTTTCCACCATCGACCCATTGATATAAATGGGACTGTGGGTCCCCATCCTACCCCTTCCAAAGTCCACAATCAGTTCCTTGGTTTTGCTGGTGTTGAGGGCCAGGTTATTGTGCTGGCACCATTTGGTCAGTCGGTCGATCTCACTTATGTACTCGGAATCGTCCCCATCAGTGATACGTCCCACCACAGTGGTATCGTCAGCGAACTTGATGATGGAGTTTGCACTATGATCGGCTACGCAGTCATGAGTATAGAGTGAGTACAGCAGGGGGCTAAGCGCGCAGCCTTGAGGTGCTCCCATGCTGATTGTTATCGAGGTTGCCATATTTCTGAATATTCAAGGGTATATGTCATGTCGAAAAGATTGACAGGTGGGCAGAGGGGCTGGGATAGATCTGTTGGTGAGGAATGAAATTCAGTCCCTTGCGATGGGTGACATAGAATCAGGAGATGTAGAGTCAGTATGGATAGAACTGAGGAATTGTAAGGGTAAAAATACCCTAATAGGAGTTATCTACAGGCACCCAAACAGTAGCCTGTATACAGGGTGCAAGTTGAATCAAGTTAAAATTGGCATGTCGCAAAGGCAATGCTATGGTTGTTATGGGAGATTTCAACATGCAGGTAGACTGGGAAAATCAGGTTGGTACTGGACCCCAAGAAAGGGAGTTTGTGGAGTGCCTCCGAGATGGATTCTTAGAGCAGCTTGTACTGGAGCTTACCAGGGAGAAGGCAATTCTGGATTTAGTGTGGTGTAAAGAGCCGGATTTGACAAGGGAACTCGAGGTAAAGTAGCCATTTGGAGGTTGTGACCATAATATGATATGTTTTAATCAACAATTTGAGAGGGCGAAGGGAAAATCGGAAGTGTCAGTATTACAGTTGAACAAGGGGACAATGGAGCCCTGAGGGAGGAGCAGCCAAAGTTGACTGGAAAGATAGCCTTGCAGGGATGACAATGGAACAACAATGGCAGTTATTTCTGGGAACAATACAGAAGGTGCAGGATCAGTTCATTCCAAAGAGGAAGAAAGATTCTAAGGGGAGTAAGGGGTGACCGTGGCTGACAAGGGAAGTCAAGGACAGTATAAAAAATAAAGAGAAGAAGTATAACATAGCAAAAATGAGCGAGAAACCAGAGGATTAGGAACCTTTTAAAGAGCAACAGAAGATAACTAAAAAGGCAAAACGGGGAGAAAATATGAGGTACAAAGGTATGCTAAACATAAAGGAGGATAGTAAAATCTTCTTTAGGTATGTGAAATGGAATAAATTAGTTGAACAGGTACTTTGGGTCTGTCTTCACTAAGGGAGACATAACCAATCTCCCAGATGTACGAGTGGCCAGAGGACATAGGGTGACGGACAAACTGAAGGAAATTCACATTAGACAGCAAATAGTGTTGGGTGGAATGATGGGACTGAAGGCTGATAAATCCCTAGGGCCTAATGGTCTGCATCCCAGGGTACTTAAGAAGTGGCTCTAGAATTTGTGGACGCATTGGTGATCAGTTCCTGTCGATTGGAGGATAGCTAATCCTATCACCATTTTTAAGAAAGGAGGGTGAGAGAAAACAAGGAATTATAGACCAGTTAGCCTGACATCGGTGGTGAGGATGATGCTGGTGTCAATTATAAAAGATGAAATAGCAGGACATTTGGATAGCAGTAACAGGACAGGTCCGAGTCAGCATGGTTTTACGAAGGAGAAATCACGCTTGACTAATCTTCTGGAATTTTTTGAGGATGTAACTAGGAAAATGGACAAGGGAGAGCCAGTGGATGTAGTGTACCTGGACTTTCAGAAAACCTGTGATAAGGTCCCACATAGGACATTAGTGGGCATAATTAGAGCACATGGGGGTAGGGTACTGACATGGCTAAAAAATTGGTTGGCAGACAGGAAACAAAGTGTAGGGGTCAACGGGTCCCTGTCAGAATGGCACACATTGACTAGTGGGGTACCGCAAGACTCGGTGCTGGGACCGCAGCTATTTAAAATATACATTAATGATTTAGTTTGAGGGATTAAAAGTAATATTAGCAATTGCAGATGACACAAAGCTGTGTGGCAATGTGAACTGTGAGGAGGATTTTATGAGGATGCAGGGCGACTTGGACATGTTGGGTGAGTGTGCAGATGCATGGCAGATGCAGTTTAATGTGGATAAGTGTGAGGTTATCCATTTTAGTGGCAAAAACAGGCGGGCAGATTATCTGAATGGTGTCAAGTTGGAAAAAGGGGAAGTACAATGAGATCTGGTGGTCCTTGTTCATCAGTCACTGAAATTAAGCATGCAGGTACAGCCAGCAGTGAAGCACGCTAATGGCATGTTGGCCTTCATAACAAGAGGAGTTGAGTATATAGAGGTCCTTCTGAAGTTGTACAGGGCCCCAGTGAGACCACAACTGGAGTATTGTGTGCTGTTTTGGTCTCCAAATTTAAGGACGGACATTCTTGCTATTGAGGGAGTGCAGCGTAGGTTCACAAGTTTAATTCCCGGGATGGTGGGACTGTCATATGTTGATAGAATGAGCGACTGGGCTTGTATCCACTGGAATTTAGAAGGATGAGAGGATTTCATTGAAATATATAAGATTATTAAGGGATTGGACACGCTAGAGGCAGGAAACATGTTTTCCAAACCAGGGGCCACAGTTTAAGAATAAGGGTAGCCCATTTATAACAGAGATGAGGAAAAGCTTTTTCACCCAGTGAGTTGTGAATCTGTGGAATTCTCTGCCTCAGAATGCAGTGGAGGCCAAATCTCTGGATGCCTTCAAGAGACTTAGATAGAGCTCTTAAAGATAGCAGAGTCAAGGGATATGGGGAGAGGGCAGGAACTGGATACTGGTTGTGGATGTTCAGCCATGATCACAGTGAATGGCGGTGTTGGCTCGAAGGAACGAATGGCCTACTCCTGCACCTTTTGTCTATTGTCTATTGTCTAAAAAGGAATTAGAAATTGTAGAACACGAAGTGCAAGAGAATCAGCTGCAGTTAAAGAAGGAATTGGAAGGAGCACAAAATAATCAGCTCCATTTAAAACAGGAATTAGAAGAGGTAAAACAAGAAGTGAGTAAGTTCCGTGAGAAGGTAGCAGAGGAGGAACAGAAGAATCCGCTGCATCTGACACGCGTGAATCATTTTCAAATGCAGTTCGAACAGGCTTATTAGGAGAAGGAGAGAACAGTCAGAATGTGCAAGACTGCTAAGCAGCAGCAACAGACAAATGCACAAACCTGGAAGCAGCAATAAATGCCCTCCACCAGGTGGAAAGGGAAGAAATGTATAAACCTTGACATGTATCATGTCAAGTGCCAATATGAAATTGAAAATGTCACAGCTCTCAGTTCGAAGAGGTATGACGTGCACCTTCGGAACTTCTGACGGGGAGAGTGAAGTAGTTTGGGGAGAATTGGATGAGATAGCCCGGAGATATGGAGAGAGAAATGGAGAGTGGGATTTGGGAACTCCTGTTCCCTGGAATGGAACTCAGGGCATCTCACCATCCGCACCCATAGAACCTGTCCCTATGAACCCATTTGCCACATGTCGAACAGACAGGCTATGGGGAAGTATCATATTGCACACCATTTACAATAGCATAACCGTCTGAGATAGCAAAAAACATTCCCAGTCTTCAAACCTTCCGCTGACCCCCACGAGCTCTTTGAGCATGCCCACCAGAAAGATCTGCATGGGCTGGATGTTGATGAGGAGAACAAACTCCTGCTTGCGTGTCTCAGCCCTATCATACATTCAGCATTACCCGACACACAGACAATGGGAGAGGGAGCCTGCAGGCCATGAAAGAAGCCATAATGAATGCCAATATAAATTTGCATTCACATTTAGTGGTCTTTTGGCCAATACAAAGTTTTACATATATAATTGGTCTCAATCCATTAATAGATCTCACAGAACATACAACTGTCCAGTTGCTATTGTGAAGGTTCATTTCTTAAAAAACAGATAGCAACAACCATTGAAGGTAGACCATGGCAATCTTTAATTAAATCGTCAGGCGGAAGTGGCGAGATACAATGAGCACAAACATTGCTCAGTGCTTCTCGGGCTCCCACTCACAGAACAAAGGTGTTAATACATTTTTCTTATCAGTAAAACACTCCTATCTAAATATGGCATGACTGAAATATTCTGTAGCCTTTTACAATATAGGAAAGCTGGGTCCAAATCAAGCTCCTCTAATGCCAAGTTATTATTTCTCTCTGGAGCGTCAGCTATTTTTTTTCAATCTTGGCTTCTTTATGGCCTTGAAGAAGCACATGTTATTACTGCAGGCTGCCATCTTAATGTCTTTATTGAAAAGAGAACCTGTCCTCCATATTGTGTTCCATGTAATTTACAAAGTCATTCAGACTTGGCACCGCGCCTTTCTTTGTTCTACTAGTCCATGCTTTTGTAAAAGAACGAATCCATATTAGATTTGACTATTAGCTCTTTCATTCCCTCCTTTTTATCAAACATGATAACATTCACAGTCCTCGATAGGTACACGCAATGGTCGCAAGTATTAGAGGAATGATTAGCTGAATGATAGAGCCATAATGTATCACAGTACTCCAAAGTCCACCAAACCAAAAGTATGGCTACCAGTTCCAATAGTACTCCAAAGTCCATCAAACCAATGGTATGGCAATCAGTTCTCACTCTCTTCATTGACAACCACCCTGATGAAGCTTGTTTAGGGTCAATGGATCAGATGTCACCTGTAGGCAGTGTAATCCTTTCAGCCGACATTGGGGTTGTGTCATAAAGTTCACACCTGTCTGAGGGTGTTGCCATTCTCTTCGTAGATCGTTGCACAGGTGAGGTGCTCTCCCCTCTCGTCCTGTGGTGGGGTTCATCAACTTAATCTAGACGCTAGCATATCCATGGGTTTGGACAACTTCTCCTCCCAGTAGGTTTGGGTGGACTGCTTCCACATCACCACGCAGAAGCGGCTGCTGGACTGGTAGCCAAAGACAAAGCCAGCGTAGATTGCAGTCTGTGTTGATGTAGAAGGTGCCATTTAAGTTGATGGTGTTGAACTCCTCAAATCCAACAGTATGGCCAGGGTCAGAGTTGGCGGTCTGAAGTAACTCCCTGCTCTTGTTGCATACTACCCAGTCAGGATCGATCTGCATCGTCCCCTTTGGAACTTCCTCAGGTCAGTCTCACTGATGGCGCTGTTCTCAGGGCACGTCATAGATATCTGGGATGCTGTTGTCAAAGTCCTTGCAGTTGTCTCCTCTGCTGTCACCATGGGCATCGATCTGGTCAGGGTTGGGAACAAAACTGCAATTGTCCTTCTGATCAGAAATGCCATCATTGCCATCCTCATCAATGCCCTGGTTGTCATCACACTGATTATCCACCAGGTCTGAGTCATTGTCTTCCTGGATAGGGTTATGCATAATCTCTTTCAAGGGGTCCATCTGTTTCAAAATGTTCAGCTTCTCTCTCTCTAGACCCATGGTCATATGATAAAGCTCAAAATGCTTCAAGATTGTTGATCGAATGTGGTTTGTCTTTCCGAAGTTGTGACCAAAGGACCTGTAAAGATGTTCTTTCTTCTGCATGGATCAGCTTTACATGGCACTGCAGGTAGCGTACAATCACAAACACCTTGTTACCTCCTGGGTGGGGGCAAGGTCTTTCACGCATCTCTTCATGCTGCTCTTTTGTATGTTTCTTAAGTCTGTCAACTCCTCTGTAAACATCACAGCAACCCTTATACTGACATCGATACACAGTGGGGAAATCTTCCCTTTCCAAGTTTGACTTTGGTTTCCGGCCACGTTTTTGTCCAGATTGTTTCTTCACATCCTTAATATTGCACTTCTTAACTGGTAACTTACTCTTCTTCTTCCAATATGGTTGAAAAGACTCAACTGAAGAACCATTCTTAACTTTTATTTATCTGTCATCTTCACTTGATAAATACCTTTCAGAAAGATCACTGGACTCCAATCCATCCACAACATCATTTCTTATAGAATAAGTTGCTTCATTGCAGTTAACTGGGTTTTTTTCTCACATTTAATGGTTGAGTTGCATCTTGTACCTGAACCTTTTCCAAAGAGCACTCTGTATATTCAGGATCTGAGCGCAAGAACATATCCTTCTTAAATGGGAATTCCGAGTTGTCCACATCCACCAACCGCGAAGTGGCTCCACTGTATGTACAAGGCTAAAAGTCTGCTAACACTGGGACAGGTTGATGCTTCACAACATTATCACCCTCACCATTTTCAGTCACCTTTGCATTCCGAGGTGAAAGGGTTATTGAACCATCCAGAACTTCCTCCATTGAGCCCGTATTTCTACTGGATGGGCACTGTCCCTCATTCAAAACAAAGCTGCGAGTTGAATGTCTGTCCAGGATGTAATTGTGGCTCTCTGTAATCAGAGTTCTGAACAGTCCTTCCAATTGCTAGTATTCTGCCTGATGCACCTCTACCCCATTGCAGACATTTGACTTTTTCTCTGGAACTGGTGTGCTATAATGCTCAGAACTATATTCTCCACACTAACCTTTCCTTTGCTGTACCTATTTTAGGTGAGCCTGGCTTGATTGCATCTTTTCATGTTAATCCTTTGTGGCTTGCTGACATTGAAAAAAGATGCAAGGTTCTTTAGACTCATCATTTAGCTTTTGAATAACTATTAACTGGGTTTCTGCTTAATTAATGTTTCCAAACTTAGCTGACTTGATTCAATTTCAATAGGTTTGTTTTTATCTGTATTCTGGGTCAAGGGATAAACCATGGACATGTGAACATTCAAATTGTGAGCCTTCTCGAACCGCTTCTCACATTGATCACAAGCAAATTCAAGTTCGGCTTCTGTCTTGTGCTTGGTCAGTGTTATAAACGTAAGGACAGTTGTCAACCTTATTCCGGACATCTTGGGCAAGGGCTGTTTCCCCAAGTCCAGCTCATCTTGGCCAACCTCAGGATAAAAAGTAGGGTCAATAGCCCCATTGTCCTTTCTTGGTTCTCCTCCATTTATAGGCAATCGTATCAGATGTCTTCAATGGGAGTAATCTTCAATCTTCACGTAAGTTGGTCGTAGTAGCACCTGGTATAGTCCCGTCCAACCTAGTCCCAATATTGTCCGATCCCAGTAGTATGGACTGTGTCTCTGTTCAACTGGCAGTGGCTTCTGCGTTTTCAACCACTGTGAATGCTAGACTGACAAGGTTGTGCTTAATTGCTGTGCGTATGTAATTAATTCATTGCTGTGGGCCTGTAGGCCATAACTGACTTCCACACTCTTTAGTGTCCTATTCATTCCCTCCACTAATCCAGAATTCTATTGGTGGTGGGGGATGTGAGATCACTCTTTAAAAATAGATCATCGTATTAAAAAAAAAACAATTATAAGAAATATTCCCAATTGTTCCAATCTATCTCCCCAAATTTACAATTTCAAATTAACAGATTTTGTTCTGAGATAAAGGCTTCTCCAATCTCATCTAACACATCTACCAGTATACCACGTGGCCATCGTGGAATTCAGGTCTCTGTTTGAACTCAATTCAAAAGGTAAGAAATAAGGAATAGATAGAAACATATATAAATAAATAAACCTAAAGTTAAGAGAAAACAAAAAATAAACAATTAATTTCCATAGATTGCAAGCTCATTCAATGACATACTATTTCATCTGTCATGGACCATTTCATCAAAAGGGGTATATATATAAATATATAAATATAGCCTGTTACTTGATGTCAACTATTCCGATATGCTTTGGGAGAGATTTAAAAAAATACATAGCAAAATTCTAAACACAGTAAAATTAAGCTGCCAGTATCATGTTATCATTGCCTTGAAAAGAACACTGAGCATCTCGTCAGATAAGAGACAGAACTTGGATGAGTGACAACTCAAAAAAACACGGAAAACTATAAGATAAGAGCCAGAACTTCCTTGAATACTTTTGAAATAGCTTTTCGTTTTTAACAAATACTGTCTGTTAAACATTGACAGAAAATCGAGTACAAAAACAGGCAAAATACACATCAGGTATCCAAGTGGAGTTAGCTAAAGTGGCATAGCCCCCCTCGTTTATAAAAAAAACATGCAAAACATTAGAGACGTCTCTCTCTATATTAAATTTATATTTTCCTCCCTTTTCTGACAAAAGCCGTTCTGTTTAAAAGGGAATTGTTTCTATGGGAACCAATTTGCAGAATTGGTGCTGAATTAGCAAGCTATGAAACTCCCCTGGCAGATTTTGTAAACTGGTACTGCAGTCAAGTGGTATAGTTGAAAGAATGAACAGAACCCTGAAGTCTATGATTCAGAAAACTGTTCAACAAAACAATTCCACATGGAATATTGTCCCACCATTTGTCCTCATGACGGTAAGGAATACAGTATCAAGCTCGACTGGGTTTCACCCTCATACTTTAATGACAGGACGGCCCATGAGAGTAATTGAAGCTCCCCTGGGGCTTGACCTCACAAAACCCGAGCTTATAGCCATTGGTCATGAAAAGGCTATGCGACAGTTGTGGGAAAACATCCAGGCCACTGAGTTTTGACCTCCATCGCAAGCAATGGCTAACCCTGAACAGAATATACACCCTCCATGCAAGAACTATCATCACCTGCATAAGTGGGAGATGACAGACAGCCCTGATTGCAACTGTGGACATCTAAACCAGACCATCCCACACATCGTGAATGGCTGCTCAGTGAGGTTTTTCTCTGGTGGCATCAAAGCCATCCACAAGTAACTGATGCTGTCCTGGCCTGGATGTCTACCCTTGATCTACAACTTTAGGCTGTGCACACCATATGCAAGAAGAAGAAGACACGTTACCCAAGTGGAACAAGCCAGGGAAAATGGTCAGGCAACACCATCACACTACCAACCCCGAAGAAGTAAGCGAAAAAGGAAGCCCAAGAAGTATTAGAATACTGGCTTATTAGCCCATGTAAAGAACTGTAAATAAGAGCAGATATTTATTTTGGTTTACAGATAAATGATGTTCTGCAGAGCAAAGTCGTTGATTGCAGTGATAACACACAGGATACTGATCTGTTTTGGAACAGCTCAAGACATCAGACTGATATATAATTTCACCGAGGCATTGTGTCTTGGAGATGGGACCTTTCTAGCATATTCTGGTGTAGATACACTATGTGGTAAATGCACTAATGAAGACAGAATCCAATGTGTGAAAAGTCTAAAGTTGGGTCGGCGGTGTTGGAGGGAAGGTTGGAATCTCAATTGTAGGATCACTTATTGCAGACCAGGAAACCCCAAAATAACTGCAGCTCCTTTATAGGGTGTTTTGGGACTCAGTATAATGGGCCTGCCCGGGGAACAGGAAATGATTATGGGGTATGCAGAGCTACCATGAAGACTGGGATACCCGATAGGCAAATGGCTATCTGTTTTACGTTCTCAACCACAGCTGAACATTCAGCCATCCCTTCCATCTCTTCAATGTGCCCTGATCACCCCAAAATGTTTCCCAAATCGAAAGACCACAAAATGGGTTAATCTTAAAAGGAACAGGTAAAGTCCTATACAACATATATCATGGACTGTTACCCATTGTGTTGGATGTCACAGGTATACAGTTACCAGAATGGTGTCCAACTCCATTCCAGGATATATATATTCGATCAACACAAACATTGAGCAAGAAGTAGGGAAAAATGAAAAAAAGCTCAGAGCTAAGACCTGTATGAGAAGAGCTACAATCAATTATGTAGGCACAGCTTATAGTGCTGGAATGTTAATTGTCAATGCCCTTGATCTGGAAAAGCTAGATAGCTAACTCAGCAAGTCAAGCAAGTTCTGACAAAGTTGAATAATAATAATAATAATAATAAGCTAGATTCATGAAATATACAGGGGAAATTGGGCAGAGGAACAAGTGGTCAAAGTTCTAGAAAGCCATGTAAAAACCAAGAATCCGATCATAATGGAGAAGACTAAAGCCTCTGTCCCACTTGCGTATCCTTGGCACGCTAATTACGCAACCTTGTCGTCGCGTTGAGGCACGACGGTCCCACGAAGGTCGCGTGCGTCTTCATGCGTCCGCACTGCAGTCTGGAGCGCGTGAGGTCATTTGAAGATGGACACGAAATGCAGGAGTAACTCAGCGGGACCGGCAGCATCTCTGGAGAGAAGGAATGGATGATGTTTCGGGTCGAGACTCTTCTTCAGTCTGAAGAAGGTTCTTGACCCGAAACATCACCCATTCCTTCTCTCCAGAGATGCTGCCAGTCCCGCTGAGTTACTCCTGCATTTTGTGTCTATCTTCAATTTTCTTTGCCCCGCTCTGGGAATAGAAGTGAGGGCGAATACGGATCCGTAACGGCCCAGGCTGAGTTCGACGATTGTTTGCCTGCTTCTGCTGCTGTTGGAGGTGAGATGTTGCGGGTCTTGTGGGAGGCTACCACTAAAGCTTTGGGAATGATACTGGGACTCCCAATCATTCCTCCAGATAAACGTGGGCTGGAAGTTTACAAAGCAGAAAATATAGGCATTATTAGGGATGGGATATGGCGAGGACATGAAGATGTTCTGCCTTATGCCATAGAAAAGACAGAAGGATTGGTAGGCACAGCCCTGACTAAATGCCAGCACATTGACAGGATTATTGTCTGTCCATACCCTATATATGCCAATGAACAAGCTATATGTGGATTTGAGGCAAAGGCAGATTTGGATTGTACAATGGAAACTGGGACATTGAGGGTCGACATCACCAAGGTTGCACATAGAGGAAAAGGGGAATACAGTATAACCACTTATTTAAAGGAATATCAGTATGGTATTCAGACATGTCCTATTACCAATACGACCTTCTGTATTAACCCACAAATACCCACCAGAATTGGTAAAATCGAGTTGATTGATATACACAAACATAATGAAATCACGATGGAAGTTACTGAGGGATTAAAGAAAGATTTGGGCAAATACTTTAAAAAATATATTACTGAAGTAAGGCTCCTGCCTGAGAATTTACAATGGATTAAGAAACAGCTAAATAATGCCCACAGTACATTCATTAAGGTCATCCAGCACACTGGAGAAATTGATATGAATATTAAAAAAATTAAGGAAACCAGCTGGTGGGATGATATTTGGAACTGGGGTGCAAATGTACAAATTCACCCATGGGTAAGGATTGCCTCCCACATTGCTATTATTGTGATGGTTTTTATTTTAATATATCAAATGTATGTATTGATGTATGTATTGACTGACTTGGCAAATTAAATTCCTTGTATGTTGCAAAACATATTTGGCTAACAAAGTATTATTGTGACTGTGATTGCTATTTCAGGGACATCAAGAAGGATGCCAGATACAAACTATTTCTTCTGATTGGGTGGTGCTCCATTATGCTCGACTATTGAAGTTGTTCAAATGTCATATCAATGTTGAAATATGCTCCTCTGTAAAGTCAATCAAATAAGTCATCAAGTACATGTTGAAGGGGAGTGATCAACCATTTTTTGGAGTTAGCAGAGCTGATGAAATTACATAGTACTTGACTGGCAGATACATTAGTCCATCAGAAGCAGTGGAATCAATCCTTGGATTTCCAATTCATAATAATAATAATAATAATAATAACTTTATTTATTATAATGTTGGCACGCTAATTACGCTAATTTCGCTAATTACGCCAATCCGGAGGAGGCGCTGTCCTGAACGGCTGCCTGTCCTGCAGCTGTCCGTTTTTTCCCCTTCTTTTTTATTATTTTTAGTTCGTTAAGTGTACAGTCAGGGGGTCTAAATCTTTTATGTGTGGGGGGGGGGGGGGGGGGGGGAAGGGCGAAACTGCTTTTCTAAGTCCCTACCTGGTCGGAGGGGTTGCCTTCCTCCGAGCAGCGTCTTCGACCTGTCCTCGCGGCCTACCAGCGGGTCCTGGAGCGACGTTTCCCTGAGGGGACCTGGCCAGAACATCGGCTTTGGCGGCGGCGCAGAACATCGGCTTTGGTGGCAGTGCAGCGCTGGAGCGCTATTGTGGAGCGGGCGATGCCTTTCCTGGGTCGCCGCGCTGGGACTCCAGTATGCTTGGTACCGCTGAGGAAAACATCGTGGAGCCGCGGTGCTGCGGAGCGGCCAGCTGCGACGTTGAACTTACATCTCGCCGAGATCACCAGTGTGCGGAGCTCCGTCTGGCGTGGTCTGTTGGCTTGGAAGCCGCGGTCTCCGGTGGGAAGGCGGCCGTTCCTGGCACCCCTAGCCGCTGGGGGTTCTCCCGACGCCGGAGCACCATCACCCGGCGAGAACATCGGGCGCCGTGGCGGCGACTGTGGAGGCCTCAATAGGCCCGACTTTGGGTGGACAAGAGGATGGGGACTGGACTTTGTGCCTTCCCCCACAGTGGGAATCACTGTGGGGGGATGTTTTTGTGTTGAACTTCTTTTTGAATGCTATGTTGTATTTTTATTAGTGTGCTGCAAGGACATCATAATTTCCCCTGAATAAGGGGATTAATAAAGTAATCAATCAATCAATCAATCAATCAATCAATCAATCAATCAAAGCACTTTAAACAACTGCAGTTGCCACAAAGTGCTGTATATGAGAACTCATGGACAAAAAGCTATTACAAACCATTAAAAACCGTAAAACGAAGGACTATAAAAAACACACTAAAAATTAAAAGACATTAAAAGCACTAAGAACAGGAGCAATGCCTCAGCCAGTGTCGAAAGCCAAAGAATAAAAATGTGCTTTTAGGGAGGATTTGAAGATGGACAGTGAGGGGGCCTGTCTGATGTGCAGCGGCAAGGTGTTCCAGAGTGCCGGAGCAGCAACAGAAAAGGCTCTATCCCCTCTGAGCTGTCGCTTAGACCTTGGTACCTCAAGGAGCAGCTGATCAGCTGACCTGAGGCACCGGGCAGGAGCATATAGGTGGAGCAGCTCAGAGAGGTAAGGCGGGGCGAGCCCATTCAACGATTTAAAAACAAATAAAATAATTTTGAAATGAACTCGAAAGTTCACTGGGAGCCAGTGAAGGGAGGCCAAAATTGGCGTAATGTGCTCCCTCTTTCGAGTTCCGGTCAAAAGGCGAGCGGCAGCATTTTGAACAAGCTGGAGACGAGCCAATGAAGCTCGTGCGACTCCAGAGTAGAGTGCGTTACAGTAACCCAGCCTAGATGTAATAAAGGCATGGATTACTGTTTCAAAACGCTGCCGCTCGAGAATGGGCTTCACCTTTGCCAGCTTCCTTAGGTGAAAGAAGCTGGGACTTAACCACCGCGCCTATTTGTTTATCTAGTTTAAAATCACCGTCCATCCTAAAACCCAGGTTCAAAATGGTTGGCTTTACAGACAATGCCAGTGGACCCAAGTCAACAAAGGGAGGTTCACGGCAGCCATTGGGGCCAAACAAAATCACCTCTGTCTTCTCTTCATTAAGTTCCAGAAAGTTTAAGGCCATCCAGGACTTAATGTCCTCAAGACAAGACAGAAGTGATTTTAGAGAATAGTCGTCTTCTTTCCTGAGTGGCATATATAACTGGCTAACATCTGCGTAAAAGTGAAAGGAGATGCCATGCCTTCTTAAAATTGAGCCCAGAGGAAGTAGGTATAAAGAGAAGAGCAGGGGCCCTAAAATTGAGCCCTGTGGAACCCCATATACCAAGGGAGTGGAGGAGGATTCAAAGCCAGCAAGGCTTACACGCATGGTTCTGTCTGCCAGATAGGACCTGAACCATCCCAGGGCACTGCCACAAATACCCCGTTGTCATTTGACTCCAGGTACATCTACCACAAGAGCAAGAGTCTTTATCAGAGTCAATGCTGTTCAGCAGGTGGACAATAATGATATGGTGAGAATTACTTTAACTGAATTCATGTAATTGTGTTCTCGAGATCCATTTGCAAGAAAGCTGTACTACGCTGATGTACACGGATTTTACACCGATTTTGGGAAGAGAGTAGTAGATTTTCCCAGTATTTTTTAAGCCAATGTTCTGGAATGAGTGTATAGCGTTTCTCCACTATACAATGTCCAATTTTCCTGAAGCTAGTCTTCAACATAGTCGAAGCAGTCGAAGGAGATCGAAGAAGGTCTTCTACATAATTGAAGGAGGTCTTCTACATATTCGTAGGAGGTTTTTAATTCTCCTAAACACTTCTAAACTCACAAATTAAGTCCCCGCAGTGGGACAGGCCCTTTTTGTTGTTCGACACGTCAGTTGATACCCTTTTGAGGTAATGGGGTCAACAGTACAGTTTGCATACAGCTGTGCAAGGCACTTTGGAAAAGATGCAGTTATCATGTATTAATATGAAAAACATTGAAACTGGCACTGCCTAAATGCTCAAATCATTAAATGAATTTAATGTGTGTCCAGTATTAGAAGAAACAAGATGTGACTCCACTACCTATCATTATGTAACTAAATGGTTCTGTGCTGATTTTTGGTATGCACATGTCCTAATCTTTGGGTTTGCTCTAAGTTTCTATTTATTATCCACTTTCATATAGAATGTCATGTGAAATAAACATCGTCTTCATTATGTATTTCTAATTGGCATGTAGCTATTTTTTTTAAAGTACATCCTATCAGGCAACTATTCAATTGTTCTCTTTGGTTCAACAAATGTTTGCAAAAAATACTTCCAACTGCGTTCTATCCTGAGAAAGTTCATGAGATTCCCCACTGTGGAAAACTAAAATTTGCTTTGATGTTTGGAATGATTGGCAGACTGGCACAGTATTTAACACAATTGTTTTTTGTTTAGTTAATCAAATGTTAAATATTCATATCTCTGGAGCATAACAAAATATAACTATAGTTTTGCAACAGCATTTTAATCTTACAAGTCCCCGTGACTTAAATAAAATGACATGTCTTTAAGCAACGATTAAATAAAAAGAACAGGAAAATCCATGCCAATTTTCAAGATTAAACTTATGATATCTATATATATAACAAAAACTCTCATCTTGTATGTATATATATGTGTTTGTATGTATATATATATTTGTATGTTCCCGAAATACAGTCAAAACGGTACACGACAGCGTAACAATTTTTGGGCTGTATACAAGTGACACACCACAGGCAAACAAGTTCAGAAAGAATATTAGACAATACAACTGACGTTATTCGTCATTCTTTCAACTGATGTTATTCGGTGCCAAGGCATGGATGGAATTCTTCAGTGATCATTCAAGGCCAGATTCATCATTACCTTGGTTTGTTGATGTCTGACAGACCAGCAAAGTTAATTCTTGCAGATCTATTGCTTGGACCCCCAAGATAGCATTGAATTGTGAATGGGTATACTGCGAAATGCTAGTATTCAAAGGGAAACTGTTCAAATGCTAAGACAAAACAACCCTTACATTACTTCACTTGAAATGGCAAAGGAAAGAATTAGAGGATTACCAGAGGCATCAATTGTCATTGATCCAGATCGTCGGCCAGCTTTTGAACAGGAAAGGCGATTTAACACACAAAATGAGGCTGAGGCAAGATCACGGCACATTGTCTTGAATGATGAGTTAAACAGGTACTTTGGATCCATCTTTACTACGGAGGACATAAACAATCTTCCTGATGTACTAGTGGCCAGATGATCTGGGGTGACGGAGGAACTGAACAAAATCCACATTAGCAGGAAATGGTGTTGGGTAGACTGATGGGACTGAAGGCTGATAAATCCCCACGGGCCTGATGGTCTGCAGACCAGGGTACTTAAGGAAATGGCTCTAGAAATCATGGATGCATTGGTGATAATTTTCCAATGTTCTATAGACTCAGGATCAGTTCCTGTGGATTGGAGGGTAGCTAATGTTATCCCACTTTTTAAGAAAGGCGGGAGAGAGATAACGAGGAATTATAGACCAGTTAGCCTGACATCGGTGGTGGGGAAGATGCTGGAGTCAATCATAAAAGATGAAATAGCGACACATTTGGATAGCAGTGACAGGATTGGTCCGAGTCAGCATGGATTTACGAAGGGGAAATCGTGCTGATTAATCTTCTGGAATTTTTTGTGGATGTTACTGGGAAAATGGACAAGGGAGAGCCAGTGGATATAGTGTACCTGGACTTTCAGAAAGCATTTGATAAGGTCCCACATAGGAGATTAGTGGGCAAAATTAAAGCACATGTTATTGGGGGCAGAGTGCTGACATGGATAGAAAATTGGTTGGCAGACAGGAAACAAAGAGTAGGGATTAACGGGTACCTTTCAGAATGGCAGGCAGTGACTGGTGGGGTACCGTAAGGCTCGGTGTTGGGACCGCAGATTTTTACAATATACATCAATGATTTAGATGAAGAGATTCAAAATAACCTTAGCAAATTTGCAGATGACACAAAGCTGGGTGGCAGTGTGAACTGTGAGGAGGATGCTATGAGAATGCAGGGTGACTTCGACAGGTTGGGAGAGTGGGAAGTTGCATGGCAGATGCAGTTTAATGGGGATAAATGTGAGGTTATCCACTTTGGTAGCAAAAACAGGAAGGCAGATTATTATCGAAATGGTGTCAATTTGAGAAAAGGAGAAGTACAATGGGATCTGGGGGTCCTTGTTGATCAGTCAATGAAAGTAAGCATGAAGGTACAGCAGGCAGTGAAGAAAGTGAATGGCATTTTGGCCTTCACAAAAAGAGTAGTTGAGTATAGGAGCAAAGTGGTCCTTCTGCAGTTGTATAGGGCCCTAGTGCCACACCTGGAGTATTGTGTGCAGTTTTGTTCCCTTAATTTGAGGAAGGACATTATTGTTATAGAGGGAGTGCAGCGCAGGTTTACAAGGTTAAATCTCGGAATGTCGGGACTGTCATATGCTGAGAGAATGGAGCAGCTGGGCTTGTATACTCTGGAAATTAGAAGGATGAGAGGGTATCTTATTGAAACATATAAGATTATTAAGGGTTTGGACATGCTAGAAACAGGAAACATGCTCGCGATGTTGGGGGAGTCCAGAACCATGGGCCGCTGTTTAAGAATAAGGGGTAAGCCATTTAGAACGGAGATGAGGAAAAAAAAATTCACACAGAGAGTTGTGAGTCTGTGGAATTCTCTGCCTCAGAGGGCGGTGGAGGCCGGTTCTCTGCATACTTTCAAGAGAGAGCTAGATAGGACTCTTAAAGATAGCGGAGTCAGGGGATATGGGGAGAAGGCAGGAATGTGCTACTGATTGGTGATGATCAGCCATGATCACATTGAATGGCAGTGCTGGCTCGTAGGGCCGAATGGCCTACTCCTGCACGTATTGTCTATTGTCTATTGGAACGATGTCAGGACAGCATGATGAATGTTTGGAAATATGGCAATGCTTCTCTCTTCATTACAATTACTTGAAATCCGAACTGGAGCAAATTCCGACAGCACCTCTTTCTGATTCAGCAGCCATGTGATAGACCAGACTTGATTGCAAGAATATTCTATCTAAAAAGAATGCTATTCATCAAGTACCTCACTGGACCAGATGGCCTCTTTGGGAACTGTATAGCTTTTGTCTCAACTGTGGGATATCAGAAGATAAGCCTGCCTCATCTGCTGTGGCTTGACGAAGCGAGTAAGCCAAGACCACAAGATTTTGACAGATTTGTGCAAGCTGAAATACCAGGCCCACAAGTAGATCCTGAGCTGCATGGATTGGTACTGAAGCACATGATTCATGGACCATACTGCGACAACACCTCTCCATGTTGGAAGAATGGAAGTTGCAGTGAGAGATTCCCAAAGCCATTTATCGAGAGGATGAGGTGTGGAGATGATTCAAATCCTCTGTACAGGAGAAAGTCTCCAGACCAGGGGTGCCTGCCAACAGTTTGTCTGTTTTTTTGTATATTTTTAAATTTGTACTATGTGGTAAAAGTCTGTGTAAATGTCCTCCGGTTTGTTTTATGTGGGGTGAGTGGGAGGTGGTCGGGGGAATCCTTTTTTCAGTTTATTACCTTGCCGGAGATGCGATTGTTTTACGAGTCGCATCTCCGGTCGCACTGCGGCCTGCCATCGATGGAGCTGGAGGCCTCCTCGGGCTGACATTGTGCCCCATCGCTGGGCATGGACTTAACATCAGAGCCGATCCCTTGCCTGGGATCACTCCAGCCTGCGGTCTTACCATCAAGGGCTCGCAGTCTCCGGAGAGGCTAGTCGGGAGCTCCAACGACGCAGATGCTTGACCAGCCCCGAAGCGGGGTCCGATCGCCGGCGCGGGGGAGCTGACATCCCCCTAATGCAGGATCTGATTGCCCAGATGCGGAGGGCCCGACCGCCGGCTACGGGAGTCAAGATCGTCCCGTCAACGGAAGGCTCGAGGCCCCCGACCACGGGAGAGCATGGAAGGGAAGAGATTTTAACTTTGTTTCGCCTTCCATCTCAGTGAGGAATGTGGAGGAGTCACTGTGGTGATGTTCATGTTAAAATTTATTTTGTTTGTTCTGTTGCTTTTTATTTGTATGACTGTCTTGGCAAATGAAATTCCTCGTATGTTGCAAAACATACTTGGCTAACAATGTATTATTGTGACTGATTGTGATTTCAGGGACATCAAGACATGCCAGATACGAACCATTTCTTCTGATTGGGTGGTGCGCCAACATGCTCGACTATTAAAGTTGTTCAAATGTCATATCAACGATGAAATATGCTCCTCTGTAAAGTTGATCAAATGTCATCAAGTACATCTTGAAGGGGAGTGATCAACCATTTTTTGGAGTTAACAGAGCTGATGAAATTACACAGTACTTGACTCGCAGATACATTGGTCCATCGGAAGCAGTGGGATCAATCTTTGGATTTCCAATTCATGACAGAGGCCCCGCTGTCATTTGACTCCAGGTACATCTACCACAAGAACAACAAGTCTTTATCAGAGTCTATGCTGTTCAGCAGGTGGACAATAATGATATGGCGAGAATAACTGAATTCATGGAATTGTGTTCCTGAGATCGATTTGCAAGAACACTGTACTACGCTGATGTACACCGATTTTACACATGGAACATTAGGAAATGGAAAAGAAGGATGGTTGGGTACAGAGTAGAAGATTTTCCTAGTATTTTTGAAGCCAACGTTCTGGAATGAATGTATACCGTTTCTCCAAGATGTGGTGACCTCTGATACTTGAGACTGCTTCTCCATCACGTCAAAGAGCCAGTATCCTTCGATTCATTGAAGACACATGATGGAGATATTCTTCCTTCCTTCAAAGACGTCTGCAGAGAAAGAGGTCTGTTGCAAACTGACGACCTTTGGCAACAAACAATGGAATATGCTGAGAGGACTCTCCAGTGCAATGAGTGATTTGTTTGTTGTTTTGCTAACGAATACTAACATGAACAATCCCCGACAATTATGGGATCGCTTCAAGAATTCAATGTCCAAAGATTACCTTCAAAGAGAACGGAGAACAGTGATCAAAATATCATGATTGATGAGAGGCATCATGATCAAGCTCTGTTGAATATTCAAGACAAGCTGGAGAATTACAACAAAACACTGCAATACTTTTGTTCAAAAGGGAACTGCAGATGCTGGAATATCGAAGGTACACAAAATTGCTGGGGAAACTCAGCGGGTGCAGCAGCATCTATGGAGCGAAGGAAATAGGCGACGTTTCGGGCCGAAACCCTTCTTCAGACTGATGGGGGGTGGGGGGGGGGAGAAAGAAGGAAAAGGGGAGGAGGAGGAGGAGCCCGAGGGCGGGCCCTCAACAACTTTACATTTGAATCCTCCCATTTCCTCCAAACACAAGGCGTAGCTATGGGCACACGCATGGGCCCCAGCTACGCCTGCCTCTTTGTCGGGTACGTTGAACAATCCTTGTTCGAGACGTACCAGGGCCCCATCCCCGACCTCTACCTCCGTTACATTGACGACTGCTTTGGGGCCACCTCCTGCTCCTACACACAACTGACTGACTTCATTCACTTCACCACCAACTTCCATCTGGCACTCCAATACACCTGGACGATTTCCGACACTTCCCTACCATTCCTTGACCTCACCATCTCCATCGCAGGGGACAGACTCCTGACCGACATACATTACAAACCCACTGACTCACATGGCTATCTGGACTACACGTCTTCCCACCCTGCCCCCTGTAAAGACTCCATCCCCTACTCCCAATTCCTCCGCCTACGCCGCATCTGTTCCCAGGATGAGACATTCCATACCAGGGCATCGGAAATGTCCTCGTTCTTCAGGGAACGGGGATTCCCCTCCGCCACCATAGATGAGGCTCACACCAGGGTCTCATCCATACCCCGTAACACTGCTCTCTCTCCCCATCCCCGCACTCGCAACAAGGGCAGAGTCCCTCTGGTCCTCACCTTTCACCCCACCAGCCGGCAAATACAACACATAATCCTCCGCCATTTCCGCCACCTCCAACGTGACCCCACCACTCACCACATCTTCCCATCTCCCCCCATGTCTGCCTTCCGCAAAGACCGCTCCCTCCGCAACTCCCTAGTCAATTCTTCCCTTCCCTCCCGCACCACCCCCTCCCCGGGCACTTTCCGTTGCAACCGCAAGAAATGCAACACCTGTCCCTTCACCTCCCCCCTCGACTCCATTCAAGGACCCAAGCAGTCGTTCCAGGTGCGACAAAGGTTCACCTGTATCTCCTCCAACCTCATCTACTGCATCCGCTGCTCTAGATGTCAGCTGATTGGGCGATCGTTTCGCCGAACACCTCTGCTCAGTCCGCAATAACCTACCTGAACTCCCGGTGGCTCAGCACTTCACCTCCCCCTCCCATTCCCAATCCGACCTCTCTGTCCTGGGTCTCCTCCATTGCCAGAGTGAGCAACAGCGGAAATTGGAGGAACAGCACCTCATATTCCGTCTGGGGACCTTGCGTCCGGATGGCATTAACATTGAATTCTCCCAATTTTGCTAGCCCTTGCTGTCTCCTCCCCTTCCTTAACCCTCTAGCTGTCTCCTCCCACCCTCCCATCCGCCCGCCCTCGGGCTCCTCCTCCTCCTCCCCTTTTCCTTCTTTCTCCCCCCCCCCCCCCCCCCCACCCCCCATCAGTCTGAAGAAGGGTTTCGGCCCGAAACATCGCCTATTCCCTTCGCTCCATAGATGCTGCCGCACCCGCTGAGTTTCCCCAGAAATTTTGTGTACACTGGAATACTTTTATTTGCCACGACCAAGAAATGGAAGAATGAACCTTGATGGTGGCAATCCAGAATTGCTGCATGAATTGCAATACAATAGACCTGAACAACAGCAATTTGTTAAAGAGAAGGAGCCTCTGCTGAATGCTGAGCAGAGTGTATGACCAGTTGTGCAACTGCTTGGAAAGGAATATTCCTTATATGTTTTTTATTGATTCACCTGCAGGAACAGGAAAGACATTTCTCACCAATTTGATCCTCTCCAAAGTTAGAGGTAAAGGTGATGTTACTTTTGCTGTAGCATCCTCTGGGATAGCAATTACATTAATGCCTGGTGGAAGAACTGCACATTCTTAATTTAAGATACGCATCCAAGTAACCGTGAATACATTGTGCAACATTGAGAAGAACTCTAACACGGCAGATTTGATCAGGAGTGAAACTCATTGTTTGGGATGAGTGCCCGATGATTAGGAGGGAGAGCTTTGAAGCAGTGGACAGAACTCTTCGAGATGTGTGTGACAGGAATGAGCCTTTTGGCGGAATTCTTACCATTTGTTGTGGCGATTTTCGACAACTTCGTCCTGTAGTGAAATAGGGAAATGATGCCTATGTTGAAAATTCCTGCATCAAAAAATCCTACTTGTGGAGAACTTTCACCAAATTTCAATCTGGAAGCAACGGTCACAGTTTCATAGTTTCACAATGAGTGTTCAGCTGGTGAGTATCGGGTAGAGAAGAGATTGTTTTATTTGGGAAGTAATGTAATTTTTGAAGATAGGCACAAAGTGCTAGAGTAACTCATTCGGTCAGGCAGCATCTCCGGAGATAAAAGATGAGTCCTTGAGGAGATTCACAGTGGAGCATGTAACATGTGTAGAAAGGAAATGCAAATGCTGGTTTATGCCGAAGATAGGCACAAAGTGCTGGAGAAACTCAGCGCATCAGGCAGCATCTCTGGAGAAAAAGGATGGGTGACGTTTCCGATCAAGAGCCTTCTTTAGGCTGTTGCTCCCTTACTCCAGCATCTTTGGTATAAACCAGCATGTGCAGTTCCTTTCTACACTTTTTGTTTGCTCCACTGCAAAATCTCCTCAATGTATTTTTGGAATTCTCTACCCAAGAAGGCTAATGGAACCTACTCATTGGGAATATTCAGCACAAAGCTCCATTGATTTTGGGATTAAAGAGAATAAGGAATCCGGGACTTAGATTAGTTAAGTGTCAAAGCTCAGTCACGATCCAGTTAATTGGAAAATAAGCTGGAAGGGGCCTAATGGTTTACTCTCAAATTTATTTCAATGTCATTAATATGTATGCATTCAAAACAGAAAATAGCTCACCCATGCATGTGTGAATCATGAAAGAAATTGCCTAGTTGACATTCTACAGTGGCATATTTGATTTGTTTAAATGTTATGAATTTTTTAAAGTGTAGCTCTGAATAAAGCAGAACTGCAGAACTTCAATTTTATGAACAAAATAAGAGAATATTTTATCGCCCCTTTGGTTCCTCCAATCATCTGCTTGCTGCCCACCCCATATAACCCTTGTTTGCTCTGACTCATTCTTGAATACAGTTCATGATTCAGTTTCCACAGCTCTCACAGTTACTTCCAAAGGTAAATAGCAATTTGAGGGAAGAAATTCCCCTTCATGTCGGTTTTAAAGGTTAACCCATTATTCTGACATAATGCTCTCTAGTTTTAGACTCCCTCAGCAGGAAATATATCTGCACAACTTCTACCCTGACAAGACTCATCAAAATCTTACTTATTGCAATTAAAACCTCTAGAAATCTTATAAACTCAAGAAAGTAAAGGCTCAATCTATTCAATCTTCGCTTTTGACAGTATTACATTACATTTGCCTTTCTAAGGGAAGTCTGAAGAAGGGTCTCGACCCGAAATACCACCATTCCTTTTCTCCAGAGATGTTGCCTGTCCCGCTATGATACTCCAGCTTTTTGTGCCTTTCTAATTACTTGTTTCAGGTGATGGATAGACACACTGTCTTGCCCTTTTATCACATGGCAGATCCTTTCCATCCAAGTGAAAGGTTAATTGTCCCTGGATCAGGTCTAAACTGTCACCTATTTATTAGCTGATACCCCTGCATAAATGGTGGGTATTTCAGCAAATGTATGCTTTACAATTGCTTGACTGTGGAGTCGGAAATTGTTGGAGAAATAATTAAAGTGTCCATTTTGGAACTGGCTGGAGAATCTCCTGAAAATTATGTGGACAAATGAAAACATTCAGTGTGGAACTGACAATATTTTCCAATATGATCTTAATTAATCATGACAGAAAGTGTTCAATAATCATAGAAACATAGAAACATAGAAATTAGGTGCAGGAGTAGGCCATTCGGTCCTTCGAGCCTGCACCACCATTCAATATGATCATGGCTGATCATCCAACTCAGTATCCCGTACCTGCCTTCTCTCCATACCCTCTGATCCCCTTAGCCACAAGGGCCACATCTAACTCCCTCTTAAATATAGCCAATGAACTGGCCTCGACTACCCTCTGTGGCAGAGAGTTCCAGAGATTCACTACTCTGTGTGAAAAATATCATCCATGATATTTTTTTCTCGTTTCTCTCCTACCTTGAGGAGTCACTATTTTGTTTGTAGCTGTTAAATAGTGAAACTTTCCAACACAATGGATGATTATTTCTTCCAACCTGCCAAACAATGGTGAAAAAATGTCTTATTATTCTAAAATCAATATGCAAAAGTAAGCAGACCTTGTAACGAAAGGAAGATTTTATTTCATATGCTTATTATTCGCAATAAAATGTGGTGTACCATACTTATGTAACTGTTCTGGATTCTGAGAATAAAGACATGAGATTGAAATGAGTCATACTCAAATATCAAACTCCTATAAGGTAAAAATGAAGAGTAAAAGATGATGACTGAAGAAAGGAGAAAAAACATATGACTATGAGTATTAACCTATAACATTCATAGAAAAAATAAGATGTTTACAAAACAAGGGAAGAAACATTTTTTTTTATCCTATCTATGGTTTATTGGCAATATGCTGAAATAAACTTAGCTGGACAGCTACACAAGAAATACAGCAAAAAATATCCCGGAAAACTACACTACAAAATACCTAAATAAAAAAAAATAACAACAATAAAGTGGCATATGGAGAAATAACGTCATCAAAGTACAACATGGTGTGTTCCCATGCACCATGTTGTTAATAATGCTGATACAAAGCTTCAAAAACTCTCCATGACAAAAGTAATATTTGATTTACAGAAGATGTTAACAGTGTGATAATGTTATCATAACCTCACTATAGAGATAAAGCAGAAGTCCCTTTGCCCAGCCTGAACTCATGTATTGGATATGCAGGTAATTTGATAGGTATCAGGCACAGTTGTCAAAGGTTACTGGGTAGGTTAAATGCACACCTGTGTGGTAGCATGATTGTGATTTCAAGGAGAGACATGACAGTTTGCCTTTCACTACCTGTTATATGCAATCTTTAATACTGAAGGAGATGATTTCCAAAACATTCTTTATTTTTGAAAATAAGTTTTTCTGTTCAGCCATGGTTCAGTGGGTCTCACAAAAATCTCCTTGTTTGATTGCAGCCTCTCTCTGTTCACCCATATTACTGCCCATGGATTCCCACTTCCTTATTATGCTTTCCCCCAAACATTCATCAGCCAACCGTAAGTTTCATAACAAGAGGATTTCAGTTTAGGAGTGAAAAGGTTCTTCTGCAGTTGTATAGGGCTCTGGTGAGACCACATCTGGAGTATTGTGTACAGTTTTGGTCTCCTAATTTGAGGAAGGACATCCTTGTGATTGAAGCAGTGCAGCGTAGGTTCACGAGATTGATCCCTGGGATGGCGGGACATCATATGAGGAAAGACTGAAAAGACTAGGCTTGTATTCACTGGAGTTTAGAAGGATGAGGGAGCATCTTATAGAAACATATAAAATTATAACAGGACTGGACAAACTAGATGCAGGAAAAATGTTCCCAATGTTGGGCGAGTCCAGAACCAGGGGCCACAGTCGGAGAATAAAGGGGAGGTCATTTAAGACTGAGGTGAGAAAAAACGTTTTAACCCAGAGAGTTGTGAATTTATGGAATTCCCTGCCACAGAGGGCAGTGGAGGCCAAATCACCAGATGGATTTAAGAGAGAGTTAGATAGAGCTCTAGTGGCTAGTGGAGTCAAGGGATATGGGGAGAAGGCAGGCATGGGTTATTGATCGGGGACAATCAGCCATGATCACAATGAATGGCGGTGCTGGCTCAAAAGGGAGGGGGGCCAATATCCTGGCGGGGAGGTTTGCAAAGGCTACTGGGGAGACTTTAAACTAATATGGTTGGGGGGAGGGACTCAAATTGGGAAAGCTAGCAGTCAGTGTGTGAGGCAGGAGGCAGAGAATGGTAGCACTCTGACCCAAAATGTAGGGGAGAGAGAAGAAAAAGACAATAAACAGAGAATAAGAGAGGGTGGGTTTCTTAAATGTGTATATTTTAATGCTATGAGCATTGTAAGAAAGGTGGATGAACTTAGAGCCTGGATTGACACCTGGAAGTATGATGTTGTGGTGATCAGTGAAACATGGTTGCAGGAGGGCTGTGATTGGAAACTAAATATTCCCGGATTTCATTGCTTCAGGTGTGATAGAATTGGAGGGGCAAGAGGTGGAGGTGTTGCATTGCTTATCAGGGAAGATATTACAGCAGTGCTTTGGCAGGATAGATTAGAGGGCTCGTCTAGGGAGGCTATTTGGGTGGAACTGAGAAATGGAAAGGTGTAGCAACACTTATAGGGGTATATTATAGACTGCCAAATGGGGAGCGAGAATTGGAAGAGCAAATATGTAAGGAGATTGCAGATATTAGTAGTAAGCACAAGGTAGTGATTGTGGGAGATTTCAATTTTCCACACATAGACTGGCAAACACATTCTGTAAATGGGCTGGATGGGTTGGAGTTTGTAAAATGTGTGCAGGATAGATTTTTGCAGAAATACATAGAAGTACCTACTAGAGAAGGGGCGGTGCTGGAAATGAGACGGGTCAGGTGGCAGAGGTATGCGTTTGGGAACAGTTCGGGACCAGTGATCACAATACCATTAGTTTCAATATAATTATGGAGAGGGTCAGAACTGGACCTAGGGTTGAGATTTTTGATTGGAGAAAGGCTAACTTTGAGGAGATGCGAAAGGATTTAAAATAAGTAAATTGGGACAGTTTGTTTTATGGGAAAGATGTGGAAGAGAAATGGAAGACATTTAAAGGTGAAATTTTAAGAGTACAGAATCTTTATGTCCCTGTTCGGTTGAAAGGAAATAGTGAAAATTGGAAAGAGCCATGGTTTGCAAGGGAAATTGGACACTTGGTTCGGAAAAAGAGAGAGATCTACAATAATTATAGGCAGCATGGAGTAAATGAGGTGCTTGAGGAGTATAAAGAATGTAAAAAGAATCTTAAGAAAGAAATTAGAAAAGCTAAAAGAAGATATGAGGTTGCTTTGGCAAGTAAGGTGAAAGTAAATCCAAAGGGTTTCTACAGCTATATTAATAGCAAAAGGATAACGAGGGATAAAATTGGTCCATTAGAGAGTCAGAGTGGACAGCTATCTGCAGAGCCAAAAGAGATGGGGGAGATATTGAACAATTTATTTTCTTCGGTATTCACCAAGGAAAAGGATATTGAATTATGTGAGGTAAGGGAAACAAGTAGAGTAGCTATGGAAACTATGAGATTCAAAGAAGAGGAAGTACTGACACTTTTGAGAAATATAAAAGTGGATAAGTCTCCAGGTCCGGACAGGATATTCCCTAGGACATTGAGGGAAGTTAGTGTAGAAATAGCAGGGGCTATGACAGAAATATTTCAAATGTCATTAGAAACGATAATAGTGCCGGAGGATTGGCGTACTGCGCATGTTGTTCCATTGTTTAAAAAGGGGTCTAAGAGTAAACCTAGCAATTATAGACCTGTTAGTTTGACGTCAGTGGTGGGCAAATTAATGGAAAGGATACTTAGAGATAATATATATAAGCATCTGGATAAACAGGGTCTGATTAGGAACAGTCAACATGGATTTGTGCCTGGAAGGTCATGTTTGACTAACCTTCTTGAATTTTTTGAAGAGGTTACTCGGGAAATTGAATGAATGAATGAAAACTTTATTGTCATTCAGATATACACCTAGACACAATGCACCTTGAACAAAATTTCGTTGCATTTGACTCTCCAAATCAGGTAATAGTAAAAGTGCTAGGTGCGTCCATAAAAATGCCTCATGTGCATGGTTCTGTAAAATAAAATATATATAAAATGTTTTTTTTAAAGTGTCGATATTTTAAAAGTTCTAGCCTCGGTTTTGTTGATTGTTCAGCAATCTTATGGCCTGGGGGATGAAGCTGTTGCAGAACCTGGTTGTCCCGCTCTTCATGCTGCGGTACCTCCTCCCAGAGTTAAGCAGTATAAACAGTCCAAATTGTGGGTGTGTGGGGGCTCTGGTAATGCCCTTAGCTCTAATCAGACAGCGCTTGTACCCCATGTCCATGATGGAAGGAAGAGAAGTCCCAATGATTTTTCCCGCTGTCCTCACCACTCTCTGAAGGCACTTCCAGTCCGCTGCTGTACAGCTGCCGCACCACGTAGAGATGCAGCTGGTCATGACCGACTCAATTGTGCTTCTGTAGAAAGTGGCGAGGATGGGAGGGTGGAAGTGTAAACTTCTCAACCTGCGGAGGAAGTACAACCGCTGCTGTGCCCGTTTTGCCAGAGATGTAATGTTTGTGGACCAGTTTATGGTGACCGTTATATGCACCCCCAGGAACTTGATGCTTTTCACCTGCTCCACTGCTAAGTTGTTGATGCATAGTGGAGTGTGACTGGGCTGAATTTTCCTTCTGAAATCGACGACAATCTCCTTGGTTTTGTTCACATTTAGGAGAAGGTTGTTCCTGCTGCACCAGCACACCAGCTGTTCCACCTCCTCTCTATATGCCTGGTCGTCGTTATTGCGGATGAGGCCCACTACTGTTGTGTCATCCGCGTATTTGATGATATGGTTAGTTGTGGACCTGGCGACACAGTCATGTGTCATCAATGTAAAGAGCAGCGGACTCAGGACACAGCCCTGAGGGGAGCCGGTGCTCAGTGTGATGACCGAGGAGGTGTTCTTCCCCACCCGCACAGACTGGGGACTTTCAGAAAGGAAATCCAGGATCCAGTTGCATAGTGTGGTATTGAATCCTAGGGGTGCCAGTTTGCTCACCAGATGCTGGGGGATTATCATATTGAATGCTGAGTTGAAGTCAACAAACAGCATCCGCACGTGGGTGTTCTTCTCCTCCAGGTGTTGTAGGCTCAGGTGGACTGCAGAGGAGATAGCATCCTCTGTGGAGCGGTTCGGGCGATAAGCAAACTGGAACGGGTCAAAACTGGAGGGGAGTTTAGAGACCATGTGCTGCTTAATAAGCCTCTCAAAGCACTTCATTATTATTGATAAGAGTGCTACGGGGCGGTAATCATTCAGGCAGGTTATTGTAGACTTTTTGGGAACTGGTATGATGGTGGCTGTCTTGAAACATGATGGAACAATGGCCTGGTTCAGGGAGATGTTAAAAATATCAGTCAGAACCAGGGCCAGCTGGTCGGCACATCCCCTAAGCAGACGCCCCGGTATGTTATCCGGTCAGGCTGCCTTTCGCTGGTCAATGCCCTCCAGGATTCTGCGGACTTCAGCAGTTTCAAAAGACAGTGTCTGTTCTCCTGGTTGTGGCTCTAATTTCCTCACTGTAGTGGTGTTCAGTGCCTCAAACCTGCCGAAATGATTATTTAGTTCATTTAGAAAGCCTGTGTCATCCTTACAAGACATCTGAGGGGCCTTGTAGTTTGTTATGGCCCGGATGCCTTCCCACATGTTCCTGGTGTTGGTATCATCCTGGAAGAAACCCTGGATTTTCTGTCCGTGGGCGCGCTTTGCTTTCCTAATTTCGCGGTTGAGGTTGGCTCTCACTGTTCTCAGAGCCCCCAAATCACCAGATTTAAAGGCCGCATTTCGTGCTTTCAGCATAGCACGCACCTCTGCAGTAATCCAAGGTTTGTGGTTGGCCCGGGTTGTGATGTTCCTGATGACAGTGACGTCCTCCATGCACTTCTGTATGTATCCCGACACTGACATGGCATACTCATCCACATTGATGTTTTGGTTGTGAGTGGCTGCTGTCCTGAACATGTCCCAGTCCGTGCACTCAAAGCAGTCCTGGAGTGCTTCTGTAGCTCCCTCAGACCAGACTCTAACCTGCTTCACAATGGGTTTCTCTCTGATCAGCAGGGGCTTATAGGCTGGGATGAGCATTACAGAGAGGTGGTCAGAGGAGCCGAGGTGAGGTCGGGGTACTGCTCTGAAAGCCTGCTTGATGTTACTGTAGACCCGGTCCAGCGTATTCTCTCCACGTGTAGCAAAGTCCACATATTGATGGAAATGAGGGAGGACAGTCTTCATGTTGGCCTGGTTAAAGTCCCCAGCAACAATGACAACGCCCTCTGGATGATTTCTTTGCAGCTCACTAATGGAACGGTAGAGAATACGCAGAGCCTCCTTAGTGTTGGCTGCGGGGGGGGGATGTATACAGCAGTAATGCTAACCACAGTAAATTCCCGTGGCAGATAGAATGGCCTGCATTTCACAGTCAAAAACTCTATATCCGGAGAGCAGTGGCTGGAAACAGCGGTAGCATTATTACACCAGCTGTTGTTTGTGTAGATGCACACACCCCACCCCGGGATTTACCAGTCAAAACAGTATCCCTGTCGAGCCGGAAAGTTGTTAGCCCCCCTAAGCTGACAGCCGCATCAGGTACAGATGGGTTTAGCCATGTCTCTGTCAAAACTATATGAGGGTAAAGCAGTGGATGTTGTATTTATGGACTTCAGTAAGGCCTTTGACAAGGTTCCTCACGGAAGGTTGGTTAAGAAGGTTCAATTGTTGGGTATTAATGGTGGAGTGGCAAGATGGATTCAACAGTGGCTGAATGGGAGATGCCAGAGAGTAATGGTGGATGGTTGTTTGTCAGGTTGGAGGCCAGTGACTAGTGGGGTGCCACAGGGATCTGTGTTGGGTCCACTGTTGTTTGTCATGTACATCAATGATCTGGATGATGGTGTGGTAAATTGGATTAGTAAGTATGCAGATGATACTAAGATAGGTGGGGTTGTGGATAATGAAATAGATTTTCAAAGTCTACAGAGAGATTTATGCCAGTTGGAAGAGTGGGCTGAAAGATGGCAGATGGAGTATAATGCTGATAAGTGTGAGGTGCTACATCTTGGCAGGACAAATCAAAACAGGACGTACATGGTAAATGGTAGGGAATTGAAGAATGCAGGTGAACAGAGGGATCTGGGAATAACTGTGCACAGTTCCCTGAAAGTGGAATCTCATGTAGATAGGGTTGTAAAGAAAGCTTTTGGTGTGCTGGCCTTTATAAATCAGAGCATTGAGTATAGAAGTTGGGATGTAATGTTAAAATTGTACAAGGCATTGGTGAGGCCAATTCTGGAGTATGGTGTACAATTTTGGTCGCCTAATTTAGGATGGATGTCAACAAAATAGAGAGAGTACAGAGGAGATTTACTAGAATGTTGCCTGGGTTTCAGCAACTAAGTTACAGAGAAAGGTTGAACAAGTTAGGGCTTTATTCTTTGGAGCGCAGAAGGTTAAGGGGGAACTTGATAGAGGTATTTAAAATGATGAGAGGGATAGACAGAGTTGACGTGGATAAGCTTTTCCCACTGAGAGTAGGGAAGATTCAAACAAGGGGACATGACTTGAGAATTAAGGGACAGAAGTTTAGGGGTAACATGAGGGGGAACTTCTTTACTCAGAGAGTGGTGGCAGTGTGGAATGAGCTTCCAGTGAAGGTGGTGGAGGCAGGTTCGTTTTTATCATTTAAAAATAAATTGGATAGTTATATGGACGGGAAAGGAATGGAGGGTTATGGTCTGAGTGCAGGTATATGGGACTACGGGAGAATACGCGTTCGGCACGGACTAGAAGAGTCGAGATGGCCTCTTTCCGTGCTGTAATTGTTATATGGTTATATGGTTATATGGTTAAAAGGCCGAATGGCCTCCTCCTGCACCTATTTTCTATGTTTCTATGTTTAAGTCAACGAGTAAACAGGGGAACATATTTTGAATAAAAATAAAGATAAAAGTGCTGAAGTAACTCAGGCAGCATCACTGGAGAACATGAATGTGATATTTCAGGTCAGGACCATTCTTTACAGACAGTCTGAAGATGGGAGAACGCTGGAAGAGATGTGGGGATAGGACAAAACCTGACAAGTGATAGGTGGATAGAGGTGAGTGGGAGGTTTAATTGGCTAATGGTTGGGCAAAGGCCAGAGATGAAAAGACATAAAGAGTAAAATAAGGAAAGAAGAGGTGCGAATTGTGAAGCCAGATGAAGGAATATAGGTGGAAGGGGCTGGGGAATGGGGGGGGGGGGGGGCGGGGGAGGAGAAATGGGTGGAATTCTAGGTGGGACACAGGGAAGTGGAGGACGGGAGGTAACAAGCGAGGGCTGGAGTTAGTTACAGTAGGTACAATTGGAGAATTCAATGTCATACAGTTGGGTTGTAAGCTACCTAAGAGGAATCTGAGATGCATGTGGCCTTACTCTGGCAATGTACGATGCCCAGAACAGAAAGATCAAAAGAAGGGGTGTTAAAATGATTAGCAACCTGAAGATCCAGCAGGCCTTGGCAGACCGAGCGCAAGTGTTTGGCGAAACAGTCTGCAAAGTCTATGTTGGTCTCATCGATGTAATGGGGGCCCCATTGGGAACACCAAATGTAATAGGGGAGGATAAAGTTAGTGCATGTGAATTTTTGTCTATCTGGAAGGACTGCTGGGGTCTCTGGATGGAAGTGAGGGAGAAGGTATAGAGACAGGTGTTACATTTCCTGCAGTTGCAGGGAATAATACTTATGGAGTGGATAGTTTTTGGATGAAAGGAAGAATAAACCAATGAGTAACAGAGGGAGCAGTCTCTGCAGAAGGCAGAAAGGGATGGGGATGGGAAGATGTTACTGCTCGTGAGATCACAATGAAGGTGGCAGAAATGTCGGAGAATGATGTGTTAAATGTGGAGGCTGCTGGGGTAAAAGATGACAGGGGGAACTCTATCCTTGTTCTGTCTGGGGAGGAATGATATGTAGAGCAGCACTATGGGACACAGAGGAGTGGGTAGGGGTTCCATCTATGACAACAGGGCGGAAACCACATTTATTAAAGAAAGACATCTCAGATGTCCTAGAATGAAAAACGTCATCTTAAGAGCAGACGCTGTGGTGACGAAGAAATTGAGTGGAGGATATTGTCTTTACAAAAGTCAGGGTGGGAGGAGGTGTCCAGATAACTGTGCGAGTTGGTGGGCTTGCAGTAGATGTCAGTTGATAGTCTGTTCTCTGTGATGGAGACAGAGAGATCAAGAAAGGGGACAGAGGTGTCACGAGTTTGTCCTAGTGAATTTGAGGGCAGGATGGCATTTGGTGGTAAAGTTAATGAAAGCAGCAAGTACTGCATGGGTGCATGAGACGTCCTTAATGCAGTCATGGAGGTAGAAGAGAAAGAGTTGGAGGAAGGTGCCAGCGAAACCAGGACTATTTGACATAACCAACTGTAATGCCACCCAGGCAACACAATCCTAGAGGTTTTGACGGTTACTAATTGGTTTCGGAATCAGAGACAACACAAACAAGGTAATAATCAGTGCAAGGTTTATTGTGGACCAAACATCTATATTTAACAACTGATACTTAACAACTTATACCTAACAACTTATACTTAATAACCCCCAGTCAGTGCCAGGTGGCTCCACCCGCACCACTGCTTGCAGTTCCCCCTTGACATGTATTACAGGCATTTTTATACCTAAAAGCCTGAGGATCTATCCTACACTAAAAACAACAGTTGAAACTATATTTTCAAACTAGTGATTCTCCTTTGTTACATAAACAAGTTATTTATCATAACAGGCATGAAGCCAGTCTCTATCTCTGGGAAGAAAAAAAGTTTATCTTGGTTAACCCGAAGGTGGCATTATGATAAGGTCTTTCTAAGTTAGCCTAATAAATCTTCCAAAATATCTTAATTTTCTTCTATGAAACATAGAAACATAGAAAATAGGTGTAGGAGTAGGCTGATTTTGGATGATCAGCCATGATCACATTGAATGGCGGTGCTGGCTCGAAGGGCCGAATGTCCTACTCCTGCGCTTATTGTCTATTGTCTATTGATATAATTGCGTCTGCATACCTTTCCCAAATGCCTGTTTATCAGGATCTGAATAATCATCCCCTTCCCCATATATCCCAGTCGCCAGTGCCTCCTTCCGCAAGCTCTGTACCCCCTCCTCCACCATACCCCACTACCTAGGATGATGGTTATCGCAATCTAATGGGAGAGGGATTTTTGTTTGACTGCTTTCTGTACCCTCTCGGCCAAATACTGTAGGCATTTTGCACCACAGGCTTCCTAAAATGTAAGTTAATATTGTGATGGCTACTCACATTCCCCAAACACCCCACCTCTTGGTCAGAGAGGTAAACGAGGCCCCCGCCAATGTCCCATAGTCTCAACAGCCAGGTGGAGAGAGAATCTCCTGGCTTCTGATGGAACCGATCAGCCTTTGCCAGCAATTCCTTCGGTGAGCAGGTACTATATTCTTCCCATCTCCTATCTCCCACTGCTCAGAGCCTACGTCACTGGGTATTTCCCCGGTGGTACATTCCTAGCTTGGACCACAGTATATGGGAGAGAGGGCCAGTCTGCAGTCTGGTCTTGAGATCCCGACAAGCATCATCATTGTGCCAAATATTCCTGTCCCATGTGTTGGGATTCCACCCCTTCCTTATCATAGGCCAGACCTTTATAGGGTCCGGTCTCCAATTCTTTTTATGTGCGACCTTCTCACGGTGGATCTGTGTCAATTTACACGCCATTTCTTCTGGTGTAATCTCGCTTGATCTTGTACTATTTCTGTTACTTCACCCAGTCATACACATCTCTACTTTGATTCCTCCAGTTCCCTTCATAAGTTATCTATTTTTTTCTTTCTCATCTTCTCGCTGCTGAATTACCTTGGCAAACAATCACATACTTTCCTCTTTACTCCCTTTTTCCTTTGATAGTCTGCTTCCCAGAATATGTGTGCTAGCTTAAATCCCATGTTTTCTCTCTTCCCACACACTCCGGACTCTGCCAGTACATTGGCAAAGGATATTAATCCCTCAGCATTGTCTGTCCAGCGGTATTGTTTTGACCTCCGGTGAATCAGGTTTCAGTTTCCGAAACATCAGCAGTCAAAACAAGATCCCGCCGACTACACCAAAATGTCATGGTACACACACAACACTTACTCTCGTGTTTCTGTCTGCGACTATTTGGTTTCAGAATCAGAGACCACACTAACACTATGGACACAGCATCTATACTTCATAATTTATACTTACTGTATGCCTGCTGGACCTCTGTTCATGGCAGCACTGTTTGCAGCATGGTTAGCAGTTTTCCCTTGGTACCCGTCATGACGCCGTCCAAGGAGGAAGTCCTGTGAGCTGTGTGTAACAAGCATTTTGATACATAAAAGCTCAAGCTTCAAACCTGATCTGTGAACAACAGTGAAATTTTGCTTTCAAACTAGCAATCCCCCTGAGTGTCATATAGAGTTATTTGTCTCCAGGCACTGAGCTAGTCTTTGATGTCTCCGGGAAGACAAAAGTTTGTCTAGTGACCCCGCAGGTGACCTCATGATTTATTGTTCCTTCTAATTTAGCCTAAGATTTCTTACGAAATAGCTAATTGTTCTTCTAAGCAACTGCTTGCTTGAATGCAGTGCTGATTGTGGATGATCAGCCATGATCACATTGAATGGCGGTGCTGGCTCGAGGGCCGAATGGCCTATTCCTGCACCTATTGTCTATTGTCTATTATCTATTGTTAATTTAGCAGAAAAGGATGCATATGACTGTTTGCTGAACAACTTCCACTTTAGCTAACAGTCTGTTTAACCCTTTCTGTCTAAGGAATCATGACTCAACATGTTACAACCCAAGCCTCTCCAAAAATGCAGGCATAGCTGGGGTCCATGCGAGTGCCTATGGCTACACCGTTTACTTGAAGTAAGTGAGATGCGTCAAAAGGGAAGTTATTCAGAGTGAAGGCAAGTTCTGCCAGGCAGATAAGGGTGTTAGAAGTGAATAATTGATTGGATCCCTATACAAGGAAGAACCAAAGGGGCTTGAGAATTTTCTGGTGGGGTATGGAGATGTAAAGGGACTGGACATTCATTATAAAGATGAGGAAATGGGAGAGCTTGAAGTGTTAGTGAGGTGTGTTGGATATAATTCAAAAAAGACTGGACAAGGGGGATAGAATGAAATCAAGGTATTTGGAGACAAGTTTTGAGGAGCAGGAGCAAGAACAGGAGCAGGAGCAGGCAGAAACAATAGGTCTGTCATATCAGTCTGTCTTTGGATTTTGGGAAGGAGATCGAAGCAGGCAGTATGGGGATGGGGAGTCATAATTTCGGAACCCATGGAGGGGAAGATCACAATAAAAACATTGATTAATTTGCTGTCCTTGTTGCTGGCTCAAAATGCAAAAAACTGGGTAGACACACGATTTTCTTGACAAATCCATGTCACATTAATCTATCCCTTTCTAAATGAAGGTTTATGGTGTTGATTCTGATAATTTGCCCAACACAGATGTTAAATTAATTAATTAATTTAATTTCATTCCCATCCTTTCCTTCCCTTCTACTGAAAACCTATTTGCATTTCTTTCCTTCCCAATTCTAATGAAGGTCACCAACCCAAAGCATTGACTGTTTCTCTTTCCAAAGATGCTGCCTGATTTGCTAAGTTTTTTCTAGCATTTCTGTTTTTGTTTCAGATTTCTAGCATCTCCATTTTGTTTTTACAATTTATGCCTGCATCTCTTTTAAAATAATGATACAACAGTAGGAGTCCTCCAACTCTTTTGTACTTCTGTAGCTACAAATGATTGAAAACAGTAGTCAGAGACATCAAAGGTTATTCTCGTCCTGGTCATTTATCCACTTACCCCTCTACGCAATTACGTTTACAATGTTTATCACATTCAATATTTCCTTCTGAATTACCTCAATAACAATATCAGAATATCAATATCTCTCATTTACAAAGACATCCTTTAGTTTTGAATATTGGCTGTCTTTTTGGTTCCTTCATTCTCTTGCACTTCATGTAAATTTAAAGCAATCTTGAATTTTTTATAAAGCATTTTGTATTCTAGATGGATGTTTTTGATGTTTTGTGTAGTTCCGCTCATTTTATTTGAGTTATTAATTGTTTTAACCTCCCTTCAATGATGCATAAAATAAATATACACACATGATGACTCTAAATGTGTTTTTTCCATTCAAGCTCCTAATGACCACACTTTAACCTATGTTTTTTATATACTGACCTTCCTAATATGCATATGCTCACGGATCACATTCACAATTTATCCCTCTTAACATTTATATCGCCTTTTTCTGAAATGTCCTCAGCAGATGTTTCCGAGCACTAACCCTACTTTAACCCGATTTACTAGGTTTTTTTACGGCTATGGTCTGCAGAAAACATGATCCTATAAAGGTGCCATTTGTTAGACTATTCCTTCACAAAAGTATGGAGACTGTTTTTATCTCAATAACAGGATTATTCAGACATATGCAGTGTTAACTTGAGATGGGATTTTAAAGAGATTTTTTAACTCATACCTGACCATTTTGTCCGTTGGTGTCCTAAGGGAAAACAAGCTGCTTTGTGTGCTTTCTTCCAGTCCCATTTACTGTTGTTCTCATGAGCTTTCCAATGAGCTCCCCTTCCCCATCACCATTCAAAGTCTAAGGACAGGTAACCAGCAACATTGGGTTGCCTGCCAACCATGGTGGAATGGATCCAACATTTAATATATATATATTTTTTAAATATGGCATGTTGAACATCCTCACCATGCACCATTGGACTAGATATGTACAACACAAGAGGTGATGGCTTAGCAGTAAGACAGAACACTTATATACATGATTAATTTTCAAGATCCTGGTACAGCCTGTGTGTTCCAGTCAGTGTCATTGTTGTGAAGTAGGGAAACCACATGGGTCCCTTTCTCAACAGGCTGACACTGTTACACATGGATAAATACAAGATGTCAATACAAACAGATACAGCACGGAAAACAATGTGAAATCAAAACAGAGAGTAGTGGAAATACTCCGCAACTTAGACAGCATCTATGTTGAGAGAAACAGTTAACATTTCCGTTCAAAAACCCTTCATTAAGATACATGGACCATTCCATAGTCCATAGAGCAGTCTGATAGAGCTCTAGGGGCTAGTGGAATCAAGGGATATGGGGAGAAGGCAGGCATGGGTTACTGATTGTGGATGATCAGTCATGATCACCATGAATGGCGGTGCAGGTTCGAAGGGCCAAATGGCCTCCTCCTGCACCTATTTTCTATGTTTCTATGTTTCTATATTTCCTTAATTCTAATTCATGTTTTGCAATTGATTAATTTTGGAATACATTTTGGAATAAATTATTGATTTATTTAGTGGTGCTTGCTCATTACGCATTGTAGTGTTTTCATATTGGATAATAAATGTCAGCCAATTGCCATTTTCACAAATCGATGGATGTTTTGTGATTTCTCAATCCTATATTTTTTTAACATGAAAAATATTTTTGTATTGTGGAACTGTGAAATATGTATCCTATTTGGTAGTGGTATTGCTATTGTTTTATTATTGTCGCATATACCAAGATAGAGGGAAAAGTTTTGTTTTGCATGCTCTCCAGGCAAATCCTACCTTGAGTACAATTAATGTATACACACAAAGTGTGCAGGAAGGAACTGCAGATGCTGGTTTAAACTAAAGATAGACACAACATGCTGGAGTAACTCAGTGGGACAGGCAGTATCTCTGGAGAGAAGAATGGGTGATGTTTCAGAGCGTTAGGAAGGGGGAAGGATGGAGAGAAGGGGAAAGCAAGGGTGTCGGATAACTGGGAAGGGGGAGGGATGGAGAGAGGTGGAAAGCGAAGGTTTCCTCCCCCTTCCTGTTTCTCTGACCAGTCTGACTATCTCCAAGTACATTTTATCTGTTTGCTTTGTTGTTAACTTATCCCAGCTAGCAATGATCTGTTCTACATTTTCCTCGATCTCCATCCCCTTTATCCTGGTTTCACACCTTACACTTCCTTATCGATGTATATCCCTCTCCCCTGACAGCAGTCTGAAGAAGGGTCTCGACCATTAACGTCACCCATTCCTTCTCTCAAGGGATGCTGCCTGGCCTGCTGAGTTACTACAGCATTTTGTGTCTATCCCATGGACAAATACCAATGATCATCAAACTGGAATGTGAGGTAAAATTCATCTACACACACAACTATGACACACACTGAAGGAACTCACTCATTCACATCTGGAAACATCAGCCAAGTAACTAAAATAATAAGCGAGCAGAAACAACTGGAGCTACAACCATTTGAATACACCGATCACAAACTACAGGATTTGGAACATGATATAGACCCGGACAATAATTTTTACTCCAACTCTAACGACAATAATATCTGCTGCTACTACACTGATGAACAGTATAATCAGAACATTAAATCAAAAGGCAAATTATCGATTATCCACTTCAACAGCAGGAGCCTCTATGCGAATTTCAATAACATCAAAGAGTATTTACACAAATTTTCACAACCATTCAACGTTATTGCAATATCTGAAACATGCATCAATCAGGAAAAAGGAATCGACTTCGAGCTGGATGGATACGACCTTAATTACATTAACAGAAAAAATAAGGGTGGAGGAGAGGTAGCATTATATGTGGACACAACTTTGAACTATAGGGTATTAGATAATATGACAACTGTGGTTGACAATCTGCAGGAATGCATAACTACAGAAATATTCAACGGTAGAAATAAAAATGTCATCATTAGCTGCATATATAGGGTCAAGTATTGAAATCTTCAGGGGCTGGATGGAGAGTATGTTTTCAATAACAAGTAGCAAATCAGTTTTTTTATGTGGAGATTTCAATATCGACCTACTAAATCCTAACCAACACAACCTTACAGAAGACTTTGTCAACACAATGTACAGTATGAGTCTATTTCCCAAAATCACCAGACCCAGTAGAATTACTTCCCATTGTGCTACACTCATTGACAATATATTCAACAATGACATTGAAAACAAAACAGTAAGTGGATTATTAATCAACGATATAAGTGACCACTTGCCAGTTTTCATAGTTGATGATTACATCCACAGGAACAACAAACCATACAAACTAACAGAATATAGACGAGTGAGATCGGAGGAAGCTATCAATGCACTAAAAAAGGACTTAATGGCACAAAACTGGGACATAATATACCAAAAAAAGAGACATTGACAGTGCTTATGAAACATTTATTACTATGTTTAAGTCACTATATGATTAAAACTGTCCAATCAAAGAATATAACAGAAAACCAATAAATACTAAATGTCCATGGATTACAAAGGGATTACAAAATGCCTGCAAAAAAAAAGCACTATACAGAGATTTTATAAGACAGAGAACTAAAGATACAGAAAATAAATATAAAATTTACAAAAATAAGTTAACTTATATTATAAGAACAAGCAAGAAAGATTATTATAAGAACATATTAGATGATAACAAAAACAACATAAAAAGAATATGGAGTATACTTAATAGTATTATCAGAAATGGCCCGGGGAAAACAAACTACCCGAAGTATTTTATTGATAAGGACAATGAAAATTATAATATGGAGGATGTAGCTAATAGCTTTAATAATTTTTTTGTAAATGTTGGACCAGACCTGGCAAAACAAATCCCTGATCCAGGGACATCTGGAGAAACTCCTGAGAATTTATTGGAGAGAAATCCCTGCTCTATGTTTCTTATGGCAGTAGATGAAAAAGAACTGTTGGACATTGTTAAAACATATATAAACAAAATGTCTACTGATTTCAACGATATTGACATGTCGTTAGTTAAGATGGTCATTGAGGGGATTTCCAAACCTCTAACATTCATCTGTAATTTATCTTTCCTAACTGGTACTTTTCCAATCAAAATGAAAATAGCAAAAGTCATACCAATATACAAAACTGGGAACAAGCATCATTTCACAAACTACAGACCTGTTTCTTTACTCCCTCAATTCTCCAAAATACTAGAAAAAATGTTCAACAATAGACTAGACATATTTGTAGAAAAGCATAAACTAATCACTGAAAGTCAATATGGATTCAGATCAAACAGATCAACATCACTTGCAATAATAGAATCAATTGAAGATATCACAAACGCTATTGACAATAAACTATATGCAGCTGGGATATTTATTGATATAAAGAAAGCATTTGATACGATCAATCATGATATTTTATTAAAAAAATTAGAAAGGTATGGCATCAGAGGTCTAGTACTGGATTGGATAAAAAGCTATTTAAGTAACGGGCAACAGTTTGTGAAGCTGGGCAGCTACAGTTCTACATGTTTGGACATTGCTTGTGGTGTCCCCCAGGGGTCAGTGTTGGGTCCAAAACTATTCATCATGTATATACACGACATTTGTAATGTGTCCAATGCAGACGACACAAATATTTTTTGTTCTGGGGAGAATTTAAAACAACTACTGGACAAAATAACAAAAGAAATGGGCAAACTGAAAACATGGTTTGACAGGAACAAAATATCATTAAACTTGAGCAAAACCAAAATAATGTTATTTGGTAATTGCAGAACAAATACACAAGCAAATATAAAGATAAATGGAGTTGAAATTGAACGAGTTCATGAAAATAAATTTCTTGGGGTTATAATGGATGATAGAATCGGCTGGAAATCACACATTAAACATGTACAATCCAAACTGTCAAAAAGCATTTCTGTATTACACAAAGTTAAGCAGGTTCTAGATCACAAATCACTCCGCATTCTCTACTGTTCACTAATCTTACCCTATTTAAATTACTGTGCAGAAGTCTGGGGCAATAACTATAAAAGTTTGCTACATTCATTAGCTATTCTGCAAAAAAGAGCAATACGTATTATTCACAATGTCAGGTATCTGGGTCACACTAATCCATTATTCTTACAGTCAAAATTATTAAAAATTAGAAGATTTGGTTGCATTTAAAACAGCACAGATAATGTTAAGGGCCAAAAATAAAAACTTACCTGGAAATATACAAAAATTATTCAATGAGCGAGTGGGGGGTTATAATTTAAGAAGAATATTTAATTTTAAGGTACAAAGAGTCCACACGACCAGAAAAACTTTTTGTATTTCGGTCTGTGGAGTAGGATTGTGGAACAGTTTGAATGTGGAGTTAAAGCAATGTCCAAACATAAACCAGTTCAAAATGACATACAAAAAACTTTTTTTCACAAGGTACAGGGATGAAGGGGATGGTTGACAAACAGGGGATAATGTTTATATATTATTTTATTTATTATTTATTTATGTTTTTTGGTTACTTCATACATATTACTTGTATGTGTATATCAGTTGTATGTATATATATGTCTGTATGCATCTCTAAAAATTGTCTGGGGTATTATTATTATTAATTAATTAATTATTAAATATGGAAGAAGGGTTTAGGGAGAAGGGGTGAGATTAAATAAGTTATTCTTCTTCTCACTCCTTTTCGAGCTTGTAAAGAAAAAGTGTTGGACATTTAAATTTTGCTTTATGCTTTTCATTGCTTTGCAAATATTGCCTGGAATGTCCAATTGGTTGACTGTTTCGATTTTGTTGTTGTTATTTATTCCTATTTATGTCTTTACTTGTTCGGAACAAATAAACAAATCAAATCAAATCAAATCAGGTAGTAGGGACAGCAGTTCATCATTAGATATTCTTCTTCTGGGAAGCAGGCTTTCACCAAGAGCACCACGTCTGAGCACCACAAAGTGTTGATTAGAAAGCAGATTTCTCCATCCTTGCCCAAGGACATCATCTAGTCCATCTGGTGAATTGAGAATCTCTTGTGTTGTACAGCACAGGCAGTTAAACCATGCATTTCTGAGCTGATCCATGCAAGGTTTATAAGGTAAATTGACACAAGATGTCAATACAAATAGATACAGCACGGAAAGCTGTATCTCACCACAGCAAAAATATAATGAACAAGTGTAGTTATTTTAGGTCAAATGAAGATTAACTAGATCAAATTTAAACTGAAGAAAAATGATATAGAAAAGTGAAAGAAGTCTATCAGAAGCATTTACAAGAGGCACTGCCTCAGAAGGCAGCATCTATTATCAGAGATCCAACCGCTCAGGCCATGCCCTCTTTTTGCTGTTACCATTGGGCAGGAGGTATAAATGCCTGAAGTCCCACACCACGAAGTTCAGGAACAGCTACTTTCTTACAATTATCAACCAACCCACACAACCCTAATTCTTTTCAGCAATGGGATACCTCAAACCACTTTTTGAAATACCATGGGGTTGTTTTCTAACAGTGCATTGCACTGATGTCTTGTTTTTGAAGCCGTTTTTATTTATGTTCAAGATGTATGTAAGGTTTATGTATGTTTTTTTGGACAATATCAGAATCTATGTGCCTGCGATGCTGTTAGAGGCAAGATTTTTATTGTTTCCTTTACCTCATTGTATTTGTGCAAATGACAATAAACTCAATTTGACTTGACTTGAAAGATGAATAAAGTAGGTTTGGAAATTAAGTGTAGAAGTAGCATAACTACTTAAAGAAAGTCGACACAAAATACTGGAGTAACTCAGCGGGACGGGCAGCATCTCCGAAGAGAAGGAATGGGTGATGTTTCGGGTCGAGACCCTTCTTCTGACCGATGTCAGGGGAGTGGCAGGACTGAGATAGAATGTAGTCAGAGACAGTAAGACTGGTGGGAGAACTGGAAAGGGGGAGGGGATGGAGAGAGAGGGAAAGCAAGGGCTACTTGAAGTTAGAGAAGAGAATGTTCATACCGCTGGCTACAGAAGTAGCTTACCACCACCGAGTGCGACTGAGGAGTGAATGAATAATGCGATGTAAAGCGCCTTGAGTATTAGAAAGGCGCTATATAAATCCCATCCATTATTATTATTATTAAGCTACCCAAAATAAATATGAGGTGCAGTTCCTCCAATTTACACTGGGCCTCATTCTGACAATGGAGGAGGCCCAGGACAGAAAGGTCAGATTGGGAATGGGGGGGGGGGGGGGGGGGGCGGTTAAACTGCTGAGCAACTGTAATATCAGGTAGGTTAAGGCATACTGAGCAGAGATGAAATGATTGCCGAGCCTGCGTTTGGTCTCGCCGATATACAGGAGTTGACACCTGGAACAGCGGATATAGATGAGGTTGGAGGAGGTGCAAGTGAACCTCTGCCTCACCTGAAAAGACTGTTGGGGTCCTTGAATGGAGTCGAGGGAGGAGGTAAAGGGAAAGGTGTTGTATCTCCTGCGGTTGCAGGGGACAGTACCTGGGGACAGGGTGGTTAGGGTGGGAAGGGACGAGTTAACCAGGGAGTTGCGGAGGGAACGGTCTCTGCGGAAAGCAGAAAGGGTGGAGATGGGAAGATGTGGCCAGCTGTGGGATCCTTTTGGAGGTGGCGAAAATGTTGGAGGATTGTATGCTGTATGCGACGGCTGATGGGGTGGAAGGTGAGGACAAGGGGGACTCTGTCCTTGTTACGAATGGGGTTTCTCTGTGGAAAGCAGAAAGGGGTGGAGATGTGAAGCTACTAACTATTTAAAGATTCCTTGGTATTTTTTTTCTGATAAATGTGATGTGCCCTATAATTTTGTTTACAGTGTGCTGCAGAGCTTTCTTGCACTTTCTAGCTGTATATTCAGGTAAGTAATTTTTAAACGTTTATAATTTGAGTAGTACGCTACTGAAGTAGTAATCCGTATATAATGGTCCATTTACCTATTTGTTCCTGAATACAACTGATTCAATACAAGCAGCGTAAGAGGAAATAATTTTGTTACCAGAAGAATCAGGCATATAGTAAATCTCTTAAATGACCATTTATGTATGGGGTCGAAAGCATGTTCCTGTTGCAGTTATACGTTATCTCTCTTGAAATTTATATCAATATTGTAGGCTCTTTCAACTTAGAATATGTGGGTTGCCTCTTACATAGGTTACTTTTGTGAAGGTCAACATCATTGAAATTCTGAGTACATGCCCTGATTATTACATTATTTTATCAGATGAAGCTAATACACTATTGGGGCATATGATTAATACAACTGTAGTTCAGTTCAGTAACCCTTGGTTTAGAATTTTTTGTCTTTTACTTCAAAATCCCTGAGGTCATAGCTATATAAAATATTTTTCCTTACAAGAAATGATCGAGGCAGTGCAGAAAGATGTATTTAACTGTAATCAGGAATATTCAACATGCATTGGGAAATGAATGAATTGTGTAAGATTTAGGAGAAAATAGTTGTGTAATATATGGAATTTCTCCTAAATTAATTTGAAACAGGTGATATTTTGAACAAATTAATTTTCCAGATTGCGCTGGGAATGAAAGCAGTGAGTGTGCTGCCCTGCACATATTGCTGTTGCTGCAGTTTCCTTGGCAATGTCATTGACTGCAACATAGGTCACACGTCCATGCTCAGTAAACAGGTGTAAGGTTCTGATATAAAGTTAACTAAGGTTGGCAAACGCTTTTAGCAGTCTGCTTGTATTTATCACCTGGCTGTCCACTTCAGTACCCAGAACAATTTAAATATTCTGCTGTATTTGTGCATTTTACTCACATAATCCATTAGCTGCTGCAAAACCCTACATTGTCCGGTGAAACTGAAATTCTCCACTTTATGCTTGTATCAAAAATATTTCACATACTTAGTTGAAATTGGTAAGGATTAATAAAGGTTGCAGATGTGTATCACTTTATAGCCAATGCACCTCTTCAGGCAAATGGATTGCAAAGTCAAATTGAGTATCTTCTTGAATTAATAATATTGACCTGATCACTCAGTCAGAGCAATGACTTGAGTATGATCAGATGAAAATGTTTCATTGCCATTTTTCAATACAATATTCAAAAGCAGCAATTGTATCAACAGCCACACGTCTTTGTGAATGAACTGTCACCGGAGGTAAAGATATCTAAGCCAATGTGACTCCGTGGTTAGTTCATAGAGTTCACCGAGTGAATAACTGAGTCAAGCAAACCAGGAAGATCTGGGATTGATGCCCAATTTATATGCCTTTGAACATGCAAGCTCAAAAGTTATAAGTTATGGAATTTGTAAGTTTGGCCAACAGAACAAAATATTATAGGCCAGTGGACAGGAAGGCAGGTAAAAGGTGCAAAGTGGTGCTCATAATGTATCCCAGGAAACAAAGCAGGAAATGAAGATATGAGGTATATGAAAAGATGCTGAAAATTTTATATAAGCATGGAGATTGAAAGTGCTGGAATGATAAGTAAAGCTACAAAATATCCAGCAATTACATTTTAGGGCAGGCAATACAAAAAAATCTCTATCTGAAAGGATGAGTTGAGTAGGTTTGTGTGCCTCAGTGTTGAGCATTTTAAAGCTTCTACTGCGATAATGATAAAGCAGTGCACTATCATTATGAAGAGATATCTGTGCTGCTGGGTATTCAACTAAATTTGAGACCGAACACCTCCGCTCAGTCCGCAATAACCTACCTGAACTCCCGGTGGCTCAGCACTTCAACTCCCCCTCCCATTCCCAATCCGACCTCTCTGTCCTGGGTCTCCTCCATTGCCAGAGTGAGCAACACCGGAAATTGGAGGAACAGCACCTCATATTCCGCCTGGGTTGCTTGCGTCCGGATGGCATGAACGTTGAATTCTCCCAGTTTTGCTAGCCCTTGCTGCCTCCTCCCCTTCCTTAACCCTCGAGCTGTCTCCTCCCATCCCCCCCGCCCTCGGGCTCCTCCTCCTCCCTTTTTCCTTCCTTCTCCCCCCAGCCCCCCATCAGTCTGAAGAAGGGTTTCGGCCCGAAACGTCACCTATTTCCTTCGCTCCATAGATGCTGCTGCACCCGCTGAGTTTCTTCAGCATTTCTGTGTACCTACTGATTGTGGATGATCAGCCATGATCATATTGAATGGCGGTGCTGGCTCGAAGGACCGAATAGCCTACTGCACCTATTGTCTATGTATCTATGTAACATGGGATTTAATAGCGGGGTTTAAGGATGTTAATCTTTGATAATATGAAATGGAAACACAATTTTATTGATTAGAGAGTTCAAGTCAATGTTTATTGATTTACAATTACAGTATAGGGAGATCGATGAAATAGCTTAGGAGAATCACTTCAATTGAAACATATTGTTTCATCATAAGAAATAGATGTAGAGGAAAATTAAATAATAGAATTGACAGAGGCTGAAGTTAAAAGATCATAATATTTTTAAATTTAATACACACCAAGCAGGGAAAGCAGAACTGTTTGTTCCTGTTCCATAAAACTCATACAGACTTGATTTCCTGTGGCCATCCTCCTCCCACCCTTTCCTCCCAACATCACTTAGCTGATCGAATTTGTTAATAATGTTGTCCAAAATGGTCCACTGATAGAATGACAAAACCTGTGCAATCCTGAAAATCAGTCATGCACAAAACTCATTTAATGTGAAATGGAACATTCAAATCACTCTAAAAGTTGCTGGATTGCAGCCATTAAGACTAATGGGCCTGTCCCACTTAGTCAAATTTTCAGCAGACTGCCGGCGACTGTCAAGTTGGCGGCAGTCGCCTAAAAAACAGGGAACTGGAAAGGCGACTGTCAGAGTGAATCACACACACAAACACATCGCTTCCTTCACCAGCCCGTGTGAATGTTTTAGCCAGCGCTACCCCCGCTTGCCCTGTCAAAAAATTCACACGGTTCAAAGCCAAGGTGATACAGACACACACTGCGATGAACAGGAAGGTTGGCGCTGGAAAAAGACGGCTAAAGCACATTGTACGGTAAGTTTTTTTAAAGAGGAGGGGAGAGGGAGTGGAGAGGTGGGAGAAGGAGTGGAGACAACTTTTAAGAAGCCCGAGATACACGTCTGTAAAGCTTGGCGTTTAACATTACTGGTCGGTTATCCTTGGTTCTGAAAACTACTGCTTACCTTTTTTTTCCCAATGAGCCAAGGAAATTCACTGGTCAGCACCGGCTCAAACCTACGAGAACCTCCGAGAACTTTCAACCTCCTGGCAACCCACTAGGACCTCCCGCCGACCCACCAACGACTCAAGAATTCTCGCTACTCTCCATGGCGGCTTAATTCTAGTCGCCGCAAATTTTTCAACATGTTGAAAAATTCACGGCGACCATAATGAGGCTGCGACTAGATCCCAGAATGCAGGAACTCCTCACGACCATGAAAGCGACTCCCCAGCAACCATCCGCGGATGAGTGGCGAACATGTGATGACTGCATAATCTCCTGCAGTCGCCTAAAAAGTCACCTAACTGGTACAAGCCCATCACCTTAATCTTTATCCATACCATATATATAATGTAGTTCAAACCAGAAAACAAGGGGAAAAAAGCATAGTTCAACATTCAGAGCTGGTCTTATTTGACCTGACAGGATCAAAACAATTGAGAGGATAGATGCCTACAATTTGAGAGCATAGTGTTATTTTTTGACACAATGCAAACAAAGGTTGATCATTTCAGTAATTCCTGTGATTTTCACTATCACTTCAGGAATTATGTGTTTTCTGTATTTAGGAAGGAACTGCAGAAGCTGGAGTAACTCAGCGGGACAGGCAGCATCTCTGGAGAGAAGGAATGGGTGACGTTTCAGGTCTAGACCCTTCTTCAGGGTGATTATGTTTCATGTGCACAGAATAATATGTTCTGTAGACAATGGGTGATGCTGGTTCAAACTGCAATTGCCGTTAGAGAGTAACAACATAATCAGACATTCAGAGTGATACTTTGTCTTTTTAAATATCCTTTAAAGTGCAACTCACATTTCTTACTCTACAACATATAATCCTCCGGCATTTTTGCCACCTCCAACGGGATCCCACCACTGACCACATCTTCCCAACTCCTCCCCTTTCTGCTTTCTGCAGAGACCATTCCCTCCGTAACTCCCAGGTCAATTCGTCCCTTCCCACGCAAACCCTGGTACTTTCCCTTGCAACCGCAGGAAATGCTACACTTGCCGCTTTACCTCTGTCCTTGACTCCATCCAAGGACCCAAGCAGCCTTTCCAGGTGAGGCAGAGGTTCACCTGCACCTCCTCGAACCTCATCTATTGCATCCGCTCTTCCAGGTGTCAACTGCTCTACATCGGTGAGACCAAGCGCAGGCTTGGCGATCGCTTCGCCCAACACCTCCACTCAGTTCGCAATAACCAACCTGATCTCCCGATGGCTCAGCACTTCAACTCTCCCTCCCATTCCGAACCCGACCTTTCTGTCCTGGGCCTCATCCATGACCAGAGTGAGTCCCACCGCAAATTGGAAGAACAGCACCTCTTATTTCGCTTGGGTAGTTTACACCCCTGCATTATGAGCATTGACTTCTCCAATTTCAGGTAGTCCTTGCTTTCTCCTTCCTCCCCCTCCCCAGCTCTCCCACAGCCTACTGTCTCCGCCTCTTCCTTTTTTTTTTCCAACCCCCCCCCCCCCCCGACATCGGTCTGAAGAAGGGTCTCGACCCGAAACGTTGCCTATTCCTTCACTCCATAGATGCTGCCTCACCCGCTGAGTTTCTCCAGCTTTTTTGTCTATCTTCGATTTTTCCAGCATCTGCAGTTCTTTCTTAAACATTAAATGTTATTTGTTATTTTCTTTATCACATATCTGTACACTGTGAATGGCTCGCTTGTAACAATGTATTGTCTTTTTGCTGGCTGGTTAGCATGCAACAAAAACTTTTGACTGTACCTCGGCAGATGGGACAATAAAGTAAAGTAAAGTAAAGTAAAGTAAACTAAACTATACTAAACTGATGTTCTGCATTTCAGAATGAGATTTTCTCTACTTTTCCTTTGATGAAGGGTTGAGGTAGAGTGAGCCAGCATTGATGGTTTATCCAGAGTTCAGACAGAGTTCAGCACATGGTGATTCACCAACTACATCCTTCCCCAGCTAAGCCTTACTACAGGGGATGCTGAATCATCCAACATCCTGATATATTTAGTTGGGTCATGATACTTGTTGCACTGCTGCTTAATGTTCAAATGCTTCTGTGAAGAAGTTAACCATTCCTGATTGTGGATCAGAAAGACTCATTGGGATTCTAGTACATGGCTCTAAAGGACTCACAGGTTATAATCCAAAGACCGGATAGCATGCTCGTTCCTCTCTCCTGCCTCAATATTACCCATGCCGAACATTAAATCCATTACTGCAGTGTTTTGTTAACTTACAGAGGGTCATTTTTTGGCTTGAAACTTGGCAACTGTGTGAAACACGGGTAGGAAATATTGGTACACAGGTTGCTTTGCCAATATGTGGTGTTCCTACAAATTACTGTCATGTTTAGTATCACAATCTAAAACTGATCTTAATGAGGTGCATCAAATCAGTCCTAACAATGTTTAAATGCTTCAAAAACAGAGCTATTTTATTTTGTAAGAATGCATTTAACTTATCCTATCTGTGAACTTTACATTTGTTTCTTCCTTTGGTCGGTGGACTCATCCATGACCTAAGATAATTCAGTTGGGTTTAATTATGTAATTAGTGAACCTTATGCTTCTTTTTCCAATTTCTTAATTTGAATGTATGGTCTCCAAGTAATGTTCTACTATTACTTGAGAATAATTTCCATGTTTCATTAAATATTTTAATTTATTTTAGAGCCCTCGCAGTGAACAAAATAATTGCTCTCTGCTCTATTGTGGACTCGGGGCTGCAATCCTATGTTGTCACCAGAAGAATTCATAATTATGTTCAACTTTTAAGGCAACTATCTCCAAGTTAATGATAAATGGTGAAAAAAAACTTAAACCATGAGCCAAGAAACTGCATTTGTCAGTGTAACTTATTCAGATGGTAATAAAGTGTAATAGGCCATAATATCGAGGGTGCGCTGTATTAGTTGCTCATTGCCATGTTGAAGTGATATCATTGCACATTATGGAAATAATACAATTTACAGTTTTTACACACCTGCCACAATTCACTCTTACCACCCATATTAATTGTGTTTTGCAAATAAGTCACCTGTCATGATTCTGAAGTGCTGTGGAGAGAGAATGTTCATTAGTGCAAGGACTGTTTTCAATGTCTCCAGAATTAGTTGAACAGGATAAGCAGAAGAGAAAAGCTGTCAGATAAATGAGAAATGCAATGACATCAAAGCTAAACTGTAGAGATCTGTCACTGTTGTGAACTTTAGTTGCCCAGGTACAAATGACTATAAAATGTTGTTGCCAAAAGCTTAAGGTTAGCAGGAGAACAGGGCTATCCTGTCTTTTTCAGTAAGATTGTGCAGTGACACAGCTAGTAGAGTGGAAACCTTAGGGTTCCACAGGTTAATTCCTCCATTGCCTACATCATGCAAGTTAAGCTCCAAATAGTGTTTCTCATGACCTGACAGGAAAACCAAGTACTCCTACTGAGAATGTTATATTGATACATTTCATGTTGTACCAAATCAAGGAAAATAGTTAGCACTTCAAGTTGACTTGCTTCAAGATGTTTGTGTGATTTGTTGAGACTATCTCTGTTATGGATCGAGTTGATATTGCATTTACATAGGGCAGGGTGTGCTTAGTGGGACAGGTGCAGAGTTTTTGGGAGATGGTGGATTCTTCCCGTTATTTAGTCTGGGTCACTCTGTGGCCTGGTGCATGGACCAGGTGTTTGCAATGCCTCTTAAAAGATTCTTCTACAATTTTGAGTAGTCATAGAACAGATATGTTACATTTTCCACAGAGCTTTCCCCTATCCACCTCATAATTACTTATGGTAATAGATTTCAGGAACATGTATCCAGCCTATGAATGAAGAGGCATGCCCAACAAAGCTGCTTACATATAATTAGGGCTTCAATGTTTGGCCTGGCAAAGATATTGGTTCCCCCAGAGTGAATTTGGAAGATTTGTTGGAGACAGCAGAGAAGGTACCTTTCAAGTGCTTTAATGTGCCTGCTGTGGGTAGTCCACATCTTGGCAGCAATTAGAAGAGCAGTGATCACTGCTGCTTTGCAAGCTACACATTTTGTGCAGAGACTGATCTCATGAATCAAGAGTCAAGAGTGTTTTATTGTCATATGTCCCATGCAGAACAATGACATTCTTAACTGCAGCAGCACAACAGAATATGTAAACATAGTACTAAGAGGCAGGGGCAGGTTGGTAGAGGAACTTTGTTTTTTCAGATTTGATGGGATTAAATCTGTTATGGACCCATTGGCTAGGATCATGGCTTTCATGGCATTATCAAAAATCTAAGATGATGTCTATTTTTACAGGCAGCTAAATTCAACTTGGACAATAAAATGACAGTCACCTGTCTCAGTTGCCATTTTTCTAGTATTAATGGAGAAACTTCTGCCTGACTGCAGTGAATGGACACTGAGATTTAGCTGTCTCCCTAATGCAATTAACAAAATGTTAGCCTCGTGCTCTCTTATTCACCTAATTACTTAAACAATATAACAGTTTAAGAAGGAACTGCAGATGCTGGAAAATCGAAGGCAGACAAAAATGCTGGAGAAACTCAGCGAGTGAGGCAGCATCTATGGAGCGAATGAAATAGGCGGTGCTCCATAGATGCTGCCTCACTCGCTGTTTGTCTACCTAAACAATATAACATGTAACTTAAACCATAATAATTGAAGTTAATGAGTCAGTGTTAAGTCTTTGCAAAACTGTGAACTGTGGTTATTGCTAAACAGTTTACCAACTGTCATTCTGAGGTAATTTAAAATTCCACAATATTAACGGGGGAATTAAGTTGTCAAAAGAGTAGAAGTTTGTTTGTGTATCTCTAAATTAATTATTCTGTGCAAATGAAAATGTGTTTAACCCAAGCCAATGCAGTTGTTCAACATACATTTTTTGGCTGTATAACGCCTGTCAAGATATTTGATTCCTGACTTTGAGGTACAACATTTGTTTTCTCCAGTTGTATTTATCCAGTATAAAGTTGCCTGCACACCTGGCAGTGCTTTCACACCCATCAATGAACTATTCATCATTCAGCTGCAACAGATACCAGTAGCAGGAAGGATTTTACTTGGGTTTTAGTGTTGTCCATTAAAAAAGCTGTCATCATATATCACACCTGTTTAACTAAATGATGACAGCAGCTACAAGAGCTTCCAGAATGCAGAGCTGAAGCAAATGGTTGTGAGACAGCACTACACAAGGATGGTCTAGGAACCCTGCTATTGAAAATCCCAATCTTTACATGACTTTTACAAAAATCAATTGAGTCACTCGCTGCATTTTTTAAATTCCATTGGATAGGTACATCTATAGGATCAGTTTAGATGGTTATGGGGAAGTGGGAATAGTGTAGAAGGGCCATGTTTGTATGTGTAGACAGGTTTGTCCGAAGAGCCATGAATCCATGTTGCATGACTCTCTATGACTCCTTCCATTAACAGGCAGTAAAGCAATTTCTAGCCCCATATATTTCCAGTTCCCAATCTGTCAAAAGGTTTATCTTTTTTTTCAATTTTTAATATAAATTTTAAATTGTGAATTGTTAATTGTGAATATATAAATTGTGAAATAGTTTACAGTGTATCTATTTTTCATGTAAAAGTCCCCAGAGACTAAAATAATTGTACTTGTTATGTCAAATTGGCTTAATTTTTGCATGCATTAGAAGGTAATGCAATACCATTTATTGGTCAACAATCATTGTTAATACAATAAGGTTGTGCAAACAACGAGATAATTAATCAACTGATTTGTGTTTTGTATATGATGGTTGGGGGGCACAGAAAAAAACTGCATATTTTTGAATGATCATTTAGAATTTGTTACATCTATCTGAGTGGTATCAGTTAATTTGCTCTCCAGATACCCATTAAGGAGATTGCACTCTATATTAGGATACATCCAGAATATTGTAAGAGTTTTGGTATGTTCTACTTATAATATGATTATGGGAATTTCAAACAAACAAATTTAAATTATTCAACAAAATGTTAAGGAACTCATCACACATGCTACTTCCTCCTTATACATGATGACAAATTATGTTAACTATATTACTTATTTACATAAATATATACACTGCATGTCTTGCGCCTTTGAAGAAAACATGTTTAAACATTTCTCACGATTTTAAAAGGTGGCAAACAGTCTGTTATTGGCGTTGTTATTTAATATAACCCTAATTGCATAATTGGCTCTGTTATTCCATTTGTTCATGGTCCAGAGGAACTTGCACAAATTGACTCATGACTATTCTGTAACTTTTGAACAGAAATTGGATCTATATTGATGTCAAGAAAGGAGTCGGTATTTAATATTGGTTCATTATTTTCAAATTCATTGCTTATTGTGATCATTCATGTTGGCACATCTGACAAGATTCCTGATAAACAATAAATACATTAATTACTTTACTGAGGTCCTGTGGTCGAACTTTATACTTTAACTTGCTACATCTTTTTCTAATACTTCAATTTGCTTGAAAGTTTTATTCTTTACATCAAGCCATTACTCTTTACCTTACTTGCTGCCTTTTCATTCTTCCCTCTTAAATTATGCTGTGTTAAGCTCAATTAGATACAATGACAACAACACTTAGAGAGTTCTGCCAGACTAAAATCAATGGTAGTGTGGAATTGCGTAGTATTGTGTAGTGAACAAGAAGTTAGCCGATTAAAGATTAAATGGAACACTTGCTTCTTCATGGGTTCATTCTAACCTGTGTACAAAGTTCTCCACTGAACCACTGGAAGTGTGAGGTAAATGTGGAATCAATAAATATTCGATACTGATATTATATCCTTATAATTATAAAACTCTGATCATGGATGTGTGTGTGTGTGTGTGTGTGTGTGTGTGTGTGTGTGTGTGTGTGTGTGTGTGTGTGTGTGTGTGTGTGTGTGTGTGTGTGTGTGTGTGTGTGTGTGTGTGTGTGTTATTCATTTGTTTGTGTGTGATCACATCTACTCGAATAAAACAACATTTTTTACATATTCCGGTAGAGAATTGGCTTACCTGAAAATTCCATGCTTTATTTCTTCAGTTAATAATAAAAATGTTCACAAATCTGAAATGTCTTTGAAAATAAAAATGAATGACTTTGGCTGATAACGTCACAATGGCTCTGCTTGCGGGGGGCTCTGCATGCTGCATCTGTGCAGTGAACTGATGTCCCCCCCCATGACCTAACGACCCCCCGCGCGTGCTCCCCCCTCCCCCCGTGAGCTCCCCCTCCCCCCGTGAGCTCCCCCCTCCTCGCGCGCGCGCTGCCCCCCACCGCGCGAGCTTCCCCCACCGCGCGAGCTGCCCCCCCCGCGCGAGCTGCCCCCCCCGCGCGAGCTGCCCCCCCCCCCGCGCAAGCTGCCCCCCCCGCGTGAGCTGCCCCCCCCGCGTGAGCTGCCCCCCCCATCTCTGTCTCTGCCCCAATCTCTCTGTCTCTGCCCGTCTTTCTCTGTCTTTGCCCTTCTCTATCTGTCTCTGCCCCTCTCTCTCTGTATCTGCCACTCTCTCTCTGTCTCTGCCCCTCTCTCTGTGTCTCTGCCCCCCCTCTCTCTCTGCCCTCACTCACTACCCTCCCTCTCTAGACGCGCCTGCGAGTTGGGGGCTATGCTTCAGTGGATAGGGCGGGTATGGGGTAAATGGAGGAAATGAATAATATTAATATAATATCAAGGGGGGTGATTAGTGTGTGCGTGTGCGAGGGGTAGTTAGTGTGTGTGTGCGGGGGGTTGTTAGTGCGTGTGTGCGGGGGGTAGTTAGTGTGTGTGTGGGGGGTGATTAGTGTGTGTGTGACACCGCAGCCCCCCCCCCCCCCCACCCTCCCCCCAGCAACCGTGCGTTGAGGGTACGGGTCCCAATGGGCTCCCCTTGGTCTAGTAATATATAAACCCCTTAGATAAATACAGTTATTTTGATCAGTATTGGATAATGTTCTTTAATCATTTTGGAACAAATTGCTGTTGGAGTGCATGATTTAGATGTTTCTTCAATGGTATTTTCTACTGTTGTACCAGCACCTCCATGTCTGAAAAGCACAAGGGAATGATAGCAAACATTATTTTAAAATCATATAGTCCTAATAGGTTTTCATGAGCAACAATGTAAATATTCATAGTTTTCATCTCCACTAACTCATAATATTCACCTCCACTAATTCAGATGACTATGGATAAAGTATGACCTGCCTGAACAGCTGGTCATGTCTTGCAGTGCAATGAATAACTCCTACATTCTTCTATATTCATTTGTCTATGCTTCCACACATCTAACTGTTCCCATTCACTCCTTGACCAGATTATTCTGTTTTCAGTTTTCCCACGGTCACCCTGGTTTTTCCCATTCCTTCACATTCCTTTTACACAGACCCTTCCCCCAAGTTCCCCGCAGTATAATACGCTTTTTTGATCTCCTTCGCAGTTCTGACAAAGAGTTTTAAAACAGAAACATTAGCTCTGTTTCTCTTCTCACAGTTGTAGCCTTTTTTTTTTCTTTCTTTTTTTAGATTTCCAACATCTGCAGCTTGTTTTGATTTTCAAGGAATAAAATATTCTTCCAACCATTGGAATAATACTGAATTACTATCTAGTTTCTGGGGAGCGAGTAAATGAGTGTGTGATACATTTTGAAGCCGATATTCATAAATAATATTGCTTTCTTTCACTCCCTCATATCAGCATTCCTCACCTGTATGCCTTCAGTACTCTTTTCTGTTTTCCGCCACCTTTTATCATTTTCAAAGTTTATACAGGTAACACACTGCAAGGATGGTGTTTTTAAAGATACCTCACATAATTAACTAATTATTTCATCTTCAAATACCTGAAGAAGCTTTTACTATCCTCCTTTATATTCATAGAAACATAGAAACATAGAAAATAGGTGCAGGAAGAGGCCATTCGGCCCTTCGAGCCAGCACCGCCATTCATTGTGATCATGGCTGATCGTCCCCTATCAATAACCCGTGCCTGCCTTCTTCCCATATCCCTTGACTCCACTAGCCCCTAGAGCTCTATCTAACTCTCTCGTAAATCCATCCAGTGATTTGGCCTCCACTGTCCTCTGTGGCAGGGAATTGCATAAATTCACAAATCTCTGGGTGAAAAAGTTTTTTCTCACCTCAGTCTTAAATGACCTCCCCTTTTATTCTAAGACCGTGGCTCCTGGTTCTGGACTTGCCCAACATTGGAAACATTTTTCCTGCATCTAGCTTGTCCAGTCCCTTTATAATTGTATATGTTTCTATAAGATGCCCCCTCATCCTTCTAAACTCCAGTGACTACAAGCCTAGTCTTATCAATCTTTCCTCGTATGACAGTCCCGCCATCCCAGGGATCAATCTCGTGAACCTACGGTGCCCTGCCTCAATCCCAAGGATGTCCTACCTCAAATTAGGAGACCAAAACTGTACACAATACACCAGATTTGGTCTCACCAGAGCCCTATACAACTGCAGAAGAACCTCTTTACTCCTATACTGAAATCCTCTTGTATATTCTTGGCTAGCTTACCTTCGTACCTCATCTTTTATCCCTGTATTGCCTTTTTAGTTATCTTCTGTTGCTCTTTAAAAGTTTCCCAATCCTCTTGCTTCCCGCTCATCTTTGCTATGTTATACTTCTTCTCTTTTATTTTTATACTGTCCTTGACTTCCCTTGTCAGCCACAGTTGCCTCTTATTCCTCTTAGAATCTTTCTCTTTGGAATGAACTAAACTGTATTATTCCCAGAAATACCTGCCATTGTTTTTCGACTGTCATCCCTGCCAGGATCCGTTTCCAGCCAACTTTGGCCAGCTTCTCCCTCATGCCTCCATAGTCCCCTTTGCTCAACTGTAATACTGACACTTCCAATTTTCCCTTCTCGCTCTCAAATTGTAGATTAGATCATATCATATTATGGTCACTACTTCCCAATGGCCCCTTTACCTTGAGTTCCCTTATCAAATCTGGAACAACACTAAATATATAACACTAAATCCAGAATTTCCTTCTCCCTGGTAGGCACCAGTTGAAGCTGCGCTAAGAATCCATCTCGGAGGCACTCCACAAACTCCGTTTTTTGGGGTTCAGTACCAACCTGATTTCCCCAGTCTATCTGCATGTTGAAATCTCCCATAACCACAGTAGCATTACCTTTGCTACATGCCAATTGTAACTCTTGATTCAACTTGCACCCTATATCCGGGCTATTGTTTGGGGGCCTGTGTATAGCTCCCATTAGGGTCTTTTTACCCTTACAATACAGCTGGACATCAGATTTATTTATTTTTTCATTTTCATTTGTGTTTGTCTTGTCAAATCAATTTGATTTGTTTATGCTATAGTAAAGTTACTTTATAATGTAAGTTTTATTTCCCCATTTCTATTCATTCTATTTTTAATAAGCAAACTTAAAATCTGCAGTCACTTAAAATCAGAAATTAAAATGTCATTGTAGTGTATTTTGGGTACTTGGAACTGACTCAAAAGAACTCTCAGATACAGGAGTAAACTAACAAGCTTCTTTATTGCTGGACGCCACCATGAGTCTCCTCTAGTGCATGCGTCCCCTCGCACAAGACATAACATATGCTAATTACATTATATACATTACACTGCTCCCTCTTTAACTTGGAGGCAGGTTACACCATTTACATTATATACATTACACTGCTCCCCCTTTAGCTTGGAGGCGAATAACACCATTTCTAGTACATTAAATATAATTGATTAACACACAGTTGCAAAATTATATTATTACAGTCATCTTACATTACATCCTCATAACTGTAAACTGTATCAAAACTTAGCACTTATAATCGTTCATTCCACTCATGTTTCTAATCACTCTAGCTCTACCTGTATCTCTGCCTCTTCCCTTTTTAAATATCCTAATCTAATTTGCAGATTTCTTCCTGTTCTTGAAATTCTGCTAAAGTTAACATTTCCTCTGTTTCTGTTCCTTATTTGTAGGTGGGATCTGACACATGACTGCAGGTTTTCGTTTTTCAGTCGCTCTCTGTCGCTCAATTTCTTGGCGCTACGTATTTATCTGCTCTTGGTGTATAATGACATTCTGCAATGCATAAACATTTGTCCATTGCTCAGTGAAGGAAGCTCCATGCTGGACTATACTGAAGTGTCCTAATCACAATCGGTCCTGCATGAGTCTCCTCAAAAGAACTCTCAGATACAGGAGTAAACTAACAAGCTTCTTTATTGCTGGACGCCACCATGAGTCTCCTCTAGCGCATGCGTCCCCTCGCACAAGACATAACATATGCTAATTACATTATATACATTACAGTATATGCCGGAGATAATCTGCAGCACCTGTCAAGAGTGAAACAGAGTTTCTCACAGTGACGCAGCGGCAGAGTTGCTGCCTTCCAGCGTCAGAGACCCGGGTTCAATCCTGACTACTGGTGCTGGCTGTATGGAGTTTGTATGTTCTCCCTGTGACTGCATGGGTTTTTTCTGGGTGCTCCAGTTTCCTCCCACACTCCCAAGATGTACAGTTTTGTAGGCTATTTGGCTTCGGTAAAATTGTAAATTGTCCCGAGTGTGAAAGATTGTGCTAGTGTATGGGGTGATCACTAGTCGCTGCGGACTCAGTGGGGCCAAAGGGCCTGTTTCCACTCTGTATCTCTAAAGTCCAAATAGTTAACATTTTAGAGTGATGATCTTTCATCACAACTGTGCTGAATCTTGCCAGCATTTTAACTCCTTTTTTTTTATTCCTGTTTTGATCTTGCTCTCAAATCTAAATTTCTCTGCAAAGGCATTTAAAGAAAATAATATATCTATAGAATACATTCAAGGTTCCAGAATGTGAATTGAATTTTGTTGCAAAGTGGTTGTAAGGTTTTGACCGACATTGTGAATAAGCTTCTGCAGATGGAATCATGGTGCCCTCTCTTGTGACCTGTTGATTTAGTTTATTGAATCTCTATTTTCTTGCCAAACTATGCTTCATGCTGCATGCAGACCAACTGTAAATGGCTTGGTGAGTAACAGGGCCTCACTGTGATTCAAAAGCACTTGCAGTGAGACTGGTAACATCCATTAGAATTTCAAATAAAAATTACTGGGGTAGGGTGAGTGATTAAAGATGGGAACAACTTGTATATAATATGCAGCAATGAAATGGTTTACAACCAAACCAAGGCTAAAAAAATGACAGAACAAATTAATGTGATTTCATTATGATTTTGGTTGGGTTATATTTGTTGTTATTGTGTGTTAGGATTTTCATTTTTTCTGGCAGAGCCAATGAACATTTCAAAGATAACATGAATTAAATCTGTTTGCCATCTTTAAGCATCTTTGAAGGACTCAAACTGAAGACAATTGCATGGTTCCAGCACTATTTGTTTATAGCATGACAAGTTTTAATGCATACTAGACCAAGTGCAGACCCGTTGGGTCTGTTCCCCCAAAGTGCGGTTGTGGGGGGGGGAGAGGCGGCATGCAGCATCACACACTAATTACCCTTCCCCTCCCGCACTCACGCTAATAGAGGGGAGGAGGGGGGGGAGAGAGAGAGAGAGAGAGGGGGGGGGGAGGAGAGAGGGGGAGGAGAGAGGGGGAGGAGAGAGGGGGAGGAGAGAGGGGGAGGATGAGAGGGGGAGGAGAGAGGGGGGAGGAGAGAGGGGGGGAGAGAGAGGGGGGTGAGAGAGGGGGAGAGAGAGGGCGGAGAGAGGGGGGGGGAAGAGAGAGGGAGTGCTGAGAGGGAGGGGAGATGAGGGGTGGGGAGCAGGGAGGGGGTAGGGTTGTGTGGAGGGGAGGGGGGTTTAGGAGAGTGACAGTGGGGGAGGGGATGGAGAGGGGAGGAGAGGGGGGATTGGAGGAGAGGGGGGAGAGGAGAGGGGGGGAGAGGGGAGGGGGGGGAGAGGGGAGAGGGGGGAGAGGGGGGAGAGAGGGAGAGGGGAGAGGGGGGAAGAGAGGAGATGGGGAGAGGAGAATGGAGGAGAGGGGAGAGGAGAGGGGGAGAGGAGAGGGAGGGGGGGAGAGGGAGGGGGGGAGAGGGAGGGGGGGAGAGGAGAGGAGAGGAGAGGGAGGGGGAGAGGAGAGGGAGGGGGAGAGGAGAGGGAGGGGGGGAGAGGGGGGGGGGAGAGGAGGGGGGGAGAGGGAGGAGAGGGGGAGGGAGGAGAGGGGGGGGAGAGGAGAGAGGGGTAGAGGAGAGGGGGGAGTGAGGAGAGGGGGGGAGAGGAGAGGGGGAGGAGAGGGGGGAGTGATGAGAGGAAGAGGAGAGGGGGAGGAGAGGGGGAAGAGGATGAGGGGGAAGAGGAGAGGAGGAGAGGGGGAGAGGAGGGAGGGGGTGAGAGGAGGGAGGGGGGGGAGAGGAGAGGGAGGGGGAGAGGAGAGGGAGGGGGAGAGGAGAGGGAGGGGGGAGAGGGGATGGAGGAGGGGGGAGGGGAGCGGGAGGGGGGGAGAGGAGAGGGAGGAGGGGAGAGGAGAGGGAGGGGGGGGGGGGGGGGGGGAGAGAGAGTGCCTTTTTACTTCAACCCAAACCCAATCAACCATTTGCAGGCAGTGGTTTTTTATCTCTAACCATATTTTCATTTTCAAACCAAATTAAGGGTACTCACAGTGCTGTAGACATTTGTCAGTGTCATTCAAAGCTCTGATCGAGGCACACCACTTGCAGAGACTAATTGAGGCACACCACTTGCAGAGACTGATTGAGGCACACCACTTCCTGGTTTTATAGTCCCTCCCCCTCCCTCCAGCAGGGGCAGCAGAGAGAATGGGGAATGTTGTAAAAACATTAATATCTCTGTCAATTTTCATCGACGGGAAAAATCCTCGGCGGAGGGAGGCTCTGAGCGAGGTGGCCAAAAATGACGGCCGTAGGTGGCGGCGTACTCTCGTAAACCGCAGCACAGAAAGCCAAAACCGGTCAAGAACAGAGTTTTAGTAATATAGAAGATCTTATATTAAGGTAAACAAATTGTATTTTTTGTGGTGGGGTTTTTATGGGTTGAGAAGTATATCCTTTAATATAAATCATCCTGGCCTAGAAAATCCATTGTTACATTTTTTACACTGCTGCATGTGTAAGCATGACATGTGGAATTTTTAAAATCCCTACTGCTAAGTACAGTCTGGCACTTTATACCTTGATAGCACCATTCCAGATTGTTGATCTGATTCTTCCAGCTGAATGATAATGTACATATTTGAATCCTTTTTTGTAAACTAGCATTTGCAGTTCCTAGCTTCTACAAATAGAGGATGCTGGGTGCATACTTCCGTCTGGCCCTGACTTTGTTCATTTTGATGAGATTTCTTCAAAATTCTGCCATACACCTAAACTCAGTATCTTTCGATACAGAACACTGAAGTACTTTTCAACTGGTGAATTGAGGCCTGATTCACTGATTGTTCAAAGCTCCTAACATGACTAAGCTGCTGTGTTGGAAATATCAAATCATCTCTCATTCTCTTATTGTTACTTCCATATATGTTCATAGTTAATAATGATCTCTTCTCCTCTAACCTGCTGATGTCTTTAGGATTACCGTAATCTCTGAACAATCTACCATTCTTTCTTAATTCTCATCTCTTCTCATTCCTGAAGTGCTACCTACATCTACAGGAGAAACAGAGGTGAGGGTAAAAGAGGAGGGGGTGTTGCGTTATATTGGTTAAATACACGGTAGTGGTCAGAAGTGACATGGACGGTTTGTCTGGTGAGGCTATATGGGTGGAGCTGAGGAACAAGAAAGGGGAGATCACCTATAAGCCCCCAAAGAGTCAACGGGAATTAGAAGAGCAAATTTGCCAGGAGATTGCAGGCAGCTGCAGGTCAAATAAAGTTATCGTAGTTAGCAACTTTAAGTTTCTCAATATTGACTGGAAATACCATAGTGCAAAAGGTTCTGACGGGATGGAATTTGTTAAATGTTTTCATGAGAATTTCCTCCAGAAATATGTAGAGGGCCTCACATGGAAGAGGGCAACACTTGTCTAGTATTAAGAAATTAGGAGGGGCAAGTGGATGAAGTGTTTGTGGATGAGCCTTTTGGGATCAGCGACCTCTGTTGTATTTATTTTAAGATAGTTATGGATAAGAACACAGCGGGCTCACCAGTTAAAATGCTAAATTGGGGCAAGGCCAACATTTTGTTGGTATGAGACAGTAACTTGCTCAAGTTGATTGGAGTAGGTTGTGTGAAGGAAAAGGAATGTCAGGAAAGTGGATGTTTTTAAAAGTGTGCAGGACATGCATGTCCCTGTTAGAGTGAAGGGTAAGGCAGGTAAACATAAACAAGCATGGATAACGAGGGAAATTGAGGCATTGGTCAAGAGTAAGAAGGAGGCATGAGACCGGGGTAGGCAGCTGAGATCTAATGTGTCCCTGGAGGAGTATCGGGAACTAAGGAGTAAAGGGTCTGTCCCACTTATGTGTCCTTGGCATGCAAATTACGCAACCTCGTGGTCTTGTTGAGGCGCACGGACATCGTATGGCCATGCGGGGCCAGTCCCACTGAGTAGCGCGGGGCTCCGAAATTTTTGTAGCGAACTAAATCTTCGTGCGCCAACAGCCTGTCGCGTAACTGATGGCCAAAGTGGGACAGGCCCAAGACTCTGGCGCGATGCAATGTCTCCGTGTCTCCAACAGCAGCAGAAGCAGGCAAACGATCGCTGAACTTGGCCTGGGGCTCACGGCAGTTGCGGTCCGGACCCGCCCCCACTTCTACTCCCAGAACGGGGCCAAGAAAATTGAAGATGGACACAAAATGCAGGAGTAATTCAGCTGGACCGGCAGCATCTCTGGGGAGAAGCAATGGGTGATGTTTCGGCTCAAGACCCTTCTTTTCAAACTGAAGAACAGTCTCGACACGAGACGTCACCCATTCCTTCTCTCCAGAGAAGCTGCCGGTCCCGCTAAGTTAATCCAGCTTTGTGTCCATTTTCAAATGACGTCACGTGCTCGAGACGGCTGTGCATATGCATGAAATCCGCTCGACCTTCGCGGGACCGTCGCTGCTCAACGCGACCACGAGGTCGCGTAATTTGCGTGCCAAGGACACGTAAGTGGGACAGGCCCTTAAGTTAATAATGGAAAGCATGAGGTGGCATGAGATAGCTCTGGCAGATAACGTTAAGGATAATCGTGATTTTATGTACATAAAGGGCAAAAAGCATAACCAGTGAGAAGTTTTGACCCTTCTGGAATCAAAGTGGTCAACTCTGCATGGAGTCACAGGAGATGTGCTCTGTCCGCAATGTGTATTTCGCCTCTGTTTTTACAGTGGAGAAAGATAGGAGGACTGAAGAACTTGGCAGTCACTGGAAGTGTCTTGTGAGCAGTCAGCATTACAGTCGAGGAAGTACTGAAGGTCCTGGTGCATATGAAGGGAGACAAATCTCCTGGGCCTTATTAGATATATCCAAGGACACTGTGGGAAGCTAGAGCGGAAATTGCAGGAGCCCTGGCTGAGATTTACGAGTCATCAGAATTTGCGCGGCCACACGCAAATTGAAGAAACAGCACCTTGTATTTTGCTTGGGCATCTTACAACCCAGCAGTATGAATATTAATTTCTCGAATTTTAAGTAACCCTAGCATTCCTTCTCTCTCTGCCCCTTCCCCACTCTAGTCATCCTGTTTGCTCCACTGTTTGCATCCATATGTCCCTTCATTATCACCACTCCCACAGCCAACAATTGATCATTGTGGGCTCCACCATTCCTTGGTAATTGGTGCCGACTGATTGTTCTGAACTTTTTCATATCTTTAGTTTCACTCTCTCCTGACACTCAGTCTGAAGAAGGGTTGACCCGAAACGTCACGTATTCCTTTTCTCTGGAGATGCTGCCTGACCCATTGATTTACTCTAGCATTTTGTGTCTAACCCAGAAGCTAATGCTTGGTGGAATGGCTTTCACAATGAAAAATGCACATAAAGAAATGTATTCCCCAGTCTCTGAAAGCTTCTTGCAGTCCACTTACAGTATCAATAGGAATTTTTCACACCCAAGCAAAGGATGGAAATAAGCTCAATCTTATTTTTACTGCGATGATCAACCAATCATTTAAAAGTGGAAATTGGGTTATTGCTGATGCATAAATAAGAGCTATAAAGTACTTCCTGTTGATTCGTTTGATGGTGCATCTGCATTGCTATTCAGAGTTGGAGAATTTGGGAAGAATATTGGCAAGGCTACAAAATGAGGGATATCCATTGAAGTCAATCACAAGGTAATTGAGTAGGATGTATTACTGGAAATATTCACTGGAGTCAATGCAAAGAATAATGAGGCAGGGAGTGCAACTTACTGAAATGATTGAAGTCAGTGGCAAAGTTAATCAGACACAATCTTTATTGATAGTTGATCTTCACTCATCCATGTTAACATTTCAATGAATTTAAATTTCCTCAATGGGACTTAAAGAATGATGCCAGTGAATTAAGAAAGTAGACAAAATGCTGGAGGAACTCAGCGGGTGAGGCAGCATCTGTGGAGAGAAGGAATAGACGACGTTTCGAGTCGAGACCCTTCTTCAGACTGAAGAAGGGTCTCGACCTGAAACGTCGCCTATTCCTTCTCTCCGTAGATGCTGCCTCACCCATTAAGTTCCTCCAGCATTTTTGTCTACCTTTGGTTTTTCCAGCATCTGCATGTTTTAATTTTGTCCCATTTCTCAGAGGCAGGGCAACCATTGTATCCTTTGATTTCAAGCATGTAGAATTCCTTCTGGAGCAGAGATAAGTAATCATAGATTAGAAAGTATTCTTCAATAATTTATTATGCACATCTTTAACATAAAACAGATACAGTTTTGACAAGATTATTTAATTGTGGAGTCAGTCTGTTTAACAAAATTTTTTTTTCAGTGACAGAATTTGAAGTGAGAGCAATAAGCTATTAACAATCCAACCATTGGTAGTGAAATGGTGTCTTGTATATGCTCAAATGAAAGTGGAGTGAGTGCACCTCCATCAGCTCTGTAATAACATTCACGTTTGGTTTTCCATTACTTAAAAACAATCTAATCTCTAAAGTAGAACTTCCATGAATCTCAAACTTTTATCCCCACATGCTGATATTCTTCAGGAGGTTCAGGAGAATATATCCATCTGGTTCTTCTGCTTCAAAGGTCAAAGGTTTCAAAGGTTATTTATTGGTCACATACACCTAGGTGTAGTGAAATGCTTCTTGCCAATGCAGCACATAAAGAAAGAATACAGACATAACATTAATAAGAGATTTAAACATAAAGAACATCCCCCCACAATGGCTCCCACCATGAGGGAAGGCACAAAGTCCAGTCCCCAACCCCAGTTCACCAATAGTCGAGCCAATTGAGGCCTCCACAGTTGCCTCTACGGAGGCCCGATGTTCCAGGCCGTTCTCGCCGGGTGATGGTGCTCCGGCGTCGGGAGAATCCTCACAGCGGCTTGGGACACCTGGAACGGCCGCTTCCGTACTGGAGGCCGCGGCTTCCAAAGCCAACAAGGCCGCGCCGGTTGGAGCTCCACTACTGGCGATCTCGTCGCGAGATCCCAGGCTCCCGGTGTACAGTTCGGTGCCGCCGCCCGCAGCTGGCCGCTCCCCAGACCCGCAGCTCCGCGATGTTGTTCCCGGCGGTCTCAGCTCACCGGAGCTCCAGCGCGGCGACCCGGGCAAGGCATCGCCCGCTCCACGATAGCGCTCCAGCACTGTGCCGCTGTCGAAGTCGTGGTTCTGGGCGGTCCCCGACAGGAAACGCCGCTCCAGGCCCGCTGGTAGGCCGCGAGGACGGGTCGAAGCTGCAGCCCAGAGAAAAGCTGCCTCTCCGACCAGGTAGCGACCCTGAAAGGTAGTTTCCCCCTCCCCCCCCCCCCCCACATAAAAAAGTCTAGAACTCCAGAAACAAAAACACTTTAACTAACTAAAAATAAAAAAAAGATGAAAAGACGGACAGCTGCTGGCTGGGCAGCCGCGCACAGGTCAGCGCCCCCTCTTTAATCCCATCAGTAATGCAAAACTCAGACAAATTTAGATATCTTGTGATGCGAGGTAAGAGGAAAGCTCTGCTGAGCTGCCTCCCCAATGGGAGAACATAAAATATGTATATAATGTGAAATTTGCTCAAGAAGAACCATCTTCTAGAGCAAACTGAACTGTGGAAAATGCATATGGTAAATGTTTAGCTATCTCAAACTGTTTGGTCAAAATCATCAACCACTACTGCATTTGAAGTAAGGCTTCATCTCACCTTCCCCACCCAGTGACTTTCAACTTACCTTTCCCAATTTTGCAAATTTGAACATTAGAATACCAACAATCTATTGCAGCCCAAAGTTGCAAATGGTTCAACTACCTCACTTTTTACCAAAACAGTGTCTCTTCCCTATCAGGGGCTCCATATTCTGGACCTAACATGTAGCAAAACATTTTCTTTTATCTGTGGGACTGAAAACCAAAGGACATAAATTTAAAGTAATTGGTCGAAAGATTAGAGGGAAGTTGAGCAAAACAAAATGTTTAATTCAGAAAGTGGTTATGTTTTCACAGTCTAAAAGGTTACTTCATTTCTTGGGTCATTTAAAAAGTATCTGGCTGAGTGCTTCAAGATTAACGCCTGTAGATCTAAGGTTTAATTGCTGAAAGGTGAGAATAGGCTGGGTAGATAGAATTGCAGGGACATGATGTATGTACCAAATTCTGCGTTATAAATTTTCTATGATTCTATTTGAAGTTGCCTGCTGTTGTGTATGATAAAGTTCAGACAGAAAGCTGCAGTGCAAATGTACTGTATGTAAGTGAATGGCAGAGATTCTTGGCAATCTGCTTCTATTTATCACACGGAATATCCTACTGACTGTATTAATAAAAGTAATTGATCGTTTTTTTGTGCACAGGAAGCATTAAAGAGAAGATCCATTTGGAAAGCAGAATAACTATTTGCTCTTTGAAAGCTGGAACATTCTTCAAAAGTGCTTTCATATAAATCCAATTGAAACGTGTGGGAACAACGGATGTTTGAATTTACCTTTCCCATCTATGTAACAGCAAGTTAAGTTGTCAAATTAGAATGATTAGACTATATGATAAATGTTGAAGGATTTATTTACATTTAGGGTGCCGCAGTCTCCAGGGAGGGAGTGGCCTCTCCAGATATTTCCAAGCCGCCGAGGAGTGTTCACCCGACGCCGGAGTTCCAGCTTTCCGGCAAGAGGGCCTGAAAACATCGGACTGGCTGCGGAGGCCAAAAATAGGCCCCGACCTCAGTGGATTCACAGAGGAAGAGGACTTAACTTTTTGATGCCTTTGCCCACAGTGGAAATTTTTGATTTTGTTGTGGGGGGTCGTTCATTTTGAATTATTTAATGTGTTGTGTCATTTTTTCTTATTTTTAATTTTTCTATGGATGTACGGAAACTTAATTAATTATTTTATGTAAAGCACTTTGGTTTCAACGCGAGTTGATTTAAACATGCTATATAAATAAAATGTACTTACTACTTACTTACTTACTATTTGTATGTATGCTTAAAAGTTGAGTTAAGATAGTGATTTTCCTTTTTTCCATTCTGAATATGTAGCTTTTTTGTTTTCCATTGTAATATTTTCTTCTTTCCATTCAATTCAGGGCAAAAGGAAATTAATTGATTAAAATTATATTCCATTTAGTTTTCTTGGCTGCTTTCATGAGTAATAAATTCATATTCAGTACTATTTTATGCCCAGTTCCTAAACAAAATGCCTCTGATGACAAGAACACCGCTGAAGATAGTTTGCTTGGATTCTTCTAAGAAAAAAGAGCACTTACTTCACAAGGTTGTTTAATCCATTGTCTATAGATGAAAGAATTGCCAGTGGCAAAAGGCCAGCAACTATGCAGTTGGTTTCCAAATCCAAATTCTGTGCAGATGATGTAAGCTCTCAGCATGTCAAAGAATGGAATACAGGCCATATCTCCAGTCGTTCAAAATATATCTCTACTTTGAAAAGATAATTCCATGGACTGAAGCACAAAAGGCATGAATACATCTTTTGAGAAAGTTCATGTCTTCAGAATGTGTGCAGAGGTTCAAAATGAATTACGTGGCACGTTTTATTATGTTAAAGCTACAAATTGTTGCATCCTCAGATTGTCGGTATATAGCAGTATGAGGGAAGGGTGGGGTAGAAGCTTGTCAGTGATAGATGGAACCAGATTGGAAGCGTGGAAGGGGGGAGGAAAGGAGGAGTGTGTTGGGCAGATGGAACCAGAGGAGAAGATGAATAGGAAAGTGGAACAGGGAGAAGAAACGTGGGTGTTCAGATGAATGTGGAAGGGAGGAAAGTACTGAATTCTCCAAGTTGCCATTATCAAATCTTTCATATGGAGACTATGTTCATACAGTAGGTTGTAAACAGCCCAAGTAGAATGTAAGATGTTGCTCTTTCAATTTGTGTCAGCCTCTCCCTCTCGAGGGCAGAGCAGGTAGGAGTAGGGAACTCTGGATGAGGAGAGAAATTGGGGCTCTGGTCAGGAAAAAGGAGACATTGGTCAGGTATGGGATCAAGTGTATCTCTGGAGGACTATAGGGGATTAGGGAGCATACCTAAGAAGTAAATCAGGAGTGTAAAAAGGAGGCACGTGATAGCTTTGGCGGATGAGCTACAGGAGATTCCAAAGAGATTGTGTAAATTTATTAAATGTAAATGGGTGACTAGAGTATAGTGCCACTCAGAAACCAAAATGATCATCTACATATAAATCCAAGGAGATGGGTGTCCTCAATGACCATATGATCGGCTGCTATGGAAAGTTAAATTGCATGGGATCCAGGGAGCGCTCGCTAACTGGATACAGAATTGGCTGCATGGTGTAAAGCAGATGGTGGTGGGGAGAGGTTGTTTTTCAAACTGAGGCCTGTGACTAGTGGTGTGCCTCAGTAATCGCTGTTGGGCTTATTGTTGTTTGTCACCTATATCAACGATTTGAATGGGAATGTACAAGGCATGATTAGTAAGTTTGCAGATGACACTTAGGAAGGAGATTTTGTAAACAGTGAACAAAGTTATCAAGAATTACAGCAGGATCTTGATCAGCTGGGCAAGTGGGCCAAGGAATGGAAAATGGAGAATACAGATAAATGTGAGATTCAGCACTATTGATACAGACTCCTACCAGCTTCTTGAAGTCATATCAAGTTGTCTGTACTTGACCAATTCTGTGTGTTAACATAATCTAAACTGACACTGGCAATTGACATTGGAAATGTACGGTGAGGTGTCCTATAATGTTGCAGTCATGATTCGTAGTCAAATTTCTGCAGAAATTTATACTTGTAGACCTGAAAGAGATAATACCGCATCACCAATTCCTTGGACAAAGTTTAACATAACAACAGGATTTTTTGTGTGGATATTTTGTTAGTGTTTTTATCTGTGTCATTAGTATATAATTTTGTTTTTTGTAAATTGTGGACTGGGAGTTTAAAGTAAAAACTGCAGGTCGCAGGGTAATTTTGATTTCCAAGGCTGTAAACCAAATGTTTTGTTGAGATACATAACATTAAATAGCTTTTATTCCTCGCATTTGCATAAAACTGCTTAAAATATATATTTTTTAAATAGTACTTTAGAATAACTTGAAAGGAAATTTAGTTCTATAAGTTTGGAATTATACCTATTTTTATTTCTTGGATTTCTAGTGCAAGAATAGCATGTAGAACTGTTTCCAACTACTGAAAGAACTAATGATAATGGAGGGCAGAAATGCTGACAAATCCAAACTTTTGTGCATCCATGAGCTACACACAGTGATAACACAAACACTATCCAATGAAAGGTATATTTAATGTTTCCTAATTTGAAATCTTGTCAATCAATGGTGTATTAAGCAATCTACATGTGCGAAGGGAAGTTGTTTATGATGTTAATGATAACAAAGAATCATAAAAAATTGTGAGAATAAAAAAATAATGAAAATACTAAGATGGTAGCATTCCAGCCTTATTACTGCAATCTTAGGTTTCCAGCTTACCTAGCGCTGAGATGAACAACATGAATATTTGATAACATGTTGGTGTTCCCATGCATGTGTTGCCTTTGTCCTCATTGGGATAGGCTGTTAGGAAAGCAATTGCAGTGCACATATTGCAGCCACTATGTTGTGCTGGTGAAGGGAATTAATGTAGCGGGTGATAGATGAGGTACCAACCAAATGTGATGCACCATCCTGGATGGTGTTTTTCTAGTTGTACTCATTCAGGCAATTGGAGAGCATTTCATCACTTTGATCTGAGGTTTGTATCTTGAGGAAAGGTCTTGAGGTGGTAGGAAGCAAACCATTGGCCACAGGATTCTCAAATTTTGGCTTGCTCGTTTAGCTGCAGTATTTATGTGGCTGGCCCAGTTAAGTTTCTGATCAATGGTGACATCCCAGAAGTTGATTGTGGGGGATTCACTGATGGTAATGCCACTGAACGTTAAGATTATTAAGAGCTCATGCTTGGATTCTGCCTATTGTTGGAAATGCTTGTTTTAATGCCTTTTTGTGGCTCAAATGTAACATTCCATATTAAACCATGCTTGAATGTTGTATGCTATTGTTGCATTCAAGCATGAACTGCTTCAGTTTTTTGATGAGTTGAAAATGGAATTGAACATTGTTTGCCTTTGTTCGCACATTGTTCTTCTAGCCTTTCAATGGAAGGAAGGCCATTGATGGAACAGTTGAAGGTGGCTGAGCTTAAGACAATGCCAGAATGAACTCTTACAGTAATACCTTGAAACTTAAAAGAGCAGCTTCCAACAGACCTTTTGTCCGACTGGTTAGGGATTAGGGAAAAGAGAGATGTAGGTGATGGTGTAGTGAGATAAAGAACAATGAATGAAAGTTATGCAAAACATTAACGATGAGAAAGAAACAGGATATTGTTAGCTGTTTATTAAGTGAAAACGAGAAGCTAATGAGACTTGGGTGGAGGAGGGACAGAGAGAGAGGGCAAAAACTGTCACCAGCCCCTTACGCAGGCGGGAGACCGGGCAAGCGGGAAGAGTGTTGTCTGAGTAAAACTCACACGGTGAAAAGCCAATGTGATACAGTCACACACCTTGTGACCAGGAAGGTTGGCGCTGTAATTAAGAAGCTAAAAAGTGCAGTCTATGGTAAGTCCTTTAAAAGAGGGGGGAAGAGGCGGAGAGGAAGGGGGGAGAGGGGGGAGAAGGAGTGGAGACAACTTCTAAGAAGCCAAAGATACATGGCTGTGAAGCTCGGCGGACATTAACATTACCAGTCGGTTATTCTTGGTTCTGAAAACTACTGCTTACGTTTTTTTTCCCCAATGGTCAATGAAATTCACCGGTCAGCACCAGCTACAACCTACGATAACCTTCGATCTCCTGGCAACCCACTAGGACCTGGGCGACCCACCTGCGGAGCGAGAATTCATGTTTCTCTCCATGGTGGCCTCATTCTAGTCGCCACAAATTTTTTAACATGTTGAAAAATTTATGGCGACCATAATGAGGCCGTGACTACTTCCCATAATGCGGGAACTCCTCATGACCATGGAGGCGACTCCCCAGAAACCACCCGCGAAAATGTGGCGACCATGTGGCGACTGCATAGTCTCCTGCAGTCGCCTAAAAAGTTGCCTAAGTGGGACAGGCCCATAAGGGACATTTTTGCAGATGACTGTAGCTATGAGAAGATAGATAAGATTGCAACTGGATTAGTGAGAACAGTCTTGAATGAAACATAGAAACATAGAAAATAGGTGCAGGAGGAGGCCATTCAGCCCTTCGAGCCAGCACCGCCATTCATTGTGATCATGGCTGATCGTCCCCTATCAATAACCTGTGCCTGCCTTCTCCCCATATCAATTGACTCCACTAGCCCCTAGAGCTCTATCTAACTCTCTCTTAAATCCATCCAGTGACTTGGCCTCCACTGCCCTCTGTGGCAGGGAATTCCATAAATTAGTAAGATTAAATGAGAACTTACCAGTTTGAAGTTTGATCTGTATTTTATGAGGAGTTACGATGAGGGATTACGTGAAGAAGCCCGCCAGGACGCATGCGTGTCATTCTTCAAAGCAGCGGTGTGAAATCACAGATAACTGTAATGACTAAACATAGTAAGATTAGAGAAGAGGTACCAGTTAAGTATATGATCAGGGTGGGAGCGGAGGGCACGTAATCCCTCATCGTAACTCCTCATAAAATACAGATCAAACTTCAAACTGGTATGTTCTCGTTTAATCTTACTATTTTACTTCGGAGTCACCTGAGTGACTACGTGAAGATTTTAAAGCTCTGTGATTTCATGCCGTGGAACGAGTCCATGCATCACGTCTGCCTTGACTGTGGGAGGAATTGTGTTAACATAATTTGGACATGAATTCGACATTGAAATCATAAAAATGTTTAACACAAGTTTATAACCCCTTTTTATGGGTTTAAATTAATTTACAGAACTTAAATTGTTTCTGCAAACGTTCCAGGTTTCATTACTGGTTTATTACAAAATAATTGGAATGTTTCCCCTCCAGACCATCCTGCTGCCTTGAGGATTTGGTCCATTGGTACATCCAACTGTATGCTGCCGATGTAGCTGCAGCCCTGGTGGAAAGAGATTTTTTAAATTTAGTATCCACCCCAGCCTGTGTTAGCAACTGTTTCAGCCATCTTGAGATGGTCTGGACCGTCACTCTTGGTGTGGTTGCTAGTGGCTGACCAAAAGTGCCTTTTCATTGCCTCTTAGGATATTCGTTTTCTTCATGTATAATGACAGATGTCTTGTTATACACAGACGGTCATCTGTTGGGTATGACCTAATTGTATATTGAGGCCCGCTGATCCCTTTTCTGTTCTGCTTACTATCTCATAAATATGAAACTTAATATTTTCTGTTGAGGAAGTCATGTTGTCCAGTCTAGTTTTTGCAGTGACTGTATCCTCTGTGCCCTGACCAATACCATTAGCATGACTGTTTAATGTCAGTCTGTGTAGGGACAGAACTGTTGCTGGAGACCAATTCCTGAGCATCTTCAGGATTATTCTCACATCCCATTTTAGGGAGTATCTGGTTCCCCTCATAGGTTTTGTACCGGTGGGTGAGTCCCAACAGTGTAATGGTCTGTCCCCTGCCATAGGTAAGTCGATAGGGCATTCTGGCGCAGTTTATGGCACTGTAACTGAGCCCCTCATCATAGTGGAGGCCTGCCAGATAATCCAGAACAGATTGGATGTTCATGTCTCTGATTCCATGTTTAATACTACTGGGAACCATGGTTGTGTAGGCCAATCGGGTACTATCAATACCAGATGCAGAGTCTTGTTGTAATTCCTTAATGCCCGACTGATGAGGCAGGAAAAGGCGGGAATGCGTAAAATAACTTGATAACTGGTGGTTAAGTCTGGATGCGAATAAATCGATATCTGGTGTTCCATGTTTTGCTGTGATATCAGCAAATACTATTTTATTCAACATCCATTTGGTGTTTTTCATTAAATTTGCGTGACCTGGTGTTTGCCACTGAATTTAATCTTCCTGGTAGGTAAGTGGCTGATATCCAAATATCTCTCTGGATACACCATTGCCGATTTGTATAGCCAGATTGTCACATGATGTCGATTTGTTTCCACCCTGTGGTTAATGTATGCTACCACGGTGGTATGGTATTGGTGGCTCCGCATCCAAGTGCACTGGCATCAGTTTGTAGTACCATGGAAAGGTTACTGACAATGCTTGGATAGGAACAAGGCCAGATGTTGTCTATCCACCATTTTAGTTCCATTTTAGCTTGATTGGTAGTTTCACAGATCTGTCAAAGTGACCTGCATAGTTTAGAGTGCTTCCAAATTGTGTGGCTGGAAAGGCAGCCATCATTATGCCAATTACTTTAGCTACCAATCTGATGGATGGTTTGCTGATGTCAGTGAGGTTATTGCAAGCCTCTATTAAATCTCTAGCCTTTCCCTTAGGCAGAGTTAACGACATGTGAACTGAGTCAATGGTGAAACCCCAGGTAGTCCATAGTAGTGGAAGACGTTAGTTTAGATTTAACTGGATGAAAACTGAATCCCAGTTTTCCAAATAACTTTTGTGTGGCTGTTACAGTTTGTTTGGCCAATTCCAAAGTTTTGCCCATAAAGAGTATGTCATCTAAATATGCCATGACCATGTGTATACGTTTCCGTAGAAACGCTTGGGTTGGTTTAAAAAATTTTTGTGAACAGCCTGGGCTAATGATAACCCATTTGGCAGTACTTGATACTGTCAGAGTTGTCCCATTCAGTTAAATTTTGAGTAACATCTGTGGTCACCTCGTATAGGCACTGAATGGTAAGCATCTTTTAAATCGGTGCTGGCCCTTGAAGTAACCTTAGGGAATTAATTGTTAAGCAGTAACAAAGGTATCTATTTTGTCAGATCTATGATGATGCGATGACCATCATCTTGTTTGTTTTGATAAATATATTGGACACAAATTCTAATGGTTCATGTTGAGTTTTCTCAATTACACCTTTTATGTGAAGCCGCTTCAGTTCAGCTTGCGCTTTTGATTTCCCTTTATCAGAAAGCACGAACTTTTGGTTCAGTATATGTTGAACTGGAGGGCTGTACTTGTGTATAAACTCTGTTGTATATCCCTGGATACTGCTTAATCATGCTTCTTGCATTCAGAAAAGAGTGTAATCACCCAATCTCCATGCCCACTATATATTGTAGGGAACCAGACCCACCTACCTCTATAGTTACCAGTGGCAGGTTTACTTTTTGTAGGTTCTTCGCTGTTGTTGTAACGCTGGGGTCTGGATTTTTGGTTTGGTTGGCGTTGGAGGTCCCGCATCTTCCAAGAAGGCCGGCCTGGGCCATGGCCTAAAAGACTCATGTTTGTGGGTACCGGTCCTTCGAGCTTTCACCAGTCCTGCTGGTGGGTGCGTGGGGGTGCTGGGTTCCAGTAGGTTCTCTTGTTCCTGCACCACCTGCACACTTGTCTTTTCTTCTGCGGACCCCTCTTCCAGGTCAGCCCAGAACTGACCCGCAGAGCTCCCCTCTGATGAGGTAGAAGCACTGTGCAGCCCTGAAAGAGGTACTGCTGTGGGTTTATCATAGGGCCCACAGTGACCCGACTCCATCTCCCGGAGTCTGTCACGTTGGAGCAAAGCTCCATACACCGCTTCTTCCCGCTCCAGCGCTCTCGGGCGCTGGCCGCCGGCGGTTATTCAAAGTCGGACTCCTCTGAGTCCACAACTTTGTTTGTTTTGTGTCTAGCCTTTCCGCCCGGCTGCGTGGATCTGGCCGGTGCGGAGGCGACATCGGGCACAGCTGATCCCACTACGGGTGATCCAAGTGCCGCTGGCTGCTGCTGGCTGCCCGCTGCTCCACGGTCCTCCTTCTCCAGCTTTGTCCTTACTGTCCTTCCGTGGAGTGGATATGGCCGGTGTGGAGGACATCTGGCACAGCTGATTCTATCTAGCCCACCAGATTTGTCGCAGCCCGTTGTTTCTGCACCTGCAATCAGCATGGAAATACAAAAAAGACCGCAGCTCTTACCTACAGGTCCAAGTTAAAATCATTGCTACGGGTGAGCGTCGTTCCGTCCCGTCTGCTGCCGTTATTGACTGGTCAAAAGTCAACGGCCCCATTTGAATGATCTCCCGCCCGGCCGTAGTGTTCTGGCCGGCGCGGGACCAAAAGTCGGCACTGCTCTTCCTATTACGGGAGATAAACATGCCTTCAGCTGCTGCCGGCTGCCTGCGACTCCGCTGTCTTCCCCAGCCAGCTTCACTAGCAGCACTTGTGGACACTCCTTTGTCCAGCTTCCCCTCCTGTACACACCCAGCGCGGGGAAACATTAGTTTTGCTCCCTCTCCCGCTCGGCCCCGTGCGGGAGCGAGTCGGGAGAGAAAGTCGGGCACAGCTATTCCTTGCCTTTGGTTGCTGCTGCCGGTGCTTTTCTCCTTTTGTCCCCTAATTTTAAAAAGGGGACAGAACACAAATACAACCCACAGTCTTTGTGGGTTGTTGGTTCCGATTTCCTCCACCCGTTTGGGGTGAAGTTTGGCACTCGCTCCCGTTATGGGAGATAGCGGTGTCGACGTCCGTTGCTGGCTCCCTGCTGCTGTTCAGCGGCAGCTCGGCAGCCTTTCTGCAATCAAGAAAAAAGGTAAGGAAAATTTATCTTACCTGTTGTTGCTGGTTGTCAACCTGCCGTTCGGGAGGAACGTCCTGCCTCCCGCTGTGATTTCCGCAGCCCCACGGACCCATGTAGCGTAGGTCCTTGGGCCTGTTGTCCGAGTTTGTCGGACTGACGGCTCCGGAGTACTTCCTTGTCGGTGTTTTCTCCCCGGAGCTAAAGTCGCACAAACTCTCGCTAAGGGAGACTGTCGTGCCACCGGCCGTTGCTGGCTGCCTGCTGCTTGCAGACTCCTCCCCCGCCAGCTTTCAACAGCCTTCCTGTAGAAAAAAGGTAAGTAAAGAAAACGACGTTCCCTTACCTACTGTTGCAGGTTCAAAAATCCTGCCATTTGGGAGGAACGTCCTTCCTCCCGACAATGACGAGTTGCAATGCGTGTAGCGCAATGCAACGCATGCGTCCTGGCGGGCTTCTTCAAGTAGTCACTCACGTGACTCCGAAGTAAAATCACAACTCTCTGGGTGAAAAGGTTTTTTCTCACCTCATTCTTAAATGACCTCCCCTTTATTCTATGACTGTGGCCCTTGGTTCTGGTCTTGCCCAACGTTGGGAACATTTTTCCTGCATCTAGCTTGTCCAGTCCTTTTATAATTTTATATGTTTCTATAAGATACCCCCTCATCCTTCTAAACTCCAGTGAATACAAGCCTAGTCTTTTTCAATCTTTCCTCATATGACAGTCCCACCATTCCAGGGATCAATCTCGTGAACCTACACTGCACTGCCTCAATCACAAGGATGTCCTTCCTCAAATTAGGAGACCAAAACTGTACACATTACTCCAGATATGGTCTCACCAGAGCCCTATACAACTGCAGAAGAAACTCTTTACTCCTATACTGAAATCCTCTTGTTATGAAGGCCAATATTCCATTAGCTTTCTTCTCTGCCTGCTGTACCTGTAAGCCAACTTTCAGTGACCGGTGTACAAGGATGCCCAGGTCTCGCTGCACCTCCCCCTTACCCAACCTAACCCCATTGAGATAATAATCTGCCCCCTTGTTTTTGCCGCCAAAGTGGATAATTTCACATTCATCTATATTATACTGCATCTGCCACGCATCTGCCCACTCACTCAATCTGTCCAGGTCACCCTGCAACCTCCTAACATCCTCTTCACAGCTCACACTGCCACCCAGCTTTGTGTCCACCCATAATGAGTCATGAACAATCTTGAATGGAGGAGAGGCACTAAAGAATTGCATGGTTAATCACGTCAAAGTCTTGGAGAGATCATGCGAGTATGAAGAGAAATTGCTCTTGACAGTCAGACTGATTGTAGGGGGGAGAAGAAAGCTGGATAAGGGGAGAAGCGTGACAAAGCATGGTTGGTAATAAGTCATAGAACAGGCATGCAGCTGGAATCACAAAGGGGAAGCAATGAGAGAGGGTCACATGGTGGGGGGGGGGCATTGTGAGAGGGTAGGCATCAGATATACTTGCAACAAAAAGTTTTGGGAAATAGCATTCAAGTTCAAATCCAAGTTCTTGACAGGTTGGAATAAATGGGAAAATGCATTTGTGTGAATGCAGTCATTTGGAAGAAATTGATGACTCACTCTGCTTTGTTCAGTCCATTTGAACTGAATGCAAAATATCTGAACATAATATTCATGCTGAATCTAAAACAGTGACAAACTGCTGTCTAATTAATGTAGTTAATCTTGGCAGATGTTGGCTGTAAGCATCCAGATACATAAATGCTAAGTAATTATGCTGCCTTTAGATTCACCAACAAAGACTATCACTGATGAAAAGAGACTTTTGGTCAGATTTTCTCTGGGACTGCAGAAAAATAAAATATAACCTTCTCTGACATTTCCTGCAGGAAACCACCTAGTTAAGTGACTTTCAACCTTTATTTCAATTTGAATTCTAAAACAGTTTTAATAGTGGAGTATGGTGTCATCCTGGGCTGGTCATATTTGCCTGTGTTTGGCCCATTTCCTTCTAAACCTTTACGATCTGTGAATCTCTCCAAATGTCCTTTAAACTGTAATTTTTTAGCGAAATAGCATGGAAAGAGGCCTTTGGCCGTCTGAGTGCATGCCGACCAATGATCACCCATTTCACATTTGTGCTCGAACATAGAAGAGTACAGCACAAGACAGGCCATAACGCCCATGATTATCTACCTTTATGTACCTCAAGCCTGTTAACACATCCTCTTTTATAATATCAATATGTTTCAGGACATTGATGTTCTCTTCCCTGAATTCCCTAGCGCTCATAAGTTTGTCTACGGTAAATACTTGATGAGAAGTATTCATTTGAGACCTCATCCATCTCCCACAGCTCCACACATAGATGATCACACTGGTCCTTAATGGGACCAATTCTCTCTCTAGTTACATTATTTGCTCTTAATATACTTGGAGAATCACATAGGATCTGCCATGGATAATTTTTCATTTAAATAGCTTGTGTATGTTTGTTTACAAAATACATAACATTTTGTGTTCAATTATTCACCGATTTGTTCAAGAGGAGCTTGCTTCACTATTATGTGTCGGAAGGAACTGAAGATGCTGGATTAAACCGAAGACAGACACAAAACATTGGAGTAAACTCAGCGGGACAGGCAGCCTCACTGGAGAGAAGGAATGGGTGATGTTTCGGGTCGAGACCCTTCTGCAGATTGGTTAGGGCTAAGGGGAACAAGAGATATAGGCGATGATGTAGAGAGATAAAGAACAATGAAGGAAAGATATGCAAACAAGTAACGATGATAAAGGAAACAGGACATTGTTAGCTGTTTGTTAGGTGAAAATGAGAAGCTAGTGTGACTTATGTGGAGCAAGGATAGAGAGAGGGAATGCCGGGGCTACCTGAAGAGATAAATCAATATCCATACTACGGGGCTGTAAGCAGCCCAAGTGAAATATGAGATGCTAATCCTCAGAAATTTCCACCTCCTCCAACGGGGTCCCACTACAATCCACATTTTCTCATCTCCACCACTTTCCGCCTTCCGCAGAGACCGTTCCCTCCCTGGTTAACTCATCCCTTCCCATCCAAACCACCCCCACCCCAGGAACCTTTCCCTGCAACCGCAGAAGATGCAATACCTGTCCCTATACCTGCCCCCTCGACTCTTTCCAGGGTCCCCAACAGTCCTTTCAGGTTAGGCAGAGGTTCACTTGCACCTCCTCCAACCTCACCAACTGTATCTGTTGTTCCAGATGTGGACTCTTATACATCAGGAACAACAGGAACTATTGTCTAAATGGGGGAGAATCAAGGAATCGGAGGTGCAAAGGACTTCGGAGTGCTGGTGCAGGATTCCCCAAAAATTGATTTTGCAAGTCAAATCGGTAGTAAGGAAGGCAAATGCAAAGCTAACATTTATTGTAAGAGGACTAGAATCGGAAGATAGAGATGTAATGCTAAAGCTCTATAATGTGCTGGTCAGGCCACAGTCAGAATATTGTGAGCACTTCTGGGCCATATATCTGAGAAAGAACGATCTGGCACTGGAGAAGGTACAGAAGAGGTTTACAAGAATAATCCCAGGAATTAGTGGGTTAACATATGAATGTTTGATGGCACTGGGTCTCTACTCACCGGAGTTTAGAAGGCTGAGGGGGAACCTCATTGAAACTTACCGAATAGTGAAAGGCTTGGATAGAGTGGATGTGGAGAGTATGTTTCCACTAGTGGGAGAGTCTAGGACCAGAGGTCATAGCCTCCGAATTAAAGGACTTTCCTTTGGGAAGAAGATGAGGAGTAATTTATTTCGTCAGAGGGTGGTGAATTTATGGAATTCATTGCCACAGAATGCTGTGGAGGCCATCAGTGGATATTTTTAAGGCAAAGTTAGGTAGATTCTTGATTAGTACAGTGTCAAGGGTTATGGGGAGAAGACAGGAGAATGTGGTTAGGAGGGAGAGATAGATCAACCATGATTGAATGACTGAGTAAACGTGATGGGCCAAAGGCCTATTTCTGCTCCTATCACTTGTGAATTTCTGAATGTAGGAACTTGAGTTGTTTACAGAGACAATAGTACTATAATGTTTGGGAGGATCAGAGAGTTAACAGTTGTAATGGGGTAAAGGTTTTGAAAGGTGTAGCTTCTGCGTATAAAGATACCTACCTTATTCCCAAACACTACTACATCATTCATATTCTGATTTTAACCTCAGCTTATCCAAAATGTAATCAATGGAATTTAGAAGAATGAGAGGGGATCTTATAGAAACATATAAAATTATAAAATGACTTGACAAGCTAGATGCAGGAAAAATGTTCCCAATGTTGGGGGAGTCCAAAACCAGGGGCCACAGGCTAAGAATAAAGGGGTGGCCATTTAAAACTGAGATGAGAAAAAACAATTTCACCCAGAGAGTTGAGAATTTGTGGAATTCTCTGCCACGGAAGGCAGTAGAGGCCAATTCACTGGATGAATTTAAAAGAGAGTTAGATGGAGCTCTTGGGGCTAGCGGAATCAAAAGATATTGGGAGAAGGCAGGCACGGGTTACTAAATGTGGATGATCAGCCATGATCACAATGAATGGCAATGCAGGCTCGAAGGGCCAAATGGCCACCTCCTGCATCTATTTTCTATGTTTCTATCAGCATCCTATTTTGAGAAAGGTTATGCTCATCTGCATGCCAACCCAATAGCATTACCTGCTTATCATGTTATTCAGCATTAAGATCTTTCTGTACTACACTTTACACTCTTGCACCTGCATTAGAAACATAGAGAGAAACATAGAAAATAGATGCTGGAGGAGGCCATTCGGCCCTTCGAGCCAGCACCACCATTCATTGTGATCATGGCTGATCGTCCCCTATCAATAACCCGTGCCTGCCTTCTTCCCATATCCCTTGAATCCACTAGCCCCTAGAGCTCTATCTAAATCTCTCTTAAACCCATCCAGTGATTTGGCCTCCACTGCCCTCTGTGGCAGGGAATTTCATAAATTCACAACTCTCTGGGTGAAAACGTTTTTTCTCACAGTCTTAAATGACCTCCCCTTTATTCTAAGACTGTGGCCCCTGGTTCTGGACTCGCCCAACATTGGGAACATTTTTCCTGCATCTAGCTTGTCCAGTCCTTTTATAATTTTATATGTTTCTATAAGATATCCCCTCATCCTTCTAAACTCCAGTGAATACAAGCCTAGTGTTTTCAATGTTTCCTCATATGACAGTCCCGCCATCCCAGGGATCAATCTCGTTAACCTACGCTGCACTGCCCCAATCACAAGGATGTCCTTCCTCAAATTAGGAGACCAAACCTGTACACAACACTCCAGATGTGGTCTCACCAGAGCCCTATACAACTGCAGAAGAACCTCTTTACTCCTATACTGAAATCCTCTTGTTATGAAGGCCAACATTCCATTAGCTTTCTTCACTGCCTGCTGTACCTGTAAGCCAACTTTCAGTGACCGGTGTACAAGGACACCCGGGTGTCGCTGTACCTCCCCCTTACCTAACCTAACCCCATTGAGATAATAATCTGCCCCCTTGTTTTTGCCGCCAAAGTGGATAACCTCACATTTATCTATATTATACTGCATCTGCCATGCATTTGCCCACTCACTCAACCTCTTCCAGGTCACCCTGCAACCTCCTAACATCCTCTTCACAGTTCACACTGACACCCAGTTTTGTGTCATCCGCAAACTTGCTAGTGTTGCTCCTAATTCCCTCTTCCAAATCATTAATATTTATGGTAAACAGTTGCGGCCCTAACAGCTTTGCGGCACTCCACTCGCCACTGACTGCCATTCTGAAAAGGACCCGTTCACTCCTACTCTTTGCTTCCGATCTGCCAACCAATTTTCTATCCATGTCAACACCCTACCCCCAATACCATGTGCTCTAATTTTAGTCACCAGTCTCCTGTGCGGGACCTTATCAAAGGCTTTCTGAAAGTCTAGATACACTACATCCACTGGCACCCCTTCATCCATTTTACTTGTCACATCCTGAAAAAATTCCAGAAGATTAGTCAAGTATGATTTCCCTTCCATAAATCTATGTTGACTTGGACTAATCCTTTTACTGCTATCCAAATGCCCCATTATTACCTCTTTAATAATTGACTCCAGCACCTTTCCCACCACCGAAGTCAGGCTAACTGGTCTGTAATTCCCCGTTTTCTCTCTCGCTCCTTTCTTGAAAAGTGGGATAACATTACCTATCCTCTAATCCACAGGAACTGATCCTGAATCTATTGAACATTGGAAAATGATCACCAATGCGTCCACTATTTCTAAAGACACCTCCCTGAGGACCCTGGGATGCAGACCATCAGGCCCAGGGGATTTATCATCCGTTAGTCCCATTAGCCTACCCAATACTATTTCTCGCCTAATGAAAATTTCTTTCAGTTCCTCTACCCCCTTAGATCCTCTGTCCTCCAGTACATCTGGGAGATTGTTTGTGTCTTCCATAGTGAAGACAGATCCGAAGCACCTATTAAACTCTTCTGCCATTTCCTTGTTGCCCATAATAATTTCACCCGTGTCTGCCTTCAAGGGACCCACATTTGTCTTTGCTACTCTTTTTCCCTTAACATATATAAAGAAGCTTTTACTATCCTTTTTTATATTCCTGGCCAGCTTCCCTTCGTACTTCATCTTTTCAGCCCGTATTGCCCGTTTTGTTTCCTTCTGTTGTCCTATGAAAATTTCCCAATCCTATGGCTTCCGGCTACTCTTTGCTGTGTTATACATCTTTTCTTTTAGTTTTATTCTATCCCTAACTTCTCTTGTCAGTCACAGTTGCCTCCTACTCCCCTTAGAATTTTTCTTCATATTTGTAATGAAATGATCCTGCGTCTCCCGGATTATGCCCATAAATTCCTGCCATTGCTGTTCTACAGTCATTCCTGCTAGGATCCCTTTCCATTCTACTTTGGCCAGCTCCCCTCTCATGCCTTCATAGTCCCCTTTGTTCAACGGCATCACTGCCACATCCGATTTAACGTTCTCCTTCGCAAACTGCAGATTAAAACTAATCATATTATGATCTTGCCATAGAGGGAGTACAGAGAAGGTTCACCAGACTGATTACTGGGATGTCAGGACATTCATATGAAGAAAGACTGGATAGACTCGGTTTGTACTCGCTAGAATTTTGAAGATTGAGGGGGGATCTTATAGAAACTTACAAAATTCTTAAGGGGTTGGACAGGCTAGATGCAGGAAGATTGTTCCCGATGTTGGGGAAGTCCAGAACAAGGGGTCACAGTTTAAGGATAAGGGGGCAATCTTTTAGGACCGAGATGCGGAAAACTTTTTTCACACAGAGAGTGGTGAATCTCTGGAATTCTCTCCCGCAGAAGTTAGTTGAGGCCAGTTCATTGGCTATATTTAAGAGGGAGTTAGATGTGGCCCTTGTGGCTAAAGGGACCAGGTGGTATGGAGAGAAGGCAGGTACAGGATACTGAGTTGGATGATCTGCCATGATCATATTGAATGGCGGTGCAGGCTCGAAGGGCCGAATGGCCTACTCCTGCACCTATTTTCTATGTTTCTATGTCTATGTTTCTATGATCACTACCTCCAAGCGGTTCCTTTACCTCGAGTTCTCTTATCATATCTGGTTCATTGGACAACACTAAATCCAGAATTGCCTTTTCTCTGGTCGGCTCCATTACAAGCTGCTCTAAGAATCCATCTCGGAGGCATTCTACAAACTCTCTTTCTTGGGGTCCTGAACTAACCTGATTTTCCCAGGCAACCTACAGTGCATTCAGAAAGTATACAGACCCCTTCACTTTTTCCACATTTTGTTACGTTACAGCCTTATTCTAAAATGGATTAATTCATTTTTTTAATGCATCAATCTACACATAGTAATCCCTAATAAAAACGTGAAAACAGGTGTTTAGAAATTTTTGCAAAGTAATTAAAAAAAAATGACTGAAATTTCACATTTATATAAGTATTCAGACCTTTGCTATGACACTCAAAATTGAGCATAGGTTCATCCTGTTTCCATTAATTATCCTTGAGATGTTTCTACAACTTGATTGGAGTCCACCAGCGGTAAATCAAATTGATTGCATATGATTTGGAAAGACACACACCTGTCAAAACAAGGTCCCACAGTTGACAATGCATGTCAGAGCAAAAACCAAGCCATGAAGATGAAGGAATTGTCCGTAGACCTCAGGGACAGGATTGTGTCAAGACACAGATCTGGGGAAGGGTATAAAACAATTTCTGCAGCATTGCAGGTCCGGAAGAGCACAGTGGCCTCAGTCATTCTTAAATGCAAAAACTTTGGAACCACCAGGACTCTTCATAAAGCTGGCCTCCCGACCAAACTGAGCAATCGGGGGAGCAGGGCCTTGGTCAGGGAGGTGACCATGAACCTGATGGTCACTCTGACAGAGTTCCAGAGTTCCTCTGTGGAGATAAGAGAAACTTCCAGAAGGACAACTATATCAGCAGCACTCCACCTTTATGCACTTCGCCTTTATGGTAGAGTGGCCAGACAGAAGACACACCTCAGTAAAAGGCACATGACAGCCCGCTTGGAGTTTGCCAAGAGGCACCTAAACAAGATTCTCTGGTCTGACGAAATGAAGATTCATCTCTTTGGCCTGAATGCCAAGTGTTTTATTGGAGGAAACCAGGCACTGCTCATCAACTGGCCAATGCCATACCTACGGTGAAGTATGGTGGTGACAGCATCAGCTGTGGGGATGTTTTTCAGCGGAAGGAACTGAGTGACTAGTCAGGATCGAAGAAAAGTTGAACGGAGCAAAGTACAGAGAGATCCTTGATAAAAACCTGCTCCAGGGCGTTCAGGACTTCAGACTGGGGCAGAGGTTCACCTTCCAACAGGACAACGACCCTAAGCACACAGCCAAGCCAATGCAGGAGTGGCTTTGTGACATGTCTGTGAATGTTCTTGAGTGGCCCAGCCAGAGCCCGGACTTGAACCCGATCGAACATCTCTGGAGGGACCTGAAAATAGTTGTGCATCAATGCTCCCCATCCAACCTGGTAGAGCTTGAGAGGATCTGCAGAGAAGAATGGGAGAAATTACCCAAATACAGGTGTGCCAAGCTTGTAGCATCATACCCAAGAAGACTTGAGGTTGTAATCACTGCCAAAGGTGCCTCAACAAAGTACTGAGTAAAGGGTCTGAATACTTATGTAAATGTGATATTTCAGTTATTTATTTTTAATTATGTTACAAAAATTTCTAAACACCTGTTTTTGCTTTTTTTATTGTGGGATATTGTGTGTAGATTGATGATAAAAAAAATAAAGAATTTAATCCATTTTAGAATAAGGCTGTAATGTAACAAAATGTGGAAAAGTGAAGGGGTCTGAATACTTTCTGAATGCACTGTACATATTGAAATCCCCCATCACCACAGTGGCTTTACCTTTGTTACATGCCAGTTATAACTCCTGCTGCAACTTACACCCTACATCCGGGCTACTATTTGGGGGTCTGTAAATAACACCAATTAGTGTCTTCTTGCCTTTACAATTCCTCAACTGAATCCACAATGACTCTACCATTCCACCATTCTAATGGCATATTACCAGGCGCACAGCTCCATGTTAATTTTTTCCCTTCTCGATTGGAGCTCTATATTATTTGGAGATGGTTAGCTTAATAAATGTATTTTATCTTTTTTACATTTATTGAGTATTCATTTTACCCCTTCATTTTACGCTAACCACCAGCAGCGACTTCTTTTGTTTTTTTTAGTATGTCCAAATGTTTGTTTTAGTGGGTATGTTTGTTTTACTCTCTCGGTATGTCTTATGTGGGGGGTGGTGGGGGAGAAAAGGGTGAAACAGTCTTTCAATCACTTCCTCGACGGAGAGGCGACTATTCCCATGTCACTTCGCTGCCTCCTCTCTCGCGGCCGAACAGCTTGGATTGGAGCAGCCTTTCCTGGAGTCGGGCTCAGAGCTTCAGCAGCGGGCGCAGCGTGGACCTTTCCACCGCAGAGTGGGGCGAACCCTTGCCGGGGGTCGCCAGAAAGCAGTGCTCCGATGGCTGGCCTGGTGACTTTGGCATCATGGGGTTGTGATCTGGCTTCTAGCCGAGGGTGTGGCATGGACTTACGATCCGGAGCCTGGAATCCCTTGCCGAGGATTGCCAGAGAAGATCTCCGACCGCCGGCCTGCGTCCTCTAACATCCTGAAGCCGCGGTCTCCGGTAACAAAGTGGCTGATTCGGGCACTCCAAGCCGCCGACTGTGTTCAACCATCCCATCGTCGGAGTTTCGATAATCCCGACGAGAGGGCCTGTACATCCGGCCGTCCATAAAGGCGACTACGGAGGGTTCATGGCCCAGACCACAGATGAACAAAAGAGGAGGACTGACTGAACTTTGTTGCCTTCCACCACAGTGAAGAATGCTGTGGTGGATGTTTATGTTAAATTCTATTGTGTATTGTGTGGGGTTTTTTCAATTGTATCGCTGCATGGCAAATTAATTTCACTGTACCTTAGTTGGTGCATGTGACAAATAAATTTGTATTGTATTGTATTGTATTTTTTACTGTGTGTACATTATGCACTAACAATAGATCCCACCTGACATTACTCTGTCCACATATTGAATTTCTCAACATTTCTTGTAATTTCAGACATATTTTTCTTAAAATTTGATAGAAACTTTATGAAAAGCTATTTACAATTTGTAGTGTGTGTAACTGTCTAGTATGTGCACTGTCAACACAAAACAAGATATGCAGAATGCAGATTGCTGTTCTGTAGAATTCATGAATAGAAGATGGGATCTCATGGTAAGAGACCTTTACCGAGGACGAATGCAATTAATATATCCAGTCTTATGTTCCAAACATGACATTGAGATGGTTAAATATGAATTACCATAATTCCAAATTCAGCAGTTTTTTCTAATACAAATAATGAATTAATTAATGTCAAAACTTTGTGCTTTGAAATTTTCAAAGTAAAAGAAAATGCCTTAATGATCAATTAGTTTCGTTCCTGCTCAGTATATTCAATTAGAACAATTAATTGGTTCAACCACTATAACTTGCTTTTCAATAAATAAAACTGCACTTCCGGTGGCGCTATGGAGTAGGAGAGACTCGCGCCAACTAGCTCCGTGAAAAAAAACGAAAAAACGGGGGGAAAAGACAGATCCTACCTGCAGAAAACGGCAGCGATTGTTTTGCAATAGGCCCGTGATGTCATCAGGCGCGCGACACCGGCAGTATGTCGACTCAGCATACTCCCCCCAAGACAAAAACCGGCAAGACTAAAGAGGTAGGCCCAACTGAAGCCTCGGCTTCAGGTTTAACAGCATCCCGAGAAGACATCTCATAGAAGAAGAAAAAGACTGAGATGGAAGAATTAAAAACGTTTCTTAAGGAGGAACTTAAAAATCTTAGACAGAACTTTAAAGAGGAGCTGACATCTTTTAAAAAAGAAATTAAAGAACAAATTAAAGAAGATGTTACAGAGATTGTACACGAAGTCCTTGAAGACTGGAAATTAGATATGGAAAGAAATTTGACTCAAAATGTTGAAGAAGTAAATGAAAAACTGAATATGATGGAATCCAGATTTGATTCTAAACTTGAACCTATCTTCCAGACATTAAACCAACACCACAAGATTGTAAAAGAACTTGAGGAATTTGCTGAGACAAGCACCGCAACTACAAAACAACTCATCACTGAGAACCAACGCCTATCAAAGTTATTGCGTCAAATAACCGAAAAATGCACAGACTTGGAGGGACGACAGAGGCGTCAGAACTTAAGAATCGTGGGCATCCAGGAAGGCAGAGAGGGGACTCGTGACCCCCGTGAATTTGCTGCAGATGTACTGAAAACAGTTTTGAATCTGGACCAGGCGCCATTACTTGCCCGAGCGCACAGAGTGCCGAGACGTCCCCCAAAGGTGGGCGACCCTCCAAGAACAATGATAGTAAAGGTCCAATATGACCATGTATTGGATGACATGATGAGGAAAATTGTCAAAAGCAGAAATCTTGTATATGAAGGAGACAAGATTAGCATATTCAGAGATTATCCTGTGGAAGTTGCTAAGAAAAGAGCATTGTTCACAGAAACAAGAAGAATACTGAAAAAAATAAAGAATTTGAGATATGGACTGTTATACCCCGCAACACTAAGAGTTAGTTACGAAAATAAGGAACACTTCTTCATCAAGCACACAGAAGCATTTGAATTTGCCAAGAACATCGAGGACAAGATCGAAGATTGAAAAATATTCAACACTCAACACCTACCTGGATACTGCTATCTTGCAGAGAAGATATGGAACTCTAAACTATAAACTTTAAACCATTATATTGGTTATTGGTTAAGAAGGTTCAATGGTTGGGTATTAATGGTGGAGTAGCAAGATGGATTCAATAGTGGCTGAATGGGAGATGCCAGAGAGTAATGGTGGATGGTTGTTTGTCAGGTTGGAGGCTAGTGACGAGTGGGGTGCCACAGGGATCTGTGTTGGGTCCACTGTTGTTTGTCATGTACATCAATGATCTGGACGATGGTGTGGTAAATTGGATTAGTAAGTATGCAGATGATACTAAGATAGGTGGGGTTGCGGGTAATGAAGTAGAGTTTCAAAGTCTACAGAGAGATTTATGCCAGTTGGAAGAGTGGGCTGAAAGATGGCAGATGGAGTTTAATGCTGATAAGTGTGAGGTGCTACATCTTGGCAGGACAAATCAAAATAGGACGTACATGGTAAATGGTAGGGAATTGAAGAATGTAGGTGAACAGAGGGATCTGGGAATAACTGTGCACAGTTCCATGAAAGTGGAATCTCATGTAGATAGGGTGGTAAAGAAAGCTTTGGTGTGCTGGCCTTTATAAATCAGAGCATTGAGTATAGAAGTTGGGATGTAATGTTAAAATTGTACAAGGCATTGGTGAGGCCAATTCTGGAGTATGGGGTACAATTTTGGTCGCCTAATTATAGGAAGGATGTCAACAAAATAGAGAGAGTACAGAGGAGATTTACTAGAATGTTGCCTGGGTTTCAGCAACTAAGTTACAGAGAAAGGTTGAACAAGTTAGGGCTTTATTCTTTGGAGCGCAGAAGGTTAAGGGGGGACTTGATAGAGGTTTTTAAAATGATGAGAGGGATAGACAGAGTTGACGTGGAAAAGCTTTTCCCACTGAGAGTAGGGAAGATTCAAACAAGGGGACATGACTTGAGAATTAAGGGACTGAAGTTTCGGGGTAACATGAGGGGGAACTTCTTTACTCAGAGAGTGGTAGCTGTGTGGAATGAGCTTCCAGTGAAGGTGGTGGAGGCAGGTTCGTTTTTATCATTTAAAAATAAATTGGATAGTTATATGGATGGGAAAGGAATGGAGGGTTATGGTCTGAGCGCAGGTATATGGGACTAGGGGAGATTATGTGTTCGGCACGGAATAGAAGGGTCGAGATGGCCTGTTTCCGTGCTGTAATTGTTATATGGTTATATGGTTATATTTAAGAGTTGCCTAAAATTCGCAATAAGATTTGGGTAAATATCCTGCAACGGATATATAATACTTACATTTTAGTACTAACTTCTAACAACTTCTAACAACTATTAATAATCATGAATACTAACTAACACTAATTATTGATAATTAGATTATTTAGATTATTTAAGAATTAACTAAAAGTATGAAACATAAGTAAAGTGTGATTCAGATATTTTACAATGAAAAATGTATGGTGGCTCTCTCTGTGATGTTTTTGTTTTTGATTATTCTTTTATAAATGTTTATATTATACTAAACTAACATTTCAATTTGAGACTACTAATTATATCATTAATGGAATATAATCATTTTTTCTTTCCCCCCCACAAATTGTTTGCATCGAATTGGAAACTTTCCTTTCAAGGAAAGTACGGAGCTAGTATTTTTATAAACCAAAAGCTACGGAAGTCCATAGATGCTTAGCCACATTAAGGTGGCTATCACTAACTGCACTAATTGTAGTTGTAGTTGCTTTTTCTTTTTACTTTCCACACTTTACTAATCCAATTTGCTATTACTTTTTTTATTTTATATCATATTATATTTTGTATTTGGAATGGAATTGCATATTTTACTTAAGGAGATATGTTCGGATGGAAAACAGACATGACCTAAAATTCATCTACCTGATGTTCGAGTATAAGGTAGGGTTGAGTGTGCTGAATCATCTGCTCTACCACTTAATCACAAGATGCAAGACATGAATATAAAAATTGGGGGTGAGGGAATTAAATGCTGTAGTTGGAATGTTAAGGGAATTAATGAACCTATCAAGAGAGGCAAAGTGTTAGCCCATTTAAAATCATTGAAAACAGATATAATATTTCTCCAGGAGACACATCTTAAAAAGGAAGCACAACACAGATTGAAAGCAAAATGGATTGCTAAAGCGTACCACTCTTCATTCTCACATAAATCTAGAGGTGTTGCAATATTAATTCGTAAAGGTATACCCTTTAAACATATATCAATGATAGAAGACACTGAAGGCAGATATATTGTAATAATAGGGGAGTTATACTTAAAAAAGGTGACTCTCCTCAATGTGTATGGACCAAATTTTGATAGCCTACTGTTTTTTAAGAGAATTCTTAACAATATCCTGGAATGTACACAACAAAACTTAATAATCGGTGGAGATTTAAATTGTACATTGGATGCCTGTTTGGATAGATCATCAACTCAAAGAAAACTAAAATCTCGATCAAGTGAATTTTTAAACTCATACATTAATACTACTAATATTAAGGACGTTTGGAGAATTGAAAATCCATCGGGCCGAGAATATTCATTTTTACTCACCAGTACATAAACTTACTCAAGGATAGACTATTTTTTAGTAGATTCAAAACTTATCCCATTTACCTATAACTCGCAATATCATAACATCATAATCTCAGACCACGCTCCACTAACATTTATGATCAAACTAAACAGAATGGTAGAGACACAGTCACAATGGAGATTTCATCCCCAAATCTTAAAAGATAAGTTATGTAATGAATACCTAATAAAACAGATTTAAATGTTTTTTGAGGCTAACGATAACCCTGAAATCTCTGTTTCCCTTCTTTGGGAAACATTTAAAGCATTTGTACGTGGAGCATTAATTTCTTCCCAATCATTTTTTAATAAAGAGAATAGGGCCAAACAACAGAAACTGGAAATGGAAATAAAGCAATTAGACACAGAAAATGCAGCAGCACCATCCATGATAAAACACAATAAAATTGCAGTACTGAAATATAAATTAAACAAGATATATTCAGACCAAGTTATAAAACTTTATCAACATACAAAACAATTACATTTTGAATTTGGTGATAAACCACAAAAACTACTAGCGCGTCAACTTCGTAAATTGGATGGGGAAAAAACAAAATACAAAATTAGAACAGACAAGGGAGAAACATTAACACTGCCTAAAGATATTAATGATAGATTTCTACAATACTACCAAAAATTGTATTAATCTAAAATAACAGAACAATCAACGGGAATGGAAACATTTTTACAGAATTGTAAGTTTGCGGGTCTAGATCAGAAAGAGAAAGAATTACTAGGGGCTGAAATTATGATAAAAGACATCGAAGAGTCAATCAAATCTTTAAAAAACGGAAAGGCTGCAGGTCTAAATTCTGAATTTTATTAAAAAAATTACGATTTGCTTTCCCCACGCCTACAGACAATGTACAAATATGCCTACACTCAACAGAAACTCCCAGAAACTCTAAATGAATCTACAATCATACTCATACCAAAAACGGACAAGGATCTTGAAGACCCAGGTTCATACAGAGCTATAGCCCTCTTAAATACTGATCAGAAAATATTAACTAAAATTTTATCTAGTAGATTGAGCTTAGTGATCAGTAAATTAATACATCCCGACCAAACAGGGCTTATCCCAAAACGTTATTCATTTTATAATCTGAGAAGATTATTTAATATTATATACTCCAATAGAATTCCTAATGCAGATCTAGCAACTATTTCGTTAGATGCTGAAAAAGCATTTGACCAGGTAGAATGGCCATATTTATTTTCGGTGATGGAAAATTTTCAACTAGGAGAGAAGTACTGTACATGGGTTAAATTGTTATATTCTAATCCAGCAGCCAGAATATTAACAAACAAAATGTTATCAACTAAATTTAATCTCTCTAGAGGCTGTAGACAAGGATGTTCACTATCCCCACTATTATTTGCTCTTGCAATCGAACCCCTAGCAGAAAGCGTTAGAAACCATCCAGGAAGATATGGATACAATACTAGAGACAAAAGGAATAACATTTCCTTATATGCAGATGATGTACTAATATATATTACAAAGTTAGAAACTAGTATTCCAAACTTATTAAATCTAATAACTCAATTTGGTCAGTTTTCGGGATATAGAATTAATTGGAATAAAAGTGAAATCATGCCAATAACAAAATTCAATTTACATACAATACAACAATCCCCTTTTAAAATAGTTAAATATAAATTTAAGTACTTAGGAATCTATGTAACTAAGACATATACCTCTTTATTTAAACTAAATTTCCCATCCTTACTGAATAAACTACATAAGAATATTCAATACTGGAAAACACTCCCCATTTCTATGCTTGGGAGAATTAATGCTATAAAAATGATTTTTTTTACTGCAACTGCTGTACCTATTTCAATTAATTCCGATATATATTCCAAAAACTTTTTTCAAAAAAGTCGACTCCATTGTTACAAGTTTTGTCTGGGATTATAAGAATGATAGAATAAGTAAAAAACATTTATGTAAGTCAAAGATAAATGGAGGTTTGGCTTTGCCAAATTTCTTATTTTATTTTTGGGCAGTCCATATTGAAAACATGAATTTCTGGCTGGAAGAAATGGATCGACAACCAGATTGGTTAATGATGGAAAAGGAAGACTGTCTACCTTTTGAAATAGGTCCGATCATATTTGCCCCCACAAAACTGCACAAAAAAATCTATAAAGAAAACCCCATAATACATAGTGGAATACCAATTTGGAAACAAATAAAAAAAGATTTAAAATTGAATAATATACCACTATGCCTTCCCATTGTAAATAATCCTTCATTCAAACCATCCTTTATGGACAAAGGTTTCACACAATGGAAAAATTATGGAATCAAAAATATTGGACATCTTTATGGGAAAGGCACTTTTCTTTCATTTCAAGAGTTACAACAGAATTATGGACTGCACTCAAATAATTTCTTCAGATATCTACAAATTAGAGATTATGTTAAATCTAATACACAAGTCTACAGGAGTAGGGAATACAATACAATACAATACAATACAATACAATACAATTCAATTTATTATCATTTGGACCCCTTGAGGTCCAAACGAAATGCCGTTTCTGCAGCCATACATTACAAACAAATAGACCCCAGACACAACATATTTTACATAAACATGTAAAGGCCAAAAAAACTTTTCTCTCCACTGCACTCCCCCCCCCGATGTCAGAGTCAAAGTCAAAGCCCCCGGCGGGCGATGGCGATTGTTCCGTGGCCATTTAAGCCACGCCGGGTGATGCAAGGTCGCACACCGGGTCTTGGTGTTAGAGCCCCCGGCGTGCGCTCGCAGAGTCCCGCAGCCATTCCAAGCCACGCGGGGCGATGGTGTAAGGCCCCGCTCCAGGAGCTCTTCAACCCCGCAACTCTGGCGGGAGAAGTCGCCGTTGCGGAAGCCCTGAAAAGCGGTCTCCCTCCAGGGACCCGCGGGCTCCCGGTGTCACCGTCCGCCAAACCCGCAGTTGCAGCCACCGAATCTCCGGGGGTCGGGCCGCAGCAGCGTCCACCACAGCTCCACCCGCTCTGGACTCGGCCAGCTCCGCGACGGTGAGGTGAGTAGTCGGCACCAGAGCCCCCGGTCTTCCTGTTGGAGGCCGCTCCTCGTTGCAGCCCCAACGACAAAGGAGACCTGACAAAGAAAAGGTCGGGTCTCCCGTGCAGGGAGAGATTTAAAAGTTACCCCCAACCCCCCCACACCACCCCCACCCCCCCACACACATACCCCAACAAAAATAACAAAAACTACATAAAAACATAGACATAAAATAATAAAAACGCAGACGGACTGCAGAGGCCGCTGCAGACGAGAGTCGCGCCGCCTACCTTCTGAATCAGAAATTCTTGATGAATGTTTGAACAAACATCCTAATACTGAAAAACTAATAGCTTATATTTATAACACCCTACTAAACAACGAGGTACCACCGACCGAACCATATAGATACAAATAGGAAAATGAAATAGGTCACCCTATAACGAAAGATATGTGGGACGAAAGTTTACAACAAATACATCAATGTTCATTAAATGCCAGACATACTTTAATACAATTCAAGGTCTTACATAGACTACACTACTCTAAAATAAAACTAAATAGAATCTTCCCACAAATCTCTCCTATTTGTGATAAATGTCTACATCTAGAGGCTAATTTAACACATACGTTTGCAAATTGTATAAAACTTAAACATTTCTGGACTGATATTTTTGAAATAACTTCAGAAGTTATTAATACAAAACTGGACCCAAACACAAAATTAATAATACTTGGAATATCAGAACAAAGTTTAACACTCACAACAAACCAAAGAAATTTCCTCGACTACAGTATAATAATCGGGAAAAAATTAATATTAAAATTTTGGAAAGGCCCTACAACCCCCACAATTAATATGTGGATTACGGAAATGTCGGAGACCCTATACTTAGAAAGAATTAGACTTGTCTTAATGGACAAGCAAGATATTTTCGATAAAATCTGGGCTCCATTCATTAACTATCTGAAGGGATAGATTGGCACAGCACGAGGACCCAACTGAAACTTGAACTCAGGATCAGATGAAAAGCTATACTTTATAATCTACGAACCTATCTCCATTGACGTATTACAGGTAACCCATTCCACCTCCTCTGTTTTTCTGCTTTTTTAAATTTGTAACTTTCTACCCTCTCTTTCTCTCTCTTTCTATAAAAAATAAAAACACTAGAAGCAGAGGTAATTGATAATTGAAAGAGATTGTTCTGATGCAATTTGGAAACACTGGGTGTATGAAATTGTTGAACTCATTGTTTGGTACAGAAACATTTCCTACCCTGCTAAAAAAACGAGCTACTGATCCTCTAATTTGGGACTTCATTGGAATTCAGTTATAGGGTAAGAACAGAAAGGTCAGAGTGAGAGATGGATGGAAAATTAAAGTGATAAGGCATTAGATGCTCAATGTTATCATTGCAGATTGAACATAAGTGTTCTGCACAGTGGTTATCCTAACTGTGCTAGGCCTCTCTATGAAGCAGTGGAGAATCTTTGTTGGATCTGGTTAAAGGATACTATTCTGAAATATTAACTATTTCTCTCTTCAGAGCTGTTGCCTGATATGCTAAGTATTTTTCCAACATATTTGTGCCTCTATTACTTCCTCCGGTTGTGTTTTGGTGCTAACAGCTTATTCCACAATCCTTTTCTTTACATTTCCTTTCCACTCTGCCTTGCTCTTGCTCAAGGGCATCACAATGACACAGCCTTTGGAGTTACTGCCACATCGTACCAACACTCTGGGTTTGATTCTAACCTCAGGGACTGTCAGTAGAGTTTGCACATTGTCCCTGTGGCAGTGTGTTTATTTCCAATGTCATGCAATTTTACGGGTTAATTGGCCTTTAGCTTGTTGGAAATAATAGATTCAGAGGGGAATCGATGTGGGGAAAATAAAAGAGTATGATTAGTATCAGTGGATGGTTGATGGCTGGTGTGTACTCAGTGGGCTAAAAGTCTTGCATCCATTTTGCTAATGATTCCAGTCTATGCGTTAATATTTTAGAACCAACACAACTAATGCATTTCCCTCACTTTTATATTTCTCTTCCATAGGCCTCTCAGTAACTACCTTTTACATATTTTTTCCCTTCTATTTAAGTAAGTAAGTAAGTAAGTTTATTGGCCAAGTATTCACATACAAGGAATTTGCCTTGGTGCTCCGCCCACAAGTAACAACATGACATACAGTGACAGTTACGAATGACTCAGAAAACACTAAACATTAATAATAATAAAACATTCATCATAAAATCAAGCATGTGAACCAACAAAATGCCAGATCAAAGGGAGACTACAGATTTCTGGCTGTTGAGTAGAGCAACTATTCATGGATAAAAGCAGTTTTTATGTCTGGCTGTGGCAGCTTTGACAGTCCTGAGTCACCTTTCAGAGGGAAGTGATTCAAAGAGTTTGTGGCCAGGGTGAGAGGGGTCAGAGATGATCTTGCCTGCTCACTTCCTGGCCCTTGCAGTGTACAGTTCATCAATGGAGGGAAGGTTGCAGCCAATAATCTTCTCTGCTGATCGGACGATTTGCTGCAGCCTCCAGGTCAAAAGTCAAAGAGAGTCAAAAGTCAAGAGAGGAGTCAAGTCAATAGTCAGGAGATTTAATTGTCATTTGTACCAAAACGGAACTATGACATTCTTACTTGCAGCAGCAGGTTTGTAAACACATTACTCAACAGATAATAAATAAACAAAAAAAGAAAAGTTAATTAAATTAAAAAAAACTATTATAGTTAAATACCAAAAAAACAAAAAACATCCACAGTTCCTAGTGCAAGCAAAACAGTTTGTTTCAATGTTTCAACATTGTGGTAAATATTCTTGACATTATTAAGTCACATTAATTATGGAATTACGGCATTCACGGAGGTCATATGGCCAATATTTTCCTGTGTCAGTGCTAATTATTTAGTTTGGTCTATCTGTTCTTAATATAATTTTGCTGATTTGCCCACATTTATTTTACCATCATCCTTTAAAATTTATTTTTCTCACAATTTCCCTTTAAATGATGCCAGAAGGGAGATCAATCATGTGACTGAATGATGTCAGAACAACAACCTTTATCGCAACATCAGTTAAACCAAGGAACTGGTTGTTGACTGTAGAAGAGGAAGACCAAGGATCCACAAACTTGTCTTCATCAATGGGTCGGTGGTGGAGAGGGTCAAAAACATTAAATTCCCTTCATGTGCATATCTCTGAAGATCTGTCCTGGACCCAACACATTAATACATTAATAATAACAGCCCATCAACGCCTCTTCTTCTTTACAAGATTGAGGAGATATGATATATCGATGAATACTTTCTTGAATTTCTACAGGTGTACAGCAGAGAATATATTGACTGGTTGTATCACCGCCTGGTTCGACAACTCAAACAGATCGAAGATGATTGCAAAAAGTGGTGAACACTAACCAGTCCATTATGTGTCCTGGCGTCCCCACCATCAAAGGGATTTATAGGAGGCACTACCTCAAAAATGCAGCCAGTATTATCAGAGACCCGTATCACCCTGTCCACACTCTCTTTGCACTCCTGCCATCGCAAAAAAAGGTATAGGAGCATGAAAACTGTAATTTCCAGGTTCAGGAGCAGCTTCTTCTGTACACTGTGGGTGGCTCGATTTTAATCATGTATTGTCTTTCCACAGACTGGTTAGCATGCAACAACAACTTTTACTGTTCCTTGGTACATGTGACCATAAACTAAACTAAACTAAACAAAACTAAACTAAACTAAACTAAATAACCATCAGAATATTAAACACTGCAAACTCCAACTAAACTTCGAACTTCCTTGATTGCACTACAAACTTCGAGGGCACTTTTTTTGACTGCACTACATTGTTTGATTTTATGTATTGAACTTCTTTCTGTTGTTTATTATGGTATCTACTGAATACTATGTTTACTTATTTTTTGTGCTGCTGCAAATAAGAATTTCATTGTTCCATTGCAAGTCAATTCTCTTGACACTTAACAACATTTAAGTCCAAGTATAAATAAAACAGTTTGTAAACTTAATTCTGTTCGGAATCCTTTATTTTGTTATGGTCTTTGTACCTAATCTAACAACCAAGGGAGACAATCTTTTGTGATTTACGAATTCAAAATCTTCCATAATTTAAAAAAAATCTATCTCATAATTTCCTTGGGCAAAGTGTACTCAATTTCCATGCCTTCTGCATTATAACAATATCACGTTCTTGGTAGTATTCAGGTAAATCTTTCATCTTTTATGGCCACAATATGCTTTCCAATATAGAATTTTCAGTCAATAATGTTTTAAACATGATGCTACATATATTTGATATAAAGTTTTGATTCTTATTTTAATGCCACTGCAACCTATTTAACTTGTTTATGATCTTTTCAATTTTCATTTGAAAGTCTACAAATGTGCAGACCTGTATATTTTTGTTTTACTTTCTTATGAAACTCAATGTATTAAGAGTACTTGTATAACTTTGTACTCAGTGTAGGAAGCATTATCCACATGCCATATATTCTGGCTTATATTGTATGAATCTTTGAATACAATGCAATATGCTCTTGGGTAGAGAGGTTAACTGCTGAAAACAAAATCACCTTCAAATTATGTATTTAACAATTACCTATTTTTCTTCTATAAGAAAAAAGAGAGAATGGTGAAATGATCTACCTCTATCCTTTCCCCTGGCTTCACATTTCACTGCTCAAGTCAAGTCAAATCAAGAGAGTTTATTGCCAGGTGTCCCAGATAGGACAATAAAATTATTACTTGCTGCAGCACAACAGCGTATTGTAAGCATAAATACAGAACAGTTCAGTGTGTCTATATAGCATATACCATATATATACACACTTTATGTCTACTTTTTATCTTTAGCCTTTGTCTACCTATCTGCCAATCAAAACCCTTTCATCTGTTTCCATTTTTCACGTGAATGGGTTTGTTCTCCCTCCACTTCTTGTCTAGATTTCTCTCCTCTACTACAATCAGTCTCAGCCTGGAAATTTGCCTATCAATGTCCGCCAGAGATGCTGCCTGACCCACTGACATAATGCAATGCTTTCTGTTTTGCTCACACATCTGCAGTTCCTTGTTTCTCCAATGGTACTATACACGAGAATTTCAGAGTTAAGGGAATTATGAAAGAAAATGTAAGGCAGGACCTCAAAGACCCCAATATCCCCATGGACCTCTAATATGGAACTTATTACCAGTGCCATGAGTTTGTGAGCACATAAATAGGAAGATAAACATAGTTGGAGAGTTGACGTGGGCGGAGGGCTTTATAGTATACTAGACCAAGTGCAGACCCGTTGGGTCTGTTTCCCCAACGGCGTTTGCGGGGGGGGGGGGGTTGAGAAGAGGGGAGGGAGGGGGAGAGGAGCAACAGATCCAATGTCACCATAGGGGAGCAAGCAAGTGCAGTTGGAGAAGTTTTAAAATAGTTTGGTTCGAGTTAGAATCCGAAGGGAGAAAGGTAAACTTGGAAGAGAATATAGAGGTATTTCCCAAAGAAAAAATAACACTGCGGGGTAATAACAACAAGAATGCATTAAGCAAAGGCAAATGTATGCACCATCAAGTAGAGTCTGAGACAGGAAAATATCTATATTACTAAAAGTCTGTTCTTGACCGGTTTTGGCGATCTGTGCTGCGATTTCCGAAAGAACGCCGCCACCTACGGCCGTCATTTTTGGCCACCTCGCTCAGAGCCCCCCTCCGCCGCATGTGTGATGAGGATTTTTCCAGTCGATGAAAAATGACAGAGGTATTAATGATTTTACAAAATTCCTCATGCTCTCTGCTGCCCCCGCTGGCGGCAGGGGGGATGGACTATAAAACCAGGAAGTGGTGTGCCTCAATTAGTCTGCAAGCTGGAGGAAGGCAGAGGGTCACGTTTCTCTCAGCTGTGAATAACACTGAACACATGTGCAGACAACTGTGAGTAAGTACCCTTAATGTGGTTTGAAAATGAAAATATGGTTAAAGTAAAAAAGCACTGCCTGCAAATGGTTGTTTGGGAGGTTTGGGTTGAAATAAAAAGGCACTCTCTCTCCCCCCCTCTCCTCCCCCCCCCCCCCCCCCCCCCCCCCCCCCCCCCCCCTCCCCCCCCCCCCTCCTCCCCCCCCCTCCTCTCCCCCCTCTCCTCTCCCCCCCTCTCCTCTCCCCCTCTCCTCTCCCCCCATCTCCTCTCCCCCCTCCTCTCCCCCCCTCTCCTCTCCCCCCTTCCTCTCCTCTCCACTCCCCCCTCTCTCTCTCCCCTCTTTTTCTCCCCCTCCTCCCCTCCATCCCCTCCCCCACTGTCCCTCCCCTAAACCCCCTCCCTCCACACACCCCCTTCCCTCCACCCCCTCTCCCCCTCCCTGCTCCCCACCTCTCCCCTCCCCTCACCTCACCCTCCTCTCAGCACACCCCCTCATTCCCCCTCTCCTCTCTCCCCCCCCCTCTCCTCTCCCTCTCCTCTCCCCCTCTCCTCTTCCTCTCTCCCTCTCTCCTCTTCCCCCCTCTCCTCGCCTCCCCCCATCCTCAACCCCCTCGCCTCTCCCCCACCCATCCTCAACCCCTCGCCTCCCCCCCTCTCCTCTCTCCCCCATCTCCTCTCCCCCCCTCCTCTCCTCTCCTCTCCCCCTCTCTCTTTCTCCCCTATTTTTCTCCACTCCTCCCCTCCATCCCCTCCCCCACCGTCCCTCCCCTAAACCCCCCCTCCCCTCCACACATCCTACCCCCTTCCCTCCACCCTCCTGGTTCCCCACATCTCCCCCTCCCCTCACCTCCCCCCCTCTCTCCCCCTCCCCTCACCTCTCCCCCCCTCTCTCCCCCTCACTCTCACCCTCTCTCTCCTCCCCTCCACCCCCACCCTTCCCCTCTCACCCACCCTCCCTCTTCTCCTCCTCGCCACCCCCCTCTCCCTCTTGCCCCTCTCTCTGTGTCTCTGCCCCTTCTCTCTCTGCCCTCACTCTCTACCCCCCCCCCCCCTCCCCCCCTTTCTAGATGTGACTGCAAGTTGGGGGCTATGCGTCAGTAGATAGGGGGGTTATGGGGTAAAAGGAGCAAATTAATAATATTAATATAATATCAAGGGGGATAATTAGCGCGATGTGCTGGGGGGGGGGTGGGATAGTTAGTGTGTCTGACGCTGCATGCCGCCTCCCCCCCCCCCACAACCGCACGTTGGGGGAACAGACTGCACTTGGTCTAGTAATCAAATAAATTAAAGGCAACAGCAAAAACAAGACAAAATGAGGAATGCCAGCTCACTCTCAATTAGAGTGAGGATTTTACTGGGGTCACTAAAAGTGGAAATTATGTAAATACATTTGGTTAGTCTGCATGTATATGAATGAATAAAGTCAAGTGAGTTACAGGTACAGATTGCTACATGGGTTTATGATGTGGTGCTGGTAGCATAAATTTGCCTAAAAAGGGGTGGGGCTGAGCATTAAAATATTATTTGAAACAAAGTGGGGATATGGGGAGAAGGCAGGAAGAGGGTACTGATTGTGGATAATCAGCCATGATCACATTGAATGGCGGTGCTGGCTCGAAGGGCAAATGGCCTACTCCTGCACCTATTGTCTATTGTCTATTGTCTAAAGTGAGGAAAGAGGATAGAATAGAAGAAAAGAGGAGAGGTAGCAGTTGTGACTGTAACAACTATTACAGTGCTGGATAGAGAGGATGGGGCTGAGGAGAGGATACCAGTACCTGTTTTATTAGAGCTAAGCAACAGTAAAGGGAATATTAAACGGTTGTAAACAGCACCTGCAGTTCCTTCCAACACATTGCCTCTGATCCAGTAAGGAATGGGCATTGCTCGAGGTAGTCCAAAGGAAGGAAGTGGATGATGTTACCAAGTTTGAATAGGAAACATTGAGGAGTTGGAGATTACAATGTCATAAGTTTGAGTTAAATATAGAAAAGTAGTAAAAGCAATAAAAAGTCTGAAGAAGGGTCTCGACCCGAAATGTCACCTATTCCTTTTCTACAGAGATGCTGTCTGAACCACTAAGTTACTCCAGTGTTTTGTATCTATCTTTGGTTTAAACCAGCATCTGCAGTTCCTTCATACACAGAACATATTGTGTATTATCGTGGTTTTTTTTTTTAATGTCAAAGACATACACAAATATTAAAGATGCACTCCAGGTTTGAAAGCCTGAGGGTAGGTGTAGATGCATGAGAACCAATCATAGTAGAATAGCATCACTAACCCCACCCTACTGTACGATTCATACTAACACCCACTTCCTACATTAGTCAGTCTTGGAAGCGGTCACGATGTACTAACAACTAACGACCTGCTGTACCGTTATAATATGGACACTGATTAAAGATGAGCTTGAACTTCAGATTGTAGTCTTTGACTATTTACATGGTGTCAGAAGTGGGATCCGAACCCACGCCTCTCAGCGACTGATGTCCAGGACAACGAGACCTCCGATTCCGATTGCCCAGCAGAAGCTGGTGCCACAGGTGCTAAAGCCAACTACAATCCAGAACCGTATCCAGGAGAAACACGACATACAGAAGCGGTTGCATGACAAGTCCAGCAAACCACTCAAGCCTCTACTACCGGGCCAAGCCATTTGTTTACAAACCTCCGTGGGACTTCCCGTTTGGGTAGTGTTGTTGGCTTGGCTGAAGAACCACGATCTTACTTTGTGGATTATGATGGCACCCTATACCATCGGAGCTGCCAACACTTGCTTGCTGTGAAGGAGCCACGTCCACCACCAGCTGAACCTTATGCTCCACCTCTACAGTTCCAGCCGTCTGCTGCCGCGTTCACCACCAGTTCCTGCATGTCCGTACCCCACCACGACCAGCGGCTATGACTAACCACAAAAGTACCTCTCCTGCATGCTCCCCCAGTCGGTCACCACGGGTGTCCCCTGCTGCCTTCTCACTTCCGGGTTCACCACCTCCTTTTAATCTTTCTAGTGAAGGGGGAGAGGGCATGGTCCGTACGCGTTCGGGCCATATTAGTAGGCCGCCTGATAAATATGGCGAGTGTGTTTGAATTCTTACGACATGTGTACTTACCATATTCACTCTTTACGGGGAAGGATGTAGATTGGTTTATGCATGAGAACCAATCATAGTAGAATAGCATCACTAACCCCACCCTACTGTACGATTCATACTAACACCCACTTCTTACATTAGTCAGTCTTGGAAGCGGTCACGATGTACTAACTACTAACGACCTGCTGTACCGTTATAATATGGACACTGATTAAAGATGATCTTGAACTTCAGATTGTATTCTTTTGCTATTTACAGTAGGGAATCTCCAGCTGTCATTGGTATACTGTCAATGCAGCTGGCCACATGTTTGAGCAGGTCCTATGACTCCCTGGGCCACCCTGCACCTGCTGCATGCTGATATTCCAGCAGAAAAAGAGTGTACAGAACCACACAGAAAGAATCAGTAACATCCACCGATCAGGCCACAGACAACCTTTAGACAAAGGAAAATCTACCCCTCCAACACCTAAATATTTTCCAAAAATATTGAACATTGGAATATAGACACAAGTGCTGGAGTAACTCAGCAGGTCAGGCGGTATCCCTGGAGAAAAGGATGAGTGACGTTTCGGGTCGGAATCCTTCTTCAGACTGGATATTGGATACTGGAATAATATTTATTGTGAGACAACTCATGATGAATTGTGGGACTAGCGCAGTTAGGCAACTTGGTTGACATGGACAGGTTGGGCCAAAGGCCTGTTTCACATTGTATAGTTCTATGTCTCTATGAATTACTGCAAATAAAATAATTCATATATTCGCCGTGTAGTTTGATGACTATTTAAAATAACAAGATGTACAAAAGGATACAAAGGATACAAAGGACATTTATTATCACATACACCAAATGGTGTGGTGAAATTTGACGCCAATGCAGCACACGAATAAAGATAAGACACAACATTAAAGAATTTAACAATAAACATAAAACATCCCCCCACAATGGTTCCCTCTGTGGGGGAAGGCAGCAAAGTCCAGTCCCATCCCCTGTTCACCCATAGTCGGGCCTATTGTGGCCTCCGCAGCCAGTCCGATGTGTTCAGGCCCTCTTGCCGGAAAGCTGGAACACCGGCGTCGGGTGAACACTCCTCAGCGGCTTGAAATGTCTGGAGTGGCCGCTTCCTCCCCGGAGACCACGGCACCCGTAGTCCTCAGGCCGCACTGGCTGGATGAATCCCAGGACGATCTCGAACCCCAGGCGCCACGGTGCTTTAAATCCAGCGCCGCCCGTGGCTGGACGCCCACAGCCACATCTCCTCGGATGTTGAAGTCGGTGGTCACAGCACATGCCTTACCGCACGGCGACCCGGTAAGGCATCGCCTGCTCCGTGATGGTGTTCCTGCGCTGCGCCGCCGCCGAAGCTGCAGTCCCGGCCGGTCCCGACATGAAAGGCCGCTCCAGTCCAATGGTAGGCCGCGAGGATGGGGGCGAAGAAGCAGCTCGGAGGGAAGCTGCCTCTCCGACCAGGTAGGGACTAAGAAATAAAGTTTTCCCCTCCCACCCACCACATAAAAGACTAGAAGACCTCCAAAACAAACACTTTAACTCACTAAAAATATAAAAAAGAGTGAAAAGACTAACAGCTGCTGGCAGGGCAGCCATACTCGACGGCGCCCCCTACCTCCTACCACGTAATGTCATGATGAGTGTAAATTTGAACAGCGAGAAATTAAGTGGACCGGGTTCATCAGCTCAAGTGATCAGGAATGATCCTGAACACTAATGAGTCATGGGATGGAGTTAGACGTCATCCAAACGTCAATGCATCAATGACATAAGTCCATGCTGTACAGATGGAAATAAATCAATATTTTCAAGGAGCACTTCAGTAAATGGTCAGTAAAAGGTGAATACATTTTTGCTGAGTATAGGTGGGAGTGGAGTGAAATGGCAGAGTCTGTTCTTGCCAAGATAATGGTCAGCCTGTGGTGCAAGAAAATTGTAGTGTGAATCAGCAGTCAAGGCCCTCACATCCTATTAATTGTTTTAGTACTCTTGTTTCTTCTACACGGATACACTGAACTATTTTGAAGGCTTCAGTTTTTATGTGAAATTGGAGTGTTGCTGTCTAATTTAATTACTCCTGTCAAATGCTGTGCTGGTGATTGAATGATGCCATACAGTTTAAAAGCTTCAATGCGGCATGCAACATGCATCCTCATTTACCTTCACGCCCCCATGCATAACACACTTCCATACTTACAGTGTCATGAATAATGAGTGAGGGATGCATTCAATAGATAATTTACCATGCTCGTGTATATGAGCAGATGGAAAAGATATTCCAAGGGAATACATTACCAACCTTTAAGATTTTGCTGAAAATACTAATAGGTTTCTACCACACATGAACCTCTCATTATAGCTTACCCAATCTGAAGCCAGTGTTGGCAACGATAGCATCTCTCATGGAGGTTTCTACAGGGACTATCCATAATCTAACTAACCATAATGGGTATTCCTCGGGCGAGTAAGCACAAAGAAAGATGGAGGTTAATTATCACAGCTACAAGACATCACTGTTGCAGAGTGAACCAGGCCCCGCTATCCTCAGCTACTTCATCAATCACCTTAATTGCGTTATGATGTCATGAGGGGTGATGTCTTCTAATGATTGCATAACGTTCAATTTTGTTTGTAGGCCAGTCCATGGCTGCATACAGCAAGCACCAGATTCAGTTCTGACATGAACTAAAACGGAAAATGGAACATTCATACAACAAGATGAATTAACAATGACATATTTAGCAAGAACAAGTTTAAAATGCTATCATTGGCATTCTATTATATTATCATCTTTTAGCCCCTTACCAACAATATTCTGTGAGTCACCATTGAACAGAAGCTCAACTAGACCAGTCACATAAATATGCTGGTTACAAGCATAGAGGTGATGTTGGGTATTCTGCAAAGAGTAACTAGCTTCCTATCACCCTATCTCCCTAAAACATTTGCACCATTTATAAGATACCAGCCAGGAGTGATGAAATATGCCCCAGTGGGTCAATTCCTACAATGGTTAGGTACTATAACCAATCTGTATAACCCTGCAAATGGCAACAGAACAATATGAACCACCTGTTGCCATCAAATTTTTCTCTCCAACTGTGTCTTTTTTTGTCTTGTATTTCCTTTTACTGTCCTGCAAATCTTTTATTTGTCATTTATATATAATTCACATATTTGTGTGTTTGCTTATGATGCTGCTGTGAGCAAAATTTTCATTGTACCTACACATCACTTACTTGCACCTATGCCAATAAACTAAGCACACTTGACTTCAATTTGAATGCAACACCAATAATACTCATGGTCAAGACAAGTCACGATAGATTTTGAATCATATCCAATTCAATGGACTGAACATTCATTCCCTTCCCAACTTGTGCCTTGCATCTGTAATGTGAACCACTACTAAATGCACTGCAAAAACTCACCTAGCTGCCCCTTCAACACCTCCCCAATCTTCAACCTTGACCACCCAGCAGAAGAGTTTCTTCCATGAATGGAAACACCACTATTTGCAGATATCTCTGCAAGTAACATAACATCCAGATTTGGAATTATAACTACATTGCTTCATTGTCACAGGATCTAAATTCTGAAACTCGTTACTCAAAAACGTTGTGGGTGTATCTTTATTAGAAGGACTGATGTGGTTTAACAATGTGGCTCAATCATCATCGTCTTCTTCTTAAGGGAAATAAAAAATGGGCAATAAATGCTGATGTTGCCTGCAACATGTCTCAACGACTATCCTGACGTGCCTCAATGACTATCGACCAGTGGCACTAAAGATGAAGTGCTTTGAGAGGTTGATTATGGCGCATATCAACTCCTACCTGGACAAGAACCTCGACCCACTGCGGTTCGCTTACCGCCACAATAAGTCAATGGTGGATGCAATCTCACTGGCTCTCCACTCCGCCCTGGACCACTTTGACAACAAAAACTCGTATGTCAGGCTGTTATTCATAGACTACAGCTCGGCGTTTAATACCATCATCCCCTCCAAGCTGGTTACGCGAGGAGGTGTGGTGATTAGGAACTCCCGTCCAGACTCAAGAACTAGTGTGTTTTATCATCTTTATGGAATTCAGAGGAGATACAGTGGTACTTTAAACATCTTTGTGTATCACTGTGATGTTGCAGAGACTTGTTTTGAGAGCTTCTGTGTTTTGGGACTGAGAACAGCCTTATCAGCAGACTGTGCAGCTCCCAAAACTGTGGCTGGCAATGGCCAGGAAACTGTTTGCAAACCAAAATAGGGGAGAAAAATCTTTCTGGACTTGTATAACTGCGTCCAGAACAACCTCCCTTACTGCGTCGTCGGTGCTGACCAGCTCGGTATGGTTTTCGTGTGGTGTGGGAGGTTTTCTGCACCTGCACCATCTCGATCTTCTTTTGCGGCCTTGGAGCTCGGAGCTGATAGCGAAGCCTCCTTTCTCTCAGCAAGACCGATGGAGATAAGAGGCTTCCAACAACAAGACTGCAGCCGTCCCTTTTGTTGCAGAAGGAGCAGAGAAGAAGAGCTGGGATTGCCTGCGAAGGTCAGCAGCTTGCCAGGGAATGCAGGAGAGCTGAGATAGTCCGGCAAAGAGGTGGTGACACAGCAGTTTTTAGGGGGAGCCACCATTATCAATGTTCGAGGAGACACCACATGCCTCCCTCCCTCGAACTGTTCCATTTGTTTTTGTATTTGGACTTGGCCTTGTGCCATTTGGATTGTCTGTGTCTCAGGCTTTATATAAGTGCTAAGTTTTAAATTGTAACGCCTGATACCATGTTGGGTCAGTGTTCTGGGGGAGCGGGGCCTTCCAGGAGCTATGCAAAGGCGGCTGCTTCAGCTGCTTCGGCTGCTGCTCTAGGAACCCGGTTCTCCATGAGGAACCTGCCTTTCAAGCATGGAATAAGGTGCTACTTGCTCTGTCATATGAACCTGGAAGACTGCAGGGCTGCCGTGGCCATGGTGGCCAAGCCCACAGGCGTCCTGTACGTGGGAAGGATATATGGGAAGGCCATGTTCTTACTCAAGTCTGTTGAGGGGTGAACGTGGCAGTGAGTAAAGTGATCTCAGTGGGGGGGAACATTCTTACAGGTCGAACCCTTGGCGACCACTGCGCAGCGGGTGGTCCTGTCCAACGTCCCGCACTGTATCACAAATGACGCCCTCCTTCCCCACCTTCACACCCTGGGGAAGGTACTCATGGACATCACCCCGATATCCCAGGGGTTCCGCAGGAAGGAGCTGCGGCACGTTCTTTCCCTCCGGCGCAAGCTGACCGGGAGGAGGCAGTTGACGGGCGCTTCTGTGTCCTGCAGGATGGGCATGGCTTCACTGTCTACTGGACATCAGAGCGCCCAAGGTGCCATGCCTCTAAGGAAGTGGGGCATATTTGGCGGAATTGCCCCAAATCTCGGGCAGGTGCCTCCACCTACGGTGCCACTAACCCCCCTCCGCGCCCACCCCCTCTGTTGTTGTGTCAGCAAATCCTGGGGTTGCGCAGAGCACGGGTGGGAGTGGGGAGGTTCAAAAGAAGGGGGTAATGTGGCAAAGAAGGTGAAGCACCTGGAGAACAAAGCCCCCAGTGACAAGAATGATCCACCCATCCCGTCACATCCCATTAGGGAGTCTGCAAGCCCCACGATCTAGCCGGGGGCGGTGGGCATCGGGCGGGAGGAGCGGGTGCCACAGAGGAAGGTTGTTCAGGTGACCCCAGAGTCTGTGAGCTCCTTCCCATCGAAAAAGAAAAGGAGGAATTTCTCTAGGGAGGAGTGGAAGGGGGACAAATGGGAATCCTCCAGGTGGGAGTGGAGTACTGTGGTGGACGAAGACTCCCGCCCTCTAATTCGGGTCCCGGTCCCTTTTTCTGGAGGGGATTCTGGGGAGTGTGGTGATGGGGACCACTCAGGCGATATGAAGCAGGGGGAGATTCCTGTTGGGGAGGGAGTCCCGCTTCAGGCACCCGAGGAAGCCTTGGACCAACCCACCCAGGATGAGGTGCAGAGCATAGCGATGTTACAATACCTACCTTCAGCGGTGCTGCAGTTCTGCCACTGGCCATGTGCGCGACTTTGGAGCTTTTGGGGGAGGGAGGGGGGGTGGACGAGATTAAAATGCAGATTTTTACCACTTTTCGGAGAGGTATTTCCTCGGGCTGTGAGTCAATGAAGAAAAATCGATCGGACTTCCGTTCCCGTTTTTCTGTAAGTCGCTGTACATTTTAACAGTTTGATTAAAATAAAAAGCAACTTCTAATGCCCTCAACGCCTACAACGTGACAGATCGCAAGAACGGGACAAAACAAAGGGTAAGTCGTGTATTTTACATATAATCTTGCTTCTTGGGGTGGCTTTAATCTAATTTTACGTTGCGAAAATCGTGATATGGGCCTCATACGATTCGGCAGTGTCTTTTCTGCCGATATGCGCTTCAAATTCATCGCAAATGCAACGTTCCAATCCAGAAACACCCACTCGCAAGATGATTTAAATCCTCATTTTTTTGGACAATCATATCATAAGAACATCTAAATCGTCTATATTTTGTGTAATTGTATAATCAATATTTTAATAATAAACAGCATTAGCCACAATTTAGCCACATTTATTGTGCAAAAAATAATAATTTTGATTATATTGAAAGTAGATGTTTCTAGATTAATTTATGGGAATTAAACATTAAATTCCTTCCATCTGGCATATGTTCATGACAGTGATATTTTAAAAGCATGTTATATTGTGAATTCTTGTTTGAATGGTATTAGTTTGTTATTTGGATACTTAGGCTATTTAAAACAATTATCCTTTTCTTAAGAAATGGAATCTACAGGACATTCTTAATGGGAAAGCAGTGGGCAAAAAGGCATGTCATGCGTGGTTTGAGGAGCAAAAACTTGTAATTTTTAATGCCAAAATTGAAAAGTTGAGGATAAACTAGGTGTACAGAGTTGCTTATTGGTTACAATCTGAGGAGTATGATGATGCTATTAATTATGATATGCCAATGTACCAGCTAGCAACTGATCTTCTCCATAAAGCGTTGGTCTATTGCTAGAAATTGTAATTTATTTACCTATCTGTTATGGACTTACAGCATATAATACAATAATATTAAAGTTCTGATCTTGAGAATATCACATTTTTGAATTTTCAAGGCAGTCTGGGTGTTTATTACTATTTCCGTTACAACGGTCAACTTTGTAATTAGCTACAATTAGGTAATTAACTAATGATATGCTTTAATTTCAGGTCATCCAAGTAAGATATTTTATATTTGTTTCAGAATGTGTCAATCTATAATAACTGAAAATGTCATTCAGTTCTCTTAATTTTTAAGAAAGTTATGTGCTTTTGACTGTCCTCGATCACAGATTTTGTGTTAAGTCAATTGAAAAGCAATAGGGAACAAGATGCTAATTTCAGAGTATGAAAATGGCCTAACTTTTTTAATACTGAAGATATGAAAGTGAATTAGGTGTCAAATTAAACTTATTTTTATGCTTTATCTGATGGGATAAATTGCAGACTTGATTTTAAAAATCTCAAAATTTTGTAACATTGCTACAGAGCACGCCTCTGGACGTAGAGACTGTAGGTGGGGAGGGAGATTGGGGAAACCAGCCCTTCTCTCCCTCAGGACCTGGCTCCAGAGGGACTCCTTGAGTTTGATGCACTAGAGTTCACTCTGGGCCCAACTTGGGGAGGGATAGTTGCCCCCACAGTCGATCGTCTTGACTCCCAAGGAACACCTGGGGAAGGCCTCTCTGCCACTGGCCCCAGGGTTGGGACGGAGGTGGAGGAGAGACCAGCGGGTGTGGAAGAGGCAACCGCCGCACAGGGTGAGGCGGGAGTTTCGAGCACTAAGGGTGTGTCCGGGGATGGGGATGGTGTCTCCATCTACAGTGAGCAGGTGGAAGGGGTCTCATCGGACAATGAATCGATGGATGTTCTTGCTCCCCCCGACGTCACTCCACTCATTCCAGTGGAGAAAACCCGCGTGTTCATCCAGGCCACAGAAGGAGCCCAACATCGGCTCAAACTGGCCTCCCACCAGTGGCCAAACCTGCATGGGCTCACCAGCTCGCTGAACCACATTCTCAGAAGGAGGGGGAGGGCAAAGGGGAATGACCGGCCATAGCTCAGGTCCTTCTAGGACGACTTGGAGAAGATCGCCAAGACCAAGAGCAGTGTTGTTCCTATTGCGGGTAGAGGGACCGGTAGAGCGTCCCTTGTGGCCAGGTTCCAGAGGACAAGGAGCACTGCCACTCCACCCAGGGTCCGCAAGGGGAGGAGAGATTATTTTGTCAGTGACCTAAGGACTGGAGACGGGATCTAGGGAGTAGGCAGGGCTGAAGATGTCCTGGTTGGTTGCTCCTAGGCCTGGCCAAGCTGGCCATCTGCGAGTCATGGTCCCAGGGAGAAGAGGGCTTTGCCTGAGCCAGATGCTTGCCCCTTTACCGGGGTTGTACAGTAGTTATTAGAATATTTGTAAAATAGTTGTTTGATGATTTTGTAACATGGTGGTGGGTATGTCACCACACATTTTTTTTTGGTTTTTGTATCATGTTGGAATTTCATTAAATTATGTTTTGATACAAAAAAAAAGCTGGTTACCAAGCTCACGGATCTGGGTCTCTGCGCATCCCTCTGTAATTGGATCCTCGAATTCCTCATCCACAGACCACAGTGTGTCCGTATTGGTGGAAATATGTCATCCTCGATAACAATCAGCACGGGAGCACCTCAAGGCTGTGTGCTCAGCCCCCTGCTGTACTCACTCTATACTTATTCTATACTCATGACTGTGTAAATGAACATAGTGAAAACTCCATCATCAAGTTCGCCGACGACAACACTGTTGTGAGACGAATCATAGATGGTGATGAGTCAGAGTCTCTGACTCTGACATAGAAGTGAGATTGACTGATTGACAAAATGGTGCCAGCACAACAACCTGGCTCTCAACACCAGCAAAACCAAGGAACTGAATGTGGACTTTGGAAGGGATAGGATAGGGACCCACAATCCTGTTTATATCAATGGGACGATGGTGAAAAGGGTCAAAAACTTCAAATTCCTGGGCGTACATATTTCCAAAGATCTTTCCTGGTCCCAGCACACTGATACAATTATAAAGAAGGCACATCAGCGCCTCTACTTTCTTGGAAGATTTCGGAGAGTCGTTATTTCAAGGAGGACTCTCTTGAACTCCAACAGGTGCACAGCAGAGAGCATACTGACTGGTTGCATCGTGGCCTGGTTTGGCAACTTGAACGTCCAGGAGTGGGAAAGACTGCAGAAAGTTGTGACCACTGCCCAGTCCATCACTCGCTCTGATCTCCCCACCATCGAAGGGATATATCGCAGTCACTGCCTCAAAAAGGCTGCCAATATCATCAAAGGCCTACACCATCCTGGTCACACACTCCTCTCACCGTTGCCATCAGGAAGAAGGTACAGGAGCCTGAAATCTGTAACATCCAGGTTCAGGAACAACTGCTTCCCCACAGCCATTAGGCTATTAAACACGACAAATAAGCTCTGAACAATAACAGTCTATTATTATTATTATTGCACTATATCTGTTTATTTATTGTGTTGATATGGTGTATGGTCTATAGACACACTGAACTTTTATCTTCCGTTTTGTATTATGTTTACATATTCTGTTGTGCTGCAGCAAGTAAGAATTTCATAGTCCTATCTGGGACACATGACAATAAAACTCTCTTGATGTAATTTAGAAGGATTTTTGAATTCTGACAGTTTAAAAAGGTTGTTTTGTTTGTCAACATTCGAGTGGAGAAATGACAGATGGAGTTTAATCCAAAAATGTATGAGGTTTTGCATTTTGGAATGTTAAAGTTAAGGGGAATATATATATAGTGTAACTAATGGTAACACCCTTAACACCATTGCCGTACAGATGGATCTTGGGGTCCAAATTTACAACTCCCTGAAAATAGCAACATAAGTGGATGGTATGGTAAAGAAACACATGGTATGCTTGCCTATATTGGTCAGACATTGAGCATAAATGTAAGGAAGATATGTTGCAGCTTTATAGGACTTTAGTTAGGCCGTATTTAGAGTATTGTGTGCAGTTTTGTGTAATGAGCTCCATTACAGGATGGACCTGAAGGCTTTGGAGAGGGTGCAGAAGAGGTGCACCAGAAAAGGTACCAGAATGCTGTCTGATTTAGGTATTAGTTGTAGGACAGAAAAACTTGGATTGTTTTCTCTGGAGATCAAAGGCTGAGGGAAGGCGTGATAGTTCAGAAAATTATGGCATAAATAGGTTGGACAGTGGAAACTTTTACCCGAGGGTGGAAATGCCCAAGACTAGAAGGCATAGCTTTAAGTTGAGAGTGGCAACATTTAAAGGAGATGTGTGGGGCAAGTTCTTACGGAATACAGTGGGTGCCTGTAACACACTGGTGGGGATGGTAGTGTAGCAGATATGATAGTGGCATTTAAGAGGCTTTTGGATAGGTGCATGGATATGCAGAGAATGGAGGGATATGACATGGAGGCAGAGGAGATTAGTTTAACTTGGCATCATGATCGGTGCGGATATTGTGGGCTGAAGGGCCTGTTTCTGTTCTGTGCTGTTTTACATTTTATGTTACTAACATAAGCACAAACATCAGATTCATCAACACATCAAGTTTGAGTGCACTTCATGCAAAGTTAATTTGTCTGATATATATTATAAAGATTCCATAAGCTCCAAATTCTTGCAATTTTTTTAAATTTTCCATTTTCCCAATGGAGAAGAAGAAAATTATCTTGATAGAGCGTAGAACTATTATGACAAATGACTGAAAGCATATGATGCAAATATATGAGAAAATAAATCTCAGTTATAATATCCCAGTATAATATTTGCAGCTTTCTTTATTTGGTTTTGCCTCTACAAGAGGGGAAATAATCCAGCATTGTCATTGTCTGAAAGTTTAATCAGCAATCATCTCAGTTTCTGTCTGAAGAATGGTATGAATTCACTGTGCAAAAATTTAAAAATTTAAAAATACATTAAATGACAACAGTTAAGATTACTTTTTCAAACTCATTAGATATGATATATTATTTTATCTATGTTTTGATCAGAAATTAAAGGAGTTCCATTTACAATAATCTATTATGTGGAATAAAAGTTACAACAGTTTTGGATGAAAATTAATTTCCCAGCTTCATGCTTGATAGTTAATGTTCTAAAATTGTATTGTAAACAAATGTTTCAACTCTCTCTGAAAAGCTATAATGCTTCTTTTAATTCAATTAATTTAGTTCAAAAATTATATTCTTTGACTTAGCACTCTAATTACAGAAATCAATGTCAGAATAATGAAGGGGCAAGTCATTGACCAGTTTGCATCAATGGAGGTGAATTTAGATGGTCAAAACCTTTGAGTTCATTTGTGTAAATATCACTAATAATTTGACTTGATCTGACCACATCAATGCTGTGGCCAAGAAAGCACACTAATGCCTTTACTTCAGAAGGTTAAGAAAATTTGATATTTCTCCAATGACTCTTATCAATTTCTAAATTGAGTTAGATATAGAGATATGGGGAGAAAGCAGGAATGGGATACTGATTTTGTATGATCAGCCATGATCATATTGAATGGCTGTGCTGGCTCGAAGGGCCGAATTGCCTACTCCTGCACATATTTTCTATGTTACTATGTAAAGATACACCCATGAGAGGATGCATGACAGCTTGGTATGGCAAGAGCTTTGCCCAAGATTGCAAGAAATTGCAGAGAGTAGTGAATGCAGCCCCGTCCATCACCAAACTAATTCCTCACATTGAGACCATCTACACCACGCTGCCTTGGGAAAACAGCCAACATAATCAAAGACCATTCAAATTCCAGACATTCTCTCTTTCCTCTGCTACCAACATGTGGAAGTTACAAAGCTTGAAAACATGTACCACCATATTCAAGAACAGCTTCTTCCCTGCTACTATTGGACCCTTGAAGGCACCTCTAATATGCTAAAGATGGATTCCCAATCTCCGAATTAATTTAACTGTGGCCCTTGCCCTTTTTTTAAAATCCGCACTTTCTTTGTAAATGTAACACTATATTCTACACAATGCGATGTGGTTATTAATTGACAATCTAAAAATGGTCAATTTTTCATATGTATCTATGTTGTCTGTTAGTCAGCCAATCCATTACCCTTGCCAATAAAGATGCCTTCACTTTAGCTGTTCTTTCTTTTCCCCTTTTGTACTACTATTGTTCTCATATCTGATTTAATTGTACTCATGTATGGCATGATTTATCTGGTTAACACACAAAACAAAGTTTTTCACTGTTACACATGACAATATTAATACCCACCAATACCAATGCCAATATTTTAAACCCGGTCGTCATGCAATCTCATCTTGATCAGTAACCTTATGTGGCACCTTATGGGAGACCTACTAAAATCCGAATTCACACCATCTGATAGTCCCCTTTAACTATCCTTCTTATTACATCCTCAAAGAACTCAAAAAATATTATCAAGCAGTTTCCTTTCATAAAACAATGTTGACAGCTTGATTACCTTATGATTTTCTAAATGTCTTGCTATTTCTTCCTTAGTAATAGATGCCAGCATTTTCTAAATAACAGATGTTAGGCCAACTGGCTAATTGTTTCCAGCTTCCTGTCTCCATTTTCTCTGGAGCAACATCTTTGACTTTGCAGTTTTCAAATCCTCTGGGACCTCTCTAGAATCCACAGCATTTATAGATGCAGTCAAAATATCTACAACTTCTACTTTCATTTTCTGTTAGACCCTCAGATGCAGACCATCAGTTTCAGGAGACTTGATGGCCCTTAGTTCCCTTAGTTTATTTAGTATGTTTCTCGTGATAGATGTTATTTTTGTTTTCCTCCAAGAAAACTGATTAATAAAAAGTATTTGTTTAGGAACTCTTCCATTAAGGGTATCATAAAATAGGGCAACAACTTAAAAACAAATGACATCCATTTATAGATGAAGCTGGTCAAATTCTCACTTGATCTTTGATATGCTTCACTATTAGTGGTCATTTAGATTGGCTAATTGTTAAATAGGGCACCAAATGTGTACAAGAACATAGTGAGAAGATCACAATTGCCATTTTGAGTAAAATAGCACCTAAGCAATTTTGATGGCTCAGGCTTATTCACACGCCACCAACATTGTGCAAGAAGCCTGTTGCCATCAACAATAATTCGTCTAATAATGATTCACTGCAGAGGTGGTCAGAATTTTAGAAAATCAAATTAGTTAAATTCATTTCATATAATTGATATCAGCCCCCTAATAATTGGCTGATTAAATACTTTCAATAAACACTGACTGTGTTAAACCTTTTTTTCTACTGTACATATTAACATTTACACCACTCGTGATGCCACTAACTCCCTAGAATATACAGTAACATTGACCTGATAATAATACAGAGAAATTACTAATATTATGTCTGCCCACAGACCTTTAGCTAATGGATTACAGCTCATTACTTCAACTGAATTCAGATTTCTTGCACTATCATCAGCTCTAACTGCACTGTGTAAACAGCAGCTCTCTGAGTAAATGATAACATTAATATTTGTCATTAAAAAAATGTTCAAAAGGGAATTAAAAATGTATAAAAATGTAGAAGAAATCAATAGTTACAATGGAATGTTAATTAATTTTTAAATATTTAGAAAATATTAAAAATGGTGAACCTGAAATGGAAGATCCGTATTAACATTTGTCCGCTCCTCCAAGTCCATGTGTAACCAACAAAACAGTTAATTACATAAATGTTGTATATTAAAACTAACATCCTATGGGTAATGAAAATGTGATAGAACAATTACAGGACATGTATCCCTGCAGAAGTCATATATGTTACCCGTGTTATCATTTACATATCTTTCACACAGTCAGGCGATGCATAGTACTAACCATAACCTTTGTCTTGAGTAAGGTAAAGACTCAGAATAATTTAAGGCAACAAAAGTAAAATAGACAATGCAATGTTAAGAATGCTCAGATCCATTCTAGCATATCAATCATTTATATCAGATCAAATACTCTCCTTCATATAAACAATTTATCCCTAGCATATAATCAAAATGCTGCTCATACCAATTGGCTTTGAACATATATTCTTAATTATAATTCATTGTACAGTGCCCTCCATAATGTTTGGGACAAAAGCCCATCATTTATTTATTTGCCTCTGTCCTCCACAATTTGAGATTTGTAATAGAAAAAATCACATGTGATTAAAGTGCACATTGTCAGATTTTATTAAAGGCCATTTTTATACATTTTGGTTTCACCTTGTAGAAATTGCAACTGTGTTTATACAGTCCCTCCAGTTCAGGGCACCATAATGTTTGGGACACATGGCATGGCAGGCATTTGTAATTGCTCAGGTGTGTTTAATATCCTCCCTAATGCAGGTATAAGAGAGCTCTCTGCACCTAGTCTTTTCTTCAGTCTTTCCATCACCTTTGGAAACTTTTATTGCAGCTTATCAACATGAGGACCAAAGTTGTGCCAATTAAAGTCAAAGAAGCCATTATGAGACTGAGAAACAAGAATAACACTGAAAGAGACATCAGCCAAACATTAGGCTTACCAAAATAAACTGTTTGGAACATCATTAAGAAGAAAGAGAGCATTGATGAGCTGACTAATCGCAAAGGGACTGGCAGGCCAAGGAAGACCCCATAGCTGATGACAGAAGAATTCTCTCTATAATAAAGAAAAATCCCCAAACACCTGTCTGACAGATCAGAAACACTCTTTGTCAATGATCACTGTCTGCTGAAGACTTCATGATCAGAAATACAGAGGCTACACTGCAAGATGCAAATCACTGGTTAGCTGCAAAAATAGGATAGCGAGGTTACAATTTGGCAAGAAGTACTTAAAAGAGCAACCACAGTTCTGTAAAAAGGTCTTGGGGACAGATGAGATGAAGATTAACATATCAGAGTGATGTCAAGAGCAAAGTATGGAGGAGAGAAGGAATTGTCCAATATACAAAGCATACCACCTCATCTGTGAAACACGGGGGTGGGGGTGTTATGGCCTGGACATGTATGGTTGCTGAAGCTACTGGCTCACTTATTTTCATTGATGACACATCCTATCTTCTCAAGTTCAAACAAATGCCTCAAAATTCATTGGGTGGCGGTTCATTCTACAGCAAGCCAATGATACCAAACATACTGCAAAAGCAACAAAGTATTTTTTCAAAGCTAAAAATTGGTCAATTCATGAGTGGCCAAGTCAATCACCCGATCTGAACCCAATTGAGCATGTCTTTTATATTGAAGGGATCTAGCCCCCAAAACAAGCATAAGCTAAAGATGATTGCAATACAGGCCTGGCAGAGCACCACCAGAGAAGATGGTACCCGGACAGGACATCGAAGGACGAGAAGCCGAAACCAAGATACCGAATGGATATGACACCGAAAAGCCAAGATGGACACAATGGACACAATGCCGAAAAGCCAAGATACCAAATGGACACGATGCCGAAAGGATACAAAGCCGAACGGACACAACGCCGAAAGGATACGAGCCCGAACGGACATGACGCTGAAAGAATACGAAGACGAACGGACACCACGCCGAATGGACAAGACACCGAATGGACATGACGTCTACGGGGACGGGGTTTGTCCGAGACCTTGTCAGCGATTGGTCCAGATCCCCGCGTCCATCACATCACTGGCGGGGGGGGGGGGGGGGGGGGGGGAAGACGGGAGGGGGGGGGGGAGCTTGAGCTTGTGTTTGTAAAATCTTGGCAATGACTCCAAGCAATTGCAATTGCCACAGAGGCTTTTCTATGTCATGTTCGTTCCCCGTCAGATTCTAAGCCGAAAAACAATCGGACGCCGAACGCACATGAAGCCAAAATGATAAATAGGTATGAAACACTGATACACTTTTAAAAAATCCATTTGTCCTGCAAGAATACACAAACAAATTTATTATTTAACTATTTTTAAATATAACAAGGTACAACAATTTAACTATTTAAAAATGTTACAAGGTACAACAATTTAACTATTTACGAACATGACGTCGAAAAGCCTCTGTGGCAATCGCAGCAGCTTGTAGTCACTGCCACTACTTTACAGACACAAGCTCAAGCTCTCCCTCCACCATCCCGTCTCCCCCCTGGCCAGTGATGTGATGGACGTGGGAGTCTAGACCAATAGCTGACAAGGTCTTGGACAATCCCGTCCCCGGAGAAATCATGTCTGTACGGCGTCGTTTCGATGTCATGTCCGTTCCACTTCATACCCTTTTGGTGTGGCGTCCATTCGGGTTCGTATCCTATCGGCATGGTGTCCGTTTTGCTTCATATCCTTACAGCATGGTGACCGTTCGATATCTTGGCTTTTCGGAGTGATGTTCGTTCGGCATCTTGGCTTCCACTTCTGGGCTTCGGCATCTCGTCCTTTGAAGTCCTGTCCGCACATGGAGGTGACACACAGCAACTGGTGATGTCCATGAATCGCAGACTTTAAGCAGTCATTGCATGCAAAGGATATGCAACAAAATACTAAACATGACTACTTTCATTTATATGACCTCACTGTGTCCCAAGCATTATGGTGCCCTGAAATGGGGGGACTATGTATAAGCACTGCTGTAATTTCTACATGGTGAAACCAAAATGTATAAAATGGCCTTTATTAAAATCTGACAATGTGCACTTCAACTACATGTGATTTTTTTCTATTACAAATCTCAAATTGTGGAGTACAGAGGCAAATAAATAAATGATGTGGCTTTGTCTCAAACATTATGGAGGTCACTGTACTGTCCCAACTATGAGCTCAGTTCAATCCTCAGCTAAATCTCATCCCTTAGGCAAAACATATCCATATCTCAAATAGTGGGCTTGCTTCTTTCCTTAATAACTTAGAAAAATCTTCTGTTATTAGAATGAGTCAATAAAACAAAAATAGAAGTACCCAAGAAAAGTTACAAAACATAATTGATTGTCACAACAATTGACATGTTATTGCTATTCTAAAAATGCAGTGTACTGTTTTTTAAAACCATAGCTTTGTGTATCCTGATGTTGCCTCTGTCATGGTGTTGAGAAAAATAATTCCAGTGTTCTGTCCACAAAGGTGTCCAAAATCATGAGGAATAGATCAGGTCGATGCATAGAGTCTTTTACCCACAGTATGGGAATGGAGAACAAGAGGACATAGGTTTAAGGTGAGGGAAAGAAGGTTTAATAGGAACCCGATGGGTAACCTTTTCACACAAACGGTGGTGGGTATATGGAATGAGCTGCCGGAGAAGGTACAGTAGTTGAGGCAGGTAATAGTGCAATGTATAAGAAACAATTAAACAGGTACATGAATAGTACAGGTTTCGAGGGATATAGGCCAAAAGCAGGCAGGTGGGGACTACTGTACATGAGACATGATGGCCGGTGTGGGCAAGTTGGGCTGAAGAGCCTGTTTCCACTCTGTAACGCCCCTGTCCCACTTAGGAAACCTGAACGGAAACCTCTGGAGACCTTGCGCCCCACCTAAGGTTTCCGTGAGGTTCCCGGCGGTTTTTGTCACTCTCCCTAATGGTCGAAAGTGGGTTCCGCGTAGTCGAGCTTCTTCTATGTTCCGGCAATTATTTCAAAAAATTCCAAAACCGGCCTAGGTTGCCGTTTTAAAAATCGGTAATTTTTTAGTCGAAGCCGGTTGCGATGCTAGTTCAAGGTGGTTACCGGAGGTTGCAGGTAATGGAAGGTAAGACCTCCCTGGAAGAATAAAACTGGGTGAAAAAAAGGTTAATATTAACATAAGCATGTGACCTCTGTCACTCCTGGGCGTGCTCAATCATAGTTGCAGAGTTCTTTTAGCAGAGAAAAGTTTTTTTTTCTTACAATAAAAGCCTCCAAGGTTTAAAAAAAAAATCATTCTGAACCATGAGAACAGGGAAGGAACAAGTTAGGTGGATGTTACTAAAAGTACATCTACTGCTGTCAGCAGCAGCCCTTTTGCATCAACAGCTTCAAAAGGGCTGCTGCGTCAAGGGTAGGCCACGGCAGCGGCAGGGGTAGGCCACAGCAGTGGTAGGCAGCGGCCAGGGTAGGCAGCGGCAGGGGTAGGCCACGGCAGCGTCCCCCCCCCCTTCCGTCCACCGACAGTCCCCGCCTGAAGCTATCCCCTGCCTTAAACCGTTCCCGTCCCCCGGCTACAGATCGCTCACACCAGCCCCTGCATAAAGCCGTCCCCATCCCCATATGCAGAATGTTTCCCCCCCCCTTTACTGGCACCCCCCACCTGAAGCCGTCCCGTCCCCAGCTGCAGGACGCTTCCCCCCCACTGGCCCCCGCCTGAAGCCATCCCCATCCTCAAATGCAGGATGCTCTCCACCGGCAGCGACAGTCCATGGCGGTGGTAGGCCACGACATCGATATGTCATGGCAGCGGCAGGAGTAGGCCACGCCAGCAGCAGGGGTAGGCCACGCCAGCGGCAGGAGTAGGCCACGCCAGCGGCAGGGGTAGGGGTAGGCCACGGCAGGGGTAGGCCACGACAGGGGTAGGCCACGACAGGGGTAGGCCATGGCAGGGGTAGACAATGACAGGGGTAGGCCAAGCCAGCAGCAGGGGTGGAGGTAGGCCACGACAGGGGTAGGCCACGACAGGGGTAGGCCACGGTAGGGGTAGGCCACGGCAGGGGTAGGCCACGACAGGGGTAGGCCAAGCCAGCAGCAGGTGTAGAGGTAGGTCACGCCAGCGGCAGGGGTAGGCCATGGCAGCGGTAGGCCACGGCAGCGCTGCCCTCCCCCTGCCTGAAGCCATCCCCGGCCCCAGGTGCAGGATGCTCCTGCCACCACCTGCCCCCACCTGAACTCGGAGCTTACGTGGATTTTGAAGAAGCAGCAGCAAAGAGAAACCGGAAAATGCACTGATTGGCTCAAATCCGTGTGGGAGGAGAGTTAAAGGTGAGTCAGACAGGGAAAAAAGTCTCAAACTGAGGAATTTGGTTTGTAAATTGGGCAATTTATCAGTCAATATAAGCAAGACGGTTCATAGGGAGCGGCCTTGTGAGTAAAATGTGAGTCTTTGGCGAGGAGGCTACGCATAAAGCTCGAGAGGACGGAACGCAGTGAACACATGTCGGGGCGGATGAGACATTGTGAGGCTTGCAGAATGTGGGAGCCTAGAGATACAGATGGAGCCTCTGTCTGCTACAACTGTGGCAAGTGTGTCCGGCTTCAGCTCCTGAAGGACTGTGTTGGGACACTGGAGAAGCAGCTGGATTACCTCAGGGCCATTCGGGAAAACGAGAGTTTCCTGGACAGGACCTACAGTGAGGTTGTCACGCTGAGGATTCGGGAAGAACCAAGGTGTGTGACGGAGAGAAAGGGTGGAAATCATGGAATGCAGAAGACCCAGGTGACTGTGCCTAATGAAAACAGGTATGCCCTCTTGGGAACTGCCCGGGGAGATGATGTTTCCAGTCCGAGCGGCGGACACGTCGGTGGCTCCAATCCTAGAGATGGGACTCGACCGGTGAGATCGACATCGGGCAGAGCCTTCGTGGTGGGTGTCTTCATTGTCCGAGGAGCGGAGAGGAGATTCTGTGGCGGCAGACGAGATGCGAGGATGGTCTGTTGCCTCCCTGGTGCCAGGGTTGAGGATGTCTCAAGCTGAATTCAGAACATCCTCGAGAGAGAAGGTGAACAGCCGGCAGTAGTTGTGCACATAGGCACAAACGACATCGGGAAGAAGAGGAAGGAGGTTCTCCAACATGAGTTCAGAGAGTTGGGAAGCAGACTGAAATGCCGGACTTCTAGGGTGGTTATCTCTGGATTGCTTTCAGTACCTCATGCTAGTGAGGACAGGAACTGGGAGATAGGGGATCTGAATGTGTGGCTGAGTGGCTGGAGCAGGGAGCAACGATTTAGATTTATAGACCACTGGGATCTCTTCTTGGTTAGGGGTGACCTGTACAAAAGGGACGGGTTACACCTTAACTGGAGCGGGACCCACATTCTGGCAGGCAGGTTTGCTAGGGCTACACGTGTGGGTTTAAACTAAATAGTGGGGGGGAGGGATTGACAAATTGGGTGTATAAAGATGGAGTTGAAGGGAAAGTGACTACAGGAAAAATTACAAAAGATTCTTGAATTAATGGGAAGGAAAGCTCGAGAAGGGACAACAGAGTAAGGTCAGGGCCAATTGCGAGCGGTGCGAGGGACGAAGTGAATACGGAGGTCAAAGTGCTTTATATGAATGCGCGAAGTACAAGAAATAAAGTGGACGAGCTCGAGGCTCAGTTAGAAATTGGCAAGTATGATGTTGTGGGAATTACAGACATGGCTGCAAGAGGGCCAGGGCTAGGAACTAAATATTCAAGGGTATACCTCCTATCGAAAAGACAGACAGGTGGGCAGAGGAGGTGGGTTGCTCTGATGGGGAGGAATGAGATTCAGTCCCTTGCAAGGGCTGACATTGAAACAGGAGATGTGGAGTCAGTATGGATAGAACTAAGGAATTGTAAGGGTAAAAATACCCTAATGGGACTAATCTACAGGCCCCCAAACAGTAGCCTGGACATAGGGCGCAAGTTGAATCCGGAGTTAAAATTGGTATGTAGCAAAAGTAATGTACTGGTTGTTATGGGAGATTTCAACATGCAGGTAGACTAGGAAAATCAGGTTGGTACTGGACCCCAAGAAAGGGACTTTGTAGAGTGCCTTTGAGATGGATTCTTAGAACAGCTTGTATTGGAGCCTACCAGGGAGAAGGCAATTCTCGATTTGGTGTTATGTAATGAACCGGATTTAATAAAGGACCTCGAGGTTAATGAGCCATTAGGAGATAGTGACCATAACATGGTCAGATTTAATCTGCAATTGGAGAGGGAAAGGATAGATCAGAGGTGTCAGTGTTACAGTTGAATAAAGGGGACTATGGGGCCATGAGGGAGGGGTTGTTGACTGGAAAGATACACTAGCAGGGATGACAGTGGAACAAAAATGGCAGGTATTTCTAGGAATAATTCAGAAGGTGCAGGATCAGTTCATTCCTAGGAGGAAGAAAGATTCCAAGGGGAGTAAGGGGCGACCATGGCTGACAAGGGACTTCAGAGACAGTATAAATATTAAAGCGAAGAAGTACAACGTAGCAAAGATGAGCGGGAAGCAAGAGGATTGGGTAATGTTTAAAGAAATACAGAAGATAACTAAAAAGAAATAGAGGAGAAAAGATGAGGTACGAAGGTAAGCTAGCCAAGAACATAAAAGAGGATAGTAAAAGCTTCTTTAGGTATGTGAAGATGAAAAAAATTAGTTAAGACCAAAGTTGGACCCTTGAAGACTGAAAAAGGTGAATTTATTATGTGGAACAAGGAAATGGCATATGAACAGGTACTTTGGATCTGTATTCACTAAGGAAGACACAAACAATCTTCCTGATATAGTAGTGGCCAGAGGATCTGGGATGAAGGAGGAACTGAAGGAAATCCACATTAGGCAGGAAATGGTGTTGGATAGACTGATGGGACTGAAGGCTGATACATCTCGAGGGCCTGATGGTCTGCATCCCAAGGTACTTAAGGAAGTGTCTCTAGAAATCGTGAATGCATTGGTGATAAATTTCCAATGTTCTATAAACTCAGGATCAGTTCCTGTGGATTGGAGGGTAGCTAATGTTATCCCACTTTTAAGAAAGGCGGGAGAGAGAAAACGGGGAATTATACACCAGTTAGCCTGACATCGGTGGTGGGGAAGATGCTGGAGTCAGCATGGATTTACGAAGGGGAAATCATGCTCGACTAATCTTCTGGAAATTTTTGAAGATGTAACTAGGAAAATGGACAAGGGAGAGCCAGTGGATGTAGTGTACCTGGACTTTCAGAAAGCATTTGATAAAGTCCCACATAGGAGATTAGTGGGCAAAATTAGAGCACATGGTATAGGGGGTAGAGTGCTGACATGGATAGAAAATTGGTTGGCAGACAGGAAACAAAGAGTAAGGATTAACGGGTCCCTTTCAGAATGGCAGGCAATGACTAGTGGAGTACTGTAAGGCTCTGTGTGGGACCACAGCTATTTACAATATACATCAATGATTTGGATGAACGGATTCAAAGTAACATTAGCAAATTTGCAGATGACACAAAGCTGGGTGGCAGTGTGAACTGTGAGGAGGATGCTATGAGAATGCAGGGTGACTTGGACAGGTTGGGGGAGTGGGCAGATGCATGGCAGATGAAGTTTAATGCAGATAAATGTGAGGTTATCCACTTTGGTAGCAAAAACCGGAAGGCAGATTACTAACTAAATGGCGTCAATTTGGAAAAGGGGAAGTACAACGGGATCTGGGGGTCGTTGTTCATCAGTCTATGAAAGTAAGCATGCAGGTACAGCAGGTAGTGAAGAAAGCGAATGGCATGTTGGCCTTTATAACAAGAGGAGTCAAATATAGGAGCAAAGAGATCCTTCTGCAGTTGTACAGAGCCCCAGTGAGACCACACCTGGAGTATTGTGTGGAGTTTTGGTCCCCTAATTTGAGGAAGGATATTCTTGCTATTGAGGGAGTGTAGCGTAGGTTTATAAGGTTAATTCCCGGGATGGCGGGACTGTCATATGCTGAGAGAATGGGTCGGCTGGGCTTGTACACTCTGGAGTTTAGAAGGATGAGAGGATATCTTATTGAAACATACAAGATTGTTAAGGGTTTGGACACGCTAGAGGCAGGAAACATGTTCCCGATGTTGGGGGAGTCCAGAACCAGGGGCAACAGTTTAAGAATGAGGAGTAAGCCATTTAGAACGGAGACGAGGAAACACTTTTGCTCACAGAGAGTTGTGAGTCTTTGGAATTCTCTGCCTCAGAGGGCGGTGGAGGCAGGTTCCATGGATGCTTTCAAGAGCGAGCTAGATAGGGCTTTTAAAGGGGGTCAGGAGATATGGGGAGAAAACAGGAATGGGGTACTGATTGGGGATGATTAGCCATGATCACATTGAATGGCTGTGCTGGCTCGAAGGGCCGAATGGCCTACTCCTGCAACTATTGTCTATTGAAGCTGTCCCGTCCCCAGCTGCAGGACACATCTTCCCCACCGGCCCCCGCCTCAAGTCGTTCCCCTCGGTGGCTGCAAGACGCTCCCCGCCGGCCCCCACCTGAAGCCGTCCCCTCTCCCGGTACAGCATGCTCCCCTCCAGTCCCCGCAAGAAGCTGTCCACCACCCGTGGATACAGAACTGTCCCCGCCTGAAGCCGTCCCGTCCCCAGCCCTGCCTACAGGACGCTCCCGCTGGCTCCTGCTTGAAGCCGCCCGCCTCCCTCGGCTATAGAACGCTCCCCGCTGGCATTCGTCTGAAGTCGTCTCCATCCCCGGCTGCAATCCATTCGGCCCACAGCACTTGTACTAGCCCATAAGCCTATTTGGACCACTAGTCCCTCTGCCCACAACAGCTGTACTAGCCGAAGAAGTCCGTTTGGCCCATAATATCCATTCTAGCCCATGGAAAACAAGTCACTTCGGCCCACAAGACCAGTGCTAGCCCTGCAGAAAGCCCCCCCACAGGCCACAGCATGAAGCACTCCCCCTCCTCGCCCCTCTCCCCACTGGCCCCCAACAGGCCCCGCCTGAAGCTGTGCTCCTCCCCCGGCTGCAGGATGCTCCCCCCACTAGCCCCCAACAGGCCCCGCCTGAAGCCCCCCCCCCCGCTTCAGAACGCAACAAGAGATGCAACAGGAAAGAATGGACTGAATAAATCTCATCTTTAACATTTAAACTGTTATATTTTGTTATTCACACTCTAAGCTTCAATAAATCCCTTTTCCACTGTCCGTGCCCGTCAGCTGCGCCTGCACAGAAATACCTGCAAGTTCTATGTCCCAATGGGAACCCAATGGGGGAGAATGGCTGCGCCGCCGGAGAGCTGCTAAGTATGGATGGGGGGGGGGGGAGGTCGAGGGGGGGGGGGGGGATTGAGTGAGTGCGTGGGGCGGAATGACAAGGGGCGGAGTAGAGGTGAGGGGTGAGGGGAGGAAGAGGGATCAGGAGCGTCACAACGGGGACCCGTTAGTGTCCCAACGAGTTCCACTTAGACTAGTACATAGCTAAAACTCTGATCTAGTTATCTTTTCGTTTGGCATTCTTTCTATTTGCGCAAAAACAGTTTGCAATAACGCTACGATTTTTTACCAGTTCACTCACCATTCTTCTGTGCTGCGAGCGCACCCAGTTTTGTTCCGATCAGTTGAATGTCGTAAAAGTTAGCGACGTTAAAAATTCTTATTAACCGCGCAGATCGATCTTCCAGCGCCACACGGATTAGTCTCTTCCCCTGTCACTCCCCGGGACGGTCCGCCCCTTCTTGTGCCATTGCATCTTTACGGGAGCTGAGAATGGCTGGCGGTTTGCAACCGGACTTTCGGAGGGACCCGAAGCAACCCAGCCCCGCCCCAATCAGCCCTGCACCGAGCAGCCCCGCCCAAGCAGCCCCACCCCATCAGCCCCGCCCCATCAGCCCCGCCCCATCAGGCCCACACCAAGCAGCCCCGCTCCAAGCAGCCCCTCCCCATGCAGCCCTGCCCCAAGCAGCACCTCAGCAGCCCCCCAATCCCAAGCAGCCACCGGGCACCAAGCAGCCGCCCAGCCCCAAGCAGCAGCCCAGCCCCAAGCAGCAGCCCAGAGTTGGAGACCCGACCCAGCCCATTCCAGCGTGGGAAACAGAAAGCGGAGACTCTGATCCCGGCAGATGAAAACGACTAGCGACCTGCACCCGCATTGTCCCTATCGCGCCACAAATTCCAGCCACTATCCATCTAGGGGCGCCGCACTGATGGCAGCCTCTGCCTACAGCCTGTTTGTCTTTTCAATCTTTTTTTATTTTTAGTTAGTTTAAAGTCTGTTTTGTGGGGAAACCTTAACTTTTCTATGTGGGGGAGGGGGGCAGGGTAAGGGGGAAACTGTTTCTCAGTTGCTTCCTGGCGGGGACGCGACTATTTCTCCGAGTCGTGTCCTCGCTCCCCACCTCGCGGCCTACCACCTGGATTGGAGCGGCCTTTCCTGCCGGGGACCGGGAACCGGGAACCGGACCAGAGCGACAAAGGATTCACCATGGAGCGGGCGATACCGACCTGGATCACTGTTTGGAGCTCTGGAGCATTGGGCCGCTGCTCCAACATCATGGAGCTCTGGTTTGGAGAGCTCCAAACGCGGGCGGTGCTGAACAACATCGCGGAGTCCTGGGGCTCCTTGCAGAGGGCCGCCAGCATCAGTCTCCGCCCGGCGCGGCCTGCAGACTTTTGGAGCCGTGGACTCCGGTAGGAGGGGGCCGACTCTGTTGTCCAGGCCGCTGAGGACGTCCCCCAGCCTCGATGTCGGACTTTCATCACCTCGGCAAGCGGGCCTGAACATCGGGCCGCCCATAGCGGCGACTGCGGAGGGCTCGGGGAGGCCCCAACCACGGGTGAACACTGGGTACCATTAGAGGAAGAGACTGACTTTGGTGCCTTCCCTCACAGTGGGAAACTTTGATTCTGCTGTGTGGGGATGTTTTTATGTTGAATTCTATCTTGTATTGTGTTCTTTATTTTTATTGTATGGCTGTATGGTAATCTCATTTCACTGTGCCATCATAAATGTATCTTGTATCTTGTATCTTGTATCTGGTCTCCCTCACTGGATTCCCCTTCCCCCGTGATGCCCCCCTTTTCCCCATGGCTCTTCCCCGTCTTTTCTCCGAGCTCACTACCCCTCGCCACACACGCCTCTCCCCCCACAACCCCCCCCCCCACGCACCCCTCTCCCCCACACAAACCCTCCTGCCCACACAACCCTCCCCCCACAAGCTCCCCCGCCCACACACACCCACCAGCCCGCTCACACACACACACACACACACACCCACCCAACCCCTACAACCCCCCTCCCGCCCCCACAACCCCCCTCCCGCCCCCACAACCCCCCTCCCACCCCCCACACCCCCCACAACCCCCCCAATCCCTCTCACACACCCGTCCACCCCACAACCCCTCTGCCCGTGGAGGTGAGGAAGGGGGAGGATGAAATAGAGGGAGAGGAGGGGGGAGTAGAGGGTGGAGGGTGAGTAGAGGGGGTGAGTAGAGGGGGACTCCCACAGCTATCTAGACTACATTTCTTCCCACCATGCTTCCAGTAAAGACTCTATCCCCTACTCCCAATTCCTCCATCTACGCCACATCTGCGCTCAAGATGAGGTGTTCCATACTTCTTTAAGGAACGGGGGTTCTCCTCTTCCATCATAGATGAGGCCCTCATTTGGGTTATTGCATACAGGAGTTGGGATATCGTGTTAGAACTATACAAGTTGTTGGTAAATTCACACTTGGATTGTTATGTGCAGTTCTGGTCAGCCTGCCAAGGAATTATGTCATTAAGTTGGAAATAATACAAAAAATATTTGTCAGGATGTTATGATGACTGAGGAGGTTGTAATAATAATAATAATAATAATAATAATAATAATAATAATAATAATAATAATAATAATAATAATAATAATAATATTAATAATAATAATAATAATAATAATAATAATAATAATAGCCTCTGCCTACAGCCTGTTTTGGGGGGAAACCTTAATAATAATAATAATAATAATAATAATAATAATAATAATAATAATAATAATAATAATAATAATAATAGCCTCTGCCTACAGCCTGTTTTGGGGGGAAACCTTAATAATAATAATAATAATAATAATAATAATAATAATAATAATAATAATAATAATAATAATAATAATAATAATAATAACAACTTTATTGGTATAGCACTTTTCATACAATTGAATGCAACCCAAAGTGATTTTCACAAAAGCACAGGTCTAACCAAAAATACAATTTAAAACTGTAAGGACATACACAGTTAATAAAATTAAAAATTAAAAATTGAGAGCTAAAAGGACAAAATACAAAAACACTGAGGTCAAATACAGAGTCCCACATACGATATGAGCACACCAGCTGCTGAAGGGTATGCTGAGATAAATACAAGTTAATAAAGTGAGCGGCGGTGGGCGGCGCGACTGACGTCGCAGCGGCCTCTGCAGTCCGTCTGTCCTTTTTTTTTTTTGTCCCGTTGATGGTATAGTTTATAGTGGGTTTTCAACTGTGTATGTGTGGGTGGGGAAAACTTTTAAATCTCTTCCCTGTACGGGGACCCGACCATTTCCCTGTCGGGTCTCCGTTGTCGCTGGGGCCTAGCACAGTAGTGCGGCCTCCAACCGGAACGACCTGGGGGTTCCAGTCGCTGAGCCTGTGGAGCTGCGGACCTACCATCATGGAGCTGGCCGGCTTCGGAGCATGGAGAGCTGTGGTGGCGCGCCGCTGCGCACCGACTCCGGAGCTCAGAGGCTCCAGCCGCAGATCCCGTGGACGGTGACATCAGGCGCTCGCAGGTCCCTAGTGGGAGACCGCTTTTCGGAGCTCCCACAATGGCAACTTCTCCCGCCCGAATTGCGGGGCTGAAAATGACCTGGAGCGGGGTCTTACATCGCCCGGCGCAGCTTTAACGGCCGCGATACTTGCTAGTGCCCGCCGGGGGCTCCAACATCAAGACCCGGAGCGGGACCTTATATCGCCCGGCGCGGGACTTGTTAGCGCCCGCCGGGGACTCCAACGTAGAGACCCGAAGCAGGGCCTTACATCGCCCGGCACAGCTTTAAATGGCCGCGGGACTTGCCATCGCCTGCCAGGGGCTCTAATATCAAGACCCGGAGCAAGACCTTATATCGCCCGGCGCGGCCTTAAATGGCTGCGGGACTTGCCATCACCCGCCGGGGGCTTTGACTTTGACTTTGACATCGGGAGAAGAATGGAATGCAGGGGAGAGACAAGACTTTGCCTTCCATCACAGTGAGGAGGAGATTCACTGTGATGGCTGTTTGTGTAAATTGTGTTGGTGTGTGTCGGTTCTTTTCTTGTTGTATGACTGCAGAAACAACATTTTGTTTGAACTTCATTTGAGGTTCAAATGACAACAAACGGTATTGTATTGTATTGTAAAGGCAATTTTTACGATGTCATCAGAAAAAGTAAAATCAGTTAAAATGGGAGATTTTATAGATTTTATAGATTCAGATTTTATTCCTTGAAGTGTAAGAGATTGAGGGATAACGTTTATGAGGTATATAAAATTATAAGGGACATAGATAAGGTAAATGGTCACTTTTTTTCCTGGAGTAGGTGAGGCTAAAACAAGAGAACCGAGATTTAAGGTGAGAGGGGAAAGATGTAAAAGATTTAAAAGAGAGTTGTGAATTTGTGGAAATTTCTGCCACAGAAGGCAGTAGAGGCCAATTCACTGGATGAAATTAAAAGAGTTCGATAGAGCTCTTGGGGCTAGCGGAATCAAGGGATATGGGGAGAAGGCAGGCATGGGGATGATCAGCCATGATCACAATGAATGGCGGTGCAGGTTCGAAGGGCCAAATAGCCTCCTCCTGCACCTATTTTCTATGTTTCTATGTAACCTGAGGGGCAATTTTTGCAGGTTTGTGGTGGGTATTTGGAAGGAACTTCCTTAAGAACCTATAGAGGTGGGTACAATTGCAATGTGTAAAATATATTTAGTCAGCTACATTGCAATGAAATGTTTTGAGCAATGTAGGCCAACTGCATAGGTCGAGCAAACATTTTGGTCCGCATTGATGAGCTGGGCCACAGGACTTGTTTCCATCCAGGACAATCCCGAGATTCCTCAAAGACATTGCTGTACAAAATTACTTTTAAACAAATACTCTTCCACTGAAATTAAAAATGAATCTTCAAAAAGATAATAATTTGTCCTTTCCTTCCTCCCGAAGAATGATATTCCCAGCTGTACAGTGCATTAAAATCAAATTCCATTACATAGGCTAGCAACATAATGGGGTTTGAAACCAATTTTGTGATTGCAATTAGAAAGAATCATGAAAAATAATCAGATCATTTGGAAACATTTTTTCTTCAGGAAACGAGAGGAAGTCAGATTTTTAACCATTTAGAAAATCTGAAAATATAAACTTGTTACTGACATTGAAAAGATCAGTTAATCATAGTGTTAATACAATAATGTTACAATTACAATGCTAACACAGCAATTGGAGGGTGCTCAGCCATGAAAATCTACAACTTTAAAAAAAAAGAAACAACACAAATAATGAATTGTGCAAATCTAGAACAAAAATATAAAACATGAAATTTGATCGATTGTGTAAAATAATAACACAGAAGAAGATATATAAGAATATATGGGATGTTGCTTGGTAGACAAAATGCTGGAGTAACTGGAGGGACAGGCAACATCTCTGGAGAGAAGGAATGGGTGACTTTTGGTTCTAGACCCTTCATCAGACTTATCTTGCTTGGGGATGTTGCTTGATGTAATGCTGCAATGCAGTGGTTGACTGACATTTTATTATGAATTCTCATTTACACAGTTAGTAATGAATTTATTATGTATTCCCACTTTCACAGTATATTAAAGTAGTTAAAAAGCAAATTTTCTATCTTTTTGCTAAAATAAAATTTATCAGTTAACTAAATCTCTGATTATTATTCCGGATCCATTTGTCACTGATGCATTAAAAACAGAGGTTAATCGATTTCTGGATATTTAAGGAATTAAGATATATGGGGATAGGGTGTAAAATTATGCATGAGGTTGAAGATTGGCCATGATCTTTTTGAATTAAAGAATATGCTTAAGGGAGCAAATAGTCTACTGCTCCTATTTCCATTCCTAATGATTCTATCCAACTGCACTTGAATGGTAAGCACAGAGCCTAAAATTATCATATAATATTAATTGATTTAATGAGGTTATGTACCTAACAATTGTACACAATTGGAAGAAAAGCAGAATGTATTATTATATTTTTTGTTGGCCTAACCTGGCAATAAACTCATTCAATTTCTAGTCCAATTGAGGATTAATTGTTTAAAACTTGCAGTGTCATATAGTTACAAATAAATCCTATGTTGCTGAACAGCATTAATAACTGTCACAAAAGACAACTGGGAGGGTTGAGAGTAATAATTGCAAAGACCAACTGACTTTTGAGAAATAAATGTATGGATTAATCAAAAAAGAGAGTGAAAGGGTTTAGATACATGAAGAAGCAATCATTTAATTTTAAAAGAGCATGCAGGATGTTAGAGCTTCCATTGCCAGCTTTGTTGTGCATTAGAAATGTTGTTTTGAGATACCTTGCTTTAAAGACAATACAAAGAGTGTTGATTAAAAAATTGATGGCGATTACCAGATGTAAAATGGAAAGTGTGCATTATGCAGTAGTTTGTGGAAAGTGCTTTTTGTTTTTGAACCCAAAAAAATCAATTTTATGTCAAAAGCATATTTCAGGTCATATGTTCTGTTTAATAATTTATTCTGACTATATGCCAAAACCTATTTCCTGAAACCTTTGGTGTAGTTTCTGCAGCAATATGGAATTAACAGATTTAACAATTTAATAACTCATGACATTTAAAAAATCTAATATTAATGTATATTTTTGTATTTTTATACATATCACACTGCAGTATAACAATGGGACAACATTTAATAATTTCATCCCAGATTTTTGGAACTCTGATCCACAGTCTCAATGGCAAGAAATTGACCTGAGATTTATATTTTTGATCTGTACAAGTAATATCCTTTTTTTTGCAGACAATTCAAATTCCTCCATCGGATACTGACAATTGTGTTCCAGGACATTACAAAGATCATAAAAAAATTGTGCTTACCATGATTGGTACCCAAACAGATTACTAGAGGCTCTTTATGGCCAAATGATTGACAATGTTCCCTCCCGTGTATGAAACAGGATGATGAACTGTCCAACAAAGTCATTTTGCTTTATATCTGTCACCATAATAATGAGGTTACATTGTTTTCTCAGTGGCATCATCCTGAATATCATCATTCATTTCTTGCCACAGAGGAAATTTTGAATTTCTTCAGACTCCCTCTAGTCTTCTCTATCTCATATCTGCTGGAAAGTTAAACCAATATCATGGGCATACCCCAAAGATATGAATAATTCTCATCCCAGAGTGAAATAAATGTGATTTATTTTTTGCATTGTTTCCTTTCTGATTATTTCCTCACGTTATCCTGGCAAGATCAATATACCACAAGTGAATAAAAAACTGCTGGTTAAATTACAAGCTCAGCATAACTCTATATATGGAGAAGAGAACCAAAAATAAATTAAAGCTGAGAGTTTGGGGTGCTGCTATTGCTGACAGAAAACCTGGAAGTTTGAAAATGAGTGGTATGACTTTTGCACCAAGCTCATTCCATCAATACGTATTTGCTGCTGAGCGTTTACCTGTTCATAGTTATCTGACTCTATTGAGCTACTCCCACTCACAGTTTCAGCACTCTTAATCAATCATGTGCCTCCTCCTCATTTTACGCTGCCAAACCATCATCTCCTCCTCCTCCTTCTCCTCCTCCTCCTCCGCCTCCTCATCTTATTCCACTATAGTTGCTATTATCAGGTCTTCTGACCAATTACATTAATTTGATTGTTTTCTCTGTTGCAGTAATATGTTACCACATTCAGCTCAGTAACTTCAGATCCAGCCTGAAGTAACATTTTTCATTTACAACTTAACTGTGTAGAGAATGTTTCTTAATGAGATGGCATACAAATGTGGATTTGTCCATTTGATTTAAAGATGTAGCTTTACATCAGTCTTACATGAAACTTTACTCTTGGAATCAAATACAGGCACTATTATTGTAGAAGCCATTTAATGTCAGAAACCAAAGGCAAATTTCAACTCAAATCCGAGGATTAATGCAACACGTGTTTTCACACACACCTGTGCAGAAAGGTGTTCCTTTAATGACTCCCCCTAGTGGAATGTGAACATGGGAAGAGTAGGGGACATCAACTGTGGATGAAAAGATATCAATAGAGAAGATATTGGGGAAGAAGAACATACCATATTTAAATATCAAATAATATATTAAACGTAACCCCCCCCACCCCACATAATCATACATATACAAGGAGCAGGCCAGGAAGGAAAAGTGATTAATAACAAAACATGAATAAGGAAGGAAAAGTAAAGCACGTTGCTGTAGATCACCTGTGATCCAGGGAGAGTTAGCTATTTGGTTACAGAATTGGGTTCATGGAAGGAAACAGAGGGTAGTGGTGGAAGGGTGATTTTTGGAATGGAGGCATGTGATGATTGGAGTGCCTCAGGGATTGGTGTTGGGCCCATTGCTGTTCGCAGTTTATGTCAACGATTTGGATGAGAATGTACAAGGCGTGATTATTAAGTTTGCAGATGACACTAAAGTTAGTGGCTTCATAGATAGTGAAGATGGTTTTCATAAGTTACACCAGGCTCTTGATCAGTTAGGCAAGTGGGCTGAAGAATGGCAAATAAAGTTTACTGCAGATAAGTGCGAGGTGTTGCATTCTCGGATGTAAAGCCAGAACAGCTCAGTTGTGGAGAAGAGGAATCTAGGGCTACAGGTGCATAATTCCCTGAAAGTGGCATTACAGGTACAGCGTGGAAACAGGCCTTTCAGCTCACCAAGTCCGCAGTGACCGGCGAACCGTGCACACTAACACTATCCCACACATACAATTTAACCAAGCCAATTAGCCTACAAACCTGTACTTCTTTGGCACTGTAAGGCAGCAACTCTACCACTGTACCATTATGCCGCCCTTTATTATTTACAGAAAGTTTTGTTTTACTTGGGTTTGTGATCATAACTCATAAATTTAATACACCAATTGAAAATTGCAGCAATAAAATCGAGATGAGAGAAAAAAAGTCTGAATACGTAAAGACTCATTGGAATGTTTGCTTTGCACTTCCAGAAGGGGATGGGAAAAAAGTCACCAACGATAAATTAACCTGTTCAAAATATCGTAGTCCTTGCACACAGGGTTCATGTTTTCTTTCTTTTTGTTTAAAAGTTTATGTGATCAAACAGTGACTTCTCTGACTGAAAAAACCCCATTTTATTCTGGTAACATTTGTGGCCTGTGCTTGCTGAGATTTGCTCTGCAGTAGCCTGCTGACTCCCTGGCACAATCTCCTGGCTCATCCTTTCCTGCTAAGTATGTTTTCCTGCTTGAAATTAAAACCTCCATCCGAAGGAGCCTCCGTAGTTACCTCTGAAGGGGCCACACGAGCTTCTGCCTCTGTAGCCGCTGCCATCTCCACCTCACTTCATAGGGCTTTAATTGGAGGACTGGTTGGGGTAGTTGCCAAAGTCGTTGTAGCCTCTGCACTGTCTATAGAAGTAAATAAAATTGCGAGGGGAAAAGATAGGGTGAATACATAGAATCCCTTATCCAGGTTAGGAGAATCAAAAACAAGAGGACATGTTTTTCAGGAGAGAGGCGCAAGATTTAATACAAACCTGAGGGGCAACCTTTTCACCCAGAGGTTGGTGAGTATATGGAACAAGCTGTCAGAGGAGGCAGCTAAGGCAGGTACTATAACACCATTTAAAAGACACTTAGACAGTTTCATGGTTAGAAAAGGTTTAGAGATATGGGCCAAATGTGGGCAAAAGAGACTATTTTAGACGAGACAGCATGGTCGGCATGGACCAGTTGGGAGAAGGGGCTTGTTTTTGTGCTTTATGAATCTATGACTCTAAGTTGAAACTACCCAGAAAATATAGAAAATTATAGTAAATGTTTTTACTGATATTTAAAATAAAGACTTACAAAATTAATGGTAGCCCCATAGAAAGTAAATCTGGCATTACTTATAATGGTAAACAAGGGCTTGGCCGTTCTATTTTGCTTCAGTGTTCACTGCAGAGGATACAGTAAGATCCCAGTCATTGATGTAGGAAATTGGGAAGTAGGAGGGATGGATGAACTCAGAAAATTATAATTACTAAGGCAGAGTTACTAGGCTAACTGTTGCAGCAGCTAGTTAGCAAGTGTTAGGGTCCCGTTGAAATCGCTGATGTGGTGATTTCAGTTTTATAAATATTTTTTGGATTCAAGAAGGATCTCTTGTAGTGAAAAAGGAAGGGAGACAGGAAGCAGAAAATTACAAACACATTAGCTCAACATCTGTCACAAGGAAAATGTTAGAAGATAATATTAGATGCTAGACAATTGGGTCCCATGTTCACACAGGAAGGCTGGTCCCCCAACACAATATTCCACCTCTCCACCAATTCCAATATTGGTGGCCAGTGGCGGGGGGGGGGGCTTTCTGGAGCGCTAGTATGGGTGTTGTGTGACTGGTTTCCAGAGGGCTAGTATGGACATTGTGGGCCGAATGGATTCTTGGGCTGGCAGCTCCGTCACCCAGGCCTGGTGGGCTGGCAGCCCAGTCAGTCGGGCCTGGTGGATTGGCAGCTCAGTCACTCGGGCCTGGTGGGCTGGCAGCTCAAGCCTGGTGGGCTGGCAGTCACTCAGGCCTGGTGGGCTTGCAGCTCAGTCACTCAGGCCTGGTGGGCTGGCAGCTCAGTCACTCACAGCTGGTGGGCTCGCAGCTCAGTCACTCACAGCTGTTGGGTTGGCAGCTCAGTCATTCAGGCCTGGTGGGCTGGCAGCTCAGTCTCTCAGGCCTGATGGGCTGGCAGTTGACTCACTCACGGCTGGTGGGCTGGCAGTTGACTCACTTACGGCTGGTGTGCTCACACCCTCCATTGGGAAATTCTCAGAGTATGCCATGGCCATTGGTACTTTCTGTAGAAATGATATTAACTTTTGCATTCAATTAGCAAAAAATAGGAATATTAGATCCAAAGCAGCTGATATTACAAAAAAATATTTTGTTGGCATAGAACATTGCTGATAGAAAGTACTTGTAAGTAAGTGCCTTTGTATATTTTTATAATACAGCCTTCAACCAATCTGAAGAAGGGTCCCAACCGAAAACATCACCTACCATTTTCTCCAGAGAGGCCGCCTGACCCGTTGAGTTACTCTAGCATTTGTTGTCCATCTTTGGTATAAACCAGCATCTGCAGTTCCTTTTTTATTATATTTTTATTGACCCTTTTACATAGTTAATGATGAATTATGAAAAGAACCTTGCTCTTAAAGCAAAGAAAACTGGTGGAGGAACTCAACGGGATAAGCAGCATCTGATGAGGCAAACGAATAGTCAATGATTTGAGTTGTGACCCTGTATTTCTGACTCATTTTATCTTCTAATGTTCATTTTATTTATATATTGCCAGTACGGGCCATTGTTATTCTTCAAGGATGATTCTTCTTTGAGTGAATATAATTATAATATATCTATTTAAGCCAAACAACACTAAGCAAAAAAAATCATACAGAACCAGCAAGATTGGGTTCAATCAGCATTAAAATAAATAGACTCCAGCCTTTCTGGCGGTGTAACATGCAAGCAATTAGTTGTAAATTGTTGTGCATTTCTGTGGTAGGAAGTGTCAAAGATTATGGAACAGATGACAGATGTTTTACTGAAAAATTCCCTGAGGTTACCGTGTGATTACATTGTGTGTAAATTATACTGGCTATGAAAGAGTGGCCGAGAGTAGTGCACATGTTTATTCATTCCACTGGATAACAATTTTTTTTGTGGGCAACCCTAAATTGTATACTTGAAGAATTTTCTTCAATAGATCAAAGATATGAGACTGTAAATGTTTCAACTTTATTTTGAAAACCATTTACAAGCTTTGTAAGAGATTCCATTGGATTGAAAGGGAGAGTGAAATGAGGAAACTTCAGGTCAGTTAGCAGGGCACCAAGCAAATTTCAAAGTAATCAGGCAAAGTCAACAAGGTTTGGAGAAGGAGAACATTGGATCATTTTAAACAAAATGAACATGTGCTGAGGATGAAGAGGAACAAGTAGATGTACAGTATTTATGTTTTCAGAAGACATTTAATATTGAGCCACATCAAAAGTTATTGCGAAAAATATGTTCATCGTATGGCAGGTCACATGTTGGCTTGAATAAAAATCTGGGTGTCTAACAGGAATAGAATAAGAATGAAAGTATGGTGCTTCTTGTGGCTCGCAAGATGTAACAAGTGGCACAAGTTTCATTGCTGGGATTAAATCTTTTTTGATTTATATAAATGAGTTAGAGAAGTATGATTCCTGTTCTCTCTCACAAACACACACATGTACACACTCTCTCTCCCTCCTTCTCCCTCCCTCTCACCTCTCCATCTCTCTCTTTGTCTCTGCATCCCCTCCCTGTATAGCCCCTCTCTCTCCTTTCTTCTCCTCACCATTCACCCCTCCCTTGATCCCTCCCTGTCCCTTCTGCTCTCTTGCTCCTTGCCTCTCTTTCTCCCTCCCTCTCTCCCTCTTCCCTATAATCCAAAATTAATTCCTGCACTAAATTAATTAACATAACCTGATCTTTCCAGTATACAATCTTCTATTCTGTTTGTTTGGTATGGGAATAATTTGTGCCCAACTGTTCATGCAATAAAAATGAATATTTTTATTCAAGCAATAAAATTGCTTTGATGGAGAAAAATAAATAAATCTAAAGCTTGTTTACAATTGTATTTCATCTGTACTTTCTTTGTACTTGTAACACTATATTCTGCATTCTGTTTCTTATCTCTTTTTGGACTTCCTGATGTATTAATGTATGACATCATTCTTCTTCTTGCGTTTGTGGCAACATAAGTCATGTAACGCCCTCCAGGCGCTCTAGCCAGTTCAATGTGCTGTTGTCGAGGGGCGTGAGGTCTACCCCATCCACCAGGGGGGCAGAGGACAGTGCAGTCGATAATGATGTGCTGCGCTGTCTGCTGGGCTGCTCCACACACGCAGGCTGCTGATGAACACAGCCACTAGCGATGCATGTTGGCGTTGAACCGTCCGACCTCTATACGGAGCCGGTTCAGCCTGACCCACTCTTTGTGGGGCAGGTCCGAGCGGGATGGGGCTGTGGTGTTCGAAGCAACAGTGAATTGCGGAGGTCACAAAGTCTGTTCCCAGCTGATTCTCCATGCTCCTAGTGTGTTGAAACCAGAGCCACAGAGGGTCGCTGCGTGATGGGAGAAGGGACGAAGAGAATACATAATTCTACTTATACATGATAGGATTTGTCTGGATAGCATGCACAAGAGTTTTTCATTGTATCTTGGTACATGTGACAATGTAAACCAACACCAAGATAGCAACTAATTCAGAAAACTAATAAAAGTTTTTGTTTATCGTCAGAGGAATTGAACACAAAAGACGGGAGGCTTTGCTTCAGTTATAGAGAGCAATTAGAAGACCACTTCATGGGTAATGTATGCAGGAGGGATTATTTAAGGGTTGACATTAATATGTTGGAAGCTGCTCAGAGAAATATTATTAAAAATTATACCTGAATGAGTCACTTGCTTTAAGAGGAAAGTTTGGACAGTCTATGTTTGTGTCTGTTTGATATTAGAGGAAATAAATGTGGTTTTACATAAACAGAAGATTTTGTGGGGAGAGGATATGTCCTGATATGGGAGAATTTAGACTTGATAGCAGTTTTTCAAAATATGGGTTTTAAAATTAATGACAGAGATGAGATATTTTCAGTTCTCAGAGGTTCATGAGATGCAGTTTTGAGAGCTCCATTTCTCAAAGCCAGTTAGAAGCATACACTTTGCATAATGTTTAAAGTTGAGGTGACAGATAAGTAATATGTTAGAGGTGAGGGTTTATCCATTAGTAAAATGGAATGTGTGGTTGAGGTTACATCAGAACAAACATGATTTTATTAAATGGCAGAGGTGGACTTGGGAGGCTCCAGTAGTCTACTCCTACTCCAAAATCAGTCCTAAATGTTCAAGGCCCTAATTTTCAAATTGATATTAAGCATATCTGCATCTTGATATTGATGTTTATTGTCTATACCGAACCCACTGCCAACTCCCTCCCACTAGATTTCATTAGATATGATGTCAACGTGAACTATGAAAATTCAAAACTTTTTCCGATTTCATCTAGAAATAAGACCATAGATGAAAAGAAAATAGACCAACATGTTTTGATATTGTGAGGATGAAACTAGGCTAAGTGGGACCCGTTGGGTCCGATTCTCACATGGAGGGCCTGGTCCCCCAACGCAATATTTCACCAGTCACCCACAGCCCCCAACAGCACAGGCGCAGCTGACAGTTTCCCGTTGTGATACACCTGATCTTCCCTCCTCCCCACATTGCCCCCCCCCCAATCTGCCACTTGCCATTCCCCCTCCCCACGCACTTACTCCATCCCCCCTCAACCCCCTCCCCATCCATTCTGGCTCTTCGGCAGCACAGCCATTCCTGCCCATTGGGTTCCCATTGTCAAGAGACAGCAGAATATATAATCACAATAAATAATATAACAAAAACTCAGAAAAAAACGCCAAACAATAACAGGGCAGTAATAATAATAATAATAATAATAATAATAATAATAATAATAATAATAATAATAATAATAATCTATTGCAGTTCAGAGCTTATGAGGTTGCAGTGTTTAATAGCCTGATGGCTGTAGGGAAGAAGCTGTTCCTGAACCTGCACGTTACAGTTCTCAGGCTCCTGCACCTTCTTTCTGATGGCAGTGGCAAGATGAGTGTGTGGCCAGGATGATGAGGGTCTTTGCTGATGTTGGCTGCCTTTTTGAGGCAGCGACTACGATAAATCTCTTAGATGGTGGGGAGGTCAAAGCCGGTGATGGCCTGGGCAGTGTTTACAACTTTTTGCAGTCTTTTCCGCTCCTGGACGTTCAAGTTGCCAAACCAGGCCACGATACAACCAGTCAGTATGCTCTCGGCTGTGCACCTGTAGAAGTTCAAGATAAACCTCTTTGACATACCGAATCTCCGTAATCTTCTCAAGACGTAGAGGCGCTGATGTGCTTTTTTTATGATTGCATCAGAGTCAGGAAAGATCGCCGGAAATATGCACGCCCAGAAATTTGAAGTTTTTGACTCTCTCCACCATTGATGTAAACAGGATTGTGGTTCCTCAACCTTCCTCTTCCATAGTCCACAATCAGTTATTTGGTTTTGCTGATATAGAGTGCCAGGTTGTTGTGCCGGCACCATATGGTCATTGTGACGTAGAACACGCAGGTATTACTGTGCAGGAGCAGCTGACGGTCACGGCAAGTGGAAAAGGGATTTATTAAAGCTTAAAATGTTAATAACTCTTAAAATACAACAACAATTTAAACGTTAAAGATGAGATTTATTCAGTTCAGTTCTTTCTTGTTGTGTCTCTTGTTGCGTTCTGCTGCTCACTTCATCTTGATGTATCGTTGCTGTTGATGGAAATAAAAGTCACACCATTTTAATATAGAGTGGTCAAACTTTAACTTGCAGAAAATCTGAGAATTTACCTCAGAAGTCATTGTTCAATGACACATGTTTAATGACAACATTCTTGATTGATGTTCCATCTTTCAAGTCAAGACTAGTCAAGAGTGTTTTATTGTCATATGTCCCGGATGGGACAATGACATTCTTACTTGCTGCAGCACAACAGAATATGTGACTATGTAAACATTGTATAAAATGGGGAAAAAAAGTAAAAGTCTAACAATTAACAAATATAGTGCAAATAACAAATAATACTATAGTCTTTTGCAGTTCAGAGCTCATAGCTTATTCATTGTTTTTAATAGCCTGATGGCTGTGTGGAAGAAGCTGTTCCTGAACCTGGACGTTACAGTCTTCAGGCTCCTGTACCTTCTTCCTGATGGCAGTGGTGAGCTAAGTGTGTGGCCATTATGGTGCAGGTAATTGATGATTTTACTTCGGAGTCACGTGAGTGACTACGTGAAGACCCCGTCCAGCACGCATGCGCGTAATATCGTCCTCGCATTGCGCAAACGACAGGCTGTTGGAGCGCTGCTTCCAACAGCTCGGACCTGAAGGTAAGTTTTTAACTTTTTCAGGTATCTTTTTTACTGCAGGAAGCGTTCAGAGCTCCTGCTGATGGTCCGAGGTCGGAACCCCAGCGCCACCCGGCTCCCTTCTACAGGGACCGCTGAGGGGGGGGGGGGAGGGAATCCCGGCTGCGAATCGCGGTGATGTCCGAAGCCGACCACAGAATCGCGGGGAAACCCTTTATCAGGGACCGCGGGGATACCCGAAGCCGACCACAGAATCGCGGGGAAACCCCGTTTACTCGCCGGCTCGGGGGAAGCCCCAAAGCGAGGGAGCATTCAAAGGGGAAATCCCGGCTCCCGACACCACAAGGATCCCTGCTACAAGGTCCCATAGATGCTGCTACACCCGCTGAGTTTCACAAGCATTTTAGGTCGCATCTACAAGAGGAATGCCGACCGTAGGAAGAAGCCTGGCTGCGGGGAGCACGGAACCTCAGAAGCCTGCAGGTAACCTGCCTTCCGGGACCAGGGGAAGACCGCGGGTACCGGACTTCGGAGACCGCGGGAAGACCGCAGGAACCCGTCTTTGGAGGCCACGTGAAGACTGCAGGAACCCGACATTAGAGACCACGGGAAGACCGCAGGAACCCGACTTTGGAGGCCACGGGAAAACCACAGGTAACCCGACTTCAGAGACCATGGGAAACCACGGATAATCCGACCAGAGACCACGGGAAAACCACGGGTAACCCAGCCTCAGGGACTGTGGGAATTCCACAAATAACCCAGCTTCAAGGACCGTGGGAAGACTGAGGATAAGCCAGCCTCGTGGATCGTGGGGAAAACCGCGGATAACCTAGTTCCAGGGATCGCGGGAAGACTGCGGATAACCCAGTTTCAGTGAGCGCGGGAAGACTGCGGATAACCCAGCCTCGGGGCCATGGGAAGACCACGGATAACCCAGCTTCAGGGACCGTGGGAAGACTGCGGATAACCAAGCTACAGGGACCTTGCGAAGAACACGGGTAGAACCGTGCTTGGGGGAAACCTCAGCTACGGGAACCGTGGAAGACCACGGGCAGAACCGTGCTTGGGTGAAACCTTAGCTACGGGAACCGTACAAAAGCTGCGGGTAGATCCGTGCATGGGGGAAACCTCAGCCACGGGGACCGTGTGGAAGACCGCGGGTAGAACCGTGCTTGGGGGACACCCCAGCTACGGGGACCGTGTGGAAGACACGGCTAGAACCGCGGAAGAGCGGGTAGCCGGCGGCGAATTCAGACTCCGGCTGCCCGAGGAGGGTAAGAGCAGGAGACTGAAAGGCCTAGACTGAAGTCAGGCCAGGAGGGCCCCTCCGATATGGGTTAGTCCTCGGACGTTTTACCCATCCTGATTGGCCAGGGAGGGCCATATCAGCGCAGGTCTCCTCGAGAGCCCGTGGCAGCACCCTTTTTCAGGGCTGCCTACAAAACTCCCTTCTGCAAAGGTGAGTGCGAGGAGTCAGTTGGCAACTGACTCTGAATTCGAAGCATGTCCGAGGAACAGGTGCCGGCTGGGAGTTACCATGCGCCTGGAAAGACATGGGTCCACATACACCAGCAGCCCCACGACCCAAATCAAGGATGAAAATCGAACCCACATCGGGGGCCTTTTGGGCTTACCATATAGCCACCGGTAGCCATGATGGTAGGTGGGTCTGGTTCTTTCTGAAACGTGGGGTTGTGGACCATTTACAAGAAGGTTGGAAGAGATAGTTTATACTGCACAGTACAAGCGAGACAGTCTAGGAATATGGCTGGAGTTGCCTCTTTAGGCAGACTCGCTATTATGACAAATGAGGCCTGTTTATTATCAACAAGCCCAACTCGCATGTGCAGTATAGACATTGAAATTTCGTGACTATTAATTCCCATGGGGTCAGCTTCATTCACAGGGCACCGGGAATATCTGAAATTTAACTGGATGGGGCAATGATACAGTTAAAACATTGCAAAATAGGCTAACTTCAGTTCCCAGATTATTTACAAAAATTAGTGCTTCGGCTGCTCAGAATTTAAAAAATATTGTTAAGAACTATCTGGATGAGATTAAACGCTGTATTTTGCTAAATTAGCTGCATCAGCCACAAAACCCATTTGAGAAATTGGGTTCTCATCTGTCCAGACAAATTTAAATTGATACCAACTGAATTTATTGATGATTGGGATTACCTTTAACTCTATTTAATCGTCTGGGACTCCGCCCTGATGTAAGGGATTGGAATTAATTGTAGCCCGTAACAATACTGATCAAGCAACCTTCTGTTCATCAAGTATAATTGGCTTACAGCTGTGCTATTTAGGCTTTTGCACAATCAGAACTATACAGCATGCAAAAGAAGTAAGCACTCAAGTACCATGTGGTCATTGTTACCAGCTCTATGCTATTCCACTAAATCAGTAAATCTTTAATTAAATTACAAACTGATGCTATATTTCAGGATGAGAATTTGCTCATGCCATCTAGTTACAGATGTGGATGGCAGAGTTACCAAATCCTCAGTTACATGGTATCAACTACCTATAGACACTGGGTGCATTCTGGGGATTAAAGGTGTATGCAAATATGCCTATCTGCATGCTCTAGTCCAAGTTGATACCCTTTGGTGGTGGCAAATGTCTGTTTACATTGGTGCAAACAAGTCAAAACATCCGGTGATAGTTTACCCAAAACTCATTACGGTACACAATATGGGTGTTGGATCACAAAGTATTAAAATATATTGTGAACATTAAAGACCAAGAAACTTGCATCCAGGCTCAATCACCAGTGGAAAATATGTGTCAGATCGGTAGCGTTCGTTAAATTCTAGCTACACTAAGGAGGAATGTTATTTTATGTTTTCCTCCATTTCTGCCTCAACAGACGGGTTTGCAAAATTCAGCAAGTTCCCGCCTCAGGCATTTTTATAGTGCCTGCCGGGCTTAGCCAGCCATGGTTCCCACTGATGTGCAGAATGATAGAACCATATATGGTTATTCTAGACACAAGCATTGGTCTAGCCGTGATGCGGGGAACCGTCCTCAGCATGATATAATCAATTATTTGTATTACAGTGACTGAGAAAACCGTTCCTGCATCTGGGGTTGTTAAACCAACCATGAACATGCTCGCTGCAGATGCAGTGATAGCACCAAAAAATATCAATATTTCCTCATAAGGAGATAGGAGGTATTAGTTTTACAATTATATTACATATTCGGCACAGATGACTGATGTCTTGTAGTTCAGGCTCATATGAGGGCTTGACAAATCATGATGTCTTAAGTGCCATCTACCATACCTAAGTGCTTCATCATACTGGCTGAAAGGAGTAGAATCCACTCTGGGGGGGTCACCCTCTGAGCTCTAGATTATGAAGAAAATCTGCAACTCGAAAAACTCCCAGGCCTAGGGACGCAGAGATATGGGGTATTAACGTTTTGCTACGTCGCTTCGATGAAGGGCTCCAGCTATATCCTTGGCCTTGGACTAACTCACTTATAAGTGGTTATGCTCATAGTCCTGCATGCAGCACTACGGATCTAGTCATTACATAAACATTGACTGGATAGGATGATTTTATCTGCAGACTAAATAACACTTATGTTATGACTTAGTCAAGCAGTATAGACCAGGGGCACCAGATCTCAAACTTGAGTTACGATGAGGGATTACGTGCCCTCCGCTCCTGCCCTGTATCATAAAGGTCAACTGGTATCCTAGTTCTTCTTATCTTACTATGTTTATTTCATCTACTGTTGTCTGTGACTTCACACCGCTGCTTTGAAGAATGTCGCGCATGCGTGCTGGACGGGGTCTTCACGTAATCCCTCATCGTAACTCCTCATAAAATAAAGATCAAACTTCAAACTGGTAAGTTCTCGTTTAATCTTACTATTTTGGCTGCCTTTTTGAGGTAGCGACTACCATAGATCCCTTTGTCGGGGAATAATTCTGCAGGATTGTCAAATGCAGGATAGATGAAATCAATACAATACTCCAGTGTGTTTGCTGATAGAATCAAGCCTTCAATTTCATCGTCTTCATTCTTTAAAATCTCACCTTCTCCAACTGTCAATAAAAATTGAGAATATTCGCCTTCTTCCTCTCTCAATCGCATATTCATCTGCAATTGAAACTTGGTGAAAAGTCTCCACAAGTAGGATTTCTTGCTTAAGGAATGTTCAATATCAGTATAATTTCTCCTTTTCACTACAGGAAGGAGTTGTCAAAAATCACCCCAACAAATGGTAAGAATGCCGCCAATGTTGGTGTTGGTGCCTACATGTTGAAGAGTTCTGTCCACCGCTTCAAAGTTCTCCCTCCTAATCATTGGGCATTCATCCCAAACAATGTTTCACTTGCCTCATCAAACGGACCGTGTTAGAGTTTTTTGCAATGTTGCAGAATGTTCTTGGCCACTTGCAAGGGTATCGAGAATGTTCAGTTCTTCCACCAAACTATAATTTAGTTGCTATCCCAGAGGATGCTACAGCAATAGTCACCTTGACCTCCAACTTTGGAGAAGATCAAATTGGTGATAAATGTTTTACCCTTTCCTCCTGGTGAATTAATGAAAAACATTGAAGGAAGTTTCCTTTTCAAGCAGTTGCACACCTGGTCATACACTGCTCTCTGCTCAGCATTCAGCAGAGGCTCATTCTTCTCAACAAATTGCTGTTGGTCAGTTCTTTTGTATTGCAATTCCTGCAGCAATTCTGGATTGTCATCATCAAGATGCATTCTTCCATTTCTTGGTCGTGGCAAATGAAAGCATTCCATTGTTTTGTGGTAATTCTCAAGCTTGTCCTGAATATACAACAGAGCCTGATCATGATGCTTCTCATCAATTATGATATTAATATCATTAATTGTTCTCCATTCTTTGTACTTGAAGCGAGGGGTGTCGAGGGGGGAAGGGGGGTTGCGAGCGTTCTGCAGCTGGTGGAGGGGGACGGCCTGAGGCAGGGAGTGTCTGGGGCTGTAGGGGGAGTGCGATCGTCCTGTAGCCAGGGGAGGGGGATGGCTTGAGGCAGGGGTTGTCGGTGGGGGGGGGGGGTCCTGCAGCCGGGAGATGAGGGTGAGCGTCCTGCAGCCGGGGGAGAGGGATGGCAGCAGGCGGAGGCTGCCGGGGGGTGATTGTCCTCCAGGTGGGGGCTGTCGGGGGAGGGAGGGTCCTGCAGCCGTGGGAGGGGGATGTCTTCAGATAGGGGCTGTCGGGGGAGGGGGATCATCCCGCAGCCAGGGAGGGGAAATGGCTTCAGCCAGGGGCTGATGTGGGCCGGGGGGTGGGGATCCTAGTGCCAGGGAGGGGGATTTCTTGTAGCAGGTAGAGGGACATGGGTTCAGGCGGGTGCTGTCAGTGGGGACGTCCTGCAGCCAGGAGCGGAGGATGAGCATCCTGCAGCTGGAGGAGGGGGATGGTAGCAGGCGTGGGCTGTCGCTGGAGGGGAGCATCCTACAGCCAGGGGAGGGGCATGTCTTCAGACGGCGACTGTCGGGACGGGGAGTGAACTGCAGCCGGGGAGGGGGATGGCTTCGGGCAGGGGCTGTCGGGGGCTGGTGGGGGGAGCGTCCTGCAGCTAGGGGAGTGGGACGGCTTCAAGCAGGTGGTGTCAAGGGCCAGTGGGGAGGTGTGAACGACCTGCAGCTGGGGAGGGGCATCCTGCAGCCGTGGGATGGGGGTGGCTTCAGGAGGAGGCTTTCGGAGGACAGGATGGGTGGGCAAAAATCCTGCAGCCAGGGGAGAGGGCAGCTTCATGCATAGGCTGTCTGCGGGAGAGAGTCCTGCAGCTGGGGTAGGGGCACGGCTTTAGGCGGGGGTTGTCGGAGCCGGTGGGGGAGGGGGGAGTTTCCGGCAGCTGGGAGAGGATATGGGCTTCAGGCGGGGGCTGCCGCGGTAGGTGGGGTGGGGAGAGTCTTGCAGCAGGGGGAGGGGGACTGCTTCAGGTGGGGATTGTCGGTGGGGGACTTGGACGAGCGTCCTGCAGTTGGGGGAGGGGGACAACTTCAGGCATGGGCTGTCTGACGGGGAGGGACCTGCAGCTGGCAGGGCGGCATGGCTTCAGGCGGTAGCTGTCAGGGGCCAGTAGGGTGGCAAGTGAGCTGCAGCTGGGGGAGGGGCATCCTGCAGCCATGAGATGGAGACGGCTTCAGGCGGGGGCTGGGGGGGGAGGGGGGGCGTGGAGCATCCTACAGCGGGGGGTGGGGGACGGCTTCAGGCGTGGGCTGTCAATGGCCGGTGGGGTGGGCAAGTGACCTGCAGCTGGGGTAGGGCAACCTGCAGCCGAGGGATGGGGACGGCTTCAAGCAGGGGCTGGTGGGTGCCAGGGGAGGAGGGTGAGCTTCCTGCAGCCGGGAAGGGGGATGGTAGCAGGCGGGGGGTGGCAGAGGCTGTCAGGGGGCTGGGGGCTAATGTCCTGAAGCTGGAGGAGAGGGATGGTTTCAGGCATGGGCTGTCTCGGGGGGAGCCTTCTGCAGCCGGAAAGGGGCACGGCTTCACCCGGGGGCTGGGGGGAGCGTCATACAGCTGGGGAGAGGAACAGCTTCAGGCGGGGGCTGTCAGGGGTCGGTGGGAGGGGGGCGAGTGAAGGGTGGTTTCGAGACGGGTGGCTTCAGGACGGCTTCTGGACAGCTTCTGGACGGCTTCTGGACGGCTTCTGAGCTCAGCGCGGCCTCAGGTGCTTTATTCTTCTCGCCCCAGTGATTGACAGCAGGTGCAGGAAGGGGCTTCACTATCCCGACGATTGACAGGAGAGAAGACCAATCTGCTGATCTTATGATTTTTAAACCTTCATATCCTTGGTAATATTCCACCAAGCAGAACAAAACTTGATGCGATTGGAGCAAAGGAGAACAGTGAGTAAGGTGGAGAAAAATCGTAGCGCTATCCAGTATCTTTTTTGAGCAAATTTAAAAACAACACCATCCGGTAGGACAAGATGAGAGTTTTAGTTAACTACTAGATTATTTGCTTGTTCGTTATTGAAAACTCAAAGCATTGAAAAAAACATTTGCTTAATAGACAATAGGTGCAGGAGTAGACCATTTGGCCCTTCGAGCCAGCACCGCTCATTACATAGTTTAATTACATAGTGTAAATACATTTATAGTCATAAGGAAAAAAATCATGTAAGGACTTTGCAATACTTGTGTCAGTAATGTAAGTACATTTGTTACTAATTTTGCAAATAGTCAAAAGAATAAATTTATTTCTCAGTTTTAGGGAAAGGGAGAAAAAAAACAAATGGCTAGTAACAAGATGGAAACTATCTTGTTGATCACCTGTATGTGTAAATTATTATAGTTATCATCTGAACGTAACTCTGTAATAGTTGAAATGAGTTCCAGGTCATTATGTAGAATTATTATATCTAAATTGCCTTTGACGGTCGACCTCATCTGGCTGGCATACATGTACTATCTGGTAAATCCACAAAATAAATAAAGTGGTGTTTTGGGTATTGAATATATGAACACGTTTGAGGTGGGGCTAACAAACTAGGAGGTAATTTTCAGATTCAGATAAATATCCACAGGAGGTAAGGTGAACAAATTGCAGCCCCGTTGAAACGTTTCATTTTCATTGACTGCATTCTTTATTGCAAGGTGAGGCAATATTATCTCAGAGTAAAACAGGTGCATAGGACTGCCAGTGGATGATAAGAATTAGGTTTCACCATTTTATCCATTAAATATAATTATTAACAAGCATTATTGCTAACCTCTAGATTATGTTAATACTTAACCTCCTATTTCATACTGCTGTATAGATAATAATTTTAAGAATATTGAACTGGTAACATAATATTAAAACCAACACAGTAACATATTTTGTTCAGACTATTAAAACCATGAATAAAAAATGCAGGGTTTGAGATATTACACATAATACTCCAAGTGTAATTACACCAACGACTTGTGCAGCTCCATCATATAATCTCAACCTTTGTACTCAATACCCTTATCAATTATGCCAAGCATGCCAAAGGCCTTCTTCACCACACTGTCTACTTGGCTTGTTACTTTCAGGGAGCCATGCAATGATACTCCCAGATCTCTGTTCTGCAACACTCTCCAGCTCTCTACCATTTACTTTTTTTAAATCCTGCCCTGGTTTGACGTACTGAAGTGCAATACCTTGCTTTTGTCAGAGATAAATTCCATTTGCTTTTCTTTGGCCCATCTTTCCAAATTATCTAGATCTTGTTGTAAAGTTACATATCCTTCCACACTCTCCATTCTACTATCACTTTTTGAATCACCTGCTAATTTACCAACAATTTTAACTACATTGTCATTCCAAATTACTAATGTAGATAAAATATAACAGTGTGCGTGGTGCCTGTCATACAGCAGCACACCTCCCACTCTCTCGGCCTCCGACCGTGGCCTTGATCGCATCTCAGCCCATCGGTGAACCCCTCTCATCAAGAACTAACTTATGGCTTACCGGTGCCTACCTTTATACAGGCAGAAAGCAGTTATTAAAATGACCGCCAGTAAGTCTTGGCCAATAGCGCTGCTTCCAAATTCAAACTACAAACAAAGGCAGGGGGCTGCATCCGAGTAAGGCAACCCCACATCCCTTTGGAAACAAAGCACTAACAGCTGCAGACTGGCACATAAAGCAATACATATAGCATTCGGGACTTGGCGCGCAAAGCAATACACACAGCGCTACAGACTTGGCGCCCATATCATCAATGCATCCAAGGCCTCAACTGTATCACTAATCTCCGTGGTGCCACCAGGTGTGCGATACTGCTTGGAGCGAATCACCCTTGTGGGTGGCGGGATGACCAATGGTTTCCACTTGGCCTGTCCCACCACACAGTGGCTCGGGCAACGCCAAAGGTGAATGTCCCCCTGCTGGTTTGTAAGGACCGGCCTCGCAAAACTTTCATTCCCATTATGCACTCGGGGGAGGGAGTAATAAGGGCCGAAGTAGTCACAGGGGGCTCGCTTCCAATTGACATGGGAAGGGCGGTTTGGCGGGTGGGGCTGAGGGCGCCCCCGAGCCCCTCCACCAGCACCCTTGGGCCGTGTATCTTCCAGGGAACCCTGGGACTATGGTAAGTTCTGCCCCAGTGTCCACTAGGGCCAACCAGTGTTGCACATTCCCCCCTGCCGCAATGTACTGCAACGGGTACGTATGGCCTCAGGTTCCCTGCCGGGAAAGGGCTGCCGATTATATCCACCAGGGGACTTGGCCTCACCCCTATGGGAGCGGGACAGCGGGTCTTCATTCCTCAACTCCTCTCTCTGTGGATGCGACCCAATGGGTATCGTGACTGACTGTCTGTAGGGTGTCCGGGAGAGGGTCGAGAGAAGACCTCCATCCCTCTTTCCAGGTAATGTTGGTACCTTTCTCCCCAGACTCACTCGTCCTCCCCTGACAGTGATCTTTCCACAAAGCATAGATGGCGGGAGTGGGTATCCCATCCACCCACTCCTTAGGGACCGCGGATCTCAACAAAGCCATAAACATCACTGTGGCGGATGTTTATGTTAAAATGCATTTTGTGTGTTCCGTGGCTTTTTATTCGTATGACTGACTTGGCAAATTAAATTCCTCATATATTGCCAAACATACTTGGCTAATAAAGTATTATTGTATTGTATATTGTATTGTATTGTATTGTATTGTATAGTCAAAGTCAAACATCAAGTGAGCTTGCTTGACACTTTGGATCAGATGAAACTGGACCTAATCTACTGCTTGGACATATCACCCATAGCACCTGCTCTCCCTTCCAAATCACCTCTCCTACCAGTGCAGAGGGCTCAACAGACAAATCCTTGGCACATGTGAGACAGCCCATGAGATAGAATGGGCTCTGAGTGATGTGTAGTCCTCTGGGAGCTTATTGTGGTTTTTCATTAATCTGAATACTCTGACAGCCTTTAAAAGCTCATTGCTCACACCATTGATTTGAATGTCAGTCATTAAAAATAAATTGCAAAGCCATTTAAAAAATAAGAAAGTGCATTTAATAAATAAACCTCAAAATACTAAACCCTAAAATACTAATATTACTAAATAATTGGAAAAATTGAACTAAAATATCTTTGCTGTGAAATTAAAGCATGAAATGCAAACATTCATCTAACCTCTGTCAGAGAGATATGTAGGAGCATTAGTTATCCTCTGGTCTGTGCCTTACAAAGATGCTAAATTCTCCATTATGCCCCAGCTATCTCTTCGATTGCTTCCCATAGTTGTTGGGATATATCTCATCCGGGCCTTGGGACTCATCAATCACTATATGTCCTATGACATTTTATCCTCCTCCTTCTCAGTGCTGACTTGCTCCAAATTATCCACATAGCTCTCCCTCAACTCACAATTTTCCAAAGAACACAAAAGTGCTGGAGATCTGAAGAGAGGTCCTGACCCGAAAGGTCACCTGTCCATGTCCTCCAGAGATGCTGCCTGACCTATTGAGTGACTCCAGCATCTGCAGCTCCATGTGTCTCTGTCACTATTTTCCATGCCCTTCTTGGTGACATATTCATGTGGGACCTCGCCCACCTTACCTGGCTCCATGCATAGATTAGCACCTTAATTCTTTAGGAGACCCACTCTTTCTCTGGTTATGGGTGGACAAGAGGATGGGGACTGGACTTTGTGCCTTCCCCCACAGTGGGAATCACTGTGGGGGGATGTTTTGGTGTTGAATTTCTTTATGCATACTGTGTTGTATTTTTATTAGTGTGCTGCATGGACATCAGAATTTCCCCTGAATAAGGGGATTAATAAAGTATTTATCTATTTATCTTTTATCCACTTGCTCCTGATATAATTATATAATGTTTTGGAATTCTCCCTGTTTTTACTTGCCAATTATATTTCCTGGCACTCTTTTACTTTCCTAATGTGTTTCTTAAGTTCCCTTTTACACACTATACTTCTCAAGAGTCTCCTGGAACACAGTGTCTATTTCTGCTATGTTTTGCTTTTGTTTTCCTGGTAAACAAATTAATATCCTTTGTATTCCTCAATGCGTTTTACACACGCTTTGATAGGGAGAACACTGATGTGCCTTCTCGAGCCCCAATTCACTGTGATGGTATTTCAGTCTCAGTCACAGACGCCCTCGAAAAGCGCCTGGACCTGATGGTATACCAGGCCGTGTTCTAAAAAGCTGTGCTGGAGTTTTTGCGGACATTTTCAACCTCTCACTTCTGAGGTCTGAGGTTCCCACCTGCTTTAAAAGGGCATCTTCTCGGTGCCCAAGAAGAGCAAGGTGACGTGTCTCAACGACTATCGACCAGTGGCACTAACGTCAGTGGTGATGAAGTGCTTTGAGAGACTGATCATGGCGCAAATCAATTCCTTCCTTGTCAAAAACCTGGACCCACTGCAGTTCGCTTACCGCCACAACAGATCAACGGTGGATGCGATTTCGCTGGCTCTCCACTCCGCTCTGGACCACTTGGACAACAAAAACTCATATGTCAGGCTGTTATTTATTGATTACAGCTCGGCATTTAATACAATCATCCCATCCAAGCTAGTTAGCAAGCTCTCAGATCAGGGTCTCTGCGCATCCCTCTGCAATTGGATCCTCGACCTCCTCATTCATATTGGTGGAAATGTGTCAGCCTCGATAATATTCAGCATGGGAGCACGTCAAGGCTGCATGCTCAGCCCCTGCTTTACTTACTCTATATTCATGACTGCGTAGCCAGTCATTGTGCGAACTTCATCATCAAGTTCGCTGACGACACCACTGTTGTGGGACGTATCGCTGATGGGGACGAGTCAAAGTATAGAAGTGAGATCGACCGACTGACCAAATCGTGCCAGCACAATAATCTGGCCTTCAACACCAGCAAACCCAAGGAACTGAATGTGGACTTTGGAAGGAGTAGGAAGGGGACCCACAGTCCCGTTTATATCAATGGGTCGATGGTGGAGAGGGTCAAGAGCTTCAATTTCCTGGGCATGCATATTTTTGAAGATCTCACCTGGTCTGAGAACACTGATGCAATTATTAAGAAAGCACATCAGCGACTCTACTTCCTGAGAAGATTACGGAGGGTCGGTATGTAACGGAGGAATCTCTCTAACTTCTGCAGGTGCACAGTAGAGAGCATGCTGACCGGTTGCATCGTGGCTTGGTTCGGCAACTTGAGCGCCCAGGAGCGGAAAAAACTACAAAAAGTAGTATACACTGCCCAGTCCATCATCGACTCTGACCTCCCTACCATCGAGGGGATCTATCACAGTTGCTGCCTGAAAAAGGCAAGCAGCATCATCAAGGACCCACATTATCCTGGCCACACACTCATCTCCCCGCTACCTTCAGGTAGAAGGTACAGGAGCCTTAAGACTGCATGTCCAGGTTCAGAAATAGCCACTTCCCCACAGCCATCAGGCTATTAAACTCAACTGAAACAAATCTCTGAACGCTAATAGAACATTATCTGCTTATTTGCACTTTATCTGCTTATTTATTGATGTGTGTATATATTATATAATGGTGTATGGACACACTGATATGATATGTTCTGTATTCGTGCCTACTATGTTCCGTTGTCCTGATGCAAAGCAAGAATTTCATTGTCCTATCAGGGACATATGACAATAAACTCTCTTGACTTGACTCTTGACTTTTCCAAGATTCATTAATCTCGTCATCTTTGTTTTTCACCCTTACAGAAAATTGCTGGCTCTGAATTCCTGAGCTCATTTTAACAACAAAAGAAACACTAGTCAGCTGTCATTTTGTCCATAAGAATCTGCTCCAATGTTCAAATTGCAGGAATGCGTTTCATTTCATTAATGTACAGCTCTTGTGAAAATCCAGTCATCTTTTCCTGCACATAGATGTCTGTTGGCTTGATACTCTCATCATGTGATAATCCACATGCTGGCCTTTGTGACTGAAATCCAAGTATCAGATGCAGCTTGTTGATCCCAGCTATACTCTGATGTCATGACCTAAGATTCCAGTAGGGCTTCTGCCAACAGGAAGGCAGCAGATATGAGTCATTATCAGAGTCATTATCAGAGTGACTGACCTCTTCTTCTTCACACTCTTATATCATCTTAACCATGGACGTCCAGTCACTCTACACCTCCATCCCCCACCAGGAGGGTCTCAAAGCCCTCTGGTTCTTCCTCGACCGGTTAACCAACCAATACCCATCCACTGATACTCTTCTCCGCCTAGTGGAGTCGGCCCTTACCCTTAATAACTTCTCGTTTGATTCCTCCCATTTCCTCCAAATACAAGGCGTAGCTATGGGCATGCGCATGGGCCCCAGCTATGCCTGACTCTTTGTAGGATACGTTGAACAATCCTTGTTCGAGGCATACCAGGGCCCCATCCTCGATCTCTATCTCCGCTACATCGATGACTGTTTTGGTGCTACCTCCTGCACCCACACACAACTGACTGACTTAATCCGCTTCACCAATAACTTCCACCCGGCACTCAAATACACCTGGACAATTTCTGACACTTCCCTACCATTTCTTGACCTCACTATCTCCATCGCAGGTGATAGACATCTGACCGGCATCCACTATAAACCTACTGACTCCCATGGCTATCTGGACTACACTTCTTTGCACCCTGCTTCCTCTAAGGACTCCATCCCCTAATCCCAATTCCTCCGTCTACGCTGCATCTGCTCCCAGGATGAGGTGTTCCACACCAGGGCATCGGAAATGTCCTCATTCTTCAGGGAACAGGGGTTCCCCTCCCCTACTATAGATGAGGCTCTCACCAGAGTCTCTACAATACCCCATAACACTGCTCTCTCTCCCCATCCCCCCACTCGTAACAAGGGCAGAGTCCCCGTAGTCCTCACCTTTCACCCCATCAGCCGTCACATAAAACAAATAGTCCTCCATCATTTTCGCCACCTCCAACATGACCCCACCACTCGCCACATCTTCCCATCTCCCCCCCAGTCTGCTTTCCGTAAAGACCGCTCCCTCTGTAACTCCCTGGTCAATTCTTCCCCTCCCTCCCGCACCACCCCCTCCCTGGGCACTTTCCCTTGCAACCGCAAGAGATGCTACACTTGTCGCTTTACCTCCCCCCTCGACTCAATTCAAGCACCCAAGCAGTCACTCCAGGTATGACAGAGGTTCACCTGTATCGCCTCCAACCTTATCTATTGCATCCGCTGCTCTAGATGTCAGATGATCTACATCGGTGAGACCAAGCGTAGGCTTGGCTATCGTTTCGACGAACACCTCCGCTCGGTCCGCGTTAACCAACCTGATCTCCCGGTAGCTCAGCCCTTCAACTCCCCCTCCCATTCCAAATCTGACCTTTCTGTCCTGGGCCTCTTCCATGGCCAGAGTGAGCACCACCGGAAATTGGTGGAGCAGCACCTTGGGCAGTTTGCATCCTAGCGGCATAAACATTGACTTCTCCAATTTCCGGTAGCCTTTGCTGTCTCCTCCCCTTCTCAGCTCTCCCCCTCTTCCTTTCTCCTTTCTTTCCCCCCACCCTACATCAGTCTGAAGAAGGGTTTCGGCCCGAAACAGTGCCTATTTCCTTCACGCCATAGATGCTGCTGCACCCGCTGAGTTTCTCCAGCACTTTTGTCTACCCATAATGATCTTATTCTTTCCCAGATTGAGACCACAGGCAAACTGGTGCTATATCCAATGGTGCTTTATTTGTCCTAATAATGTTTCCAGCATCTCCTGCAGCCGACATTGAAGGTGCTGCAAGCATTACCCCAGTTCACCCTCCTACTGGCCCACTCCTAGTGCCTGATGTCTCAAACTCCTTCCCAGTTCTGCTGTCCAAAGAGCCTTTGGATATGTTACCAGTTCCGCCGACTGACCAACCTTCGGGCGGGCCCCAATGATCCTTCACGCAGGTTCCCAGTCCCATCGACCGATGAGCCTTGGGGCGTGGTCCTACCTCCGACAAGCATTCCCGCAGCCACGGTAACTCAGGAAGGCCTCCACCAGCTTACTACCCAACAGTATGAACATTGAATACTCCAATTTTAGGTAACCTCTACGAACCATCCCCCTCCTCACTCAGCCCCCCGCTTTCTTAACGCCCCCCCCCCCCCCCTCCTCTCCCACTCCTCTTCTCTCGTACCTATTTCTCCCCTCCCCATATTTTTTCCTCTGGCTTCACAATTTGCAACTCTTCAATCCTATTGTCTCACACTTTGTTCCTACTATCTGCCTATCAAATAAAATCCCTCACCTGAGTCTACTCTTTACCTACCATAATTTGTTCTGTCTCTCCTCTCCCAAATTCCTTTCCCTCCCCCTTACCTCATGCCACTCCAATCAAATTGAAGAAGTATCCCAACTCAAAAGTCATCTATCCATGTTCTCCAGAAATGCTGCCTGACTTGCTGAGTTACTCCAGCACTTTGTGTCCTTTCTTGAAAACCAGCATCTGCAGTTCCTTGTATCTACTGTACATACATATACCTTGACACAGGAAGTAATTTCAAAATAGAATGATGAATGATAGAGGGTTAGGTCACTCTACAGCCCTTCATGGGGACAGGTCAATCTCTGAACCCATGAGATATCTACTTCATCTAGTGGACCTACAATTTTAGCTTAGAAAACAAAGGGTAAATCGCATTTCAAAGTGCTCAATTGACATACTTGTTTCAGTTAATCCCTGAGTGTCTGTCTACCTACCAGTGTCTGAGATTGGTGTGTGTATGGTTTCCTCAATGACTATTGATTGTATCTGGGTTTTTGTCTGCTCGTTCAACTTTGGTGATGTGTGTGTGGGTATATGCTTGACTATCTTTGTGTCTGACAATGAATCCACTCACTATTACTCAAGTTTTACCACCTGCAGAAGTAATGTGCTTTCAAGGCTGAATGTGTTGTAAGGCTGAATGATCTGTTATTCCTCTCTGATAACCTGAGTACTGCATGTTGTGTGATATTTAGTGTTAATTTATTGGGGGATAGGTGTCCTGCCAAGTGAAACTATACCTGTGAACAGTATGATGACAATCTCAAATCACTATCCTAATGCCCTGGTATGAGTCAGCGTGATGAACGATGTAGTTCTCATTGCAGTACAAATGGATTCTAAGGGAAGTTTGTCTGTGTGATTTGATACCAAATGTCATTGCCTTAAATACAAAGAGCTAAATATTTTAATATTGGCTTTGGGGCAGAAATCAGCAGATTGCGAGTCACAATTTGTGAAGGTGATAATTAGGATAGAGAACTGCCTAGGGTAATCACCTCAGTACCATTAACTTTGCTTCCTGTATGCTTAACATTTGGTGCCATGTTGTGCTACCCTATGAAGAATAATAGTAAGATTAAACGAGAACTTACCAGTTTGAAGTTTGATCTGTATTTTATGAGGAGTTACGATGAGGGATTACGTTAAGAACCCGTCCAGCACGCATGCGCGACATACTTCAAAGCAGCGGTGTGGAATCACAGAAAGACACAGTTGTTGAAATATATATAGTAAAGAAAAGGAGAGCTTAGATACCAGTTTGATCTCTGTTATTGAGGGTGGGAGCGGAGGGCATGTAATCCCTCATCGTAACTCCTCATAAAATACAGATCAAACTTCAAACTGGTAAGTTCGCGTTTAAACTTACTATTTTACTTCGGAGTCACGTGAGTGACTACGTGAAGATTTTAAAGCTCTGTGATTTCAAACCGTGTAACAGTTCATACTTCACTCGCTGCCGAAGTCATTCGAGGGAGGAAGTATGTTATCGTAATCAACCATGAATCTGTTTGTAAAACAATAATGGTGTTATTAACAATAACAAGACCAAAATGTTCCCCCGGGCTTAAATTATATATTTTTGCAGATTCTAATACTTTTTCTGCAAACGATACAGGTTCTGCCAGCGGCTTGTTATAAAAGTTTGGAACGTATACTCCCTAGACCACCCCGCTGTAGCCAGGATGTGGTCCATAGGCACGTCCATCCTCTTAGTCACTGATGTGGATGCTGCCCTGGTAGAGTAAGATTTATACACGTTAGTATCTACTCCAGCAGCTCCCAGTACCTGCTTGAGCCACTTGAGGTAGTTTGGCTCATCACCCGACCATAAGGTTTCTTGTGGCTGACCCATAAGGCTTTTTTTCTCCCTCGAGGATTATTATAGTGTCGATGTAGTTCAATAAGTGGGTCATGACACATAACCGTGGTTCAGGTGGGTATGCCCGGAATTCCATGACTAGACCTGATGTTCCTGGTCTGCTCTGTTTGACCAGCCCCTAATGGTAAATGTAACACGGTCTAGTAAACCATATTGTCCAATCGTAGTAGATGGAGGAACTGGACTCTTTGTGCTGAGACAAGGCCATCAGCATGACCGTCTTCAGGGTGGGCTGTTCTAGGGTGAGGGACCTGGCTGGTGACCATCCCCTAAGGTATGTCAGGTCCAAACTGACATCCCAGATTTGGGTGTACCTAGGTCTGGGGGATTAGAGTTGAATATGCCTCTCCTGAATTTGATCACCAGCTGGTGGTACCCTATGGCCTGTTGTCCTGGTGCCCGAGTTAAGTAGGCTGACAGAGCACTTCTGGCTGTGTTGATGGCGCAGTAGCTGAGTCCTTCATTGTGGTGAAGACCTGCCAGGAACTCCAGTACAGGTTTTGTTGTAGTTGAATATGTAGTTCCTGTATAGTATCTTCCCACTTCTTGATGTTCGCCAAGTATGTTCCCTTATGGATATGCGATGGGATGCTATCATCGATAGTGCTATTTGACAATCCAGGTCCAGCAGTGGTCTTCCCAATTCTGCAACCCAGGCCCAGTAATGGTCTTTTCAAATCTGCAACCAAGTAGTTTAATTTATCGTGGCATGGGTGGCTTGTGCCTGATACTGGGTGAGTTGATAAGTCTGGGCTATTGGGAAATCATTAGGGTTTTGATGACCATGTCGAGGACCACTGGGAACCATGACTGTGGGTTTGCGTAGTACCCGACTGATGAGGTCGTAGTACCTGACTGATGAGGTAGGAAAAAAGGGGGGAGAACATAGAGATTAGATTCCCCCCCAGTTCAGCGGGAATGTATTCATTGCCGCTGCCTCAAAGTTTGGTTTCATGCGACATACATCGGTACGTGGTGATTCAGATACAGGGAAATACAGGAAAATCGATATCTGGTGTTCCATATTGCTTTGTAATTTCAGCAAATACTTTGGTTTAATATGTCTGTTTACAGTATTTAGCTCACCTGGTAGGTAAGTTTGCTGATGGTCGAATATGTTTGACGACATACGGTTACCAATTGTTAAATAAATTGTCACATGATATCGATTTATTCTGCCCAAGTGGTTGGTGTATGCCACCACTGTGATGTTGTTAATTTAGAAATGAACATGCAAAATGGTGCACTACTGAATAATATGCTTTTACCAAAAGAACGTACTCAATATTTCCAACTAGGTTTTATGCCCAGTGTCTATAGTGATGACGACTCCAGATTAGTCAATTTGCCACCATGTTCTGGGTATGGGTATTTAGTTTAAACATTAGCACCTTAGCTCTAATGGAAAGGTTCAAGTTAAGTAGCTAGTAATGCTGCTACTAACTCCCAATTACCCTAGCCACTTGTGGAATGGTTGGTTGATTGATACCATTAATTGTTACAGGTTGTGTCATATGCTGACTCTCCTTATGGCAATGTTATAGATGAGTGGGTAGAGTTAATTGAATACCAGATAGTCAATAGTTGTGGATGGTGTCAACGTAGATCTATCTGGGTTGTATGACAGGCTCAGGCTAAATAAGTTTTAGTAGCTAATGCTGTTGATTAGTTATTCCCATGGATTAGTCTGTCATTAATATCATAGAGACATGCCATGACGACATGTTCCTTAATAGTGTCAGGGCTGGTTTGAATATCTGGGAACAGTTTTGGCTCATATTAACCATTGTCAATAATTTATACTGCCATAGTTTCCCCATCCAGGTAAATTGGTATCTCTGAAATTTTATGAATGGGTACTGAATAGTTTGCATCTTTTAAGTTGATGTCTACCATAAAGTATCCTAGGAAATCCATGGTCAGCAGTTACAATTTTCCATAAGTGTGTAACCTGGTGAAAATACTCAAGTGGTAAAGTCAATGATGGTGCGACATTCACCATCTTTGGGTTTTTTGGTACCAAAGGTTCATATTAGGCTTCTTATGACCCCTTGTATATTAATGATGGTGCGACATTCACCATCTTTGGGTTTTTTGGTACCAAAGGTTCATATTAGGCTTCTTATGACCCCTTGTATATTAATGATGGTGTGACATTCACCATCTTGGGTTTGTTGGTACCAAGGTTCATATAGGCTTCTTTATGACCCCTAGTATATCTTCTCCAGTTAGCTAGTCCCTCATGTTCTTTTTTAGTGGGAGGGTAGACCCCTTTGGAGTGCATGCTGAACTGGTAATATATGGTCCCTAGATAAGGGATGTATCAGATATTAAACTAAGAACAGATACTACACTTGATCTTAGCCAAAAGGCCGAGTAGTGATAGGTTTCTTAATTCAATTTTTATCCTTGAATACTTTTGGTATATAACTGCCAAGTGTGATAGTTCTTCATGTTCCCAACCCAGGTGTGATTTCCCCCTCACCCCCCCCCCCCCCCCATGTTAGTACAAACCCTTCACCTTTTATGTGATGGTAGGAACCATACTTATCTGTCTTCACTGTTGTTTAGTGGTGTGTTCATTTCTTCGGTTTCTGGGTCCTTGTCTGTAGGGATGGTGTTGTTGGGGGGTGGCGCAATTTCCATGGGGCCCGCTCTGGACCCTGGCCTGAAAGGGCTTGCGGGGGTTGGCATGCGGGCCCCAAGCTTTCACCAGTACTATTAAGTAGACGCCTACTGGTGGACGCGTGGAGGTACTGCTGTCTGTTTTTTGTGTGGTGCTCATTCCAGGCCCTGCCCTCTTGATGTCGAATATTTTGGATACTTCGTCCAGTTTCTTAGGCTTGGTTTCGTAACTTAGTCAGATAGCAGGATCTGTGGTTGTGAGGTCGGCGTTCTCACAGTCCTGTGAATTTTTTAGGTTGAAGGCAGGTTTTATAACTTCCTTCGAGAAGTTGCGGAGCATACTGTGAACAGTAGGGTCAGGTGTTTTGCCATACTATCCTGCCCCTCTGGAATGAGCATGCGGAAATGATAGCCGACGTCAGGGGTATCAAATGCAATTTAAGATATTTGGGTTTTAAAAGCTATGCTCAATGGGCACTTTGAGTAAATGCAATTTAGGGGAGGCATGATGAAATCCAACACCTCATGACTACCTGTCTTGGAGAGGTTTTTTGAAAAGAACAGGTAGTAAGCTGGCCCTCAGTTGAGACTGAAAAGCCATCTCGCTAGTGGTGGAGCCACATAGCGGCCACACCCAGCAGCTCTTCCTGATCCTGTACCTCAAGCATACTCCTGATGTTGTTCAGCCAGTTCTTGACCAGCCCAGCCCTGGTCACCATCGATCCCTCGATAAGGGAGATGGCCAGTGCGGTAGTGCACTGGAGCGGGAGTGTTATGCTCCCTTGGCGAGCTTGCCCCTGCTCCTGAGGCAAGTCTCGCTGGAGTTTTTGGCTCCATGACCGTACTCTAGGCTTGGAGAACAGACACTTACTTGCTCTCGGGCGGTAGTTTGAAGTGCCGATTCCATCTTCCGTGTCTGTCTCCAGCCCGAGGTTTGGTTCTGACTTTGCTGCTAGAAGCTGCCTGCCATTTTCGGGCGGCATTTCTGCGGTTCTTGGGCAGCGAGTCTCCTTGTCGGGAATATGCAGGGGTTACCGGACGTTTTTTTAGTTTCCCTCCAGTTCGCTGCTGTTGGTCAGACAGCTGTTAGCGGACTGGGCATCGGCTCAGTACCCAGACTGTGGACTGCAGCATGTGCGGTCCAGGTGCCGCCTCTCCCCCCTCCACTGACGGAACGTTCCTTCCCTGGAGTCGAACGGGGGCCGCTTCCCTCTGTTCTGCTTTGCTGTCTCCAGTTCCCCTTGAGCAACAAAGAGGAGCATAGTAGTGAATTTGAACCTGTGGGTAAGTACTTACCTAACGGTCCTTTCCTTCAGGCTTGTAGCGGGAGCACCTGTACTCCCGTTTGTCGCTGTTGCATCTGCGTCAACGCTATGCCGTGCATGCGTGCTGGACGGGTTCTTCACGTAGTCACTCACGTGACTCCGAAGTAAAATTAGTTTATGAGTTAACTCCTCGCATATGTTTTAGTGTCTCTCTTGTGCCTCACTGCATTGCACAGTAATTCCAAGGGACATGCCTGAGTAACAGTTGGACCAAATTAGATGAATCTCTTGTCTACATCTTTCCTGTTTACATTGAGTGGGACATTGTAAAAGGGTACTGCAACTCTTTAAATAGCTATGTCTGTATTTTAAACATCTTGCTCGGTATTGCATACTTCCAGATTCTCCCTAGAATGTAAAATAGAGGTAACTATGAATAAATATATTTCAAACCTGAATATTCTGTCAGGGAAGTCCATTAATTGTAGGCAGTGGAAGCTCAAGGCCAGTGTACTCACATATTTAACCTAGAATATACTGAGTGAGAGGGATCGTTCAAAATATATTTTACTTAAAATATATGCAAGTATATAATTAATTCAACAGAAGTTATCAAAGGAATATCACCTCAGAATGATCAAATTATTTTCTTTTTTTGGTTTCTATTTGCTTCAGTGAAGCCTTTATGGGATAATTTTCCACATTAAAAGAATGTATGAATGCAGATTGTTATTGTAATTATCATCTTTCCATCAAATAATTTTCAAGATCGAAATAACTTCAAATAGTTATCAGCTTAGTCAAGTGCAGCTACTTTAACATTTGATATTGTATGAATGCGAATGCAGTGAAAAAAAAATCAGCACAGAACTGAAGCCAACTTAAGTGGAATTCTTGAGAGATAACCTTTTCTGCTGTGTTTTGGAGTGCATAATTGACCTGTCGTCCAACAATGACAGAATACCAATGAAGGAACCATTTTAACTCTCTAAGTGGCAGTTATATTTATGGTGCCATTGTTCTGTATGTTTTCTTCAGATAATCAAGCAGTATGTATGCCAAACACAATATATATGGAAACAAATCAATCACCGATTTTTTTGATCTGATCTCTTATGCAAAGGTGTAAACAAATACATGGACTTGTTTTTTGTTTGGAGTTGTCATCTACAGATGGAAGTCATACCAAGGTCTTATGATCTTTTGACTTTTTTTCCAGGAGGTATAATGAAACAAAAGAGAGGTTTGAGCAATTTTTATGCCACACTGACATAGTATCCTTGTGATTAGTGAATTTATTGTAATGCAAAATTACGATGTCTTTTTACCATTGTATATTTATATACCAGTCTTTGTGGTGGTCCATTTGGTTTACAATATTTGCAATTTTACTTGAGATTTACTCATATCTTGGTGCAATTTTACTGCATATTCTTAAGGGATAGAGGTTGCTTCCAATCATTTGTTATTTCCATCTGACTTTGCAGGGGATTACAGTCGGCATTATTTTCCATGTTCTTTCTATTTTTGTCCTTAAAGAAATATTTTTAATGGTAACATTTGCGATGAACAGTGATGATTACATCAGTGGGAAATTATTGTCTTGAAAAAATTACTTAGCTTGGCAGCATGTGGGAGCTGAATTGACACGCACAGGTGAAGCTGACTCATTTTTCTGCTATTGTTAATTTTGCTCTCCTGAAGTCAGATTTAGTGTAACCAATTTTGCTGTCCTTGAAACCAACAGGAGGTGGAAGTAGCAGCTGCCCGAGACCAGGACTATTGAATTATTTTGTGTTCCTGATATAAGCCAATTACAATATTGTAAATAAGCCAGTGGATTCACTTGTTGAGAACAGAAAACTGCAAGTAGCCTGATGGGGCAGTACCATTTTCAGCAGCTTTGTTAACATATCACCCAACTGTCAGGCTGTTGGCACTTTGTACTGATTTAAGCTAGTTAAATGTTTGTACTGCTTATTGGCTTATTTACGAATGTCTCCTTTAGGCTGAATTGAATGAGCCAAAAATAAAATAATTCAGGCTTGTGGTGATCTTTGCTGCAGCAGGCTGTGTGGCATTTGCCCTGCAGGTTAACTCTGGGCGGCCTGAAGCATTTAATCCAAATGGGTCACTGCCTTCTTGGTAAACCATGAGCCTCAATTTAATAACTAGTCCGGGGGTGGGTGGGCGTAGAGCTTAAGAGTCTGGAGAAAATATTGCAGGCAGTGAATTGGATCAGCATGTACACATTTTAAATTAAACTTTTCAGACTGCCGGCTCTCTATCCAGCCACATTCAACTATTCAACACATGCCTTTGCTTCCACTCCACCTGTCACATTCCCAAGCCCCTTTCTTCTTCCACACCTCCCCATCTGCTCTTCTCCCAACCCTGCCTATTCCAGATCACCCATTTTTCTCTTGCCCACAACCCCATCCCCATTCCCTTATACCCACCACCCCTCCCTCTGGTTCTACACGCCTCTCCCCATCATCCTTTCCAATCAGATTCCATGAATTGGACCCGCTTGTCTTCTCCACTTATCACCTCCAGGCTTGGTGACTCTCTCTGCACCTCTCTCTCCCACCTGCGACATCAGTCGTTACAACTGTCACTTGTTATGTTCTTGCCCCACTCCATCTCATCTCTTTCAACCAGCTATGTCCCCTCTACTCCATCAGCCTGAAGAAGTCATTTATATATTTTCCTCCACAGATCCACCTATTGAGTTCCTCTAGCAGTGTATTCTTTACTCAACTATTCACATGAAAAATCTGGCCTTGAAATTCTGCAGACAACTGCCCAAGAGAACAATCCATGGATTCCTTTGAGAGAAGATTTACAATGACTAATCAACCTACCAAACCACATGTCTTTCGGATGTAGGAAAAAACTGAATTGCTGGGGAGAAACTGGAGAGCTGTCGGAAGAATTTGGAATTTGCACGGTGACCAAGTACCGCACAAGTACCACACTGACAGCTCTATAGGGACGTGATATTGCTGATGCTGGGATCTTGAGAAAAAACACAAAGTGCTGGAGAAAAAGATAGAGAAGACACAAGTACCTTTAGATGCTGGAATCTTGAGGGGAAAAGAAAAGTTCTGGAGTAACAAATCAGCCAGCATTTCTAAAGAACATGAACAGGTAATGTTTTGGATAAGAACCTTTCTTCAGGCTGATTGTACTGGGGGGAGAAAGTTGGAAGGGAGGTGGGGGTAGGACAAAGCCAGGCAGGTGGATACTGGTGAGGGGGGTTGGTTAGCAAATGGGTGGACAAAGGCTGTGAGTAAGGAGAGAAGATGTTTATATTGAGAGGGCAAAGGAAAGGATATAGGTGGAAAGCTAAATATAAGATAGCGATAGAAATGAGTGCACATCCAGATGAGGGTACATGGAAGAGAGGGGGAGAGAGAAAAGAGGGGGCAGAGGTTTGTAGATTAGTTACTTAAATTGGAAAATTCAATGTTCAATAGCACAAAGAAGTGCAATGTTCACAGTTCCTTGTCACAATGTTCTTACTGTTGAGTTGTAAGCAGCCCAAGTGGAATATAAGGTGCTGTTCCTCTAGTTTACGTGTAGCTGCACTATCCCTGTTACATTGGGGGAGAGGAAGCTGAATTGTGGGACAGAGAGAAGACACAGATGAGGGGTCAATCTATGACAGAGGAGATGAGGTGGTTGGGTGTGGGGGGGGGGACCATGTTTATAAATGAAAGATTACATTTCAAATGTCCAAGAATCGAGAGTGCTGGAGGAACTTAGCAGGTCTGGCAGCATCTGTGGAGGGAAATGACATACACCATTTTGGGTTAGGACCCTTTTTCAGATTGATGCAGTAGAGGAGAGAAAGCTGGTAAGAAGAGATGAGGGAAAGGCATGTGGAAATAAATGTCAAGTGATGGTATGATTCAGGTAAGGAGGTCAATTGGGAGATGTTTTGAGATACAGTAGCAACAAAGGCTCAAGGCGAAATAGAGTGAGAAGGGTAGAATTGGGTGTGGAATCAGATAAGAAAGCAAGAGGAGGGGTGAAATGGAGGGAGAAATAGTGAGTGAAAGTGAATGAAATGGGGAGGAAAATGGGAGACTTGGAATGGGAGATCAGCAGGTGGAGGAGGCCAAATTACCTGGGTAACAGTACTGGGGGGGTCAAGTTGTGCACATGTGGTGGTGGAGGGTGAACAAGGTTAATGAGGAGTCATGGAGGTTTACTTGTAACTGGAGAATTTAATGTTCATGCTGTGGGTTAGCAGACTTGGTCACCTGGTACACTGAAGCTGTGAGGTAGCAAATCTACTTTTCTGTGTCACGTGAATTTGAGGAGGATTATCTTGTATAACTCTGCCTTAATTCTTTTTCCCATGATTGCATCAATGGAAGTAAAGATGAGGAAAATGTAACCAAGGGTTCACCGAATGAAGAAATTATGATGGCATTCAGTAGATGGACCAGATGTGACAGTAAGCATGAGCTGACCATGTGAACTCAGCTATTCTTTCTGAATATGGAATGAGTGGAACATTTTCCAGGCGCTAATTATTTTGCCAAGGTCCCAGTTGAGTGCCTAGAATAGTATGGAGATGTGTGTGTAATGCTTTTAGTGGCAGGATCAGAGGCCAGTGGTGGTGAGTCTGCAATGTGAGCATTGTGAAAGTTTGAGGTATTTGAGAGTACATGCTTGTTTGGCACAATCTGTAAAGAATCAGTGGACAACGTTGAAAAGAATTTTAAATTGCCTATCTTTGGCTAAATGTAATGCTGAAAGTATGCAATTTCTAATCTTTATTAAGCCAGAAGTTATAGGAACATTTCATGTGGAGTCTGGTGGGTGAGAAATGTCATCGTAAGGTTGTTTAACAGATTGGACCTAATGTTCAAGAGATCATGTTCGAGACTCTTCAAGACATGAAGTACTATTACTCAAGGCACGTTGCAAGATAGCAGCAGAGGCCAAGCCCAAAGAGACGGCTCAGATATTGTGGTCGTTGTTTTTCTTGAAGCTTATCCATGTAGATGAGGCTGGGCTTTCGACAGATAACTAGTAGACCATTTGAATGCAAAATATGCTATTGTTGCAATCAAGTGAATTCTAAAGAAGGAAATCCTAATTGTGGGTGATATGGAAGCTACAACGTTCTTGAATACCCCTACGTGTAGCCCAGTATAATAGGTGGGATAGGCGAGGATGTATCACATTGGGGTGCAACTCCCTAAAATGTCATGGCCAATATAGTTTAGATGGAAGGGGCAATTTATGGAACTATATGAGGTACTAGACTAAGTGGGACTCGTTGGGTCCCAGCATCACATGGGAGGGCTGGTCACCAACGCAATATTCCACCTCTCCACCAATTCCAATACTGCTCGCCAGTGGGGAGGGGGGGGGGGGCTGTCTGTTGCGCTAGAATGGGTGTTGCGGGCCGAAGGTACTGGTTTCCAGAGGGCTAGTATAGACATTGTGGGCCGTATGGATGCTTGGGCAGGCATCCAACTGTTGCAACGATTTTTAAAGTCAAGCCGAGGCAAAGAATTGGGCTGCAGCCACCCGACAACCAAAATTCATTTTGTGGCCACAAACTTGTTAAAAAAAGGCGAGGCAAACAATTGGGTTGCAGACACCCGACAACCAAAATTCATTTTGTGAACACAAACTTGTTAAAAAAAAAGGCGAGGCAAACAATTGGGCTGCAGACACCCGACAACCAAAATTCATTTTGTGAACACAAACTTGTTAAAAAAGGCGAGGCAAACAATTGGGCTGCAGACACCCATATAACCATATAACCATATAACAATTACAGCACGAAAACAGGCCATCTCGGCCCTACAAGTCCGTGCCGAACAACTTTTTTCCCTTAGTCCCACCTGCCTGCACTCATACCATAACCCTCCATTCCCTTCTCATCCATATGCCTATCCAATTTATTTTTAAATGATACCAACGAACCTGCCACCACCACTTCCACTGGAAGCTCATTCCACACCGCTACCACTCTCTGAGTAAAGAAGTTCCCCCTCATGTTACCCCTAAACTTCTGTCCCTTAACTCTGAAGTCATGTCCTCTTGTTTGAACCCGACAAACAAAATTCATTTTGTGAACACAAACTTTTTAAAAAGGGCTGCAGTCGCTTTACAGCCGTATCGAGGGGACTCACCGTGGAGTAGACGTGCATTCAGTGTTATTCGCAGCTCAGTCTCTGCCAGACCCTCTCGCTTCCTGGGTCTGGTAGAGACTGAGTGAGGCACGACACTTCCTGGTTTTATAGTCCCTGCCCTGCCGCCAGCGGGGGCAGCAGAGAGAATGTGGAATTTTGTAAAAACATTAATATCTCTCTCATTTTTCATCGACAGAAAAAATCCTCCACACTCATACGGCGGAGGGGGGCTCTGAGCGAGGTGGCCAAAAATGACGGCCGTAGGTGGCGGCGTTCTCTCGGAAATCGCAGCACAGTCGGCCGAAAGTGGTCAAGATCAGAGATTTAGTAATATAGATTGTGCACATAGGAATAGGGAAATGAAAAGTTGGACACAAGGAAAATTTAGCAGTATCTTTTGCATATCTATGCAGTGATAAGACAGTAAGTCCACCAAGTTGATAGAGGCAGCAACAGTAAATATGCAATTCATAACTGTGGCAAACCAATCTGCTTTAAGCCAGGATGTGCAAGTAAAATAACTCAAACTGTTTGAGTCAGAAAGTTAGACATACTGGTGGTAAACTGAATGGTTTGGTCTCTGAAAGAAGCAAATGGGTCCGATTGCGTACCTTAATTACTGGCCACGACTGTGCACAAGTGATCACAGGACAAGACTAGGTCAAATCAATGAGATACATGATTTGTATTTTTGAAAGGAATAAAGCACTGAGCAACTCACACTTTAGGAGACATTGGCCCCCTCCTGAGAAAAATACTATTTAGGTAGAATTGGGAGGCACCTAAGGAAATCTGTTATCGACAGAGGAAGGTTGTAGTCTACAGTAAACATAGAAACATAAAAACATAGAAAATAGGTGCAGGAGCAGGCCATTCGGCATCGCCATTCAATGATCATGGCTGATCATCCAACTCAGTATCCTGTACCTGCCTTCTCTCCATACCCCCTGACCCCTTTAGCCACAAGGGCCACATCTAACTCTCTCTTAAATATAGCCAATTACTTAAATATGGCCTCAATTACTTTCTGTGGCAGAGAATTCCACAAATTCACCACTCTCTGTGTGAAAAAAAAAATTATCATCTCGGTCCTAAAAGACTTCCCCCTTATCCTTAAACTGTGAACCCTTGTTCTGGACTTCCCCAACATCGGGAACAATCTTCTTGCATCTATCCTGTCCAACCCCTTAAGAATATTGTAAGTTTCTATAAGATCCCCCCTCAATCTTCTAAATTCCAGCGAGTACAAGCCAAGTCTATCCAGTCTTTCTTCATATGAAAGTCCTGCCATCCCAGGAATAGTCTGGTGAACCTTCTCTGTACTCCCTCTATGGCAAGAATGTCTTTCCTCAGATTAGGAGACCAAAACTGTACGCAATACTCCAGGTGTGGCCTCACCAATGCCCTGTACAACCGCAGTAGAACCTCCCTGCTCCTATACTCAAATCCTTTTGCTATGAATGCTAACATACCATTCGCTTTCTTCACTGCCTGCTGCACCTGCATGCCTACTTTCAATGACTGGTGTACTATGACATCCAGGTCTCGTTGCTCTCCCCTTTTCCTAATCGGTATGAATGAGATAGCTATGAACAATGTTAGTTCAATGATTAATGTGCAACCACCGAGAACAGCGAGATAATTGATGAGGATGCAACCAATATAATGGGTTTTTTTCCAGGTGTGTTGCTTGAAGTGCAGTTAGTGATGAAATGGCATCAACACAGCAAACTCGATGACAGCACATCCAAACGAAATGTGCAGCTTCAATTGTAAACAAAAACTGAGCAATTAACTGAGAAACCTTCATGGGAGGACGTACAACCTTGGTTTAGTCAAAGCACCCATTTGTCGCTTACTAATAAAATGAAATGAAAGTCGTGTGACTGTAGAACCAAAGGATAGCTACGGCAGCATAATCATGAATGAGGAAACGTCATATTGTCAAATGTGGGTTTACAATAACTGAATAATAACAAACAATATGCCTTCAGGGACCTGGAGGTTATACTGAAAGTGTTCTTCAAGAATCATTGAGTTGCAGTGCTGGCTATTCCGGCATCATTCGGTAAAGGCTATACATGTGATATTTCATCATGGATCAATAAATTTAGCAGATACTGCATCATGTCAGGAAACCATACTAGGCAAAAGATGTCTAATGCAGATACATGAAGTTGAGCAATATACTCTAACTGGAGATTAGGATGACATGTGTAGCAAGGAATTGCAGATGCTGGTTTGAACCAAAGAAAGACACAAAAAGCTGGTGTCATTCAGCATGACAGGCAGCATCTCTGGAGAGAAGGAATTGGTGCCGTTTTGGGTCGAGACCCTTCTTCCGACTGTTGATCAGAGGAATGCACCGTCATGAAGTATTGTGGGGATGTGGAAGAAATTCTACCGCAAGTAGCCTGAATCAAAAATGTTACTGCAGCAGTGACTAAATATTTTAGAAAAATGTGGTGATTGTCAGTTGAAAGAAAATAAAATTCTTCATCCAATTTGTTTCCTACAAATCCTGGTTATTTATTCTCTTTTTATTAAACATAACACAAAGCTAGTCTATCACTAGTATGTTCAGGGTCAGGTTATACCCACTTGTTTCTGAGCAGGCTTTGATGGTTACTGCAAGGATTCTGAATGTTATATGTGTCCTAGACCCATGGTTCCTCTTCTACATTGTCTTTGAAGTTGCGCTCAGTACTTGATGTTTCTACTTTTAAATGTTTTTGTATACACCAATCTTTCAGAATGTTGGAGCTCTCCCTCTTTCTCTCCAGTTAGACTAGCTGAATGCATGGAGCTGAAAGCACCTTGTGTTTCCTCCGCAGAGTTGCTAATAAAATACTATGGATTCTATTCACAATGTGTGAGTAATCATTTCCTACAGCATACAACTGGTGTTGCAGCAGGTCTAAACTTATTAGTGTTGGCTTAATACTATGTAGCCTGGTTGCAGTCAGACAGGCTGAAATTGTTGCCATGTCAACTAGAAAGGGAAAGTCAAGAGAAATGATGGAGCAACTTCAAAAGTAATAACAAGAATAAAAGTTCAAGGTGGTGTGAAAGTTACAGCACATTGAGGGAGAGCTTTAAAAATAAACAAAGTGGAGATTATTATGGAGTAAATGATATTCACCAAATAAAATGTATCATTATAACTGAAATTCATTATAAATGTGTTCAGCATACTGAGTGATTACATCACGGCCTGATTTGGCGACTCTAACACCAAAGAACGTAGGAGGCTGCAGAAAGTGGTGGATATTGTTTGGTCCATCAGGGATATTGAGTTCCCCACCATACTAGGATCTACATATAGCACTATCACAGGAAGATAACTAATGTCATCAAAGACCCACATTGCCCTGGCAATGCTCTCATCTCTCTGCTGCCATCGGGAAGAAGGCGCAGGAGCCTGAGAACTGTTAATTATTGAATCATGAATTACTTCTTCCAATCAAACATCAGTGGGTTGAACCACACTGAGAAACCCTAACAACACTATTTTCTCAACCAGAAACAACAATGGACTTTGTGTAAGTGTCATTGTGTATTTTGGCTTGCTGTATTATGGTCTGACTTACATAGTAAAACCTGTCATTTACAGTATTATAGTTTATTGTGTATTTAGTTCTTGTGTTGTGTTAATGTGCCCGTATAAAACCTGCAGCAAGTGAGAATTCTATTGTTTTGTTCCTGGTGTGTTTGAAAATTAATCACATTTGACACTCTTGAATCGTATGTGACATTTTAAGTGTAAACAGCTGACAACTAAAAGATTTTGATCCAGAATGTTTCATGTTATGTATTGAAAATTATGAAGATAATTACGTTGAGGCAATAGTTGCAGTTCAGGAAGCGATGCCACCGCAAGAACAGGAGTACGGAGGATGCCATCTCAACGGCACTTCACTCCGCCCTCTCCCACCTTGACAACAGAGACACTTACGTAAGAATGCTGTTCATCGATTACAGCTCAGCATTCAACACCATTATACCATCAAAACTGATCACCAAACTTGGTAACCTGGGCATCGACCCCTCCCTCTGCAACTGGATACTGGACTTTCTAACCAACAGACCCCAGTCTGTTAGGTTAGACAAGCACACCTCTTCAACCCTCACCCTGAACACCGGCATTCCACAGGGTTGTGTGCTGATCCCCCTCCTCTACTCCCTCTTCACCTATGACTGCACACCTGTACATGGTACTAACACCATCATCAAGTATGCAGATGATACAACGGTGATTGGCCTCATCAGCAACAACGATGAGTCGGCCTACAGGGAGGAGGTCCAGCACTTAGCAGCATGGTGCGCTGACAACAACCTGGCCATTAACTCCAAGAAGACCAAGGAGCACATTGTAGACTTCAGGAAGTCCAGGGGCGGCACGCACACCCCCATCCACATTAACGGGACAGAGGTGGAACGTGTTTCTAGCTTCAGGTTCCTGGGAGTCAACATCTCCGATGACCTCTCTTGGACCCACAATACCTCAACTCTGATCAAGAAGGCTCACCAGCGTCTCTTCTTCCTGAGAAGACTGAAGAAGGTCCATCTGTCTCCTCAGATCCTGGTGAACTTCTACCGCTGCACCATCGAGAGCATCCTTACCAACTGCATCACAGTATTGTATGGCAACTGCTCTGTCTCCGACCGGAAGGCATTGCAGAGGGTGGTGAAAATTGCCCAACGCATCACCGGTTCCTCGCTCCCCTCCATTGAGTCTGTCCAAAGCAAGCGTTGTCTGCGGAGGGCGCTCAGCATCGCCAAGGACTGCTCTCACCCCAACCATGGACTGTTTACCCTCCTACCATCCGGGAGGCGCTACAGGTCTCTCCGTTGCCGAACCAGCAGGTCCAGGAACAGCTTCTTCCCGGCGGCTGTCACTCTACTCAACAACGTACCTCGGTGACTGACAATCACCCCCCCCCCCCGGACACTTATTAATATTTATTCAAATCATTTGCTATGTCACTCTTCCAGGGAGATGCTAAATGCATTTCGTTGTCTCTGTATTGTACACGGACAATGACAATTAAAATTGAATCTGAATCTGAATTGAATCTGAGTACAAGATCTATGCCTGTAGTGGACACAGAACAGATATCAAGTGCAGTCAGTGAGGAGAATGATTGTGTTTATAATTGGGTGAAATTAAAACTGTAAGTTAATGCAACTAGTTAACTGATTTTACTTCGGAGTCACATGAGTGACTACGTGAAGAACCCGTCCAGCACGCATGCGCGACATAAGTGTTCACGCAGTGCAACAGCGATGAACGGGAGTACAGGGCGCTCCCACTATAGCTTAAAAAAGACGGACCATCAGGTAAGTTTATTCTGAGGTCGTACTTCGAAAAAAGTTGCTTTGCTTTGTCTCACTAGGTCGAGACAACTGGAAAAATGAGCAAAACAAGGCAAGCAAAAAAGACCACCCCCTGTTCGACTCCAACAGAGGAGCGTTCCATCAGTGGGGGGCGAGAGGCGGCAGGACCGCACACCCTGCGGTCCGCTATTCCTGACACCGAGCCGAGCCCAGTCCCGCTAGCGCAGCCTGAGCAGTGGGCTGGAAGTAAATCTACACGGAAGACAAACCGGCCAGTAATGTCCGACATCTCCGACGAGGACGTCTCACCGCCCGAGAGCGGCAGAGACAGCTGCCTGAGCCGCCTGGAGCGGCTCATGGAGCAAATGCTCCAGCGAGACTTGCTTCGGGAGCTGGAGCAGTCTCGCCAAGGGAGTTCAGGCACTCCCGCCACAGTGCCTCACAAGGCACTGGCCATCGCTTCCCCCTCAGCCGACGGCTGCTTTGGCGACCAGGGCTGGGCTGGTCAAGTAGAGGGGTCACTGGCTGAAGATATCGGGAGTACGCTTGGGGTACAGGACCAGCAAGAGTTGCTGGGTGTGGTCAACCACCACGTGGCAGCTCCACGAGCAGGATGGCCATTAGAGCCAAAACTGGCGGCCAGCATAGACTACCTGTCCTTCAAACCCCTACAAGAGCAGGTAGTCAATGAGGCACTAGAGCTGTATTCGGCCCCAGAAAATTGTGCTTCGCTCAACGTGCCAGCTGTCAACAGCCAAATCTGGGGGCACGTTGGGCAGAACATCCGCAACCAAGAATTAAAATGACAGTGGATTCTCAGGCACCTAACTTTACGTATTACTACTGGGCAGTGCATATTAAGAACATAATGTACTGGTTGGATAGTTCCACTCACCAGTCGGAGTGGATAAGAATGGAGAAAGAGGAGTGTTTCCCGTACGATATAGGAACAATCTTGTTCTCACCGATAAAATTGAATAGTATAATATATAAGAAGAACCCAATTATTCACAATACAATAAGAATTTGGAAACAAATAAAATTATCCTTGAAATTAAATAATCTATCAGTACTAACCCCACTATTGAACAACCCTGCATTCAAACCATCTCTTATCGATAAAACATATAAACAATGGGATAGACTGGGGATTAGGAAAGTAGGAGATATGTATGAATTGGGCAAATTGTTATCATTTCAACAATTAAAACTTAAATTTAAACTGAAGGATAATCAATATTTCAAATATATACAAATATGTGACTTTATGAAGAAATATACACATAGATTTCAAATTATATTTTTAGACCCTTTAGAAGAAGCAATGAATATTAAGGCTGATTCACAAAAACTAATATCATACTTTTATAATAATATATTAAATAGAGAATTACCCTCAACAGAGGCACTAAGAGAAGATTGGGAACATGAACTAATGAGAAAGATCCCGAAGGATAGATGGGAAAAGTATCTAATGAACACACATAATTGTTCCATTAATGAAAGACATAATTTAATTCAATTTAAATTATTACATAGACTATATTATTCAAAAACGAGGTTGAATAAATTTTACCCAAACGTCTCTCCCAGATGCGATAAATGTTTGTTTCAAAATGCTAATATAACACATTCATTTGTAGGATGTAAAAAGTTGAATAAATTTTGGAGCGATATATTTGATATATTTACAAAGCTTTTCAAGTCAAGAATAGAACCTAATACGGAATGGATTATATTTGGAATAATAGTAGAAGATATCAATTTAAATAAGGACCAAAAAGTTTTTTTAAATTATGGGTTAATAATTGGAAAGAAATTGATACTTAAATTTTGGAAAAATACAGCTATTCCAGCTGTTAAAATGTGGATTAGGAATATGACGGACATAGCACGCCTTGAAGAAATGAGACTCCGACAAATAGATAAATATGACCAATTTCGTAAGGAGTTGGTCCCCTTTTATTGACTTTTTGGAATCATGTGATGCAGCGGTACCGTAAAGATTACTGATTTCAGGTCAGGTCGTGGATAGATTTACATCTCCGAATAAAGATTTGAAAATTTCTCTTTTAAGGGTCTTTTGCTCCTATTTCTACTTCCCACTTTTTCTTTTCTTATACACACACTTCATGTTTTTCTATTTTCTACTATCTATTTTTCCTCTTTTTCTCTTCTCCAATTTTTTTTTTCCCTTCTTGTCTTTCTTATTTACTTTTCAAAAACATAAAACTAGAGGTTGTACATAGAATGTATAATTACGTTATGACATAGTTGGCACCTAAAATTAGGTCCCACTGTATTGTTTTGTATTGTACTAATTTCTAATAAAATAAACAAAAACAAAAAAAAAAGAAGAGGGGTCACTGAATGAATGAATGAATGAATGAATACGTTTATTGTCATTGCACAATACTGTGCAACGAAATTCCATTACATCTCCTCCGGTTAAAAAAAATACAAACACGACAACCATTGACACATATGTACACTTATTAGTAAAATAATAAATAAGTATAATCGTTGTGGGAGCTTCTTGCGAACTCTAGTTCGCTACACAGCGTCCCAATCCTTAGAAGGTCCTGCCAGTTGTATTTCGAGTCGCAGGTCCACAGAGAAACGGACAAAACAGACAAAAACAACAACATCCACATGGGGGAGAGCAAAGCCGCTGCATTCAGGTGCGCCGCCATTTTCCTGGCTGAAGATGTCGGGAGTACGCTTGGGGTACAGGACCAGGAAGAGCTGCTGGGTGTGGTCAACCGCTACGTGGCAGCTCCATGAGCAGGACGGCCATTAGAGCCAAAACTGGCGGCCAGCATAGACTACCTGTCCTTCAAACCCCTACAAGAGCAGGTAGTCAATGAGGCACTAGAGCTTTATTCGGCCCCAGAAAATTGCGCTTCGCTCAACGTGCCGGCCGTCAACAGCCAAATCTGGGGGCACGTTGGCAGAACATCCGCAACCAAGAATTAAAATTACAGCGGATTCTCAGGCTCCTGACGTCAGCCATCACTTCTTATGCTCGTTCCGTGGATGGGGTGAAAATGACCACAAACCAGCAAGATACTTGCTCTGCTGTGCAACACCCAATTCGAGAACAACAACCACCGTAAGGAGATAATAAGACCTGCCCTCAACCCGAAATATGCAGGGTTGTGCAAAACACCGGCCTCAGAGCCACAAATCCTGCTCTTCGGTAAGGACTTCTCTAAAAAAGTGAAGGACCTGGAAGAAGAGTCCAAAACATTTGGCCTCATGAGGGCAGGCCCCGGAACGAGCAGACCCACAAGACCCAGACGGCAGTACCCCACCGCGTCCACCAGTTGACATCAGCCTCATGGGACTGGTGAAAGCTCGGGGTCCGCACACTATCCCCAAAAGCCTTTTTTAGGCCAGGGCCCAGAGCGGACCCCATGGAAAATGCGCCACCCCCAACCAGCAGCACATCAGACAACACATCGCCCAACGAAGAAACAGAAGAAACACCCATAACCATGGAGGTAGGTGGGTCTGGTTCCTACCAGCATATAAAAAGTGGGGGATCTATACTAACAGGGGGGAGATTACACCTGTTTGTGGAAGCATGGAGGTCTATCACGAATGATAAATATATACTCAACAGCTTTCGTGGATACAAAATAAAATTTGTTCAAGAAAACATGCCACCAGTTCAGCATACACCCCAAAGGGTCTTTACCCTCTCAGTTAAAGAAAAACTAGAGGGTCAAGCAGAACTGGTGAGGCTACATACAAAGGGTATCATTGAGAAAACCAAACATGAACCCTTGGAATTTGTCTCAAATATATTTACTAAAACTAAAAAAGATGGTGGATGTCGCATCATCATTGACTTAACTTCACTAAATGTGTTTGTTAAGTATATACATTTCAAAATGGAAACGTTTGTAACTGCAAAACAACTGATTTCCAAAGGATATTTCATGGCAAGCATCGACCTTAAAGATGCTTACTATTCAGTACCCATTCAAAAGGATCATCGCAGATACCTGAAATTTACCTGGATGGGGCAAAAATGGCAGTTTAAAGCGTTGCCTAATGGATAACATCAGCCCCAAGATTATTCACCAATATATTAAAACCAGCCTTGGCAATATTAAGAAAACAGAAACATATTGTCATGGCATAGCTTGATGATATCTTAATAGTAGGCAAAACCATGGAATTGGCTAAATCAGCTGTGTCAGCTACCAAACAATTGTTTGAAACCTTGGGATTTGTCTTACATCCAGATAAATCTAAGTTCACGCCATCCACAACCATGGACTATCTGGGATTCACAATTAACTCAGTCCACATGTCTGTAACGTTGCCAAAAGAGAAAGCAGCAGAATTGGCACAAACATGTAACAATTTAAAGGTCAACGATCGACCAACCATTCGACAAGTGGCAAGAGTAATTGGAAAAATGGTAGCAGCATTTCCAGCTACACAATTTGGACCTCTGCACTATCAAAACTTACAAAGAGCAAAAGTGCAGGCGTTAAAACGACATGTAGGTCACTTTGACCGAGTCATGAAATTACCCATTGAAGCAATATCAGAATTACAGTGGTGGGTAGGGAACGTTTGGCATAGTTCCAGCCATATCGTCATCATTAACCCAACGTTAATTATTCAAACAGATGCCAGTGCTCAAGGCTGGGGAGCAACTAATACCATATCCAGCACAGGTGGTAGATGGACTAATCTAGAGTCATCTTTACTACAGACACTGGGCTTAAATTATCTGGAAATGTTGGGTGCATTTTATGGCTTAAAAGCATATTCAACAAATATGCATCACTTGCATGTTCGTTTACAAATAGATAATACCACGGTGGTGGTCTATATTAACCATATGGGCAGTATAAAATCGATATCATGTGACAATTTGGTCAACATAATCTGGCAATGGTGTGTCGATAGACATATTTGGCTATCAGCAACTTACCTACCAGGTAAGCTAAATACAGTGGCAGACACCAGGTCACGCAAATTCAATGATAACACCGACTGGATGTTAAATCCCAAAACATTTGCTAAAATTACAAAGCAATATGGCACGCCAGATATCGATCTGTTTGCATCCAGACTAAATCACCAGGTACCAATGTATGTTGTTTGGGAACCAGACCCTGAGGCAGCAGCGATAGATGCATTCGCGCTGGACTGGGGGAAATTCTTCTTTTATGCTTTTCCTCCCTTCTGCCTCATCAGTCGGGTACTTCGCAAAATACAGATGGACTCTGCTTCAGGTATTTTGATAGTACCCGACTGGCCTGCACAGCCATGGTTCCCAGTGGTCCTCGACATGGTCGTCAAAACCCCAATGACTGTTCCCAGTAGCCCAGACTTGTTAACTCACCCGGTATCAGGCATAAGCCACCCATGCCACGATAAAATTAAACTCCTGGGTTGCATATTTTGAAAAGACCTCTGCTGGGCCTGGGATTGTCAGACAACACTATCAACACGATGACAGCATCCCACCGCATGTCCACAAGGAAACAATACTTGTCAAACTTCAAGAAGTGGGAAAGATACTGTTCGAACACAGGAACCACATATTCAACTATAACAATAACCAATGTACTGGAGTTCCTGGCAGGCCTTCACCACAATGAAGGACTCAGCTACAGCGCCATTAATACAGCCAGAAGTGCTCTGTCAGCCTATTTAATTCAGGCACCAGGACAACTGGCCATGGAGTCCCACCCACTGGTGATCAAGCTCATGAGAGGCATATTTAACTCTAATCCCCCCCAGACCTAGGTACACCCAAATCTGGGATGTCAGTGTAGTCCTGACATACCTTAGGGGATGGTCACCAGCCAGGTCACTCACCCTGGAACAACTAACCCTGAAGACGGACATGCTGATGGCACTTGTCTCAGCACAAAGAGTCCAGTCCCTCCATCTACTACGATTGGACAACATGGTTGTAACACCAGACTGTGTCTCATTTATCATCCAGGGGCTGGTCAAAAAGAGCAGGCCAGGAACATCAGGTCCAGTCATGGAATTCCGGGCTTACCCACCTGAACCACGGTTATGTGTCATGACCCACTTATTGAACTACATTGACACAACAAGAAATCCCCAAGGGAGAGAAAAAGCCTTATGGGTCAGCCACAAGAAACCTCGTGGTCGAGTGACGAGCCAAACTATTTCAAGATGGCTCAAGCAGGTGCTGAAAGCCGCTGGTGTAAATACTAACGTGTATAAATCTCACTCCACCAGGGCAGCATCCACATCGGCGGCTAAGAGGATGGAAGTGCCTATGGACCACATCCTGGCTACAGCGTGGTTGTTCTAGGGAAAAAACGTTCCAAACTTTTTATAACAAGCCGCTGGCAGAACCTGTATCGTTTGCAGAAAATATATTAGAATCTGCAAATATATAATTTAAGCCCAGGGGAGTATTTTTGTCTTTTGTTATTATTTAATAAACACCATTATTGTTTTTACAAACAGATTCATGGTTGATTACGATAACATACTTCCTCCCTCGAATGACTTCGGCAGTGAGTGAAGTATGAACTGTTACACGGTTTGAAATCACAGAGCTTTAAAATCTTCACGTAGTCACTCACGTGACTACGAAGTAAAATAGTAAGATTAAACGAGAACTTACCTGTTCGAGATTTGATCTGTATTTTATGAGGAGTTATGATGAGGGATTACGTGCCCTCCGCTCCCACCCTCAATTAGAGTGATCAACTGGTATTTAAGTTCTCCTTTTCTTGACTATGTTTATTTTAATTATTGTGTCTTTCTGTGATTCCACACTGCTGCTTTGAAGTATGTCGCGCGCGTGCTGGACGGGTTCTTCACGTAATCCCTTATCGTAACTCCTCATAAAATACAGATCAAACCTCGAACTGGTAAGTTCTCGTTTAATCTTACTATTGTACACTGCTCTGTATGTAAGTCAGTTAATTAATTGTATGGAATTTTTTCACTTGTAAAGGAGAAGCAGGGTGGTGTGCATATATCCATGTACCTTCAAGAAGTTTGGATCACATGCTATTAAACTGACACAATATCGTCACCAAACTCTGTGGTATAGTTAGGAGTTCCTGTCTTCAATAAATAATCTTTTGTTTATTTTCCATTTCTGCTTATTTGTTTTGGCAAGCAGTATCACAAAGAAACCTATAGATTCAGATTCAGATTCAGATTCAAACTTTATTGTCATTGTGCAGTGTACAGTGAACAGTACAGAGATAACAAAATGCAGTTAGCAACTCCCCTGAAGAGCTAACATAGAATATGAGCAATAAATATATATACGTACATACAGTCGTCTTAGTGAAATTTTTTTTTTCTGGGGGAAGGAGTGTACGGGGGGGGGGGGGGGGTGACTTGCAATCACCGAGGTACAGAGTTAAGTAATGTAACAGCCGCAGGGAAGAAGCTGTTCCTGGACCTGCTGGACCGGCAACAGAGAGACCTGTAGCGCCTCCCGGATGGTAGGAGGGTAAACAGACTGTGGTTGGGGTGAGAGCAGTCCTTGACGATGCTACGCGCCCTTCACAGACATCGCTTGCTTTGGACAGACTCAATGGAGGGGAGTGAGGAACCGGTGATGCGTTGGGCAGTTTTCACCACCCTCTGCAGTGCTTTCCGGTCGGAGACAGAGCAGTTGCCATACCATACTATGATACAGTTGGTAAAGATGCTCTCGATGGTGCAGCGGTAGAAGTTCACCAGAATCTGAGGAGACAGATGGACCTTCTTTAGTCTCCTCAGGAAGAAGAGACACTGGTGAGCCTTCTTGATCTGAGTTGAGGTATTGTGGGTCCAAGAGAGGTCATCAGAGATGTTGTCCCCCAGAAACCTGAAGCTGGAAACACGTTCCACCTCCGTCCCGTTAATATGGATGGGGGTGTGCGTGCCGCCCCTAGACCTTCTGAAGTCTACAATTAACTCCTTGGTCTTCTTTGAGTTAAGGGCCAGGTTGTGGTCAGCGCACCATGCTGCTAGGAGCTGGACCTCCTCCCTATAGGCCGATTCATCATTGTTGCTGATGAGTCCAATCATCGTTGTATCATCTGCATATTTGATGATGGTGTTAGTACCATGTACAGGTGTGCAGTCGTAGGTGAAGAGAGAGTAGAGGAGGGGGCTCAGCACACAGCCCTGTGGAACGCCGATGTTCAGGGTGAGGGTTGAATAGGTGTGCTTGTCTAACCTAACAGACTGGGGTCTGTTGGTTAGAAAGTCCAATATCCAGTTGCAGAGGGAGCGGTCGATGTCCAGGTCGCTGAGTTTGGTGATCAGTTTTGAGGGTATAATGGTGTTGAATGCTGAGTTATAATCGATGAACAGCATTCTTACATAGGTGTCTCTGTTGACGAGGTGGGTGGGGGCGGAGTGAAGTGCTGTTGAGATAGCATCCTCCGTACTCGTGTTCTTGCGGTAGGCGAACTGATAGGGATCAAGTGTGGGAGGTAGTAAATCTTTGAGGTGTGCCAGGACCAGCCTCTCGAAGCACTTGGTGATGATGGGAGTAAGTGCAACTGGGTGGAAGTAATTGAGGCTCACCGTAGTGGAGTGTTTTGACACCGGCATGACACATTGTGCTAATTATGTGATTTGCAATCCTCTCACAGTCAATACAGAACATAGTTCTTTTGAGAACTCACCCAAACTGTTGTAGTTACTTCAAGTTGTGTTTTGAATCATTGCAGAATTTCTAGCCCAGAGAGTTTTAAAAGTTATCTTAATCCCCTGGAGCAGATTGACTACTTTTAGTTCCTGATGTAGGACTGCAGGAAGCAAGAGACACCAATGGACATATCATTTTTTTGGAGTTCCAAGACCTTGACTTTATAACATTGCTAGACTAAGTGGGACCCGTTGGGTCCCAGCATAACGAGGGAGGGCTTGTCACCCAAAGCAATATTCCACCTCTCCACCAATTACAATATTGCTGGCCAGTTGGGGGGAGGGGGCTTTCTGTAGCACTAGTATGGGTGTTGTGGGCTGAAGAGACTGGTTTCCAGAGGGCTTGTATGGACATTTTGGGATGAATGGATTATTGGGCAGGCAGCTCAGTCACTGAGACCTGGCAGTACAGTCACTCAGACCTGGCAGGCTGGCAGCTGAGAAACTGCCAGAAATTCTTCACAATATAGGTGACTGTGAGAGAGAGAGAGAAGGGGAAGAGGTGGACAGAATGGACACGGACACGGACACAGACCTAAAATGCCAAGTAACTTCAGAGCATGGTAAGCACACTGAATCCTGTTACTAACCATGTACTCTATGTAAGAAGTTTGAAAATAAGAACACAGGTGTGTCTAAACCGAATAATTCAAACATTTAAAGCCATTTTTATTCTGAAACACTCCTCTACAGCTGCTGCCACAGCAAAAACGTGCTTTAAAGAACTTTCAACAAACAGACTCACCATATACATGGTAGTAAGCTCTCTTGAATTACTCAAACGGTTCAGGGTGGCGTCTCCACTATGCGCCTTCCGCTCTAAACATTGCCCCTTTCATCTTACAGCAAGAGGCTTACACAGTGTGTGGTAATAAATTATAAAATTTGTCTGGATATTTGTAGATAAAATTCTGCACAGTGTTGCACGAGTTATTGTCTAACTCAACAGTCTATTGGGACAATAGTCCAGTTAAGAATAATGGCCATGTATGCAAGTTAGCATCATGGTATTAATAACCTATGTTTTTCGTCCATTAGTGGTTTATCTGTTTCACACACAGATTGGGTTACTGCATGAAACCACAGAGCTTTGAAGTATTCACGTAGTCACTCACGTGACCAAAATAAAATAGAAAGATTAAACAAGAACTTACCGTTTGAAGTTTGATCTTTATTTTATGAGAAGTTGAAGTGAGGGAATACGTGCCCTCCACTCCCAACCCTATTTCTCATATAGACCATTCGGTAGTTTAAGCTCGTTAATCTTTCTATAGCTTAGGTCAGCAACTATTCTGTGGTTTCATACAGTTGCTCTAAAGATTGATGCACATGCGGACTGGCGGGCTCTTCGCTTATTCCCTCACTTCAACTTCTCATAAAATAAAGATCAAACTTCAAACGATAAGTTCTCGTTTAATCTTTCTATTTTCATCTATGTCCCACCTTACTTTAGCCATATTTGTCCTAGTACTATTGCATTGCTTTTATTTAAATTCAGCACACTAGTTTCAGTCATTCAGTTCTCATCCTCAAACTAAATTTGAAATTCTATTACATTGTGATCACTCCTCCCTAACATGTACCATTTAAACCTTCTTATTAACTCCCAGCACCCCTGGCCCCATCTATCTGCCAAGCCCCCATACCTCTTTATCAATCTCCAAAATCTAATTGCAATGCACCCTGCCTGTAATGTTTCCAATCAACGCTCTGGTTTCTCTTCCCTCTAAAACTCTCACCCCTTTGACCCAAACATTGAATTGGCCTTGTGTGCTCAGCAATAGCAGAAAGTGCTAAGCAAAAATCTTTCCTTGTGCAAGGCCTGTTCAGGACAGCATGACACCTTTGTTCTTATGCATTAATAAACTTTACAGTAGCGGGTTCTGGATCAAGACTTTCATTAGCTGCTACAAATTGGTCCATTCATGTACAGTGCCCTCGATAATGTTTGGGACAAATGCCCATCATTTATTTATTTGCCTCTGTACTCCACAATCTGAGATTTGTAATAGAAAATAAACACATGTGGTTAAAGTGCACATTGTCAGATTTTATTAAAGGCCATTTTTATACATTTTCATTCCAACTTATAGAAATTACAGCTGTGTTTATACATAGTCCCCCATTTCAGGGCACCATAATTTTTGGGACACATGGCTTCACAGGTGTTTGTAATTGCTCAGGTGTGTTTTATTGCATCGTTAATGCAGGTATAAGAGAACTCTTAGCACCTAGTCATTCCTCCAGTCTTTCCATCACATTTGGAAACTTTTATTGCTGTTTATCAACACAAGGACCAAAGTTGTGCCAAAGAAACTCAACAAAGCAATTATGAGACTGACAAACACGAATAAAACTGTTAGAGACATCAGCCAAACCTTAGGCTTCCCAAAATCAACTGTTTGGAACATTATTAAGAAGAAAGAGAGCACTGGTGAGCTTACTAATCACAAAGGGACCAGCAGGCCAAGGAAGACCTCCACAGCTGATGACAAAAGAATTCTCCAAATAATAAAGCAAAATCCCCAAACACCTGTCCGACAGATCAGAAACACTTTTCAGGTATGGATTTGTCACTGACCACTGTCCACAGAAGACTTCATGGACAGAAAAACTGACACTACACTGAAATTTGCAAATTACTGGTTAGGCGTAAAAATAGGATGGCCAGGTTAGAGTTTACCAAGAAGTACTCAAACGAGCAACCACAGTTCTGGAAAAAGATCTTGTGGACAGATGAGATGAAGATTAACTTATATCAGAGTGATGGCTAGAGCAAAGTATGGAGGAGAGAAGGAACTGCCCAAGATCCAAAGCATACCACCTCATCTGTGAAACACGGTGGTGGGGGTGTTATGTCCTGGGCATGTACAGCTGTTGAAGGTACTGGCTCACTTATCGTCATTGGTGATACAACTGCTGATGGTAGTAGCAAAATGAATTCTGAACTATATAGACCCATCCTATCTGCTCAAGTTCAAACAAATGCCTCAAAACTCATTGGCCGAAGGTTCAATCTACAGCACGACAATGATCCCAAACATACTGCTAAAGCAACAAAGGAGTTTTTCAAAGCTAAAAAATGGTCAATTCTTGAGGGGCCAAGTCAATCACCTGATCTGAACTCAATTGGGCATGTCTTTTATATGCTGAAGAGAAAACTGAAGGGGACTAGTCCCCAAAACTAGCATAAGCAAAAGATGGATGTAATACAGGCCTAGCAGAGCACCACCAGAGAAGACACCCAGCTGCATGTGGTGATGTTCATGAATTGCAGATTTCAAGGAGTCATTGCATGCAAAGGATATGCAACAAAATACTAAACATGACTACTTTAATTTACATGATATTGCTGTGTCCCAAACATTATGGCGCCCTGAAATGGGGTACTATGTATAAACACAGCTGTAATTTCTACATGGTGAAACCAAAATGGATAAAAATGTCCTTTATTAAAATCTGACAATGTGCAATTTAACCACATGTGATTTTTTCTATTACAAATCTCAAATTGTGGAATACAGAGGCAAATAAATAAATGATGGGTCTTTGTCCCAAACATTATGAAAGGCACTAGCTCCTTAATGGGGACCATTCAATTTTTTGACCCACATCTCAACAAGTACAGCACTGTCTGAATATCTACATGCATATGTAGATTGCACTGTAGTGATATCCAACATGCTTGTGGTCAGGACTCTGAAATTCAGCTTGAACTGCAGTGTTTATTAAAAATGCACATAACCAGAAGCTATGAATTTGAGCTTTGAGTGTTCCCTGCAGAGCATCTTACACACCCAGCAGCATGGTTCTAGCTGTTCAAATCCCTGATGTAGTCCTCAACTACTCCCCTCCATCAATATGTCTTCCAGTTCCTAACTCCTAGAAACTGTTTCAAATAAAGGTTGAAGCTTGCTTTTTGAGTATATTCACCCAATATTTTGGAAACCTCAGGTTTATGCCCACTGCTGTTTCTGCATTGCTGATTTTGAAATATAGCCGGTCCCCTTATTAATTTACGTCTTTCAAGATGCATTCAACTGTGATTTGATTTGGCAGTAATCTTTTTCAACCGTGGCAGAGACTGAGGGGCAGCAGATGAGTCATATGTTACACTCATCACCCAAAGTCCATGTGAAGGAAAATCAGGCAAATACAGACTGACTGGTACTGATAGTGCACTACTTCTCAAAGAAAACATCAGTCCCACTGTTTTAAGATTATAGCTCAATGATCAAGTACAATATAAAATACATTACAATTAGATTATATATTATCTCAGATATGATACTTGAGCCAACACTTATCACCTATTTATTTTCTCCAGAGATGCTGCCTGACACGCTAAGCTACTCCAGCATTTGTGTCTATTTTTGGTATAAACCAGCATTTGCAGTCATTTTTTTGGGGTGAGAGATTGCAACCTTCACGTGGTCCACTATGTTTCGACTAATGCAATCAACCCGACGTGCACAAAATAAAAAGATCAAATAGAACAAGTTGACCTACAACTTTAGGCTGTGCACGCCATACGCCATACATTTTGACTGCTTTTAGTGACTTGCTTTTGTACTATCTTTTTTTTTCACTGTTTTGTATAATTTATATATCATTTATGTTGTGTGTTGTCTGAGTCTATGCGCATCTGATGCTGTTGCAAGCAAGCTCTTTGTTGCAGCTGTAACTTACTTGTGCATATCACAATAAACACAACTTGATATTACAAACTATTTATTGGGTAAGTAGTGAGATTACTTGCATTTGATTTTTCTTTATGCACAGTACTAAATGTTCCTACAGCTACTGTACAAAGTATTACTATTAGGTCTGCATGCAAAAATGGTGAAGGATATATTTTCACTTTAGGAAGTATATTATCTCCAAGCCTGCTAAATGCACTTATCTGCAAATACAGTCCTCACAGACATCAACCAAAATGACCTGCTGAGGCTCAAAACACTGATAAGCCCTCAAAAACATTATGATCCCCTGTTGGCTTGGAGGGAAACAAATATCAACTCTGCCTATTTAATTTTATATATTACCACAATTTTGCATTAATTATTGTTACTCTGTCAGTCACCTATTGCTCCATCTGTGGACGTGTATTCTGTTCCCACATTGCCCTTGTCACCCATCTCAACATCTGTCAATTCAACGTGGAACCAAGTTCTCCTCAATCCTCAAGGACCACCTAAAAGAAACATATATTCAATATGAAACTTACTCATGTACAGTCATGTTTTAGAAATGTCATGTTTATTTAAACTTCTGCCTCCTACCCCAGTCAATTTTGCATTATGTAACTTCCTTCTTTCTCTTTGTTGCCTCTTCTGATGCCTGATTTGGATGAATTCATTCTCTTCCTTCTTAGCATCCGTTTATTTCTTCTCAGTCTGGAACTTTCAGTCCTATTACTCATTAAATTGCTCTGTTATTCTCAGTGTGCCATTGCAGCTCACAGTTAATGTTAATGGATGCACTAATGCCCAATTATTAGCATCCCTGAACTGTTTCCCAAGGATGCCTGAAGTAAATTTTCAACTTGAAATGTAGCTGGTCTAATGCAGCTGTTGGATTAATAACATTAAAAAAAACAACTTGCAGCACTGCTCATAAAGATTAATCTCTGAACACGAAGGCCGGAAATTCTAGTGCAGTGCAAAGAGACAAACTTGGCATCTGGAAGCACAGGGAACTACAGATGTGAGAACCCTGAGCAGATTGGGCAGCTTCTCTGGAGAAAATGGATAGGTGATGTTTTGTGTCAGGATGCTTCTTCAGACTCTAGCACATAGGCAGTTGCAGCCTGTAAACAACTCCTCTCATGTTTGCCTTCCAATTGAAGATTTAATTCAAGATTTAATTCAAGATTTGACCCAGCAGTGTTTAATGTCCATAGAGTAATGATGTGCAATGTCATCTTGGCTAGCACAATGAGATTTTATAGTTTAGAAATACAGCATGAAAACGATACGAAACGATGGAACTTTATTGATTCCAGGAGGGAAATTGATCTGCCAACAGTCATAAAACACGAGATACATGAAACATGAAATTAAAGTGATGAGTGGAAAGGTTTGGGGATGTGCAAAGATTGCGGAAGAAGGGTGGGAGTTGTACAGTTCCCCACAACAGAAGGGAATGAGTTGTACAGTTTGATAGCCAAAGGGAAGAATTATCTCCTGCGGCGTTCTGTACAGCCTCTTGGTGGAACCAGTCTGTTGTTGAAGGTACGCCTCAGGTTGACCAGTGTGTCATGGAGGGGGTGAGCTTTATTGCCAAAGATGCTCTACTGTTTGAGGCGCATCCTCCCCTCCAGGGCCACTTCTCATGAATCCAACTCCGCCCCCCGGAAGGAGCGAGCCTTCCTGATGAGATTGTTAATTCTTTTGGCGTCCGCGGCCTTCACCCTGCTGCCCCAGCACATGGCAGCGAAGAAGATAACACTGGGTACCACCGATTGGTAGAACATATGCAATATCTTGTTGCGGACGTTGAAGGAGCGGAGCCTTCTCAAGAAGTACAGCCGTCTTCTTGTACAGGGCCTCAGCATTCCTGGACCAGTCCAGTTTACTGTCCAGGTACACTCCTAGGTATTTGTACTTCTTGGTAAACTGCACATCCGCACCATTGATGGAGATAGGGGACAGGGGTGTTCCTCTCCTCCTAATGTCCACCACTAATTCTTTAGTCTTGTCGGTGTTGAGCTGCAGGCGATTCTGCCCAAACCACTCAACAAAGTCGTTGACTACACCTCTGTATTTAACTTCCCTCCCCTCACTGATGCAGCCTGCAATTGCAGAGTCATCTGAAAACTTCTGCAGGTGGCAGGAGTCCGAGTTATATCTGGTGCGAGTTGTAGATGGTGAACAGGAAGGAAGAGAGGACCGTCCCCTGTGGGGCCCCTGTGTTGCTCACTTCCTTGTCCGAGACACAGTTCTGTAGCCTGATATATTGTTGTCGTCCAGTCAGTTAGTTGGTGATCCTGGACACCAATGGAGCATCCACATGCATCTTCGTCAGTTTGGTCCCTAGCAATGCAGGGATGGTGTTAAATGCACTGGAGAAGTAAAAATCCATGACTCTCACAGTGCTTCCCAGCTTATCCGGGTGAGCATAGGAATGATGGAGCAGGTAGATGATGGTGTCCTCAACCCCCATCTTTGTTTGGTAAGCGAACTGCAGTGGGTCCAGTTAGGGTTTAAGCAGGGGTCACAGGTGAGTGAGCACCAGCCTCTCTAGGGACTTCATGATATGTAGTCATTGGAGGAGCTCCGACACGTCCTCTCAGGCACAGGAACCAGGCAGGAACCAGGCAGGAAACAGGTCCTCAGGCCCACCAAGTCCGCATCGGCCAACAATCCCCCATACGCTAGTTCTATCCTACACACTAAAGACAATTTACAAATGCCAATTAACCTGCATGTCTTTGGAGTGTGGGAGGAAACCAGAGCACTCAGAGAAAACCCTTGTGGCTAAAGGTATCAGGGGGTATGGAGAGAAGGCAGGTACAGGATACTGAGTTGGATGATCAGCCATGATCATATTGAATGGCGGTGCAGGCTTGAAGGGCCGAATGGCCTACTCCTGCACCTATTTTCTATGTTTCTATGTTTCTATGTTAACCCATGTGATCACAGGGAGAATACAAAACTCCATACCGACAGTATCCATAGGTAGAATTGAACCGGGGTCTCCGGTGCTGTAAGGCAGCAACTCTACCACTGCGTTACTGTGCTTCTCCTGGTTGCCAATTTCAAGCCAGTCTTTCTCTGTGAGCATGTGTATATGTTGCAGTAATTACAGTAAGCAATTACTGTCATGGCCAGGGTTCAGTACAAATGGCCAGTGTTCAGTACAAGGAATAAACTGCCACTTTATTATAGGTAATCATTGCAACATTATACTCTTGCAGTAATGGGAAATTCTGAAATTACCATTCGCAATGGGATTATTGTTGCTTTTGCCACGTTTACGTTAAATCTTGTCACATTTCAACCACCTGATTATTCTCAGACTCATTGTTGTGAATTGCACAGCTCAGTGTTCCTCAAGTACTCAGTGGGAGACATTCAGTAATATTACTCAGATACACAAAATAGGCTATACTTCAGAATTTCACAGTGATATTGTAATACTAACTCATGTGTGCAAGGAGTTACTATGTTATACTATATTATATAAAATGAAAATAGATTAATTGATCCACAGATTCATAGAACTTCATAGCATGGAAACAGGTAATTCGGCCCAAATCATCCCTGCCAGACCAGGTGCTATCTACGCTAGTCCCATTTGCCTACATTTGGCCCATAACACTACAAATCTTTCCTATACATGTGCCTGTCCAAATTTCTTTGAAATGTTGTAATTGTACCTTCCTCCATCACTTCCTCTAGCAGCTTGTTCCATATTCCAACAAGCACTCTGTGTGAAAAACTAGTCCCACAAATCCCTTTAAATCTATCCCCTCTCTCATTAAAGCTATGGGCTATATAATACCATAATTAACCCGGGAAAAAGACTGTGGCTGACTATTCTATCTATGCCTCATTATTTTTATGAACCTCAATAAGCTCAGTCTCCTTTCTCCAGGGAAATCTATTGCAGCCTATTTAATCTCAGTTAAAAACTAAAGCCCGACAGTCCAGACAATAATCTTGTGTACCATTTCTGCATCTTTCTGGCTTAATCACATCCTTCCTAAAAACATTACAAGTGCACACAACACTCCAACCCCAGCCTAACCAATGATTTGTACAACTGTAGCATGATGTTCGCAACTTCTATACTTAATGCCTCAACTGATGATGGCAAGCATACCCGTCGTCTTCTTCACCACTGTCTACCTGTGTGATCACACTCAGAGAACCATACCTTTGTCTCCCAAGGTCTCACTGTTCAATGAAAATATTCAGCGTCCTGCCATTTTTTGTGTATGCCATGGCCAGGTTTAACTTCCCAAAATGTTTCACTTCACACTTGTCAGATTTAAATTCCTTCGGCCATTCCTTTGCTCACTTTCCAAGTTGATCTAGAGGACAATGTTCTACGGTGACCATTATACCACCAGTTTTGCATAATCTGCAAAGATACAAATCATATTTTCTGAATCATTATTATAATGATAAACAATAATGAACTCAATACTGATCCCTCTAGTACACCACTGGTTACTGATCTCCAATGTTATAGCAAGCCCTATTTCATTTTCTGTCTCCTATTAGCAACAATTTTGTATCCAAGTTCCTATCTCATCCTGAATCCCATGTATTTGGATCTGTGGACCAGCATATACAATACAATACAATACCTTTTATTTGTCATTTGAACCTCACATGAGGTTCAAACGAAATTTGGTTTCTGCAGCCATACAAAAAAAGAACCAAGACACACACCAACACAATTCAATTCACATAAACATCCATCACAGTGAGTCCTCCTCACTGTGATGGAAGGCAAAACTTAAACATATCTCTCCCCTGCACTCCCCTCTCCCCCCCATGTCAGAGTCAAAGACAGAGTCAAAGCCCCCGGTGGGCGATGTTAAATGTCCCGCAGCCATTAAAGCCACGCCGGGTGATGCAAGGCCACGCACCGGGTCTTGGTGTTGGAGCCCCGGCGGGCTCTTGGTGTTGGAGCCCCGGCGGGCGCTCACAATGTCCCGCAGCTATTCCAGGCCACGCGGGGCGGTGATGTAGGCCCCACTCCAGGTAATCTTCAACCCCGCAACTCGGGCGGGAGAAGTCGCCGCTACGGAAGCCCCGAAATGCGGTCTCCCACCAGGGACCCGCGGGCTCCCGGTATTACTGTCCACAGACCTGCGGTAGGAGCTTCCGAATCTCCGGGTGTCGGGTCACAGCAGCGCTCCACCACAGCTCCACCCGCTCCGGACTTGGCCAGCTCCGTGATGGTGAGTAAATCCGCAGCTCCGCGACTGGAGCCCCAGGTCATTCCTGTTGGAGGCCGTTCCACGTTGCAGCCCCAACGACAACGGAGACCGGACAAAGAAAAGGTCGGGTCTCCCGTGCAGGGGAAAGACCTTAAAGTTCCCCCACCCCCACACACATACCCCGACAAAAAAAACAATAAAAACTACATAGAACAAGACAGAAAACAATAAAAAGACAGACGGACTGCAGAGGCCGCTGCTGACAAGAGTCGCGCCGCCCACCATGAAAATTGATATCATCCAGCACCTTATCAAATACCTTCCTGAAGTCCATATAGATAACATTAACTGCTCTGCCCTCATCTTCAAAGAACTCAGTCAAATATGTGAGCCACAAACAAAGCTAACAATTTCTGACTCGTCGGTTATTGCCTTTCCAAATGCAAATAAATGTTGCCCTCAGCATCCCTTCCAATTACCTTTTCACCACCGATGTAAGGCTCCATAACCTGTAGCTTTCTGACATCTTTGCAGCCCTTCATAAATAAAGTCATATTATCCCCCATTTTTCCAGTACCTCAGCTGTGGCAAACAAAGATGCAAAATCTTAGATAGGGTCCCAACAATCTTTTCTATTGCCTCTCTTAGGATACACCTGATCAGGCCCTGTTAATTTCTCCACATTTATATGCTTCAAATCATCAATACCTCATATAATGATGATGTTCTTCAGGCTGTCACTCTTTTCCATGAACTCATTGGCTTTCATGGCCTTCTCGTAAACCTACACGAGAAATATTCATTAAAGACTTCACTCGGGTCCTGTTGACTCCAATGTTAAAATGTTACTCTTAGTATACTTATAGATAGAATATTTTAGGGTTTTAATTTACCTATCTTCAAGGTGTATTTCATGTCCCCTTTCCGCCCTCCAATTTCTTAAATCCCTTATCCTCTTCAAGATATTTCCTTCAACCCAGTTTACTATAGCTGACATATGTCTCCTTCTTTTACCAGACTCAATATCCCTCATCAACAAGGTTCCTTAATTCTGCCAGACTTGCCCTTCTTTCTATTAGGAATATGCTACCCATGAACTTTTCATATGTCATTTTGAAAAGCCTCCCATTTGCCAGATGCCAGAAAATGAATTAAATATCATCCTACACGAGGAACGAGAGGATGCAGTCCATATCACACATCAGATATTGTGAAATTATATCCTTCCAGTTTGAAGCTCAAATATTTAGCTAGCGTTATTCCTTCTGCAGCAGAATAATACATGTGTAGAATCCGAAGTTTCTTCATCAGTATTATAAGCAAGATCATGTTAGCAGTCTTCTTCTTTGGGATCAATGATATCTTGCTTCCACTCTGCTACTGTGTCCACAATGCACACATGCATTGAACAAAGGTTAAAGGTGATACATGCAATAAAAATGTATTAGCTGGTGTTCCGTTCTTCCTTCTCACCCTTGCTATTCATTTCATTGCAGCTGGTAGCTTAGAATCTAAGATAACAAAAAAATGTTGAACCTAATCACGTGGCAATTGAAATAAAAGGGAACTTGCGAATGAAGTAAGCAATTCAAAAACTGCCTAGCATTGAGCCATCTTTCAGCGACGGATTTCTAAGTTAATTTACTGAGCCCATTGTGTCAACTCAGATCCCACCTGTTCCAGGCTTATGGAAAGATCCGTGCATTAGGAGATGTGCCTGGATGAGTAGCTCTGGTCCTCAGTGCATAGGATGGGTGTTGCACTAACTCAATGCGAATGATGGCTATCTAAGGTACCAAAATGTGAGGGCATTGTCATAGTGCTGGAGGTGAGAGCATAAGTACTGCAATCTGGAGAAAGGATAATAATTAATTAATCCACAGGAGTCATACAGCCTGAAAACAGGCCCCTTAGGCCCAACTAAAATTACAAAAGGACTGGACAAGCTAGATGCAGGAAAAATGTTCCCAATGTTGGGCGAGTCCAGAATCAGGGGCCACAGTCTTAGAATAAAGGGGAGGTCATTTAAGACTGAGGTGAGAAAAAACTTTTTCACCCAGAGAGTTGTGAATTCATGGAATTCCCTCCCACAGAGGGCAGTGGAGGCCAAATCACTGGATGGATTTAAGAAAGTGTTAGATAGAGCTCTAGGGGTTAGTGGAGTCAAGGGATATGGAGAGAAGGCAGGCACGGGTTATTGATAGGGGACGATCAGCCATGATCACAATGAATGGCGGTGCTGGCTCGAAGGGCCGAATAACCTCCTCCTGCACCTATTTTCTATGTTTCTATGTTTCTATGTAACTTGTTCATGCCAACCATAATGCCCCATCTCAGCTGGTCCCATTTGCCCATGTTTGGCCAATATCTCTTAAAACCTTTCCTGTCCATGAACATGTCCAAGGGTCTTTTAATTGCTGTTGTAGTATCTGCCTCTACTACCACCACAGGTAGCTCATTCCATATGCCCACCACCCAGAGTGTAAAAGTGCCCCCCTCAGGTTTGTTTTAAAAAATTGCCCTTCCCACCTTAAACACCTGTTATCTTTTGATTCCCCTACTAGGAGAAATGACTGTTCATTCACCCTATCTATTCCCTTGTGATTTTATGCACCTCTATAAGATTATCCCTCAGCCTTCTGCACTCAAAAGAATAATGTCCTGACCTGCCCAACCTCTCCCTATCGCTCAACCACTCAAGTCCTGGCAACAATCTAGTAAATCCTCTCTGCATTCTTTCCAATTAATGACATCCTTCCTATAGTATGGTGACCAAAACTGAATGCAGTATTCCAAGTGTTGCCTCATCAAAGTCTTTTATAACTATAACATAATGTCCCAACTTCTACACACCATGCACCATGAGGCCAAAGCACAAAAAGCTTTTTTGACCACACTGTCTATCCGTTCTGCTACTTTCAGGGATCTCTGTATTTGCACTCCGAGAACCGTCTACAACACTACCCCGGGGGTCTATCTTTCACTGTGAAGATCCTGCACTGGTTTGACTTCCAAAACGGTAATGCGGCTTTTACACGGGGCGACTTGACGCAAGAGTTAACCAGAGTTCAACATCGTGGGAACCTCGTGCGATAACAGTGCGGCATTCGTGGACCACCGTGGACCACCGTAGCGCTAACGGCAGGTCATCGTGTAACTTGGTCACTCGGGAGAAAATTCAAGAAAATTGGAATTTCTCCAAGAGTGACTTGTACACTTGTGGTTGAGTATTGCAACATTATATGAACGTAGTGGCCAGTGCGATATCCGTGCGATATCCGTAATAACTCTTGCGGGTACCGTGGGAACTCCTGCGAACGGTGAACCCGGAAGCTGGACAGAGGGGACAGAAGGTGATTAAAAAAGGTGGTCTCAAAAGGACACATGGGAACATGTGTCCTTCGAGGACGTCCCACCTAATTGTCATTGTTGGATAATCTTTTTAACAGGAACACTTGCAGAGATGGCTCCCAGAAAATCTCAAAGGAAGGGGGAAAAGCGGGTCAGAGATGTTTTTGCCATGCAGGAGAATGAGGAGGAGACGCAGCAAGAGAGACAGGTGGAGAGGCAACAGGAGATGCCACAGATAACACTGCCTGTGGGCTCCTTGGAGCAGGGAGAGGGTGAGCAAGGTGCAATTCAGATTGCCTCCCCAGTAGCCGTTGTAGGAATAGCCTCTACAGACGCTTATGTAAAGGGAAGATGGCAGAAGGTAAAGCCATATAACTTCACCAGGGAACAAGAGGGGGAACTTGTAGAATGGTTCCAATTTAACGAGATTCTGTACGATAAATCCAGAGAGGATTATAGAAACAGGGAGAGGAAAAGGAACCTGCTGGAGACGAAGGCTGCCGAGTTTCCCGAGTGCTCATGTGAGTTTATATAACGATACATAAGTTCATCAAGAGGAGAACCATTTAATGTTATCCAAGATTTTAAAACATACATTGCTATTGATGTAAAAGTTCTGTGTTTGCAGTAAACTTAAACTTCTCTTATAAGTCTGTCTGTCTGCCCTGCAGCTGCAAAGTAAAAAAGTCGCAGACAGCTTTTACACCCTCTGTGTTTGAAGTTTAAAGAGCCATAAAAAGAATTATGCATGAGGGCAGGCAATTCTCACTTGTAATGCTTGCCTTTAAAAAGGCCATCTGTATTTACCAACTTGTGCTCAGGTATCCAAGAAGCACAAGAAATAGCACATTAAATGCGGAGGGCAGGCTCTATTTACTGTTCAGAACTTTTAATATAACGGAATACATCCAATGCTTGAAGTTCTATTTAATTCCACCACTCTACTGTAATGCAGATGACCAACTCATGCAATGGTTCACTAATCAGAGGACCGTCTATGGAAAGGTCACCGCACTTGGGACCAAAACAGGGTCAGCTGTCAGTCTTCTTCAGCAGAGGTCCCAAATTATTCTTTAACTCATTAAAGAGCTCGGGTGAAATTCTGACAAAGTTTTTGAATGCACTTGTATCCTCTTCGCACAGCACATTAAGCAGTTGCTCATATTGTCCAAATTGAGCTCTCCGTTGAAAGATGGGCTTCACCCAGTGAGACTTCCTCTTAATTCTCTTTTTAATTAATTTCTCCCTTCTGCCTTCAAGCAAACGTTTTCGATGCACATAGTGGGCAGCTGCATGCAGCGCGACAATGAAAAAAACCAACATCCTGTACTCGAAATTATTTCGTAAAGGCATGTCTCCAAATGAGCCGATTCAACCAAGGGAGGATATATATAGTGTGTGAAAAAAAAAGTTACATCATTTGTGTCACGTGTAGTTCACGATGTTCATTCAAGATTTAACGCGACTGCTCGGGAAACGGCCAAGTAACTCGCACGAATAACATAAATGCCGAGTACCGTGGGAACTCTTTATCTACTGCCGTTATATCGTGCGAGACTCGTGCTGGACCACGACCTCTTCACTCTGGTGACATCTTGCGTCAACTCGCCCCGTGAAAAGGGGGTTTAACATCTCACACTTATCTGCATTAAACTCCATTAGCCATTCCTCATCCCACTTGCCCAGCTGATGAAGACCCTGCTGTAATTTTTGATAACCATCTTCACCATCTATGGTACCACCCTCTTTGGTGTTATCTGCAAACTTATTAATCATGCCTTCTCAAGTTCAAGTTCAAGTGAGTTTATTGTCATGTGTCCCTGTATAGGACAATGAAATTCTTGCTTTGCTTAAGCACACAGAAAATAGTAGGCATTTACTACAAAACAGATAAATGTGTCCATATACCATGATATAAATATATACACACATGAATAAATAAACTGATAGTGCAAATAACAGAAAGTGGTTGGTAATAATCAGAGTTTTGTCCGAGCCAGGTTTAATAGCCTGATGGCTGAGGGGAAGTAACTATTCCTGAACCTGGTTGTTGCAGTCTTCAGGCTCCTGTACCTTCTACCTGAAGGTAGCAGGGAGATGAGTGTGTGGCCAGGATGGTGTGGGTCTTTGATGATACTGCCAGCCTTTTTGAGGCAGCGACTGCGATAAATCCCCTCGATGGAAGGATTCTTATTAAATCATTCTTATTAAATCATTGATATAAACCACAAACAACAATGGACCCAGCATTAATCCCTGAGACACACCACTCATCACAGCCTTCCATCACAGCCCTCTGCTTTCTTCCATGAAGTCAATTATTTTTCCAGTTAGCTAGGTCTCCCTAAAGCTTATGCAATCTAGCGCTTCTAGAGTAACCTACCATGTGGAATCTTATTAAAGGCTTTGCTGAAGTCCATATAGACAACATCTATGGCCTTGGCCTCATCAGTCTTTTTGGTTACCTCTTCAAATATCTCAATCAAACATGTAAGGCATGATCGTCAATCTACAAAACCATACTGACTATCTCCAATCAATCCCTGTCTATCCAAATACATATATATCTTATCCATCAGAATCTTCACCAATAACATATCTACAGCGGTTGTTAAGCTCACTCATCTATAGTTTCCAGGCTATACCTTGCAGCCCTTCTTAAATGGAGGCACAATAGGCACCCTCCAGTACTTCACATATGTCTAAGGATGATGCATATATTCCAACCAGGGCTCCCACAATTTTTTCTCGTGCTTCCCACGGTGCCGTATGATATATCTGTTCAGGCTCAGGAGATTTATTTACCTTCAGATGCACCAAGACATCCACTACATTCTCAATGGTAATACAAACTGTCTTCAACACATTATACTTTACTTTAGCCTTTCGAGATACAGAGTGTAACTAGTTGGAGAAATTGGATGGGAGATGGATGGAAAGAGAGGGAAAACAGGCCATTCAGACCACCAACTCTGCACAGATCAGTGACCACCATACTCTAACGTTATCCTACACCCTACAACTTACAACTTACAGAAGCCAATTAACCTACAAATCTATATGGCTTTGGAGTGTGGGAGGAAACCCAAAGTGCCCAGACAAAACCCAAGTGACCACAGGGAGAATTTACAAACTCTGTACAGACGGCACTCACAGTCAGGATCAAACCTGGGTGTCTGGAGCTGTAAGGCAGTAATACATCTCCATTAACTGTTCCAAGTTCCTTAGCTTAGATGATTTTATCCATGGTAAAAACAGAAGATAAATACTCATTGAGGAATCCCTTTCCTCTTTCCCTCAATATCTGCAAAATTAAGGAACTAGTCATTGACTTTAGGAAGTGGTGTGGAGTACATGACAAAGTCTGCATTGATGATGCTTAAGTGGAGATGGTTGAGGACTTCAAATTCCTAGGTGTAAATATCACTAACAGCCTGTCCTGTTCCAACTACATCAATGATATGGCCTAGAAAACATGCCATTGCCTCTATTTTCTTAGATGACTAAGGGAATCCAGCATGCCACAAATGACTTTTATCAATTTCTATAGATGCACCATAGAAGACATCCTATGGGATGGATCAAGGTCCAATATGTTCTGCCCAAGATCACAAGAAATTGCAGAGAGTTGTGGATACAGTGAAGTCCATCACTCAAGCCAGCCACTCCCCTATCAACTTCATGTACATAGTATCTGCTGTGGGAAAGCAGACAACATTATTTCACTACTCACACCTTGGTCATTCTTTCTTCTCCCCCTCCTGTTTGGGCAGAAGATACACAAGCTTGAAAGAACATACAGTGAATTCAAGAACAGCTTCTTCCCCACTGTTATTGGACTCTTGAATGAACCTATCATATGCTAAATGTATTCCTGATCTTCCAATCTACCCTATTACAGCCATTGAATTTTTTTATCGGCACTTTCTCTCTTGATGTAAACTATATTCTGCACCTTGTTTCCTTTCTCCTTTCCCACTGCTAGTTGTACCCACATATGGTAAAATTGCACTGATGCATGGTATGATTTGCCTCGATAACACATAAAATAAACATTTTCAGTGTCAAACCTGACAATAATAAAGTAAAAACAATACCAATATCAATGTTTAGGAATTTGTGTTGATCAATTGTTCCAAAGCTTGACCAAAGCAGGGTTTAGTGGGATGTGAGACATATGCAGGCAGATGAGATTAGTTCATCTTGGCATTATGTTCAGCACATACATTGTGTGCGGAAGGGCCTGTTCCTGTGCTGTGCTTTTCTATCATCTATGTTTTTTTTTTCATTTACCTGTTTTCTATAACTTCAACAGCTACTTTGGAGGCAGAATTATCACTTTATTCAATCTTCCATTAAATCAAATGAAATAAACATAAAACATTTTCTATACCAGGGTTCTTCTTTTGTCTATTAAATAGTGATATGAAATAAATGAGAATGTATTTTATAAAATAATATGATACACTGCTGTCATCCTGATTAAGACACTCTCTGTATACTGATTTAATCTTATGGAGTTTAATTAATTGAATTTGAGGTGAAAGACAATTTTATTGATACCTTAATTTATAAATATGCGCACGGCCAAACTCAAGGAAAACAATCACTGTCATCGTTCACTGTTTATACTAGTCCCCATTAATTTGTTGTAGTTGCTTCTTTCACACAGTAAATGCTACTTTTCACCAAAAAGGACATGGTGGACAGTGAGCTCAATGTGAAGAATACTAATATGTAAGGATAGCTTGATGTTAAGAAGGAGGAGGTTTTGGGTTATTGAAGAGCATTACGGTGGATAAATCCCTATGATCTGATGGGATCTATACCAGGTATTGAGAGAGGCAAGAGAAGAGATAGCAGGAGCCTTATTAAAGATATTTGTATCTTTTCTTGCCACAGACAAAGTTCCAGAGGACTGTAGAGCAGCTAATGTGTTGAAGTATTTAAGAAGAAAAGAAAACCAAGGGAATTATAGTCAGTGGTTGGGAACCTATTGGAGGGGATACTTTGGAATAGGGCTTACCTCCATTTGGAAGAGGATGACTTAATCAAGGACAGTCCGCTTGACATTATTCATGCCAGGTCATGCATTACTAACAATCAGGTTTTTTGAGGACGATTAAATTGATCAATGAAGGTGGCATGGTGGATGTTGGCCACATGAATTTTAGTAAGGCATTTGATAAAGTCCCCCATGGTAGGCTGATCCAGAATATTAAGATGCAAGGTGTTGTGAGGGAAATGAAAAATTCTAATTTACTTAAACTTTATTTAAGCTTTAAGCAACTCATTGCTGTAATACACATCTTCAAAGCGCCTGGAAATTATCGCTGATGCCGCAGGCCTCGCCGGCCCGAGGCCCCGCACATGCGCACACTTCAAACGGTATTAAGAGTAACTCGGCCATATGAATTCCACTGTCAGAGTGAGGCCCAGTGCAAATTTGAGGAACCTAGCCGATCTCCTGGTTGCTAAACACTTTAACTCCTCCTCCCATTCCCACACTGAGCTTTCTGTCTTGGGTTTCCTCCACTGTTAAAGTGAGGCCCGAAGCAAATTGGAGGAACAGCTTACAACCCAGCATGTGGATATTGATTTCCCTGACCATGTAACCCTTGCTTTCCCTCTCACTCCATCCATCTCCCATCCAATTTCTCCGACTAGTTCCACTGTCCTCATGATTAAATATTACTGATTGTATGTCTTGTTGCACCTCCCCCTCAGCTAACAATGCACAATTCTGGACTACACGTCTTCCCACCCTGCCCCCTGTAAAGACTCCATCCCCCACTCCCAATTCCTCCGCCTACGCCGCATCTGTTCCCAGGATGAGACATTTCATACCAGGGCATCGGAAATGTCCTCGTTCTTCAGGGAACGGGGATTCCCCTCCGCCACCATAGATGAGGCTCACACCAGGGTCTCATCCATACCCCGTAACACTGCTCTCTCTCCCCATCCCCGCACACGCAACAAGGGCAGAGTCCCTCTGGTCCTCACCTTTCACCCCACCAGCCGGCAAATACAACACATAATCCTCCGCCATTTCCGCCACCTCCAACGTGACCCCACCACTCGCCACATCTTCCCATCTCCCCCCATGTCTGCCTTCCGCAAAGACCGCTCCCTGCGCAACTCCCTCGTCAATTCTTCCCTTCCCTCCCGCACCACCCCCTCCCCGGGCACTTTCCGTTGCAACCGCAAGAAATGCAACACCTGTCCCTTCACCTCCCCCCTCGACTCCATTCAAGGTCCCAAGCAGTCGTTCCAGGTGCGACAAAGGTTCACCTGTATCTCCTCCAACCTCATCTACTGCATCCGCTGCTCTAGATGTCAGCTGATTTACATCGGTGAGACCAAGCGTAGGTTGGGCGACCGTTTCGCCGAACACCTCCGCTCAGTCCGCAATAACCTACCTGACCTCCCGGTGGCTCAGCACTTCAACTCCCCCTCCCATTCCCAATCCGACCTCTCTGTCCTGGGTCTCCTCCATTGCCAGAGTGAGCAACAGCGGAAATTGGAGGAACAGCACCTCATATTCCGTCTGGGGTCCTTGCGTCCCTATGGCATCAACATTGAATTCTCCCAATTTGGCTAGCCCGTGCTGTCTCCTCCCCTTCCTTCACCCTCTAGCTGTCTCCTCCCACCCTCCCATCCGCCCGCCCTCGGGCTCCTCCTCCTCCTCTCTTTGTCCTTCTTTCTTTCCCCACCCCCTATCAGTCTGAAGAAGGGTTTCGGCCTGAAACGTCGCCTATTTCCCTCGCTCCATAGATGCTGCTGCACCCGCTGAGTTTCCCCAGCAATTTTGTGTACCTTCACAATTCTACATTTCCTTGATCATCGTCCCCTTTCTTCTGTGTTTTCACACCTTACCCTTCCATATTAGTCAGTGGTTCTTTTTGTTATATATCCTGTGACAACTGTTTATTTAGTTAAGTCTGAAAACTCAATAGTTAGAGTAATCAAGGCAAAACATTTTTTTGCTAAGATCTTACAACTTCCCCAAATTGTTTGACTTTATGCCGTTATGAACTTTCATCTGATTACTATGATTGAAAGATTAAATTACGGCCCATTTACAATAAAGTCTTGCGTTACTGTTAAATGACAAAACAAAGACAATGATCTTGATGAGTATGCCCATTATTCCGACTCACTGCAACATAACTGATCCACTGATCACCATCTCTGACTGACAAGAAATTGAAAAGCTCCAATGCCAGCTAAAAGATAGAAAACCCTTGGTGCTAACAGTGTCTTATCTGACATTCTAAAACTTGGTGGAGAGTAACATTAGATATTAATTCACAGTCCCAGCTCTCACATCTGAAAGATGAGACCATGCCAGGGGACATCAGAAATGATCCAATTATGACTGCCTTCAATAAAGGAGACTGATTCAATTGTAGTAACTATTGAGGGGAATCCTTGGCTATTGACAGAGGTAAAGTTTCAGAAGGGTCCATTCAATGACTGAAGAGCTGCACTTCAAATTAATTAAGAGGGTGTAGGATCACTGAATTCTCAATGATTTGCTGGGTCTAGTAGCAGCGTTTTAAAACATTTTATTCAAGCACAACGGTTCTAGGGCATCCGAGCAAAGCATTAAAACATCTGCAAACCTTAACAAAAAACTGAACATATTATAACTAACCAAACAAAGAAACTATGCAGCCATAACTAAAGGACTGAAGACTGAACATTACTTGAGACAAAAGACACTCAACTAACACTTTTACAGAACAGATACTGCTGATAAACAAGCTTCCGTGTGTGCATATAGGGTGATTGCTGTCTTTGCTATCCAGGATGAAAGCCACAGCGGTTAACTTGCTGTGCAGCTGGCTGACAACGCATTGTACTTCACAGAGACACCATTTTTGCAGCCCCCTAGCTTATCAGAAACAACAATCCTGGGAGTCTCACACCTCCCACAGAGGGTTTGTGAAAAATTCTTCCAAATTTATCTGCTCTCAGAAATTCACCAGCTTCATGACAGCATGCAAGCTGTAATTTTAACCAATGTGTAACAGTAAATCCAGTTTTGCTGTAGATTGGTGTCAGGTCAGGCTGTGTCATCATTCCCCCACAATCTTTCTCGAAAGCAATGCTCCACCTCAATCTCAAACAAGCTTCCTGAAGGTTACTAAATTAATGGGAATGTATACTTCTTCTGTCACCACTTCAAAACCCTGTTCACAGTTTAACTTCCATTGATACTTAAAAACATTGAAATGTAATTGGCTGTGGGACATTCTGATTCTGTACCATTGTAACTACTCCAAGGAAGTCAATAAATGAATACTTATATTAATCAGTCCTCATTGAAATCATCAAAATGAGATCAGGGAAGTCATTAAGCCACCATTTCCTATATTAACACAAGGTTAAATACATTATCTTAATACACAGTTCAGAAATTAATATTCTGTAACTTGTATATCCAGGCAGCCATCCCTCAACACTGTGAGAGAAGCAGTATGTTTAGGGTGAAGATAGACACACAATGCTGTATTAACTCAGCAGGACAGACAGCATCTCTGGAGAGGAGGTATGGGTGACGATTTGGATCAAGACAGCCGGAAGAATGGTCTCGACCCGAAATATCACCCATTCCTTTTCTCCTGAGATGCTGCCTGACCTGCTGAATTACTCCAGCATTTTCTGTCTATGTTCGGTGTAAACCAGCATCTGTAGTTCCTTCCCACACAGTATGTTTTGGGCATCTAGACTGTGTTCAGAACCCTTTGGACAAGCCACCCATACTTGAAATTTCAAAGGGGTTCTGTCAGTCAAGGTATGCTCCCATTGTAAATATGTAATACGGAAAAGTTACCTATCTATTCTCCAAATATTACTTCAGTTAATAATTATTGTTTCTTGTTATCTCTGAGGTTTTTTTTAAAGTATAAAACATCACTGTACTTTTCAGGGGAGGTGAAATTGATTCTCCTGCAGGACTGCCAGCTATCCATCTCCAGTGATTCAATCATAGTCACAGCAATTCCAACCATAATCATCAAGTTCCAGTATGTAGGGCATGTATCCTAACGCCTACATTCAGAGGCAAAGCTCCAAATTATCGTTGATTCATTCAAGGAAGCATAAAAGAGTTTTGGTGTTTCTCACAGCATCCATAAAACAAGGGGCCTCAACAACCTGACCTGACTGTAGAACACTGCCCCTCAATAATAAAGGTCAATGAAGCAAAGCTGATAATAATGAACCGCTCTTATGAGTCACCTTTCAGAGATGACAGACATCAATGATGAAATTCACCACCGCCTCCAGTTCAGCATAGCCTTTGGCCCTTTTAAAAAAAAGCCTAAAGATCAAGATCAAGCCCACTGACAGCAGTAATACTATCCTAATGTATGTCATTCACAGCAGGCAATTCAAAGCACGAGAGACATACTCCAAATTCACTGGGAGAAGTCTCTTCTTCGCAATCTGAGGCAGTCCCTTGAAATTAGTTGTTACTTGCTTTTATATTGTTAATTTTGTGGTGATTAACAAGACCACCTTGGAACAATGGATTCTTCCACAGATGGGTCTAGAAGTGGCTGACGAGACAGGTGGATATTTAATTTGTGTAGTGATGCACTCCTTCCACTTCTTATGCAGGACTTCTGCGCGCTACCAATGTTTGTCCTTGAGGTTCGCCATACCGACACATGTTTCTTCCCCACTTTGAATGATCACGGGCCAGAGAATCTCAGTTGTCAAAGGAGACGTTGCACTTCCTCAAGGAAGATTTGGGCATATCTTTGCTTTTTTTTCTCTCTGCCTGCTTGATAATCACCAAGCACCACAGAGCTTTGAATAGAATGTCCATTTCAGGAGACAGTGGTGGAGCATTTAGATGGATTAGTCCTCAGGGCCTGATGGGATCTATGGGTTAATAACCCTAATAACCCTGATGGATTAATTAAAGAGTCAAGAGAGGAGGTTGCGAGAGCCTTGATGAAGACCTTTGTGTCTTCTCTAACAACCGGCGAGGTCCTGGTGAACTGCAAGGTGACCAATGTGGTTTCTTTGTTTAATAAGGGAAGTAGTAAGAATCTATAGAATTATAGGCTGGTGAGCCTCCTGTCAATGGTAGCAAAACTATTGGAGATAATTCTTTGAGATAGGATTTACTCCCATTTGGAAGAGCATGAAACAATAGTAAGATTAAACAAGAACTTACCAGTTTGAAGTTTGATATTTATTTTATGAGGAGTTACGATGAGCGATTACGTGAAGAAGGCCGTCACCACACATGCGCGTCAATCTTCAAAGCAGTGGTGTGAAATCACAGATAACAGTTGTTGAACTAAAATAGTAAGATTAGAGCTGACTAGAACTTCCAAAAAAGATCTTTATGTTACGAGGGTCAGGAGCAGAGGGCTCATCGTAACTCCTCATAAAATAAAGATCAAATTTCAAACTGGTAAGTTCTCGTTTAATCTTACTATTTTACTTCGGAGTCACGTGAGTGACTACGTGAAGATTTTGAAGCTCTGTGATTTCATGCCGTGGAAAACCGAGTCCACACAAGCACAGCTGCATCAGTTGACCACAGATAAGGGAAACATTCATGATGCATACAGACATAACACAGATCTAAAAACATGCTGATGCTGATAAATGAACAAATAATAATAGTAGTAACCCCTCTCATCCAAGGGGAAACTATAAATAGAATCTAAAATAGAGTTGGCAAATACCCCTGGTCTGGCAAAACGGGTTAAAAGAAAATGTTGGAACTCGTTCGATAGACCATCCTGCAATCGGCAGGATGTGGTCCAGAGGACAGTACATAATCCTTGCTGCTGATGAAGTAGCAGCTCTGGTGTAGTGAGATAGAAAATTAGTATCTACTCCTGTATAAGCCAAAACCCCGTTTGAACCATCTGGAGATGGTCTGAACTGATACCTTCTTATGAGGTTATAAGTAACTAACAAACATAGCTAGTATGAGAGCCTCTAAGGCTCTAGGTGACCCTGATGTAATGTTGTAAATGTGTGATCACACATAACCGAAGGTGCGTGGGGTACGCCATGAGAACTAGCTTGAGACCTGACACCCCTGGGCTGCCCTGCCTAACTAAATTGTAAACATGAAATATTATATTATCAGCAGGTATAACCATCCTGTCCAGTCCCAATTCGGCAATAGAAAATTAGAAGGTTTCAGCTACAAGAAGTGGTTGGATAAATGTAGATTGTTTTCCCTGGAATATCAAATGTTGAACAAAAACCTGATAAAAGTATACAAAATTATGAGAGGCATAGATTGGGTGGACAGTCAGAACCTTTTGCCTGGATGATAATGTCCAACAATAGAGGACATGGCTATAAGGAGAGAAGGAGAAAGTTTAATATAGATGTGTAGGGCAAGTTATTCACACAGAGAGTGGTAGGTGTCTGAAACATATTGTCAGGGGTGGTGGTGGAGGCAGATTCAATAATAATGTTTGAGAGGGTTTTAGATAGGCACATGGCTCGCCAAACTGTTAATCAGGAAACAAAGGACAATGTTACATAAAACAGTGGGCATTGGACGAATACAGAAAAAAACACAAAGCAGAAATAGCATAACAGTTGGTGGAAATGGGAGAAAAATAAGAGGGCATATAGAAAATGAAAAAACTGCTAAAGGACTGCACATGATAAATTAAACGACAGCCTCATGAATCAGAAACAAAGAAACAGGCCAAACCTGTCAAGTACCTAAAATAAAATTGATAAAGGAAGAGAAAGGCTGGTTGCAGACAAAAGCCAACTGAAAGGACAGATAAAAATCAAAAAATCACACTCCAGCCTAAAGGGAGAGACCACCAGAAAGAAGAGAGAATATTTCATATCAAATTAAATATCCTGCCTTATTCAAGTTTGTGTTGGTTGCCTCATGAGCCACAAATATTCATCAAGTAACAAATGAATGAACATTGTGTATCATTTGGAAGGACATTTTTGGTTACACTTCAGCAATATTTTCTAAATCTTCATAGACTGCTGGGTTAATAAGCTACACTAATAACTCAGTGTTCAGATTTAAAGTTGACTTGTGATGTAACTGCTTGTTGAAAATACGAGATGAAAATCTTCTTTTCTACTGCTCTAATGTAACTATATTTAAGGGATATTTTAATAGATTCAATGTTTGAACTGACACTGTTTGAACACATATCAATTACTCTTTCTTCACCCATCAAATGTTTGGACCATAGCAATAATATAAAACATATTTTTGCATTTGTTCACTTACATGTAACCTATGTAACCTGGACTTTTAATATTGCAATATTATTATAGACCAATAAAACTGAAAAGGCAGGGTTTCCTGCTGAAATTAATTTAAAAAAGTGTGTCATGAGTTATGTCATGATAAACCCAGCTGATATTTTCTTTAATTAAATGTCCTTGGACAGGTTTATTAACTCTCTGGCTGGCCTTTGTTGTGTGATTTCTCATCCTTGATTAAGGCATTTGCCTCTAGATAGCCAGCAAGCCACACACACTCAATGATTGAGGCACTCAGGCTAGGACTTCATTCCTTGTAGCGCTCGAGCATGAGCGGAGATCTTATAGAGGTGCAACGTTTATGAAGGAAATAGATAGGATAAATGCACAGTTTGTTTACCAGAGCAGGGGAATCAAGAACCAGAGGACATAGGTTTACAATGAGTAGGAAAGATTTAATATGGACCAGAGGGGCAACCTTTTCACACAAGGATGGTTGATGTATGGAACGAGCTGCCAGAGGAGGTAGTTGAGGTCAGTACTATAGCAACAAAGCTGCCGGCCCCGATGGCATCCCTGGCCGGGTGCTTAGGGCATGTGCTGGACAACTATCCCGAGTCTTTACCGACATTTTCAATCACTCACTGGCCCAGGGTGTTGTCCCCACTTGCCTCAAGACATCAACCATCGTGCCAGTGCCCAAACAGTCAGCCACAGGGAGCCTCAACGATTTCCGCCCAGTGGCACTCACCCCTGTCATTGCTAAGTGCTTTGAGCGGCTGATCTTGGCTCACCTCAAAGCCAGCCTCCCCCCCACACTGGACCCCCATCAGTTTGCCTACCGGGCCAACAGGTCTACAGAGGACGCCATATCGGCGGCCCTACACTCTGCCCTGACCCACCTGGACAACAACAACTCCTACATCAGGTTGCTGTTCATTGATTTCAGCTCCGCTTTCAACACTGTCATCCCCGCCAGCTTGATCACCAAACTCAGCGGGCTTGGCATCTCAACCTCCCTCTGCAACTGGACACTGGATTTCCTCACCAACAGACCACAGTCTGTTAGGGTCAACAACCTCAACTCCACCACTATAACACTGAACACCGGCGTGCCACAGGGCTGTGTGCTCAGCCCTCTCCTCTACTCCCTCTTCACCCATGACTGCATCCCTAAGTACGGATCCAACGCCATCATTAAGTTTGCTGACGACACCACGGTGGTAGGACTGATCAGTGACAATGATGAGTCAGCCTACCGAGAGGAGGTCCAGCACCTGACAACCTGGTGTGCCAATAATAACCTCGTCCTCAATTCCAAGAAGACGAAGGAACTTATTGTCGACTTCAGGAAGGTCAGAGGGGGCAGACATACCCCCATCCACATAAACGGGACTGAGGTGGAGCGCGTCTCCAGCTACAAATTCCTTGGGGTACACATCTCGGAGGATTTGTCCTGGTCCCTCAACACCTCCAAGCTGATCAAAAAGGCACAGCAGCGCCTTTACTTCCTGAGGAGGCTCAAGAAAGCCCACCTGTCCCCCCAGATCCTGACCAACTTCTACAGGTGTACCATCGAGAGCATCCTGACCGCCTGCTTCACGGTATGGTACAGCAGCTGCACTGTTGCGGACAGGAAGGCACTACAACGGGTGGTGAAAACCGCGCAGCACATCATCGGCGCCCCGCTCCCTGCCATGGATGCCCTCCACCGAAAACGGTGTCTGAAACGAGCTGGGAAGATCATTAAAGACCCCTCCCACCCCAATCATGGACTGTTTGCCCTCCTCCCATCAGGGAGGCGGTGCAGGAGCCTCAGGTCTCGTACCAGTAGGATGAGGAACAGCTTCTACAATCATACCGTCGCATTGCTGAACTCGGAGTCCCGCCGATAGATTCCTCCGGTCCCTCCGTCCCCATTGTTTAATTATTCTGCATTTTCTATTGTTCTGTATTCTTTTTTTTTTTTAATTTCTATATTGCACTACTACGGACTGACGCAAAACTGCATTTCGTTGTACCGATACTCAGTATTTGTGCAATGACATTAAAGTTGAATTGAATTGAATTGAATTGAATTGAATTGAACATTTAAAAGACGTTTGGACTGGTACATAGATAGAAAAGGTTTGGAGGGGTATGAGCCAAAAGCGAGCAGGTGAGACTAGTGCAGATGGAGCATCTTGGTCAGCATGGGCAAATTGGGCCAAATGGGTTGTTTCCATGCTCTATGATTCTATGACTATGATTGCATAACTCTGAAATTGTGACAAATTCAAAAATACAATTTACCAACACCTAAAGTTCACGGCCCATCTGGTATAAAAATAGCAGAAAAATTAAATAACTTTTTAAACCACATTTTTTAATTTTATTTCACTTCCAATATCATGCTAGGCTAATAGAGAAAGAAAGAGCTCGATAGTGGGATTGACTAAAATGTTGATTGTCGAGCGATTTCCTTGGTTAATGCTGTATACCAACTTGATTATCGTTGCTCTTTCATTTGTCCTATATCTCTCATTTTGCTTTCCCCTGACTCTCAGTCTAAACAAGGGTCTCGACCCGAAAGATCACCTATTCCCTTTCTCCAGAGATGCTGCCACTGGGTTACTCCAGCTTTTTGCGTCCATCTTTGTTTTAAACCAATTCCTCTGTACACATTCCTGTATAAACTTGCTCTGTGAAGCTATCCCAGTTTAAAGCAAAGATTATAGAGGAGCAAGATAGACCACTCCTACGAAATTCAATGAACTGACGTGTAGTACAGATCGGAACGCAACGGAACGTCACTTCCACCATTTTAGGAATAAGACCCCGATCTCCGTTATGCCTCTCACAGTTTAATCCACGTCAGTCCATTGAATTTTGCAGCTTATCTTGGTCTCTTAGCCTTCCATGTTAGACCATTATTATCTTTGTTGATAATAAATAAGGTGCTCCTTTTTTTAAAAAAAATGTAAAAATGAAAACTGCGTATAAAATGAGCAACAATGCGCAATGAAAGGTCTCTGGACCATATGAATTCTATGATCCGGTTTAATCAGTGTTGTGGGGGAACGGTATGTTTGTGTTTCTGTGTGTAAGTGGCAAGATAGAGATAATAGATTTCAAAGTTCCTCATGGATCAGAAGCAACTTTGATTTAAAGCAACTCATGATGTACATAAGCCATAAAGACAATTATATTTGCCTTTATATTTTGCTATAAAATATAAGGAACATAAGCCATAAGCCAATATATTTGCCTATATTTATATTATGTATGATACACACACATATATAAATGTGATATTGATGCATATAATTATATAACACACATACATATTTCTCTAGTTTCTTATATATATATATATATATAAACACATATATATATATGATGCGTATATATATGTGTGATATATGTGTATATAAATATATATAAATATATAACACACACATTATAAGCGCCTTGAGTATTAGAAAGGCGCTATATAAATCCCATCCATTATATGTATGTTTCTCTAGTTTCTTTCTTGTGATCTCCCAATTTTGTTGATTTTTTTTTTCATTCAACCTCTCTCTCTGATATCCTAATATTGTGAATAAATATAAATGAACACATGCCAAGATATTTTTTCATTCTATATTAGTGTAAATAAATATAGTGTATACATACCTACATTGATGCAGAAGTGCGAGCATTAGACATGAAAACTGTGCATTGCTACCATAGTTTAGTTTTTAATTTAACATATATTTGAGGGAAATCTACATATATTTGAGGGAAATGAGTTACCATATTTCCCGGCAATGAAGACGTGCCACCATCTGAGTTGCTAAATTTTGAAAAAAGTATGGCGGGACAGGATCGAGGGTTTGATTTAGCCCAGGGGTCCGCAGCCTTTTTTGCATAGGGGCCAGGACCCTCCGGGACTAGCTGCAGTTCCCAGGTCACCTGCGAGCCCCGGGTCTAGCTGCGGTTCCGCAGTCCGGGCCCGGCGGCTGCTCGCAGCCACCCGAGCTCTGAGTGAGTTTTTAAATGTGAATATCTCATAACTAAACATTTGTGGGTTAGCAGTATATTGCATCAATCCACTCAATTTTCATGGGTGGGGAGACATGTACTGTATATTGAAGATGCATTTTTCCTCTAGTAGGTCAATTTATGCCTACTGAATAAATTCTGTATTCATGCCTACTATATTCTGTTGTGCTGAAGCAAAGCAAGAATTTCATTGTCCTATCTGGGAAACATGACAATAAACTCTCTTGACTTGACTTGATTTATCTTAAATGTAGAAGAGCTTACAATACCATGCGGTCGGAGCTTTTCTCCGGCGAGGAATCCCAGACTCCGCGAGGGAAAGTGCACGCTGCCCCCGCGACTAGAAGCTCCACACACCGCGGCTTCAGGGTGTTATAGTCCGCGGGCCAGCGATCAGAGCAATTCTTCTGGCGACCCCCGGCTCCGCGATCTGAGCTATAGGAAGAGATCGGCCTCAAGACAGAAAGTTATAATTTTTTTCTTACCTTTCATCTTTAGTGGGGAACCTGAAGAAAGAAGGCTATAAAGTGCTTGAATCGCTTACATTGGCGATTCGAGCACTATAGCAGAATGGCTCGCTACGTGTGTAGATGTGGGCACCATGACAGAAGCCCATTAAAAAAAAAACCCTCATATATATGATTCCCAAAATGGCGTGCAACAAATTACCCATGAGCCCATGACCGTACTACAGCTTTTTCGTCGAGTGGTTTATCTTGCTCCTCTATAATCTTTGGTTTAAAGTGGTGAGGCCTTCCATGGTGACAAAGCCTTCTGTGATGTCATAACATTATCTCATGGGATGAGGGTGAAGATATGGCATGGTTGGTTACCAGAAAAATAAACTGGCTGAACTCGTTATCTGTTCAAAAACTTTGAAGATTTCCAACTTTTAGACACCAAAAACATTCCAAATCTATTAAATTCAACAGAATGTTCACTATTTTAATGTGATAAACATATAAAAATCAAAAACAAAAGCACAGAACCCTTTCACTATACACTTTCAAACTTTTGTAAACATTCAGCAAAGCAACAAGACATTCATTTTCCATCACAGCCATTCCGTCTCACTGAAATGAATTAATTCAGTAAATCTGTGACAACCATGCAAAATGTCAATGTCAGATACCCCAAAATAAGTACTAGGGGACTTTTGAAAAAAAAATCCAAATGAATTTCACTTTGAAGTAGACTTGAAGGTTGTGAGTGAAAATTTAATGTTTTGTCCGTTCATATGGAAATCCTAAACTTGATCGTGCCTAAGTAAAACAAGGCTAGCAGTTCTGCATGACCCATTAACATCAACAGAGCAAAATATAAACAAGAGAATACAAAGTGTCATCAATTTTACAGTGCTTTTTGCTCCAGCAACTAAAGACAAATTTCTATCATTTTGTTTTTATGATGTGATATTACGTAAAGCATAGAACATAGAAAAGTACTGTACAGGAACAGATCCTACGTCCCACGATTTTCTGTGCTGCCAGGCTCAACTAATCGTATCTATTGTAAATGATCTATCCCCCTCCATTCCATATCTATGTGCCGATGTAAAAGCACGTAATTGCCAGTACTGTACCTATTGCTGGCAGCACCTACCATGCTCTGTGTAAAAACGATCCCCCCATCTTCTTTAAAATTTGCCCCTTTTGCTTAAAGCTACGCCATCTAATCTTTGGCATTTGCACCCTGGAGAAGGGTTCTGACTGTCTGCCCTATCTACGCCTCTCATAATTTTATATGCTGCTTATCAGGTCTCCCTTCAAACTCCAGAATTCCAGAGAAAACAATTTAAGTCTCGTCAACCACTCCTTATAGCTAAAGGGCCTGTCCCACTTAGGCGATTTTTCAGCTGACTGCCGGCGACTGTCAAATTCGCGGCACTCCCCAGAAAAATCGGGAACTGGAACGACGACTGTCAGAGTGGGACACACGCACACACACACAAACACATCGCAAAATCGGGGGCCAGGGAAAGCGGGGGGGAGCGCAGTCTGAAATTCACACGGTGCAAAGCCAAGGTGATACAGACACACACTTCGAAGAACAGGAAGGTTAAGATGGCCAGCACAGTGTTCGGTAAGTCCTTTAAAAGAGTGGGGGGGGGGGGATATGGGGGGAGAAGGGGGGAGAAGGAGTAGAGCCACTTTTAAGAAGCCAGACAACTTTTCATAAGCCAGAGATCAGATTCAGATTCAGATTCAATTTTAATTGTCATTGTCAGTGTACAGTACAGAGACAACGAAATACACAGCTGTGAAGTTCGGCGGGGCTTAAACATTTAGAGTACATAAAAATAAAGCAACATAGGATATGGCATAAGTCTGCCTCTGATTCTCATTGAGAAGAAGTTTGCCAATCAAGGTAGTCCTTGTCAAATGCACTCATTTAGAAACGAATAACTATAGATGTTGGTTAATACACAAAAGGTCACAAAGTGCGGGAGTAACTCAACAGGTCATGCAGCATCTCTAGAGAACATGGATAGATGACGTTTTTGGTTGAGTCACTTGATTGTAAGGAGAGAGGCTCATTTCAAGGGGGGAGAAGAAAACTGAAAAATGGGAGAGGCAGATCAAAGCGGCGCGTAAAATGGGGAGTTTTGAAGCGGGCGATGGGGAGTTTTGACAGAGATGGTTGGCAAAAAGGCCAGATATAGGAACAGTTGGTGTGAGACAGGTTTGAATGCGGATAGTGAAGCCAGAGGGTTGGAGAGAGAGGTTGGTATGGGGGAGGTTAGGTGGAAGTTACCTAAAATTGCTAAATTCAATGTTCATACCGTTGGTTTGTAAGCCACTGTTAGGCACTTTCCCCCCCCTGGTGAATGCTATGTACTTACCTCTCTGTTTCTCTCCCAAGCACAGGCCTCGTGGCTGTGAGTCTGGAATCGAGGGGTTAAAGGATCCTGTACCCGATTGGCCCAGCTGCGTCAGGTGACGGGTGACTCATCTGGAGTATAAAGACCAGAGCTTCCCAGAATTCTCTCTCTTCGTCGTGGACTCTGACTGATGAGCAGTCTGTTGGTGGGGGCCGAGGCAGCCGGACCACATGGCATAGAACTTTGTGTATTTTCACCATTCCTTGTTGATAGATATTGTATTGGGACGGATAAGGGCTGACCTTAGAGTTTACATGTATTTTGGTTTCAGGGTTGTATCTCTTTGGGCAGGTTTTGGAATCTCCGGTTCGACGGCCCATGGAGTGGCTGGCTGGAGCATTGTTAAATTGTTTGTCGGTTTATCCATATCCCTGACTGGGTTGTTTATATCAGGTTTGAGTTTTGTGTTCCAGTGACTAATTAAAACTGTTTTTGAACTTGAACCTGGTTTTTGACTTGTGTTACGTGGCTCTGAAGTACTTGCATTCGGGAGTCGTAACAGCCACCTATGTGGAATATGAGGTAATATTACTCCAGATTGTGTGTGGCCTCAGTCTGGCAATGGACTAGGCTCAGGACAGAAAGTTCAGCAAGGGAATGAGAAGGGGAATTCAAATGGTTAGCAACCAAAAGATTCAGTAGGCCTTAGTGGAGTGGGTGCAAGTGTTCAGCAAAATGGCCGCCGAGTCTATGCTTGCTCTCACTGATGTACAGGAGGCCACATCAGGTACTCCAGATGCAGTAGGTGAGGTTAGAGGAGGTATACATGAACTTCTGTCTCACCTGGAAGGGCTGCTGTGGTCCCTTGATGGAGGCAAGGGAAGAGGTATAGGGACAGGTGTTACATTTCCTACGATTGCAGGGGAAAGTACCTGATGGTGGTTTGCGTGGGAAGTGATGAGTTAACTGAAGAGTTGCGGAGGGAGTGATGTCTGCGGAAGGTGAAAGGGGTTGATAAAAGTTGATAATTTCTGGAGGATGTCACTTGATCCTGAACTGTAAGTAAATGTATTGTGTCGTTCCATATAAACCACATTTACATACAAATAATATTAATAAAACTCCACAGTTAAGGGTTGACAAAGATTGATCACTATAAACTAAATAGATGAGTACCTACAATACAACTCAGATCTTTGAAATTCAGAATGGAGCACTTCT